>NC_072798.1:39022500-39647500 GCF_028583425.1 Eublepharis macularius | reverse complement strand
AGCATTATCTATTTAGGTTTACCAGGAACAAAGGCAGCCGGAGAGAGAAATAAGCCTCTTCATTTTCCTAGTCCCAGACCATTAATTACAACGTCTCCTTAAATTAATCAAAGTACATTTAGGTATGATGCATTCTGTTTTTTGAACATTGCTATTGACAAAGACCTAGCCTCACACTAACATTCTTAACCAAAAGGTTTTTCACACTCACTGATCCAATATTGGCCACTTGGAATTTCCTTTAAAAATCCCACCTCAGTGATGCAACTGGGACTGCCTCCAACATACCTATGCCCAGGGCTTTTTTTATGGGAAAAGAGGTGGTAGAACTCAGTGGTGGAACTCAGGACCGCACAATGATGTCACTTGGGGTCAGCTGGAACAAGAGGGGAGTTTTTTAAAGTTTAAATTGCCCTCAGCGAAAATGGTCACATGGCTGGTAGCCCCACCCCCTGATCTCCAGACAGAGGGGAGTTTAGATTGCCCTCCACGCCACACAGCGCAGAGGGCAATCTAGACTCCCCTTGTCTGGAGATCGGGGTGGGGCCACTGGCCATGTGACCATTTTCAAGAGGTGCCGGAACTCTGTTCCATCGCGTTCCCGCTGAAAAAAAGCCCTGCCTATGCTGCACTCCAAGACTTTCCTCTTTTTCTTATTTAGAAATATATCCAGGACTGTGAAGCCCCTTCCTCTCACCTTTGGCCAATCAGAGAGCATATATGTTAGTTCATCTGCATTCTCCTCTTTCTCCAAGCCAGAAAAAAGGAATCTTGTGTTTTCATTCAAGCCTCAAGCCCTATAACTAAAATCAAAACCTGTCCACAAATGTTATCCTTATGCTTATGCCTCATTCCTGTGGTATATCCCAACTGCAGCAATTTGCTTTGCCTCAGAAGTGCTCAATATGCTGCTTAACATTGGGGAAAATACAAAACTATAAGAACCTGAACCAGTAGTACTTCAGACCAAGAGGTAGTGGGAAGTAGTTTTGTTCCCCTTATGTTCAGGGTATCATACTGTTGGGACCAAATTGGAAAGTGGGTCTTTCTTTTACTAATGGCAAGAGGAGATTATCATGTTTGAATAGGAGGGAAATTTCTGTAAATTCCCATTTATTTAGTTCTCCCATGTGATGTTTGACCAGCAACAAGAAATTACCAAAGCTAGGAAGAATTCAGGCCCGTTTTCGTGGAGTAGCAATTACACTGTTTGCCACTCTGAAGGAAGAGTTTTGAAAGTCTGCATTTCAGGGGGGAGATTTCACTAGATGTTCCCCTGACAATTTATATTTGTCACATATCTCCATAACTGATTATGAGGAAGTGAGATCTCAGAATCCAGCACAAAGGTTAAGATGGAAGAGGGTTGTTCTGAAACCTATCTCGGTCCCTCATCCAAAACCTAATCTTACAGATGTATAAGCTGCATCCTCTGGACTGCAAACATGGGTACAGCAAGATAAGTCAAAAGGTAGCAATTTCCCTATGAGATCAGTATGATCTTACCCAGCTATAGTACAGTACTACTACTAGCACCAGCACAATCTATGCTATGCTATATTTATATCTTTAGTTGATTTTTCAGCCAAAGATTAGCTCACAAAAAGTGGCTTACAAGAATCAAAATCCAATACAAATGACAATATTCAATACAAAATGTCCCTTGGGAAGGGGATTCTCTGCTGGAGCTGAATCTAGGCACACTAGAAGAGTATCTGGCTGCTGCTTCCCATTCCTGTGATCACTTGGCTATGATACATATCAGCTTTGTGTAGAGGGGGATTCTCAGCTAAAGTTAAATCCAGGCACAGTTGAGCAGCGCCTGGCTACTGCTTTCCTTCTCTCTAAAAACTATGCTATGCTATGCTAAAGTGCCCAGCAGTATGCTATACTATGCCATTACGCAAGGTGCTATATAATGGTACACGGTACCAGCATCTTTTCTCGCAGTACCAACACCTCTTTCAGCCAGCAGGCTTGGGCCCCAAGGCAGCAAACAAGGCCTCAAGGCAGCACCTCTTTTTTAAAAAAATAGAAAAAAGCACTCCCATTATTACACATTACCTGATTTGTCCTCCTGCTTTCTACGCTGCACTGAATTGTCCCACTAAAAAGAATTTACCCAAGTATTTCTTCCCAGACTCCAAAGTGCTAAAAATTTCCTCAGACTACTTAGCTAAGTGCTGTACCCCTAGGATATTTAGTCTACTTTTAAAGGACTATTTATGTGATCTGGATTCTCTATAAATTTAAGGTACTGGTATACCAACAGACCTTTACTCTAGCATAATTAACACATCACCCCACATATACAAAGTATCATGTAAACACTCTAGGACTTACTTTAGTGCAGAAGGGCGTCACCCTACAGTACATGCAAGATAATATATTCTCAATGAATCCATACATCTCATCATCTCACCTTATCCTCTCCCCCATATTTTAATTTCTGTTTCCTGAGTTGTCCTTCAAAGTGCTAAACCCTACACATTATGATTAATACAAGATATCACCATATAACTGCTTAAGAAGCAAAATCCTATGGGTGTGTTTATTATGCATTATGTCTGTCCTCCATATCCTTTAGGTGTTTAATTAATATCAGATCTGTAATAACTCAATGGCCTGCTGATTGGAACTTTTGATTGAAATGTTTGCAGACTCGTTTAACTATAATCAATTGCCACGCTTCATAGCATCTAGCATCTTCACCTTTGCTGATGATCAGGAGACTAGTAACATTGTCTCCGTTCTATCTATTGGTCCTAATGCTGTGAAAATTATGAATGTGTTAGCCTAAAAATGTAGTGAATTATTACTATTTTATATATAGTAATTAACTCATTAACCAATGTAATGAGACTATTTGGCAAACTATAATCTTTTAAAAATAGAAGAACAGTTTTTGTATAGATAGTGCCATTCTTGCCAGTTGCCTGCAGTTGACATTGTTCATGTCAGTTATTTGCCATGTCAAAAAGAAAGGGACAAACCTTGCCTTCATCTCTGCTCAGCTTCTATGCTGAGAGGTCAATAATTAACCTATTCCCATAGCCCAGTCATCCTTGCACAGAGAGTCTTAAAATAATAGGATTCCTAATCAATTAATCCCAAGGTCTTCATTTATTTATTTCCATTGTTCCTTATCTCCGTTCTCATGCAGCTTCTATTGCCCAACTGTTGTTACAATCAATAATGATTTTCACTCCATCTCATATCCCCCCTCCATGCCTATATTCAACCAATTATGAAATTCACTTGCAGCTTTTGGGGAGGTGAGCACAGACTATGAGTTCTTGCTGGTGAACAAACATTGCATCAGTTTAATAGAGAGATTAGAAGGCTTGAACATGAAAAAAAGGACAGTGTTACACTATTATGATCTTACCATTTCATCAGCAAAAGAGGACAGAACCTTCTGTCTTTCTGGATCTCAACCTTCATATGTACCTTATTTGATTGTTTAACAGATGACCATCAATAAAAAACATAGGGAATCTCTATCAATGACAATTCAGGTAAAACTGAGTTTTTAAAATAAAATTTAAAATAGTATATTTGCAATATGGACCTGAACCTTGTAAAAAAAGTTGATTGGCTAAACCTCTGAAAGGATATTTTGGGAGTAAATCCTAAGCAGGACTACTTGGATGTAAGAATCATTTTATTAAGTGGGGCTTCCTCCCAGGAAAGTAGTCTGAGGATTGCAGCCTTAGTTGTGAAAGTCTTGTTGGTCATAGCAATTGGCAGCAAAGAAAGAATTCTTCACTTCCATCATAGGAAAACTATTTCATCAGAATCTTACTGAATTCTTTGCCTTCTAAAAAAGGATAGCTTAAGAAAATTGACACCAGTGAAAATTAAATATGTCACTTGATATACATAGGTATTCCCTCCCCTTTTGGAGAAACCATTACATGCAATCACCTACATTTTCACTCTGGAAGTAATCCTTCAGAAGAAATTAACAGATATGTTACAGACTTCATACAGCAATCTTCCAGATATAAGTTCAGAACATACGACAGAATAATTGATGGGATCCAGAGAGTCCCAAGTGTGCAAACATTATGCATGGGGATTGACCATATTTTAGTTTCAGAAGCAGCTCCATGCACCTCATTGAGAGCTCCTAACCTTTAGGGGCATTTATGGGATTCTGAGGGCTGCTGCAGGGAATGGGAGGTGAACAAGCCCTTGTGCACAAGCAGAACACAGCAGATTTCTACAGGTTCCATAAAAATTGACATCGCTGAGACATGGGTCAAATCCACATTCACCCATTACCCGCATGTTTATCGGATATCTTCCGTTTGCCTCCAATCCACAATTTTTTCCTCTTCGTTCACATTCCTGCTTCCAATCCGTCTTTCTCGCGTGTCCGTCCGGTCACACTGCTGCTCGAAAACGGCTTTTTGGGGTGGGACCTTTTTCCCCGCTCATTTTTTTTTATTTTTTTGAGCACACTTTTCCATTATTTCGATCTTGCCTTATAAAGAAACATCATTGAAGATAATGATGCCTCTCCCCCACTGACAGCACTGATGGCTCTCTCCCATTTCTCTTTTGGAAATTTGGAAGCATGTGGGAAGCTTTCATGGGCATTTCCTATGCAGGACAGTTCAGTGCCTGGATTTTACTGAAGTTTCACTTCCTTGAAGTGTCATTTCGATATTTTGTAATTTTGATATTACAGTAATATAAAATAAAAAAAATAAAAAACAGTTAAAAAGGAAGTTTCGCGAGTCCGTTCTGAGGATGGATTCACCCCAAAATGATTTTTCAAACTACCAGATTTGATTCAGAAACAGCATAATCAATAAATCCACTGCTATGAAGTCAAAAACAGTCTTTTGCAGACTACGGAGCACTTGCAAGTTGAATCAGCCAATAGGAACTCTCGGAACGGCCGGAGAGACAGGAAGGGGGGTGGTTTTTAAAAAAACCACGTAAATTGCGCATTGGCCCGTTCACGGCCACCGTGAAACTCCCGTTGAAAACCTGTGACCACATATTCGGGAGAAATGTGAATGAAATGCGTCTGTTTAATGAGGTAATGTGACCGGCACTCGGGATTGCGTGGGGAATGCGGGGAACATGCGACTTAGAATGAGTAATGTGGATTTGACCATGCTGTCCGGGCATTCTCTTGTATCAATATGGCAACTTATCCAAACAGATATTAAAAATATATCAAAGATGCCCCAAGTACAACCATTTCTAAGGAAGTTGTGGAAATCTGTGTAGAAAAAGATAAGAGGATGTATCCTATCACTCTGTTCCATTAAGCATAGAGACGACTTCTACTAGTGGAAGAGATTCTATCTCTGAAGACAGGCATGAGAGTGGTAGGATACAACTCCCAAGAGAGATGCCATAAATGCAGAAATAACTGAGGAGCTTGGGTTGGTATTTAAAATAAGGAGTAAGATATACTCCTAATATACATTACTTAATGCTCCATTGAGTCTCTGCCACTTGGAATTATGCCTTTCAGGTTTTCTTTAGGTAGCAGTCACGTCCTAGTGCTGTACTAAGAAGAAACAGATTATTCATTGTCACAACAAGATACAGCCGTCACACATCATTCATGTGTGTACAGAGGCAGCAAACCTCTGAATACCAGTGCTAGAAGGCAGCATCAGGGAACAGCCTTACCCAGTTTGTTTGGTCTTCCAGGGCAACTGGTTGTCTGCTGAACTAGATGAACCACTGGTCTGATCCCGCAGGGATCTTATGTTCTTATCCAATTGCAAATAAGATGTATAACACTATTGTTTATTCAGAATTAACAGTGAAATCCTAAGCAGAGGTCCCCTCCAGTGGAATGGGAGAATCAGTGGAAATCACTAACTCCTCTTTAAAAAATTAAGTTTTTGAAATGTGTAGTTGGATATAGGCTAGGGTGATTTACCGTGTACCCTAAACATACTTTTAGTCTACCCTTCCGCTATACCCTCCCCCATTGAACTGCATATGCTGTTGCTGAGGGTCTGCGGACTTCCAGGTCATGCAAAGGGTTGCATCCACAGGATGGGGGGAATCTGCAGAATCCACCACCACCTCTAAAAAAAAAATTAAATGCCCTTAAAACTTGGGTGCTATACAGTTGACTACAGACCTTTGTCTTCAATGGGGTTTGCTCTGATAAATATCAGATTGCAGCTTTTATCAGGCACATATGGCAGAAATGCTGTTTTGCTCCAGATAAATAACTAATGTAAGCATCATATCAGACAGGGAAACGTTCATTCTGTAGTTTTCAAAATGCAAGTTATTAGAGCGAAGTTTGCTCAGTATAAATTTTTTTACCCGCCCTCCCCACAAGCAGGTTCAGGGCTGGTGACAACAATTTAGTATCGAAGCAATAAAAATACAATACACAGGAGTAAAAATAGTCACATTACCGAGTTAAAACCAGGTTACCTGGCTATCCTGGCTAAGATGGCTATCCATGTTCACAATACACCCCGTCGCTCAAGATGTTATGGGGCAGGGCAAGCAGATGATATATGATCACAGCAGGAGGGGGCCAGTTGGACAGTTCAGTTCGCCCAAGCCTCAGTCACACAACCATAGGCCTGGCGGAACATCTCCATCTTACATGCCCTGCGGAACTGTAACAAGTCCTGCAGTGCCCTCGTTTTGATGGAGAGAGAGTTCCATCAGGCTGGTGCCAGGGCTAGGTGAACATCCCCAGGGCCAGGGACTACCAGAAGGTGTTTGTCAGCAGAATGGAGTTCCCTCTGGGGAACATATGGCAAGAGACAGTCTCACAGGTATGTTGGTCCCAGTGCACTAAGGGCTTTAAACATCATAACCAATACTTTGAATTTGACCCAGAACTCAACTGGAAGCCCATGCAGCTGACACAGGTCTTATATGCATCCTAACCAGAGTTCCGGTGAAGGTCTGTGCCGCTGCATTCTGGACCAGTGGTAACTTCCAGATCAGTTTCAAGGGCAGCCCTGCGTAGAGTGAGTTGTAGTAGTCTAATCTGGAGATGACCATTGCCTGGATCACTGTAGCAAGGTCGTGGAGCATGAGATAGGGAACAAGCTGCTTGATCTGGCAAAGATAGAAAAATGCCGATCTGGCAACTGCTGTGACCTGGGCCTCCGTTGAACTCCTTACTATTGGCATACGTGTCAATGGTGCCCCATCCAAGGATGGGAACTGAATTCTCAAACTTGTCGGCCCATGGCCCAAATACAGCTTCAGTTGGCTCTGTTTTAGACATCCAGTCATAGCTCTCAACCCAATGAACCTGAGGGGAAAATGGACAAAAAGAAGTACTTGTTTAATTAATGAGTGAATACAATGTGCAATTCACTGTCAAAGAATGTAGTGATGGCTACAGGTACAGATTGCTTTAAAAGGGAATTAGATTCATGGAGGGTAGGCATATGAGGCTGCTATCCATAATGACTAAAGGGAACCTACACATTCTGAGCCAGTAAATTGCTGAATACTAGTGCCAGGAGATAACATGGGGGAAGGTCTCAGTTTCTATGCCCTGTTGACGGCCCTCCAGAGTAACTGGCTGGCCACCATGTGAACAAAAAATACTGTACTAGATGGACCACTGTTCTGATCCAGCCGGGCTCTTCTTATAACTTCTAGATAAAGTGCATGACATGGCTTCTAAGCAAGCTTCACCTGACCCCCCCCCCCATAGCTCTCTTTTTACATCTGAGTCAGTATATACTCTTACCTCTCTGTGATCTCTTTTAAACATTTAAGGTGGAAGGGGATTGAAATCTAACAAAGAAGAAAGTGGAGGTAGCAAGAAGAGATGAAACAGACACACTGTAAGATCCCACCAATAGTAGGCAAATTTCATGACTGGAGTGTATAATCCTTTTCTGATTCATTTGTTACTCAGGGTGACATTCATGGCATTGCTGTCTGTCTCTCATTTTATCTTCATGAGGTCCCTGTAAAGTAGGTTAGGCTGGGATAACCTGGGATCAAATGACAGGCCCAATGCCACCTAGTGAACTTCATGGCCAAGTAAGGATCTGAATCTAGATTTTCTGAGTCCGTCCTAGACACACTGTCCACTGCACCATACTGGCTTACTTCAAATACAATGGAGGTCACTGTTAGAAAGGGATCCACCGTTTAATGCATTGAACTGTTCAAACACCTCTGCTTCATTACTAGAAACAGCTAGTGCTTAATTTCCAACATACGGCCATTCACCAATTAATATAGCAAATTGTAAAGCCAGGTGATGTAGTTTGATTCCCTGCAGCAAGGAGACTGTGATGCTTCGCTACTATGTTGATTTGCTTGTGCCTCT
The DNA here is from genome assembly GCF_028583425.1 of Eublepharis macularius. Classification (NCBI taxonomy): domain Eukaryota; kingdom Metazoa; phylum Chordata; class Lepidosauria; order Squamata; family Eublepharidae; genus Eublepharis; species Eublepharis macularius. The sequence goes on along the minus strand of NC_072798.1, from coordinate 39,639,195 downwards.
GACTTTGTCATGTGCACTTAGCTATACTCTTTGATGCCATTTCTTCATTGCATCACTTTGGAAGTCTGGTTGCTATGGCAACTAAGCACAGCTTTAACAATCTGTTTGTGATCCACCTATTTGAAGTAGACATTATTCTGGATTCTTTATATTTCAATTCTTGCTGTTCAGTTAAGTATGTAGCACAAGAGTTTTTAAAAATAATACTGGTTATTTGGTAGCTGGTAACCACCTAGAAGTTAAAGAAAACTGTCTTATAATGTCTTATAATGTTTGCCTGGGTGGGGGCAGCTTTCTATTAAATAACAAACTGTCAGAGGTGTGTTTATTTTTTTAATGAATCTCCTAGAAAGAGAAATATTTGTTTAGAAAAATCCAGTCACATTTTTTTCTGATTTTCAGAGCTGTCCAAAGCTTGTAAATAACAAGCTTTAATAAAGTTTACATGTAAAGTTTCCTACACGGGCAGTGCAATCCTAAGGCGGTGGGTGGGGAAAGTGAATAGGAACTGAACTAAGGCTTGCGACGGCGGAACTGGCTCCTATGTGAGCATAAATGCCATTCCATCGGCGGTGGCACAAGGTGCAGCACTGCTGGCGGGCTGGCACTGCCGCGAGCGAGAGGTGGCCAGGCGGAGGCGGGGAAGCGGTGTAGGGTCCTGCGTCAGCACAGCAGGGGCTGGGGCGGAGGGCAGGGCTGGAGTTAGTTTGCTCCCTAAGCCCTTCCAGAAGCGGGAACTCCCACAGCGGCGCAAAAGAGCTATGCCACGAAAGAACAAGGCGTAGCCCATAGGCGCCCATTGAATGGGGAAAACTCGGCCCCCTCCCCAAGCGCCCAGCCCCGCCCCCATGGCCTGAAGGAGCATAGGATGGGAACTATCATGGGGGCCAAACCGTGTGTGCTTCCGGCATGGACAAGCCCCCCTCCTCGCACCCAATCACCTGCAGACGCACTCTACAAAACACCCGGCTGTGCTGCCCGCACCCTCAGGTAAGCGAGCACACGGCTGAAAGCTCTGTCCGTTTGCGGTCTGCCATGGGCACTTTGAACACAAGGCGGGAGAGAGGGTGCCCACGGTGGCAGGCACGGAGTGCACTTTGGGGACTTTGCGAGAAAAGCGGGAGAACTTTGCATTCGCTGAAGGGAAGAGGCTAGATTGTCTGGCAAACTAACAATACTCCAGACTGTCTGGCTAACTAACAATAGCCACTCATGTTTCCTTGCAGGTTATCTGACTCTGAAGTTCCATCTCAGTAAGGGGCGAGGTAGCGCTTACTGGTAAGAAGGAGATGGGGCTGTGTTGGCCGCCTCATCACCTGAACTTGCCTGACCACTAGCCATGGCAGGGGAGAGGACGGTGGCAGCAGCCCCTGCCTGCCCCAGAGGCAGTTGCCCGGAAAACTACTCTTGACCAGGTGTTTGTAACTACCTGCTTGTTTTCTCCCTTAAAAGTAAAAGCACCCCAAGGCAGAGCGCATCCTCGCCAGAGGGTCTCGCATCAGCCGGTCACTGCCGCTGCCGCTCTCTACTATGTGCATCTTCTCAGATGCTGGAATGCGGGCTCTGCCTCAGCCATGGCCTGAGGCAAAGCCCACGTGTGTCTTTCTCTTGCAGGCACATTGTGACCTGTCTGGGAGATGACCGACCAAGCATGTCTGCTTCCCCCTCCCCCCGTAATCCTCTGCGAGTGACATTCGGATCCAGCCCAGGAAGCAATATCTCACAGCAGTCTGCGTCTCAACCTCACCCCTGGGAGCGAGAAGGAGGGCCGCGCAAAATGCCTTGGCTCCTTTCCAGCCGAGGGACATTGGCACTTTTTCCAGTTTAATAAAACGAGTTGAAAAACAAGAAACTTTTGTGTTTGCATGCCTCACTGACGTTGTCATTAGCCTCTCCCTCAGCACCCTGTCACACATTTCCACTCACACATCGCCACAAATGTATCCAGCAGACCCTGTTCAGCCTCCCCCCCCAATGTTACATCAGGCAGAGGGGTGGGAATTGAACCGTGGCCCATGGATGTCTGCGGGGAGGGGGGAGGCACTGAGGACTTTCATTCTCTGATAGGCTGAGCAGCTGGCATCTGATAAGCCAGGAAGATGGGGTGCAGGTGGGGGTTGTGTTTGCGGAAGCAGGGATGGGCTTGGCATGGGGAGGGTCTCTCAGTTCACTCTGGGGGGCATCTCCCCAGTACTGGGACATGACTGTCAAGGTCCGGCCCCTGCTCTCGCTTTGTAGAGATGCAGTGATGTGTTCACGTTGTGCGGCAACAAGTCTGAGCGTGCTTTTCATTCCCCTCGTTTCCAAACGGCCTCCTGGCCTCCCACGTGGTTTCCAATGGGCGTTTCTGTCACTCATTGCTGGCTCCGCCTCCCCCCCACCTGCTTCTCCGGAACCTGGGGACTAATTAGGATTGCCCGTCTCCAGGTGGTAGCTGGAGATCTCCCGAAATTACAACTGCTCTCCAGGCAACAGAGACCAGCTCCCTACTGTCTGGCCCTACTTTTCAGGGGGGGGGAACCTTTTTCTTTTGGTGGTGGCAGCGGCAGAGGGTATGTGCAGGTGCATTGAGCTGCAGCCACCGGCCTGGCCCTCATCAGAAATGGGGGCTGGACGGGCGAGGGTGTGTGTGTTGGATCTGGACTGTCACCTCTGCCCCCCTCCCTGACAGGGATGCCTGCCCTCTGATGGGGACCTATTGGTGGTGGTGGTGGCGGCGGCGGGGATTGCAGCCTCCCCATTGGCTGTGCCGCTGTTGTTCCCTCACCTGGATGTGAGGGGAGGGGTGTAGCCATTGGCTAGTGTGAGCAGGGTTGTCAGGGGAACAGTGGGTGGGACCTCCCAGGGGCCGCTGCATTTCGCCTTGCCACGCTCAGGCGCCAGCGGGACTATTCTGCAAAAGTCAATAGGGTGCCGTCCAGCGCTACCCCATTTGCCCAGGCGCACGAACAACGGCACTGCCTGGGGGGTTAGGATTGCACTGTAAGAAAATTACAAGAGTGTTTGTAACGTGGAGCCCAGAGAAAGGCAGGTCAAATCCAAACTGTTCCAGAGTTTATCTTTTAAGAGTGTAACTGTGCTGAGAGAATAGTCGTTTCTTGACATACACAGAAGCTTTCAGGGAGGAGTAAAGAATGGGAAGACGAAATGATTTTTCCACACAAAATTTTTGTTGCAAAACTTGTTACCATACCAGTCAAATTCTGCCAATAAAAATTATAATCTGAACTACTTTGGATCCTAACCTCAAATAAACAAGATTATATTACTGTGTACTCCTTGTTAATTAGCCAAGGATAATGACCACTTCTTTGTTCCATACTACCAATGATTAGCATGAATTAGAATGGCTACCACCTAAAAGCAAGTATTAAAAAACAGGGGAATAAGTGTTCCTTTAAACTATTCTTTGACCATCCCTGGGAAAATAACTTGCATCAAAAATGAGTCTTTTTAAACAGGGGGTATTGCCATTGCATTCATTTATTCATTTATTTTACTGAATAATCTTTTGTCATGTTTTTAATGTGGGTTGTGAGTGGAAAAGACACATTTTTTGTTTATTTGATACATTTATATTATTATATATCCTCTTTCTACCATTGCATCCAAGGTGGTCTACAATTCAAAAAGACTGCCTACAGCTTAATACACACAGCACAAAATGAAAAGGATATAGACAGCAATGATGTATATTCAGCTACCTGGCATTTGGAATGTATATTTTAGCTAATGTAATCTCACTGCAGGAAATGCAAAAAAAGTGTTTTTAATGTCTTCTATTAAAAGATACATATTTGGTACTAGGACTACACCAGCAGAAGAGGTGCGATTGCTGTGTGTCTATGTTATGCATAGAAAATGGACCTTAGAAAGTAACACTCTTTAGACTGCCAATCACCAATCAGCTTTACTGACCTCTTAATCATGTCTTGGAGCTTGTTTCAACTTGAGATTTACTCAGTCATTGCACTCCACATGATGTCCTGTGTCTTTCTGCCACCAGCCTTGAATATTCCTTTATGCTCCTTTCCTAAGGAATGGTAAACAACTGGACTTTTAGTAATGGATCTCTTGCATGGGTTCCATTCGCACTCCAATGTGGTTAAGCATATTGGGATTTCAGTTTCACCCAATGACAAGGTACAATTTCTTTCAGAGAACAGACCATCCGCTGCCTAGCTGTATTCAGGGTCTTCTTTTTTTTACAGAGAATTCTTTTCCTTATATTACCATGGCACTGGCAGCCATGTGGGAACATGTTTTTGCAAGACTCCTCTTTCTAAACAACTATTATTCATAATTGCTTATATTTAAAATTATATTCCACTTTCCATCTACCATTTGCTCCAAATCAATTTACAAAAGAAATATTTAAAAAATCACAATAATTTACAGATTCAAAACCAATGAGAATTTCAACTTTTAAAATGATTAGTTTAACACAATTTAAAAGGAGTGTATCAAAATCAGTTAGCAAAAAAAAAAAAAAGAAAGGCAAAACCTGACCTACATTAAAAGATCTCAGTAAGATGTATTTGGTGAGTCTCCCTGGATAGAGAATTCAATAAGCACTCCATACCTATCTGTGGTCACATTATTGTACTTATTATAGACAATACTGGCACCTGAAGCAGCACCTCTCCCAAGATGTTAATTCATAGTGGGGTCTTTATAGGAGAAGGTGCTCTGTAAGGCCACCGAGATCCAAGATGTATAAGGTTGTAGTGGATCTCTTTCCAAAACCAACACTGATAACCCATTAAAATAATGAAGGATCAGTGTCATATCACCACAGCATCTGACAGAAGTCATGCTGCTACATTTGGGATCAGCTGCGGTTTTCAGATTGTCTTCAAGGACAGCCCCAAGTAGTTAATTAAAGTAGTAATAAATTTGAGAGGTTATCATTGCATGCATTAATGTGGGCAGATCTTTAGTCATAATTAGTCAAGTACATTCCTTTATTATTAAAAGCATGAGAATCTTGTCCTGTGTAGATTCTTGTAATGAAACCTTGAGGTAATTTTTTAAAAAAAAGATAATTGGTATTGACCTATTCTTTCTGTGATTCTGTTCTTCAGAAAGTCTTTCCAATTCCCACAAGCAAATAGCTAGGAAAAATGTGTTTATAGGAGTATTAAATAGAGAAATGTTATAATATACAACTATTTGAGGGAAAGGGGTCCTATCCCACATGCAGCCCGGGAAGCCCATTTAGGGAGAGCATGTGCGATTCTAAGGCCTTTTAAAGGACCTGCTTGTGAAAGAAGGAGGCCTCTTCTGGGCACTGTTGATAAAAGAAGACTGGACTAGATGGACTTTTATGGGTCCCATGGCATAGGCTTATCTGGGCTCTTCCATCACAGTTGCCTTCTCTCCCCCAGTTGTGGCCACATCCCCTCCTATTGTGGCTCCCTTCTTCCGCCAAGAGTAATTCTATTCTCCCTCTTCCTAGTCCAACTTTTTTCCCATCACAGATGAGCTTACACTGGAGGGAGAGGAGCTTGACTTTTTCATCTCCTTTTTAGCCCCGTCTCAGCTGATAATTTTTAAAGCGGCATTATAGATTGAAGGCTCCACTTCCTATGCTCCTTTTTGGCCCACTAGTTCCCTGCAATATGAGAGAATAATATTCTGCACCATCCAGAGCCCTCCCTCTGCTCTCCCTAGAGATTCTCTCACATTGAAAACCAGTATAGTGCAATTGCTGTTCCCAAACTAGAGTTGGCAATCCCATGTTACCATGAAGCCCATTGGGTGACCTTGGGTCAGCCACTAACCTATCTCACAGGATTGTAGTGAAGATAAAGAGTGGACTGTGTACACTGCTCTCCGCTTGCTGGAAGAACAGTGGGATAGAATTGTACTAGACAGACATACAGACAGACATTTTTGCAACTGATCCAAATTCCACTGTGCTTGCAGGTAATATATGATTCATACTTATTTAAAATGCTGACTGAAAACTGTGGCCAAGAGGTTAAGGAAGAACAAGGTAAAGTTGAATACAGGTAAGACAGACATGATGCTGGTCAGAAACATCAATGCCCTGTGAGAAGAATAATACTACCACCTTTGGATGGGGTGTTTTGGTTTTGGCCAACTCAGTCTAGAGCTTAGAGGAGTTCCTGGATCCAGCTTTGGGGGTGGAGAAACAAGTTGGCATTGTTGCTAGGAATGCCTTTTTTCAGTTACATCTGGCTTGGAAGTTGCATACTGCCTTCTATACAGTTGATCTGGCCATACTGATCCATGCCACAGTAACCTCTAGGTTGGATTACTTTAATGCGCTCTGTGTAGGGCTGCTCTTGAAGATGACTACCTTATCCCTGCTACTGACTGGGATAAGACTAGATTTTTGAACATCCACCGTGGCTGCTAGTGTACTTCTGGGTTCAGTTGAAGATCTTGATTTTAATGTTTAAACTGTGTCAGCTAGGGGTGTGCATCGAGAAAGTTTCCATTTCAGTTTCATCTCCAGAAGTTGTGAAATCAACCCATTTCATTACCAGTTTGTTTCAGTTCAGCCGGTTCTGTCTTGGAAATTATCCGTTTGGTTTTTTTTGTTTCAGTCCATTGCATGACCACATGCACTAATGCACACTGTTCTTTTTTGGGGAGGGGGGGGAAACAAGGGTTTGTGTGTCATAATTAGTTTGGTATTATTACTGGAATCATATTATCATTGCAGGGCTGTAATTCCCAAGCTGAAGACAGAAGCTTGGGTTCTAGTTTGTTCTATAATCAAGAGGACAGCAAAGGACTCTGGCATTTGGTGGAACCCAAAAAGTTGGACCTTGCTTACCCTGAAGTGGCTTCAAAAGACAACCAGTTACTCGGCTGAATGTAAAGACATTATTGGCTCCAAGTTCCTGTTCTTTATTGTACCTATGAGGTTGGCTAAAAATATTAGTTGTATTGTTCTGATTGTTAAAAGGTTTGGTTTAAAGAAATAGTCTTAACTTACATTTGTGTTGCAAGTTTGGTTCCTAAATTAGCCCCACAGAACCAAAACAAAGAAGAGGTTATGCAGGCAGACAGAATGATTGGTTGAACCCATTCCTGCCCCCCCACAACAGATCTAAGTTTTCCTTTTGCAATGGGGGTAGGCACAATTGTTTCTGAAAGGGAGGAGTTACAAAGACTCTGGAAGCAATCCTAAACTGATCTACTCAGATGTAAGTCTCATGTTATTCAATAGCGCTTACTCCCAGGGAAGTCTCTTTCAACTTGCAATGCAGCCTATTTCTTCCAAATCTTTCCAAGACTGATAGGAGGGGAGAGGTCTCCCCTTGTGCAGACCAGATTGGCAGGGAGGGAGACCCATGTCCTGGGTAGCTATGGTGTGGGGAAGATGCACTCATACCATGCACATTGGTTTCATTCAGCCAACAGAGTTAATTAATAATGTAAGGTCTCTCTTCCCATTAGGACCTGATTGGTGCTGATCAGCAAAACTGCTGGAAGGCACGAATTGAAACAAAACACACAAACTTCTTAGAGGGAGAGACTCGTTTGAATTTATTTTCCCGGATTTGATTCAGCATTCCAGAAGCAGGTTTAATGAGCCAAACCAATGAGTTCTGTGCATAATTTCATCTTTCCCCCCCCATTATGCACAGTGTCAGCCCAAACAAAGGCTCTTTCTGTGGCAGCTCCATTTCTATGGAACAGGCTGCCCAAGGAAGTAAGGATTATGGTATCTCAAATGAGTTTAGAAGAATGTACAAAGCATAACTTTTTAAAAAGAATATTGATGAGCCTCTGTGACTTCTCACTCGGTAAGCTGTTACAAAAGTTATGAATTATGTTTTAGGGATTGTTTTATGGAAACTCCTTTGAGTAAAATGGAAAAGTGGTATATAAATATTTCAACTAAATAAATAAATTTGCCATTTTGCGGCCCTTTACTAGTGCTCCACATCTGTTGCCTGAGGCAGCTTTATAGCAGAGCCAGTTATGTACAAACATGAATGATGTGAAAACTGCTGTGGTCAGGTGGACTATCAGAGTTTTATTTAAGCCAGACCTGATAATGTTTTAAATGCCAGGGTTCCACCACAGAACATGTGAATCAGTGATGCAGCTAGCACATGTAGTAGTCCTCTGCCGCCCCCCGCCCCCCGCATAGCCTGCAGGTTTCTGAATGCTGACTGTAGACATTTTCACACTTCAAGCCAAAACCACACTGCCCCTCCCTCCCTTTAGATTGGAATTCATCAAAATGACATCACCACCTTTTTCGCCTGGAACTCATTTGGGGGAAAAAAGAAAATACAGAGAGGCAAGAAGCTGAAAAGGGGACCCCCTATGGAATCTATACTTCATGACAACTTCTGCAGGCTATAGAATCTCGACACTCCCCTCCCCCCCTCCTAAAACAGTGCTGTAGGTTCATCCTGCAGCGGGAAAAGAAGGGACTTCGGGGTCATAAAATAGCATAATTTATACCTAAACTCATATATGCTTATCCCTAGAATGTTGTTCAATGCCAGCCATGCAAAGTAATACTAGACAGCACCCTGAGGTGTACACAGTACGTTTCTCCTCTCCTGAGTAATCACATTCTCCTAAGGCTAGAGGTAAAGACTTGAAAGAGTTGATGGTTTGCAGGTAGTCCTCAACTTCAGAATTTGTAATCTGAGAAATCAAGACGGAATTGTATCTTGAAATAATCTTGCTACCTTTATCTGGGAAAAACAAAGCACTTCTTGTGGTAAAAGGAAAAGAGAAGTGTGCATTTCAAGAACAAGTGGAGTCTCTAACTTGGTCCCATAACTGGGGTCGTGTGATTATCCACTTTTTATGTCCACAGCATTTTCACTTAGGTCTGTCTACCTTAGTGTTCCTTGCCTCCATGCAGCGGAAAAAGAAGCACCAACTGGCTGCTAACAAAATATTCCAAGGTACTTATTAAATATTATGCTTTGTATAGAACCTTTCAATTTAAAAATAGAAAAGAACAAACAACAACCCCTCCTCCTTTATTTAGATCTAATTGTTTGGTCGGGTCCCTTTAAGAAATGGACTACCTTTCCTTTTTATGTAATCGCTGAGGGCTGGGGCGAGGCTTCAGCAAGTCGTGAATCAGAAAGCGCCCTTCAAACAGCGATAGCTCAGGTTTCCTATATAATGTCCTGTCCTTCTTCCCACCCACCAACCTACCCACAAAGTGGTGCTTGCTAGTGCCGCGCACAGCAGCTCTTGCTTTCATAGACTGCTGGGTAGGATGCGGGAGCAGATGTGATGGTTAATCCAGTCTGTGGTCCCCCCCACCCCTTCTTTCCTAAAAGGCATGAAGGAAAAGGATAATGCAGTTTGCCATTTGCGAGAACGGCCAATCGAGTTACAGGCAATTTCACTTCCAGCCAGTCGGACAACTGGTGATTTGTGTCTCAGCCAATCAGATTTACCCCTGAAGCTCCACTTCAACTCCCCATAGGGAGCTGGTTAATTGCAGGTTAGGAGCTGCCAAGATCTGTTCTTTTACGCCTGATGTTTCTCGACTGGTAGAAAGAAGGAACATTACCTTCTCCTAAAGCGAGTCTTTATCCGTGGTCTCTGCTCGCTCCCCCCCTCCCCTACCAATCACCTGGAAATATATACACGAGCAGAAACGGCATCAATTTAATTGACCCTCTGGGCATACGCTTTGAGCCATTATTAGAGATTTTGCATTTCAACAAGAAATATTCAAAATTTAAATACGTTAAAACAGCTGTGCGCTGGATCAGACCAACGTTCCATCTACTGAGGTCTCTGTCAATCCTGCCCCCCAGGCCTGGTCTTCAGAGTTTAATATTCAGAGACAAGTACAGTAAAGTCACTGTAGCTACTGATGAACCCTTTTTATCTGTTCTGAAACTATTGCCCTTTAATTTCATTGTGTGATCCGGGCATCGCCCCCCCCACCGTTTAGTGATTTTGTTTTCTAAATTTGAAAATCTTGGACTCCAACCACTTAATCATTTCGGTGTCCCCTTCTGCACCTTTTCTTGTTCTACAATATCCTTTTTGAGAGGCAGTAACCAGAACTGTACACTGTATTCTAAATGTGGCTGTTCCATAGACCCACAAACAGGCATTACAGTACTGGTCTGGCTGTTTTGTTTTGAGTCCCTTTCCTAATAATCCTGAGATTGTATGTGTTGTCAAACTGCTTCCGACTTCTGATGGCCACATAAATTCATGACTTACCTCTTCTGCTACACTGATATCCAGAGAAGGGCAACTAAAATGATTAAAGGGTTGGAACACTTTCCCTATGAGGAAAGATTGAGGCGCTTGGGGCTCTTTAGCCTGGAGAAAAGATGACTGAGGGGAGACATGATAGAGGTTTACAAGATAATGCACGGGTTAGAGAAGGTCGAGAAAGATGTGTTTTTCTCCCTTTCTCACAATACAAGAACTCGTGGGCACTCTATGAAATTATTGAGCAGTCGGGTTAGAACAGATAGAAGAAAATACTACTTTACACAAAGGGTGATAAACACATGGAATTCGTTGCCACAGGAGGTGGTGGCAGCTACAAGCATTGCCAGCTTCAAGAGGGGACTGGACAAATATATGGAGCAGAGGTCCATCAGTGGCTATTAGCCACAGGAGATAGATGGTATTCTCTTTGTGGGGAGGTGGTGCTCTGTTGTCTTGGTGCTGGAAGGAAGGCAGTGGGAGGGCTTCTGGTGTCCTGGCCTCACTGACAGTCCTTTAGATGGCACTGGATTTCTAGCCACTGTGTGTGACAGAATGTTGGACTGGATGGGCCACTGGCCTGATCCAACATGGCTTTGCTTATGTTCTTATGTTCTTAATGTTTTCATGAAGATGTTCACTACAACCCCAAGGTCTCTTTCCTGGTCTGTCATTATCAGTGTCTATGTAAAGTCAAAATGTTTGGCCCCAATGGGTCTCATTTACTTATATTAATTCTCATTTTCCATGTTTCCAAGGGCTGGATGCCTCACAGTATAGGGGCTGTAAACACAGAGTAACATGCATTAGAGGTCCCCAATTTTTTTGAGCTTGTAGCTGTCTTTGGAATTCTGGCATAGGATGGTGGACACAACTACAAAATGGCTGACCCATGAAGCAAAACCAACCACAAAATATAAAGGGAGGCAGCCAGCTAAGCCCAGTGGTAGCAAATGCAACAAAGCTGTGAACCAGGTTGGAGTATGTGTGGAGAAAGCTGCAAAGGAAACAGTTTGTAGTTTGTTGCCTAACTGATGCAGTTAATGCAGTTTGTTAGGTTGATAAAGCCCATTAATATATAACATATTTGTTATTTAACAAGTGAACTGCTATACTATTTGCTCACCTAAATTCCATTTTTTAACCCTCAAAATAAAACCTACTGGTGAAAGTATTCAGGAGTGTAGGTATTTTTCCCTGGTTGTAAGAAATGTAAAGAAATTACTGCAAATTGGGGGAAGTGGCAAGATCAGGAAGGATAAGGGATCCCCTTGAAATAGTCATCTATTGAAACATTCAAGTATAGCTAAGTGATTGATAAGTATTTAAGCATCTTTTGCTATGAGCAACTTCCTATTTGCAGGTAGGGAAACGCTGCAGACCTAATGACAATCCAGTATGCTTCAATTGTTCATTCTTTAATGACAAAGCTATAAAGCTGGACTTCTTGGAGAGAACACAAGATGGTAGTTGAAATAACTGGCTGGCTGGACTGAGTTTGATTAAAACTCCCAAGTTTCTTCTTGAAAGGAAAAAGTCATGAATCTTGTTTGGGGCAAACTACAGAAGCATAGCTCAATTGTGGACAGCTAATAATTGTTTGTGAAGAAAATTAGGGCCAGCAGCATCACCAGAATAACACTGATCTGTCCTATTCAACTATAGCAGAGACAAGAACCAGGGATTTTTCAGCAGTGGCCCCTCACTTATAGAATGTTTCCCCTTACAACTCACCTGGCACCTCTGCTGCTCTTTTTTAGCTGCCAGGTCAAAATGTTTGTTCATCCAGGCTTTTAAATTAAGGAGTCTTTTAACACCATTTTTGTGCGGTTTTAATCTCAACCTGTTATTTTAACTGAGCTGTTTTTCTGCTGTGGCTGAGTCAGAAATGCTGGATTTAAATTAATAACTTTTAATGTTTTGCATTATGTTTTATCTTGAAAGCCATCTTAGGCAGGTCCCCCAGTGAGGCAGCATCAAAAATTGGTAAATAAAATTTTTAAAAACCAAGTCATACATGACTATGGATACACTTCTCAAGGCCTGAGAATGAGAACCTATAAAAATCTTGCCTGAAATTTAGATGCAATCTCTTTTGCTAACATCGAAGTTACCATAATGCAACATGTTTCAGAGAGAAAACGCCAATGTTACTACCAACCTTGAACTAAATTAGTTAATGTGATGCTGTGCATTTGATCTCAACAAATCCCCAGAATGGTTAGCTCATTAGAAAAGGCACTGTTCCTTTACAAGTGTTTGTTTACATGATAGCGATTGCTATGCTTATTCATCACTAGTGGCTGCTAAATGGGTCACACCTATAGTAATCAGATCTTGCATTTGACTGGATTCAGTATTAAACTGTGCTCAGTATGGTTCTCTGACAAATCAACTGCTATTCCTTGCACTGCTTAACCTTTCGACCTCACTTTTAAAACAAAAGTCTCTTCTTATCCTACCTACGTTCACCTACTGGCAGGGGGACTCCTTCATGCATCTGCTGCTAGGATCTGGCCCACAGAAACTTATCACGCAACAAATATATTAGTCCTGAAAGCACCTCACAGCAAAAACTCTGCAGTGATTTAATAGTTGTCAAATCCTGTGTAACTGTGATTTCATGCCACTACTTGCAGTAGCAGGGGTAACAGTAGACTGCCTTCAGCAATTCACACACAGTGCCTTCAGCTACTTTAATGTGATTTGCATAATTTTTCAAAAATTTCTAGCAGTTCTCAGGCTGCTTCTATAGCCGTTTTCTAAATTAAACAGCTTCATAAATTACCAGGTTTTTAAAGGATGCAAATACAATTTCTAGCACATATGACCAAGTATGACCAGCACAACCACCCAACTTGTGACAATTTGAAGTAGCACAAATATTTGATCAACATAACCCCTTGATAATGATCCTGAAAAAAAATTAAAATTGAGGTTTAAAAGTCCACTGGTGACTGTACAATATAATGTTGACCTCAAATATGCTTATGGTAAAGACCTAAATCACTGATCATGGAAAGATGTGCTTGCCTTAAGCTATAGTTTATGGGAGATAAAAACGACAGGTAACAGTAGACTAGAACAGTACTAATGGAATATAAACTTTTCAAAAGCAACTTTTTTTAGAGATTACATTGTTTTGTGTCATTATTTTCTTATCAAAATTTCCATTCAACAGCCAATTGGTACTGGAGCTCCAACCTAGTTTTTACTGTTTTCTATACAATGGGATGAATATCTTATTATCAGGACAGAATAGTCATGCAGGTTTTGTTTTCAGAGTGGTTGCATGTACAACCAGAAGTACAAATTGTTAAGGAAGACCTCTTCCCTGCTCTCTCACTCGATGATTCATAGTTTACTTTGCCCTACAGAACTGGTAGAATTGCATGCAACCTACCCACTTGAAAATGAAGGCTGTCAACAGCCTTGCAAGGGCTTGGAACTGGGCCAGTGGAAGAGGAAGTTGCTGTACAGGATAGACACCTGAAGAACAGGAAGTATAGGAGATACAGGCTCCTGACTCATTACAAGAATTTCTCAGCTCAGCCAATGTTAACTATTTTGATTAAGGACTTGAATTACATAATCACAAAACCCTAAACTAATTAGTTTAACTATGAAACGTTTTCCATAGCCAACACCATCTAGAGCCTGCTACTGAAACACTAAAGTGTTAATTTTCATACTTTAAAATAGAAAAGTATTATATGTTCATCCAGAAGCTTCTGGTTGTTCTTCCCATATGTGCTCAAAGCAGCCCCAGCCATCTGACCAGGGTTTATTAACTATTCCCTCACTGAAGTCAGTAAGAACTGTCACTGCTTGGGCTTTCTCTGTGGCTGCACATGTGATGTGGAACAGGTTTCCCACAGATGTAAGGAAGGCCCCAATCCCACAAAAGTTTCAGAGGCTGTGTAAAGCATCATGCCTTTATTAGCTCCTAAGAGAGTTCTGGCTGGCTTGCTCCCATTTATTTGTATTTCTTAGGTGGTATTTGTTTTTAAATTTAATGTGAGCTGCTTTGAATCCTGGATTGGGAGAAAAGCAGGATATAAATATTTTAAACATTGTCTTACACTTATGCTACAGCATACATAAGGAATTGCAACACTTTATGCTACTTAGTTCCTATATGAATCCGCATGTAATCCCGTGTAGCAGATGCATGAACTTTCTTACCTGGATGCATTATAGTGGTGAGTGGAAGATACCATGCACAGCTCTATGCCTCCACCCACCAGCAACTACTCCAGACTGGGCAATAGGATTTGAGTCCAGTGGCACCTTAGAAACCAACCTTCTTCAGATACAAGGAAAAGTGGAGATATTTGAGCCTTTATATACCAGTCAGGAGGTGGGTGGAGTGAGGCAAAGAAGGGAGTCAGGATGTAAAGATACAATGCAGCTTGATTAGAACAGAAACTAGCATCTATATTGACATAATCTTAAATCTCTGTTCAATCCAGGGTGTTCAGTTGTTCTGAACACCAGTTATACCACCTCAGGTTCATTTCACTTGTTTCTCTTCCAATGCTATATATGCGATCAAGTGTCAGCCATGCTTTCAAGCTTACACACTGAAAATCTAGTTGATCTCAAAGGTACCAATAGACTCAAATCCTGCTGTTCTTCTGCAGACCAACACGACAACCTACCTGAAAGTATACACTGGGTGACATCTGGCATAGTAAACAGAATAAGAATATAAAAGCTTCATGAGACCAGACATCTAAAGCAGCCTGTTGCACACAGTGGCCAACCAGGGCCAACAAACAGGGCTTAGCAGACCTTCCTCTGATGTTGTCAGAAAAAAACATACATCCCTCTCTACACAATAGTTTGAAAGTGGACAGTGTGTTGAATGTTCTGCCTCAAAGGTTCAGTACATTTATGAATGGGAGAGGACTAATATTGGGATGAGAAAAATATTAGAACCCCTTCAGAACACACATTCTGGGTGGAATTTGAATGCATAGGGAATGGCAGTACTACCTCATCCTGACTGATCAGGTTCCAGACTTTAGTCCTAATACATAATTTCTATGCACAGGACTACACAGATCATGAAGACTGTCAGCTTAAATGCTCATTACTGCTGCTGTGCATCTGTAGAAAATCTCTGAGTGTGGTATGCACAGACTGATTCCATGTAAGCAAATTCAAGATGACTGTTAACATATTAATAAAAATGAAATCCTGAATGCGTCTGTTGCAAGTGTAATTTGTCACTATTTGTACTCTTAAAATTAAATTGCAATGTGGTTCTCTATTATCTGTTGTTCAGAAGGCCAAAGTTTTAAAAAAATAATCTATACTTGCTAAGAAATAGAAGATCTGTCTCAGTATGTAAACTTGTACATTAATTTGTTGTGTCCTTAGCTCACAGCCATTTTACGAATAAGGTAATTTTGCTTCCCTAGAACATCACAAACGTCTTCCTGCTTCAAGAAGGAATGCCAGTCTGTTCCTATGGAACGTTCCTGTTACTGCTAGATAACCACTGCAAAGTTACAAGAAAAAACACATTTCAAGGGTGTTTTGATATTAAGCACAAGGAGACAGCTTTCTTGGATGAAGTTTTGTTAAATAAAGCCATATTTGGAGGCAAGAAGAAGCACTTTTGAAATGATTATGCATTACAAGAATCTGCATTCAATGAAAGATTGTTCAAGCTAACAAAACTCATCAGGTTGGACAAGCACATTTTATTACTATATACAATTACTGCATCAATGAAAACAAAGACAAGACAATTGTATAACAGCAGGTGGAGGAATCCCAAGAATGACCCTCTTGCAAGGTGAAACCTTAACTGATGCAAGAACATTAGAACTTGGCAATCCTCTCTTCTTTGCTAATGTCCATACCTAGAAGAAAAACATTACCACCTTTTAATACTCCATTTTATCAGTTAGGGGGATTAAACATGCCCATACTTGTTGCTTTGCATAGGCTGGTTACTCTGCCCTTTAGAGGATGGTTAACATACCAAATTGTACCTGTTTGAACAGGAAAAGAAGTAGTATGGCACAGCTGATATGTGAACACCACAGTTAACTGACCCCAAATGTAAGACAGACAGATGCAACACATACTTATTACAGATCTTAAAGATGCTAAATTAGACCTATGCACATTTTCTAGAATAAGAACAGACTGTTCTGTCTGTCAGCTTTGTACATAGTTAAGAGGCTGTCATCCTATTCATTCTCATAGAACAGAAAATGATTTCAAAGGCACTGCTTTACAGGGGAACACAATCTCATGTATGAACATACTCCACAGAGAACTCCATAATGCAGAAATGTATGGCATAGCATATATGGCGGGAACAGCTTCCAGACACCACTGTATCAATCCCCCATGCTTACTGCAAGTAAGGGACCTGCTTTTTAGCATCTCTGTTGATGAACAGTAGCACTTCAGTTAATTTAACTAAGACAAAGAACAGCACCATTTTTTTTTGTTGTCACAGCAAACAAGCATCTAATGAACCAAATTTACCGAGACACTGATTTTTGACAAGGGAGATGAAACAAAATCTATTTGAAAACTCATTCTACTGATATCATTACACAATATCTACAGAGATATTTGAAAACAATTCTGCTTTTCTCGATTATCTAAAAAGCAAGACTAATAACTATTGCTAAATTTACACTTATTAACCTAAATGCAAAGGGCAGGAGTGATTTAGAGTACCAAATAACTTGCCCTGTAGAAAATATGCATTCAAATGAGAGTTCTTGCAACAATTACAGTGCCTAACTAAACTAAGGATGTTTCTCTGCCTCCACTGTTAAGGAAAGTACAGGATACTTACTTCTGGAACTCCCATTCTCGGTTGTCTAACGGGCACACCTGCCGAGTTTTAAGCCAACGAGAGATGCAGTGAAAGTGGAAAGCATGCTGAAAAAAAGGACCAGGTTACTCAAACAAGCTGCGACCTGTCTTTATAGGTCTAGTGAAGTTATATGATGAAGTTATGAAAGAAAGAGCATGACAAGGGGGAAATGTCATCATCTAGCATAGTACAACAAAGGCTTGTGAGGAACAATTACAGTGAACACAGCTGTTTAAAGTACAGGAGCTTAGGAATGTTACATACATTCAACTTGTAGAATGGTACATTCCCTATGTGCAGAAAGCACAGGGCTATCAGCCTAGTTAAAGAACATCTAGGTTCTGTATTCAGAAGAGCAACTTGGTAACACACAGGGAACTGAACATTTGGGAAGCAAAAGCTTCCAGTGTAAGGGGCCAGTTTGTGGCCTACACAGAATTCCTGCTCTGCCATTAATGTGTATCCACCTCCTGCACCATGTTTCTCAGCATTTACCACCCTAGACCTTGGGTAGTTTAAGTATATATGGATGGCATATGGAGAACCTCCTTTACAGTTTTCAAAGCTTCAGTTCCTACTTGTCATGGCAAACTGTTTTATCATCTCAGGATCTGATTCCCTTAGCAGCAGTGAAAACTATGAAATTCTGGATGGACACCTAGTTCCCTTATGCACTCTTAAAGGATTATTCTGTGAGCCTTCGTATCCTAACAACTTGCATATTCATAAACGTCCTCCTAAAGTTCTCCAAACATTACGCTATCATCTGCACTTACTTTAGGCTTCTTCTAAAAGAAACTTACGTTAATAGCTGGAAAGCTCTCTGCTATCATGCTGTCCCCTGGTGATTGATGATCAACTTGCAAGTCAAGTTGAAGAACAAGTAAAATTAGTTTCAATTAAAAACTGCAAAATATAATGATGCATTTGCCCTCTTCTTTCCACCTACTTGTGTGAATCGCCTCTTGCTTTCTCAAAGGTCCCATGACCTTAGTTCTAAAAGTTTGCTTGTTGGTGAATGAGGGCTTTACTAGTCTGATAGCAAACATGGTGGAGGGTCAGGGCTTTAAAATGGTTGAGAAACAGATTCCTTACATTACAAACGCCCCATGCAACAGTGCATTCTTCAGAGGTAGCTGATGCTTGGTTAGCTTGACATTCTATGCCTATGGAAACAAGTATAAGGGTGACATATTTCACAATATAAACATTCAGATGCTACAAATCTATCTCTGGTAGCCAGGTAATACCTTTGCCAGAAAACCTAACACACTTTACCATGTCAAAAAGAAGGCAGCTATATTGAGTGATAACGATTTGGAATAATAAGAGCCAGTTCCCCAGTTTTATCAATGTGACAAGAAATTGCTCTGGCATAACAGGTTACCAATGCTGAGGGACTGAGGGCAAATATTAGCTATATTCCCATTGTGGTGAAGGCACATTTGCCCACCTCCAGTCCTTTACCATGCAGGGCCTGAAAATGGGGTCTTTGAGCTCAACCAACCAGGGAGAATGAAGCCATTCCCAGCCAGCCTGGCAGTGAGTTAGTAAGGCACACTCTCCCTCTGAGCTAGGTTCTGACCAACATTTTTTTTAAAAAAAAGTATTTCTGAAGAAATCAAGGCGCAATGGCAGAAGCGGAGCCTGGCTTGGACACTGGCCCCAGAAAAGGGAAGAAAAGAATACTTGGCAGTAAGAGCTGCAATTCCACCACAAATCTGCTGGGCACTTATGAGTGAAGTAAGAACAATATAGCAGACAAAGTTTACCGGTTAACTCATGCTGATGTGGTAACAGTTGAGATTTACTTAACTAAGGTACTCTCTCAACATAAACCGTAAGAGCTGCCTTGTTCAGTCAGGTCGAGCTACTTAATGCAGCACAGTGTCTACCACAATGGTTAACCAGATGCTCCATTTAGTTTCAAGAGGTATGAACATCCTTGTTATAAGCAGCATCTAGTATGCTTATACTACACCTGAGCATGGAGAGGTTGTTCAGCCATAACAGCTGCTGATAGGCCCTTCTTTGATATTTGGATAATCCCTTTTACAAGCTAATTAGTATCTACTGTGATGGGGATTTGCCTTTCCTAGCTACAGCCACTCACCTTTAAAAAGGGAGTGGGGGAAGACTGGTTAGAACAAGAAAAAAAAGTTTGCTGATCAACTGGGGGAATATGGAGGGAGGGGGTTAAGGAGGTATCCTGCTTAGACAAGGAGTCCAATAGGGACTTTAGGTGTTTGTCAGATTGGCGGGATTTATGTGCTGTTCCTTTCAAAAACAGATAAAATCCAAGAGTCTATTCATGTTCTGAACCTCTCAAAGAGCTTGAATCATAGATACAAACACTCTTAAGCCCAAGCTCTCACATACTTTTTTACTTTGTGATACTAAGTTCTGAAGAGAGCTGGAGAAGAAGCAGTCTCTCTTACCAGTTAAATATATTTTTTATTTTTTCCTTGACCCAGTGTGAATTACATTTAGAACTATAACATGCCTGGGATCATATAAACATAGGGAAGACTATCCAAGAGAATATAAGTTCTGTCCCTGTCAGGAACAGGAGGTCCAAAGAATATATTTGCACCATGCACCTGAATTTTTCTGAATTATAAAGGGAGGATGTGGTTTGGTTGGTGAAGCAGGACACTCTGGTTCAGCTCGAGGAATCTGGAGAAGTTATTTTTTAACACAAGTGAAGGGCTTGGATCAGAGGTAGGTCACAACAATTATCACCCACATTTTCAGGCAGTGAACTTCATGTTATTTGTGCTTTGCTGAAGAAACACTTCTGCCAGGTTGGTGGGACGATTCTAAATTTTACTATCTCAAAGGAAGAGGGGGGGAAATCTCTACACAATGAGTTTTATAAGCCTACACTGTATCTGTGACTTATACCTTTAAGATACCAACTTCAGCATCTGAACTTTTCATTGTAGCAAAATTGCTCCACCACTTGATCTTTCAGTTGGTTCTGTAAGCTCTATAATATCCTCTTTGAATGGGAGTGAACAGGCCTATACAGAGTATTCTAAGTACAGTCTCATGATGGATTTAATAGGATACCTAATATGTTATCCTAATTATTAGGATTACGGGTGTGTGTGTGTTAGTTACTTTCCTAGTAATTCCTAGCATTGGGTTGGTTCCAGCACAAGGATCACAGATCTTCCTCGCTTTCCTCTCTCTCCAGAAGCCTATTCTGACTTAGAAAAGTTTATTCACAGGGTTGCAGGACTAGCATGAAGTAATAGCCAGGCAGGTTGAGAAGCTGCAGTGAGAAGAGGAAAGAAGTAAAACTGTTCCCTTCTTCCTCAACATCATCCACTGACAGACTGCTAGACCCAACCCATTGAATTTGCCTCTTCTTACACTGGACTAGATGGACCCTTTAATCTGATCCTACAAGACAAATCTAAGGTTCATTTTCCTAAGATATCAGTGTTTTCTTAAAAAAAAATGTGAATTGGAAAGATTTATGGTGCACTAAACTGTAATATAAAATTACATGGTAATTTTGTGTCTTAATACGAATACTTAGAAAACAAATTTTCTGCAGAAAAATAAACCACCAGAAATTTTTCAGCAACACATCTTTGCCTCAGACCTGTATAGACTAGCAACTGCAATGCCAAAAAAAGTTAGGTTTTACCTCAGGTTTACATCAATATAGATTTAACATAGATTGTCAAAGAAATTCAGCCAATAGCTTACCTTAACAGCAACCAAGTAGGATTTTGGTAACTCAAGATAAATTCTCTACAAATCTAAAATAGTTTTAATGTCATGACTCCTTAATATCTGCCAAAAGATATGCAGTTCAGTTAAGGAACTGGGAACCTGAAAAGAATTCCCAAGATCAAGTCACTACCATCGCCAGAATCCCTTCCATGTCTGTATTGACACATCATAATTCACCAAGAGCTGAAACAACCACAAGATTATTTCTTTCATTTTCCTCTCAGCCTGTGCATATCTGTAGTTAAAGTGTTTGAAACCCCTCCATCACTGATACTTACACAGATCCATAATGTGGTTTCTGCAGATGGCACAGTTGTCAACCACGATGTCCCAAGCCCAGAGAGCTACTGCATTCCACTATAAAAAAACAAACATTATCTAAGTGTATACCAATATCTTATGCTGGAATTCACTTTCATTTTTCCTCCCAGCCATCCCTGGCCTCTCATTGGCTTTTCAGTCACATATCTAGAAATAGGATTACTCCACAACACTAATGCCCATTTACTTTGTCATACTGACAAGAACAAGTCTAACTTATTTCTCTACTCATGTGCTCCCTCCACTCCCAGTGCAGAGCCAAGATGGACCAAGTTTAAAAGTCTTCAAATTAACAATATTTTTGTGAAGTCCAACATTCAAGAGCTGTTAACAAACTGGGTTTTTTTTCTTGTCCATGAACTATGACACCAGTTAATTATCAAAAAACAACCTTCCATTTATTATAGTACTTTAATTTAGCCTTTATAAACCAGAGTGTTCAATCTTGGCCTGGCATGGGAGGCAAAGGAATCATTGAAGCCCAAGAATAAGACAGATTCTTGTGACAAACTCTGGTTTGTTTGTGACATCTAAACACAATCAAAATATCTCATTATGTCAAGCTATCTTTGCCAATAGTCTCTAGCTGTCCCACCTTGTATATCAAATTAATGAGAGAACACTTGCAACTGTTCTGGAGCTGGATCATCATCAAAGTTTCCAAGAAGCTAAAAAAGAAGTGGACTGTCCTGCTTCTGTGCGTGTTCCTGGTATGAAAATATTACCACCTGTTAATAGCCTCAGATTAAACTGGTGTCAAAAGGCCAGCCACCTGAGCCAGTGCAAAAGTTGACGGCTGTGGTTCCGTTGCTTGTATTTGAAAACAATGATGCTTACCTTGTTCCCTCCAACTGCACTTACAGTATGAACAATGTGGAGAAAAATAACTTTTGTATGTTGTGATCCATATCACTAAGGCAGAATCACATTTTCTAGCAGGCCAAAAGTTATGCATCAAGCTGAAGAATATGTACCATCACAACCAATACAACATATTCAAGTCTGGTATTACCCTTTCAAAACTTATTTATAAAGAACTGAAACTAAACATACATGACCGTTTTGAGGCAAAAAAAGGGGGATTACTCCTACCAAGCAGGAGTACCCACAGCAAAGACTTCAGGTATACCCCAAAAGCAATTATGCGCTTCCACAATCAAGTAAAGCTACAAAGTAGTATTTATTATAGTGACAAATAAAATTTATCTCACCCATCATTGTACAATAGTATTGTTCTATTTGCCATTTTGTTAATGTATTCAACACACAAAACTGATCTAAACCAGAAGCAAACCAAGCGATTTAATGATTCACCTTCCAGGCATATTTCTTTTTTGATAATATAAAATGTTATTAGTATAACATAAAAGACTCAAACCCTTTTTATTCATTGCTATATAGCAAGTCCCTCAAAGAAAGGGAGTGACTTGACTCTTCTATACCATCTACAACTTTTTACCCTACCTTTTGAAGACCCCCATAAGGTTTTCAAAGTAAGAGATGTTCAGAGATGGTTTCCCATTGCCTGTCTTTGCATAGCAACCCTGGTCTTCCTTGAAGATCTCCCATCAAAGTACTAACCAGGGCCAACCCTACTTAGCTTTTGAGATCTGATGCGCTCGAGATAGCCTGGACTATCTAGATCAGGGCTAAACAATTAGGCTGAAAGAAAACTCCTAGTCTAAGATCATCCGACGAGCTTTAAGGCTTCAGCAGGAATTTAAAATCAGGCCCTAGTCTACTACACCACAATATCGGAAAAGCGTACAACGAAAAAGAAACAAAAGATAGAAGCAACCATTCCTCTGCTTCTTCCCTTCATCTTCCTCACATTCCTCCACCTCTAAGCAACAACCCAGCCACACGCCGGCCCCACTCACTCTTACGTACACCTACTTCTCAGCCGTTGGACCAGAACACGGCTCATCCTCCTGGAAGTCCCACCCAGTCACATACTCCCCTTTAGCACAAAACGGAAAACAAAAAACCCCTTCCTGAGAAGGATCAAGCCATCCCAAACCCCTCTGTTTCACTGCACGTCTGGCTGAGTTACGGTCTTCGAACCTCGCAGACCCTCGCGCCCAGATTACCTTCTTCACTTCAAACCGCTTCTTGCCAGCACTACTATTAGCCCCGCTAGGAGCATCCACATCCATCGCAGCAGCCATTTTGGATAAGAAAGCGCCTACCGGTTGTATTTAGTGCGCGCGCGCGAGACTGACAGCCTCGCCTCGCGAGATCTCTACGCTACAATCCACGGTTCTCTTATCCCCTTCTACAAACAGGTGTGTAAAAAGGCAGGCGGGGGCGGGGAGGGAGAGAGAGGAGGGGGGGGAGTCTGATCACGTGCCCTTGACCTCTTAAAGGCGCTAGTCAGGGCGGAGCCCGTATTCAGGCCTTGGCTCGCCTCCGCTCTTAGTAGAGTTGCCCAGCCCAAGTAGGGGAGGAGGGAAAGGCTCTTTTAAAGGGATAGCTACGCATTAATGACCGTCAGGTCCTCGGGTGCTTTTGCAAAAAGGATTGAAATTGCCACTTCTCGGCGCTTCGGGCCCATCAGTTCAGCCCCAAGGAGAGGCGGGAGCTGCCCACGAATGTTCTTTGGTCTCCTCAGAATCACGACGTTCCTTCGCTTCAACCTTCGGGGGCTGCTAGGAACCCTCAGTCCCCTGAATGCGTCGCCCCCTCCCTTTTCCACAACGCCGCCCGTCTGTCTGTCCACCCACCCACCCGCGCACAACCCTAGTCAGGGTGACTAATCCTTGCTAAAGCAGCGCGTATCTTGTCACCACGAGAATCCATTACTCTCCTTCAGCAATGCATTATTATATTGTGTATACCGCCCCCCAACTATATATCCTTTGTCTTCAGCGAAGGTACAGGAAGTTCCCTGTCCAAATTGGCTCAAGCGGCCTGTAAATGGATCGTGAGGCTCCACGGCACTTACAGTCCGAGCTGACGTTTACTCGGAAGTAAACCTAATGTAGTTCAGTAGTGCTTGTTTCCAATCGAAAGCTGTATCCGTTGCGCGTTTACTTGGGCGTAAAAAGAAGCTTGCTGTCTCTCATAGGATTGCTGCTGCATTTCTGTTCTTCGCGATCGTTGTACATTGGTTATACCAGCAAAGCGTCTGGGCCCCGTTACGATCAGGCAAGCAGCAAATCCAGGCCACTCGCAGTCACGATAGGGGATTCTGCCTGCTCGGGGGATTCTCTACTCAGGCTTAAAAATATGATTTTGTAAAAAACAAAGGGGGAGGACGCCTCACGAGAATACTGAGAGGCAGTTAAAAAAAACAATAGGGGGGAGGAAATTATTCCCATCAATTTAAGAAGATACACAATCCTCCAGGGTGAGATTTTGGGATTGCCAAATTGTGCCCCCACAGCTTTCTCACTAGCCCCCAGCTTATTCATGCCTATAGGCAAAGCAGACAGGAACAGCACTTGAACATCTGTGAACTTCTCAGAAGTAGTACCAATGCATCTTAAACTAAATATTCCTTGATTTTCTTTCTCATGTGTCTGAAACTTTTCTCCACACATTACAGGAAGAGTAGAGCCCAGTGAAAGAGACTCAAGGTGTCTGCTACAATAGCTGACATTGACCTGGATACTTGACAGGGACCAACAAAGCTGCAAACACAAATGGAAATAGAATCCTAAGCAGGTCAGCTCAGAATTTTCAATGGGGCTTGCTCCCAGGAAAGTGTCTTTAGGATTGCAGCCTATTTCAGATACTATTTCTGAGTAAACATGCATATGTTTGCATGCATGCATGATTAACCTTCTCTTCCCCACACCCACAGAGTCTGTCCAAGAGAGCGTAACAGCATCTCCCTTTTTGTAAGATTTGCATCTGAGACGGTGGTGTTTTTTTTAAATGATGTAATTCAGAAAATGATTTAAAATTGTCTTTTTTTTCCTCCAGCTTTTCTTATACTGTGGATGGTTTGGTTAGATAGCTGTTACATAAAATTAGTTACCAAGTGTCATAAGATCTTGAAATCACACAGCCATTAAATCGGTAATAAGCTCTTGCTATGGTTGCTTTTAAATCCCTTTTTGCCATACATCTTTCTCTCCCTTAAGCACATGCTTTGCAGCTATCAAAATCAGTTTGTAAACAAATATACAGCTTAGGTTGCAATCCTGTCACACTTACCCTGGGAGTAAGTTCCATTAAGTAGGATTTACTTCTGTGCAAAAGATTGGACTGCATAGGCTTGACTATATGATTAACAATGCAGTTCTATACAGAGTTACTCCACTTTAAGTTACAATACAGTGTGTAGTTCAGTGTCTAGTTCTGGATATAAATTGTATAGTCCTGATAGTCTATCACAGAAATATGTAAAATGTAACAAATAACAAGAGTCAGAGATTGGGAAATGGAGATTTAAAACCAACGTTTTTCATGCGAATTAAGTTTGTGCTAGGTAATTTCTAGCTTACCTAGGTACTAGTGTTGTGGTAGCAAATTAGCTAATACCCTAGGCACTGGAAGGGTGAATGAATGGAGAAAACAGGGCAGGAATTGCAGATGAAACCAAATCTGTGTTACATGTGCCTCAATTCAGCATTAAATGTGATTAAGCACTACTGTATACAGCCTATATGTGTGTAAAGCATTTCATAACTGAAGTCTTAGTTGCTTCTAGTTTTACTTCAATGCTGTTGTCTCAAAACAGGTAAGAATTAGATAGTCATATCAACAGTTTGTTTACAGACAGCTCAGATTTGTTCTGAACTTTTAAGGATTTAAATGGGAGATGGCACCTGAGGGAAAGTAACAATGTTTATTCAGATGGACACTGAAGTTAAATTATACAGTACTTCATACAAAATAATCCAGTCAAAATTATTTTAAAGGTCACAGCTGTACACATTCCATTGCTGTGTTTAAAATTATGAGGATGACAGGCATAGAAATGAGCACTGAAGATATCCAACAGGAAGGATATCTCATATGATCTATCTCTTCTAGGAAATTTTGTCTTTTAACAACAGTTTATGGAAAATACTTCTTGAAACTTTTCACCAAAGCTTTGCAAAAGTGGTAGTTAATGAAGCAGGACTCCAAAACCTCCATTCAGCAGAATACAACTCCAACTCATAATGTTTAAAAAGGTTTTTAAAGTTATAATTGAATTGTTAGCTAATATAACTACATGCAGTAATGAAAGGAAAAATGCAGAACGTCCACTGTTGCTTTCAATGGGCTAGTTATATAAGCATCATCTACTCTGGTGTTAAAGATAAAATCATTCTTTATCTCACAAAACTCTTTAAAAGGACAAAATGCATTTAAAAATAGAGAAATACTAATGAAATGATTAAAATGGAGAAATAATTCATTAGTATGTGTATAGAATGTGTACAATCACATATTTTATACACGTGTATAAGAATATAGTCTGTATGACAAAATTAAATTGCTCAATTTAGCCTTCTAGTTGGTAGATCCATTATAGCTAAAATAGTTGTCTATTAGGTCTTTGAAACAAAACAGAATACAGCATTTTGGACAAGTAGAACAAAAGGTGAAAAACTGTTCTTTGGTATTCTTCCTTTCCCTATAAAAATGGTTAAAATCCTCACATACTGCCCAGCTTCTTTATGCTGAAGAGTACTATGGTCTGGATTTTTCCCAAAGGTAAGATGCTGTGGCGACAGGCTTATCCAACCACATCCTACTCTTCTGGGGCTGCCCTCGGCCATCTGCTATGCCCGTATACGGACTCTCAATATTTGTTTAAATAGCCTGCTCCTGGACAATTTAAATGACTTAAAAAAATTACTGATTTTATGTTTTTGTGACTTTTAATGTATTTTTAAAAATGTTAGCTGCCCTGATCCCATCTGAGGGGAGGGCGGGGTATAAATCAAATAAATAAATAAGTAGTTGGCTTACATTGAAAGCCCTCCCCCCATTAAGCAACCCTACAAATGACATGCACCCATGTCCTCATCTGGATGTTGTTGCAAAATATGGTGGAAGAAGGAACATGAGCAGCCCATAACTAAGAAAGAAGCAGCTCACTGTCAGGCTGCTATAAAGATATTAGGAACTACTCTTTGGGTGTGTGATGTGTGTGGAAGCCTCAGTGCTCAAAAAACCACATCTTGAGTCCCCACCCCTTAATGAAACATATACGTATCTAGTGACTGATACCCTTTTTACACACCATGCATCTGTATGTACTCACCAAAGACTGGAACACAAAAATTATTTTATTGGTGGAAAGCTAGTTGCTTCTCCTTGAATTATGTTATCGCCAGATGTATAAAAGCTTCCTAATTAGCAATTGCACACTTCTGAGTTTCAAAGCTTTTCAAAACTTATGCCTTTATTGGATACAGCCTTCCTTTTGCTACTTAGTAGAATAAAATATGTATATTACTCTTTACAAATACAGAACCTCTCATTCAGAGATCACAAAAGCGCTTCTCAATTTGCTTGATTGTTCTGTAACATTTCCTCCATTACAAAAATGCATGACAAATTATTTATTTTAATGTAACTAAAACAACATTACATTTTCATTTCATTCATGTTAAGTGTCCAATTTCATTCTTGTGTTTCTGTTTCCAGAAAGCAGCTCATTCTGTTTATTATGTTGACAGAAGTTGAAGCAAAAGGGAAAACAAGGTTGCACCTACCTGTAACTGTTGTTTATTGAGTGTTCTATACAGACACACATGGAAACTGCACATGCGCAGTAGCCACAGACATATCGAAGCTCCAAAAGGCGCAAGATGCTCACCCGACCTTTTTGCACGCTTTTTGAGTGGCTGCAGCTATAAAAGGTGGGGCGAACGGATCCCTCCCTCAGTTCACTAATCCTGAAGAAGGAGAAATTAAAGAGCACATGGCAGGAAAAGGAGGGAGGGATGTGTGCCTGCACAGAACATTCAATGAACAACAGTTACAGGCGAGTAGAGACCCGGAGATCCTTCCATGCCATAGGCGTAGTAACGGTAGGAAACTCATAGGGGTATGGAACCCATAGGTGCCTGTGACTTCTAATGATCTTTTCTGTGCAGGACGCACTGGGGACAGCAGTAACGGAGATAAAGCCACTCCTAGATTCATGAAGTCTGGAATCTTGCCCTCTAGGAAGACAGGAACCGAAGCAGAACGGCATCTAGACATCGACAAAGGTGTTCTTGGAGCTGCAGGGCGGCTGGACACCACCGAGGTGGATTAAGCCAAGCTGAGGACTGTTTTTTCTTTTGCGGTTTCGGAGTCAGGTGTTTTTCAGTATGCCTTGACTTCAGCTTGGCTTTCTTTGACAGCAGCTTGGATGAAGACCAAAATGGGCTCGAATCCTTAGGAACTGACTGGTTCATATTGTCGGCACTTGGAGCCAAAACGAGAGGTACTAAGGAGGCCTGTTCTGGGTATTGCGGTCCTTTATTAGAGGCCTTTGAAACTTTAGAGTTGGAGACACCTTGGAGGGCTGACTCCCATAGTACTGCTTTTAGGCGCGATGCCCTTTCATGCTGGGCCTTAGGCGGGAACTGTTTATACACACCACAGCACACTGTATCGTGTGCCTCTCCTCGGCACATGAGGTGTTTCTTGTGCCTATCGGATTGGGCCATCTTGGATCCACTCTTGAGGCACTTTTTGAAGAGCACCTTCAAAGTAATATTCTTCTTGTTTTCTTCTTTCTCAGAATCGAGGAGGAGCTTGAAGCATGTCCTTCAGCAGTGGCTAAGGAACTGAGGGAGGGATCCGCTTGCCCACCTTTTATAACTTGCACTCACGCTAAAAGGCTGGGTGAGTGTCTTGCACCTTTTGGAGCTTTGATACGTCCATGGCTGGCCTGCGCATGCGCAGTTCCCATGGGTGCCTGCGCAGAAGACACGACAATGAACTTTGCTGTTGCATGATTAAGTCAACTTCGTGACAGAAAGAGCACATTTGTCTGAAGGTCATACTTCACTTTATATTTTGTATTTAGATAGGAATACATCAAAATAAGAAAAACTTCAAAATAACATGCTTCACGTAAGTTTAACTTGCTACATTTCTCAGAAAAATATTTGGAAATAGGGCCCAATATTTTCCTTATAACTATTTTTATGTATTTTGCCAAGAAAAACTGCAACTTAAAACGTGCCATTTTCAACAGATTCCATTTGCAAATATTTTGCTCCTGATGCTTGCACTCAATTGCAAAAGGTAAAGTTAGAGGCAGCCCTAACACATCCACTTTCATCAACGAAGTGGTTGAAGAAAACTTATAGATGTGAAGAGTCAAGAAAAAAGAGGAATCCACTTAAACAAAACACCATTCTGAATCTTGTTAGACCCATCAAACTAGCTCACAAACATCATAATGATATTTGTCTGCCTATTAGTGATTTAGAAACACGAGTGTGCAGAGTTGCCCAAGCCTAGGACCATGGACATCACTTTGCATAGGATCAGGCTGTTAGATGCTTTCCGCCATAACACTTGATTTTAATACTTATTATTATTTAATGATTTTAATATCCCCTTAATGCTAAAGGCCTTCCTTGATCTACAAAAAAGAAACAATTTATAGAAGTTTTGTCTCATAATCCTTTATAATCTCCATCCATCAGCTAGAACATTTGCAGAGGTATCTTGAAAATATAAGTTGCATCAAGGGAACAGAACATTTTCTTCTGTTAAATTAAAATAAAAGGCCATCTGCATGAAAGCTGAAATTCATACCAGTGTGCCCCATAGGAGAAACTGAAAGGCTCATGGACCACAGCAAGCAATGAACAAGATTATTACAAAACATGCACAATGTCCAGTGGAGGGTGAAATACATATTCATCTGATTTCTTTAACATTAGCAATAAAGTAGAATACTTGCCAAGTAAGTAAATACATTTTCTTCATTTTTATATGATGTTCTTACAGTCTAAGATGATTCCTCCAAGTAATGTTTTGCCAGCAACAATCCTACCCATCAATCTTGACATCCTGTAGCTCTTGTATGTAAAAATATAAATGGGCATTTGCTTAATGAGCACATTTCCTGATCTGTACCTGAAAAAGGAAGTGATGAGTGGTCAAGAGCCACAGACTTGTTCGACATCATATATCTCCTTTGGACAATCTTCAGAGAGGATCAGTGGTGTGTTCTCTGTCACTACAACATCATCTTCTATGCGTACACCAATGCCACGGAATCTTTCGGGGGCACTTGTATCATCTTCCGAGATATAGAGACCTGGAAATAAAGGTAATCCAAAAGGAAGGACCTAGATTACATATTACAAAGCAAGCCCACAGTATGGCATTCCAAAATTTTAGAAGACATAAGGAAGCGCTGAGCATGTAGGTATAGTCACTTATTCTAGTTGGAAAAACACTCTAAAATTCCAATAAAATAATGACTGTGTATCTGTGCCAATGGAAAATATAAGATAATGTACATTATACATGATACCCTTCTGGATTTAAAACTGAAGTTGAGACAGTTCAATCACTGAAGGCTTCTAGACACAGGCTTTTATTGGATGGCTTTCAGTTGGATTGCCTTGAAAAAGTTGACAGGCTGCTTGGAGAAGTGGGGCCTTCCACTCCTTTACTCAACTGTTGCTGTTCATAGTTTATAACAAAATGCTGGAAGAGGCAAGAAATGGCCAGGTAAATCCTGGTGGTGATCAATACCTTCTTTAAAAGGGAGTGGTGACTAAAGCATTGAAGGAAGCAATGGTTTGGCCTCTACTGAAAAAAACCCTCTTTAGGACTTAAGCATCTAAATAATTATAGCTTATGTCACTGGCACTCCAGAATGGCAGGGAGAAACCAGAGATAAAGGGCCCTACGTCCCCAGCCTCCCTGGAGCCCGTTTGACTATAGCTTGCCCTGGAAGCAACAACAGCTCTCGCCCACTGGGTAGCTGCCACCACCTGTCACTCTGAGATCTAAGACAGAGTCTGACAGGCCGACTTCTGCTTCTCTCTCTCACACACACATACACGCACAGACACACATACACCTTATTCAGTTAAACACAAAGCCTGGTTCACTTAAGAGCTGTTATACACAAAACCCAGTCCTTTTATACCCAAGCAATCAGAGGATAACATAGGCTCTCTTAAGAAGTTTCCATTTTATTTGGGGAAAATAAGAAGGGATGCAATTACTTTCAAGGGAGAAATTAAGAAAACGGAAACAACTAAGGCAGCCTGACTAAACTGGTGCCCAGCTAAAATGACAGTTTATAGATCCTGAGCCATGTCAGCCCAACATGGGCCTATCCTGCAGGGGACTACTTCTTCCAGGAAAGGCAAGTATAACTCTCACTTCAGGGATTTATCATTTTTTCTGTCCCTTGCATGGATATGTGCTCTTTTCCCTCTCTAGATGGTATCCTTTACATTTTGTCGTTTTTGAAAGAAATCTTATCCTTCCCTCTGATGCTTTGCTATTTGCTGTCCTGTTCCCAGTTTTACTAGAGAGACTGCCTAAAGGGACTGCCTGATTTTGGAGTTTGTTTAAAACGGAATCACAGGGACCAGGATGGGATTCATGACAGGCTAATATCCCACTTTTTATTTATTTACTTCATTTATACTCTCACCTTTCTCCCCAGTGGAGACGCAAAGCAACTTACATTGTTATCTATTTTATCTTTACAACAACCTTGTGAAGTAGGTTAGGAGAGGCTGGGATTTGAACTCATGTCTCCCAGATCCTAGCCTGACACTGTAACAATTACATGACACTGGCTTTCATTGAACAAGATACTTAGGGGAATGTGCCATTCAACTCCAGGCAGTTTTGGATGATTATCTGAATTCAATTATAACAGGGCAGGGAGGAGGGATCCTTGAGACTGGCAGAAGAGAACAGAAGGGGATAGGCAAGTCTCTCTGAGGCAAGCATTCCAGAGTTTTGGTGCCATGACCAAAAATGCCCTCTCCCGGGTTGCCACCTACCTAATCTGAAATGGCGAGGGCATGTGAAGCAAGGCCTAAGAAGATGACCATAGCGGTTGGATAAATTCTTAAGGGAGTAGGCAGTCCTTCAGGTAATGGTCCCAAACCATATATGGCTTTAAAGTTCCTCACCAGCACCTTGAATTGGACCTGGCGGCAAATTGGGAGCCAGTGTAGATGGGCCAAGACTGGGGTGATATGGTCACTATGATCTACTCCAGTTAACTTCCTGGTTCCAGCATTCTGCACCAGTTGAAGGTTCTGAACAGTTTTCAAGGGCAGCCCCACATAGAATGTATTGTAGTAATCTCATCTAGATTTAAAAAGGGCATGTAAAACATTGGCCAGATCTTTTCTTCCCTGGAAAAGCCACAGCTGGCTAACAAGTTGAAGATAGGGAAAGCAACCCTGCCCACAGCTACCAGTAGGCCAGGGTCCAAGAATACCCCATACTACGGACCTATTCCTTCAAGAAGAGCACAGCCACATTCCAGAATATAGACGGTTGCTCAGATTTCATTTGCAATGCATAGCACCTTTAACTATCTTCAGCTGGCTTGCCAGCTACAACTCTTCCTCAAGAAGTGCAATCATTATACAGTGATCTTACTACTTCCAAATTCAATTCCAGTAGTGCACTCTACATGGACCTGCCCGTGAAGATAGTTCAAAAGTTTCAAAAAATGCAGGAATAAGATTTAGTTGGTATGTACTATACACAGCAGATTACTCCAGTGTTGAAAGATCTTCACTCACTGGCTTTTTACTTCCAGTCTCAACTCAAGGTGGTTTTAACTTACAAAGCCCCTATTACAGCCTAGGACCAGAGTATTTAAAGGACCACCCGTACCCATATAGTACTGTATAGATACTATACTCTTCTTCATCACAGTCCCTCATTTGTGTCCACCAACCCTGTTGTCGAAAGTGACATGGGAGACTACAAAGGATGCTACCTTTCTAGTGGCTGCTTGCACGCCCCCACCCCCCGGGCGGGAATCCCTCCCTCCCTCCATTCATCTGGCACTATTGCTACTTCTCTTTGAGCATCAAGCCTAGATGTTTTTATTTCAACTTACTTTTAATTAATTGATTGGTCCGGTTGTTCTTCAACTTTCCTCTCTCTGCTCTTGGTTTTCATTTGATTTAAGTAGCCGCTATGGATTTTTGTCAATTATGAATGTTTTAGTTGCTGCCATATGTTGTGGATCTGGAATCTGTTACATTATATTTGAGTAACAAAACCCGTTGTGGGAAAAAATACAATGAGCTCTAGAAAGGGGAGGGCGGGCGGGCGGGCACTGCCTCCTGCTCCGCGCCTCATCCCAGCCAGATGAAGGCAGGGGGTAGGCATTGCCTCCTGCACCACTCCTGATTCCGGCTGGGTGAAAAGGGGTTGGACATTGCCTCCTGCTCCGTTTCTGATCCTGGCTGGGTGAAGGTGGGAGGCAGGCATTGCTGCCTGCACTGTGCCTGATCCCGGCCTTGGCTTCCTGCCATGGCACACTCTCAGAGGGACAGGCTACCTCTTCTGGGCTTCACTCCATAGAAGCACCCTCTGGAGGTGCACCAGGTTTGGAAGTGAGATGTCTGGAATATGGTTAGCCTTTTATATAGTAGGATCATTTTTAGCTTGTGAACATCCTTGGAGATCTTTGTTTGAGAAGTGGCAGACAGACAGACAGACAGACAGACAGACAGACAGACAGACAGACAGACAGACAGACAGACTCACTCACTCACTCACTCACTCACTCACTCACTCACTCACTCACTCACTCACTCACTCACTCACTCACTCACTCACTGAGCCAGATATACTTATTAGCTATTCTGAATTAAGTGATGCAGACAACATTCGTCTTTTGCTCTCTGATTGGATATATTTTACTTGTAGGCTGTTTTTATTAAGCAGGTGTCCAGTAGCACTTTAAAGATTAACAAAATTTATTCCACTATAATCTTTGGCAAATCAGAGCTCACTTTATCAGTTGCATGGAGTGTCTTGGCAGCTTATCAGATTTGTTGTAAGGCTATCCAGCTGACGGCTGTCCTTGGTGTTCAGAACATTTAATACTGCCATTTATATCTTAGTAGTTAAATCTTAAACTTAAATTCCATATAGGTTGTCCAGCTATCTATTTCCACAATACTGGACACACGGCATTTTGCAGCAACTGATTGATATGTACTTGCTACAAGGGTATTACAATTTGTTACCATAACTGTATTTTTCACTTTAAAATAATAAACTGTCTTGCATTCTCCGACTCTTCTTAACTATAGTTAAGAAAAACAGTTCACCTAGCAGTGCCTGTACTTATCTTCAACACTAAGGAAAATTCAAGAAAAGGAGAAAGTTATGCAGGCTCACATTGGGGAGGCAAGAAAAAATGCATTTGTCCCCCTGATTCCCAGTACTGATGCAATATGAGAACACACAGTATTTTGTACTACACCGGTTGGGACAAGGTGAAGGTGAATGGCACAGATACCTAGAGTACTGTGGGTGGATTAAATGGCTCATGCATCAACTCACAGTAGTCCATAACTCTTCCAAAAAACGTGTATACACTTGGAAGAATATATATAAACACTTTGAGAACCATTACCACACAGCAAAGAAAATTAAGACAGGACATGTTGATAGTATCCAGGGTTTTTTTTCTGGGAAAAGAGGTGGCGGAACTCTCAAGAGGGAAATGAGGAAGAAACACATGGGATTCTTTGAAATAATATTATTTTCACCCAGTATTTTCAAGAGGTGCCGGATTTCCCGCTGAAAAAAAGCCGTGATAGTATCTAAATATTTTAAAGCATGTTGTTGCGTATTCATGCTCTTAATCATATGTATGCATATTAAGATATTATTCTTACGTAGTTATGTAACTGCTATAAAGTTCAGCAGCTGATTAGGAAAAGTACAGGACTGCCTCTTAACTTGACAATTCATTAGTCTACCTGAAGAAATAGTAAATTTATTACTCTTTATCTATGAACAAGTGCCAATTTTAGACTTAGAGAATGTAATGAGAGTTATCAAGGTATATTCCAGTCCACTTGATGCTTATCTTCATAATCCCTTTGGGGACAAATTATTTTATTTAGAGGACAATCACATGTGAGATTTAGAAAGATTTATTTCTGTTCCTGTCACTTTCTCTATAAAAAGTAGCATGTAAGTGGCTAATCTGGCTTTCTGCTGGTAGTTTCTCATCAGAGAAGACTTAATCAAGGTGAGCATAGTCATGTGCAGGGCTTCCAAGTCTTACATAGCATTCTGCTAATTAGCTAAAAACTTGATATGCCATAATCTTAGAAAGAGTGTAATGGCTATATATTTAGCAAAGTTGCAGAAATGTTAAACCACTTGATTTTTATTGCATGCATTTTTTCTGCATTGGTAGAATTAATTAGCACTCGTTTATACATATCAAGTTCCTGCCTAATAAAAAGAATCATGCTTTATTTTAAATAAAATCATTAACTCAAAAGAACTTCTCTGTTTGTTTTGCTGGCAAAAGATCAGACATTGAGACCTGTAATATTTCATTGTGTTGCAAGAGATAAGTCTCAGAGAGTTTGTCTGGTACAGACCTAATAATTGGAGATTTTGCAGCTGTGTAAGCTAATCAGAAAAACTCCTGTGGAGCTAAGCAATACAGATCCCTAGACTGGGTATGAATTAGATAATTCATTGCAATGTCAGATAGAAGCAGGAGAGCAATAACTGTGCCCACTGAAATGTCTTTAAACCACAGAGGAACAGATTCTTAATTATATAATAGGAAAGATTTCCCAGCTCTTACTCTTTGGTTCACACTTTTGCATGTTGACAAGATATCATGTAGAAATAAACTTTCCATAGGCCACATATCCCCCCTGCCCCCTCTCAAACCTGCAAGCAGCTGAGCCTCAAAATTCCTCCATCTCTTGCCTTGCTGCATACTTCAATCTAGGAGCAATGTTCCATGTTCATCACCCTCAGAGAAATGCAGTGTGTCACTGTGTGTTTGTAGCGAGAACAAAGATGTTGATCCAGAACAGGGATTTAATTATTCTTTCTGGCAGAAATCACCCATGAGGAAGAGTACAACTACCTGTACCTGCTGTTAGGACTGGCAATCTCCACAGCCATTGTGAGGCTTCTTTCCATGTGATGCACTGCTGAGACCAATCACGTGAACTGTGTATACACCCTGATGCTAAATACATGGCTGAGTCCCACCAGCACAGTTTCTCACTGAGCGCATCAAGGATTTACTTCTTACAGAAGAATGCAGATCTAAGCTACTGAATCATGGCTATTCAGGAATGGAACAAGACTGGAATATTTTTCTCTGGAGATTTTAATGAGATCACTGGATCATAACTCAAAGGTTGTTGAAAAGATTACTGAAATAATGTACGTGAAGTACTCTAAGCATTTGATAAAAGTATATGGTATTACTACAACTGTAACTCTTAACCACTGACATTTTACTCACCTCTCAGGCTACAGTCTAATGTTCCTCCAGGTATTACCTACATTTCTACCTTTTCACTGCAGCCATGAGAGCTAGAAACATTTTTAAAACAGAAAAATCTTCAGGAGGGCAACTTTAAACAATACTTGTAATGTTTTGCATGTAATTAGCGGTGGGCACGGACCAGGAAAACCCCATGGACCGCCGGCCTGTGGTCCGTCGATTTTCATGGACCATGAACTTTTCACGGACTGGTTTGTTGGTCTGTGGTCCATCCCTTCTGGCAGCCCTGGCTCTGCCCATTCACACACAAAGAGCCCAAACGCGCAGAGAATCTTCAGCAGCCTCTCCTCCGGCCACTCTCCAAGTTTGGTCAAGATTGCATTTTGGACGTCCGAGTTACAGACCCCCCAAAGCAGCCACCCCCAGGAAACTTCCAGAAGATACTGGAGTCACAAATGCCAACTGACTTGCAGCATCAAAAAGTTGCAATGAGGCAAAATCAAACAGAAAAGGGTGGGGGAAGAGCCCCCTCACTCACCACACAGACACCTTCCCAGTCGTTGCCTAGGGAATTAATTTTTGCTCTTTGCTCACATAGAGAAGAATGAGAGCTCTCTGGTTGACAGGCGGAGCTGCCCATCAAGGTTTTAAAGGCTGAGATTAGCTGCAGAATGTCCATCCCTCCCTTGCAGAATGGGAGCTCTCTGGTTGGCAGGCAGAGCTGCCTATCAAGGTTTTGAGGGCTAAGATTGGCTGCAGAACGTCCACCCCTCCATAGCCTAGGGAATTCATTCTTGCTCCTTCCTCCATAGAGCAGAATGGGCGCTCTCTGCTTGGCAGGCAGAGCTGCCTATTAAGTTTTTAAGAGCTACAAAAGGTCTGTGGATGTCCCCTCCATTGCCTAGGGAATTGATAAAGTGGCACCAGGATGTCTGGACTCACAGACCACGGACCAACAGACCGGCCCAAACAGACCAAAATTTGTGAAAAAGGTAAGTCCCGCGAACGGTGTGTTCATGAACCACGCCAGACCGTGTCTAATTTAGGTTTGTTTTCCGGACCTTGTCCACCTTTACATGTAATGTATTTAATTTGGATTTTATTTCTGCTTGATAATGTGGGTTTTTAAATATTTGTTACTATAGGTTTAAATGCAGGCCTCTGAGGAAAGAAGGAGTAGGGGAGGAGCTGGATGGGTGAGTGGAGCCTGCTCTGATTGGATGGTAGTTGTACTCTAGGGGTGGTGTGAACTGCAGTTAGAGTGCTGAGGAAAGTGTTCATTCTAGTTGTGTTAGGAAAACTGTATGGAGCCTGAGCTGTTTATGTGTTTTTGAGAGAAAGTGTTCTTTCTGGCCAAATCAGGAAAACTGTGTGAAGTCTGAGAAAGTCAATCTGAGAAAGACAAACTGAGTATGAATCTGCATTGGCCTTTGGGATTCTCAAAGAAAGGATTCTGGCTAAATCAGGCAAACTGTGTGGAAGCCTGAAAACCTAAATCTGTCTAATTCAGGCAAACTCTGTGTGTGCCTAGGTCAGTTTGTGTATATTTTGAGAGACAGATTATTCTATCTAGGTCACACAAGCTGTGTGGAAAGACCAGAGTGAATCTATGTGTGGATTAGGAGAAAGTTTTTTCTGTAAGTGAAGACTTGTGTGGAAAATTACTCTGTGTGACTTGAGTCTGTGAAGAAACCACCAAGCTTAAGAACTATGTTGAAACCAACATGCTTATCAAAAAATCTGCAGTCATCACGGTTTTGTTCTTATAAATAAATTCTACTTTTTGTTTAAGCAAGAAAGATCCCTTTTCCTTCACAACTACCCTCACGCACTGACCAGCTATAGCAAGCTTTCCTATATTACCAGTTAAACAAAGGAGGTCTAAGGTGAACACTTTGGTGGTAGTGAAAAACTTTTGAGGGATTAAGGGAGGCAGCACTATCTATGTCACACAAATGAAAAAGGAAGGTGTTCCTGAGATAAAAGTCTGGGTAACGTAAAGAACACCTGAAGCATTAAGTGAGTGGAAATAAAAAGAGTGTTGGTTGTAACCCGAACCCTTCTGAGGTATAAGTTTAAGGTAAAATAAGGAGGAGCTGGATTAAAGGTCCAATGTTAAAGGTTTAAAAAGGTTATAAAAACAAATAAAGCAGCAAATCATTACAATGCCATATTTGGCACCAGCATGGCAATCTGATAAACACATTGCACAAACATAATGATTTTTTTACCTGGTTCGATGGTGATCACCATGCCTGGCTGGAGGGGGATTGATCGGGATATGTCGGGTGTGTCATGAACATCCATTCCAAGATAATGGCCTACATGGTGTGGGCAGTATTTCCGAATTGCCTAGAAGGCAACAAAAACATTACCAAATCAAGTTGTCAATCCACTAAGTTTGATACTGGAAATATACATTGGCATGGTTCAGATGCAATGTCAAATGTTGATTGCTCTTTGACTAGTCTTCAAAAAAGTCAATATGACTTCATTAGCCGATATTGCCTTGCAATCAGGTCTCTTAGAAAAAACAGAACTAGAGAATAAACTGAAACAAAACATAATGTGGTTTAGATATCTACAACTCAAAAAAATGGCAGAACAGATAAATCTAAAAGAAATAATGAATACACCGCTAATGGAATTTGAACAGATATTAAATTCCCCATCATTACAAAAGAAAGGAATGATAGCTAAACTATATGATCCTCCTAAACACTTGTATAAAAAAACAACTGAGCTGCCCAAATAGGTGGACTAAAGATTGTGGTATAAACCCATCAGACACAACCTGGGAAAAGATTTGGAAATCTGATATACTAAATTCAAAGGTTGTTGTAACAAAACTACAGACATTTAAAATCATTCATAGGTGGTATTTGACAACTAAAAAATTATCTTTGATTTCCTCATCAACACCCCCACTTTGTTGGAAAAACTGCGGAAAAGAAGGCATGTTCACCCATTGTTGGTGGGAGTGTCAGTATATTGATCAGTTTTGGAAAGTAGTACTAGGTGAAATTAAGATGATTACCGTCTATGATCTTCCTTTTGATCCTAAAGTAATTTTCTTAGATCAACGGGAGAATCTAAACATTCCAAAAATTAGAAGAGAACTTATTGCCTCTTTCTTTATAGCAGCTAAAAGTGCTACTGCGACGCTTTGGAAACTGAAGCAGACACCGACACTAGAGAACTGGTTTGAAAAAGTATGGAATCACTTTATTTTAGAAAAAATAAATAACGACCTTTATAAAGCAACACATTTTCCTGCAGAAACAAATTTTGTTGAAAAATGGTTTCCCTTTCTAGAACATATAGAGAAAAACATTCGACCGAAATCGAAAATGTTACAATCGATAACAAATGTTGGTGATTTTTAATTGCAATGGATAATCACTGGATTTATCAAAACTCTTCAAACGTGACTGTAAAACTGTAACGTTAAGTGTTTATAATAACTGTTATTGTTATAGATGATTTGTTATACAATAAAAAATTTATTTTAAAAAAATGTTGATTGCTCCACACAGCGACCTGGTATTGCAGTGCCTCGAAGAACAGTACACCTGGGAGATCCTTGAGCTCACTTCTTCCCTCCTCTTCTAATGTGTGACTTAAATACTTTCACTATATAATTTATCATTACATTTGAACCACAAACTCTTCTCTCAAAAATGTGGCAAGTGAAGTTCCATGTAGAGTAAGTGTAAAGTGAGGCACTCTGGAACAAAAAAATCCAAACTTTAAGTCTGAACCTGCTGAAAATGACGGGGGAAAGAGACCTTGGGGGTCACAGCAGATAGCTCAATGGCAACTAGTGTGCTGCAGCAGTGAAAAAGGCAAACTCTGTGCTGTGGATGATCAGGAATGGGACTGAAAATAAAACTGTCAATATTAATAATGCCCCTTTATAGATCTATGATGCTGCCTCATCTGGAATACTGTGTGCAGTTTTGTTTTACTTCAAAAAGGATATAGCAGAAATGGAAAAAGTGCAGAAGTGAGCAACCAAGTTGATTAAGGGATTGGACATCTTTCCTATGTGGAAGGCTGAAGGTACTGGGATTCCTTGAAATGGTACTGGGGAAAAATATGACTAAGGGAGGACATGACAGAAGTTTATAAAATTATGCAAGGCACAAAAAGTGGATACTTTCCAAATTACTAGAACTCAGGGAGCACTCCATGAAGATGATGGGCAACAGATTCAGGACAGACAAAAAGAAGTACCTGTTTATTGAATGACTGATTAAAATGCTGAATTCAGTGCAAGTGGATGTAGTAGTGGCAAAAGCATAAATGGCTTTAAAAGGGGATCAGACAGGTTCATGGAGGAAATGGTGACTAAAAGGAACCTCCACGTTCACGGGCAGTAAACCTCTGAAAACCGGTGCTAGGAAGTAACATTGGAGGAAGGCCTCGGCCCCTATTCCTTGTTGTTAGTCCTGAAGAATAACTGGTTGGCTACTGTGTGAGACAGGATGCTAGACTAGATGGACCAATCCTCTGATCCTTCAAGACTTGTCTTATATTTTTAAAAAATCCTAATTCCAAACCACAGTTTAATGCTTTCTAGTCAGATTGAGCAACACAATGCCTGATTCTGCTCATTATTCACTCCCTCAAGAGAAGGTCAGGAGATCATGAGACTTAAAAAAACAAAATCTGGAATTCTTTTCATTTGCTTCTGAGCTTCAACAAACATGTATTTCCAGTTTATCTCTGCAATCATTTGGAAAGAAGCAGATGTTAATTTCAAGTTATGATACAAAATCTTG
The DNA here is from genome assembly GCF_028583425.1 of Eublepharis macularius. Taxonomy (NCBI): domain Eukaryota; kingdom Metazoa; phylum Chordata; class Lepidosauria; order Squamata; family Eublepharidae; genus Eublepharis; species Eublepharis macularius. The sequence goes on along the minus strand of NC_072798.1, from coordinate 39,597,899 downwards.
GGGGTCCTTCTCAGGTAACAGGTTTTAGACAAACAAAGTACTGATAGATCACTTGTATGAATCAGTGAGGCAATTCTTATTCTCAGGATTCCAAGACCTAATTCATACAATAATGTCTTAAAGAGGGATTTGTCCGGGATCACTGTCTTCTTCCACTAACCAACACAGGCAGTGGCAGTGATGATCAATTCCTCCCATAGGAGGAAAGCAAGTGCACTGACTCCTGTCCTCCCTATGCAAAGCAATACTCCCAACAATCTTCTCCCTGTGTTGTCTCAAAGAATGGCAGCTGAGTCACTACCAATGTGGGAGAACCACCATTGTGGGATGGGTGTAAGGTGGGTGCAGGAGCTGTGGCTCATATGAGACACTGGTTTCCTTCTATGTGATTGGGATGAAGAGGTAAACAGTCAATGCTACCTCCTGTATTAGTAACCATTTTATCCGTCTAGAAGCCAATATAGAACCCAATGGGTTTGATTTCACACATACTCCCATTTAGGGATCACAAATCCATCAACTCTATCTATAGCTCACAAGTCATACAAATTCTCTGGATTATTTTTATCCTCTTTTTTGTGTAAACATATATGGCTGATATGCGGTTGCTAACTAACGTGAATAATCATTTGCACCAAACCAAAGGGTATTCCAAACTGATCAGTCTAGGAGTAAAATCATATGTGGTCCTTATGTCCTTAGAATAGGGAAAGGAGGGGTAGGAGGACAAAATTCCAGGGGCCATGGGCATCCCGGGGCCCCATGGAGCTGTTCAAGTCATGTTGTTGACTTTCATATGATGTCTGAGTTGGATCTGAGTGATGTGAAGTGGAAACTCAGGGAGATATCTGTATGGTGCTAAAGGTAGGTAATGGCTGCTCTGCGTCGGAATGCCTCCATGGAAGTGGGGAAGAATTCTTGATGGCACTAACGCTACACAATAATATTTTTTCAAGCTTCCTCTCTTCTGCTTTGTCCTCCTAATTTCTTTGTCAGGTGCTGGAATAAAAGACAGGTTGGCCAAATTCTGAGCCTCACTTGTTTGTGGCACATTTACTCTTCTGCTTTATTTGCAGATGTGTGCACATACACACATGCAGGTAACCTTCCTCTATCGTTCTAATCTTACATTCAGGTAAATCTGCTCCTCATGATAGCAATTCTAGTCTGTTGAATTTCTTGATGTTGGAAACATTGCCACTCTCCTCTTATGCCTGATAAGGAAATAGGCTCCACATTTAAAGGAGGGTTTAGATTAAGTCCAGAATTTGATTCTATCCTTACAGCTCATTCACTTATTTTTATTTATAAAGGGAAGATTTGTCCTGATCCAAATCTTGGGATCATATTGTACTTTGAATATGGCATCCTTCATTGTAAACAACTTTTATCCCAACACTGGAAGGAAGTTTAACTTAAAAATACCTGCCACAGTGGTGCAAAGTCTGAGCCCTACAATATTTTAGGGACTTGTTATAATAAAGTGGGAATAATCTGGACTGAAGTATCATCTGAACCTTTCTGTCGAAGAAAAGATAACACACCTGTTATATTTGGCAATACATAACTCACAGAGAATCAAAGTAAGCCACAAACATACACACCCAGAACAGTCATTTCATCAGAACAACATCCCCCTCCCCACCAAAAAAAACCCTCTCAAAACCACCACAAAATGAAGCACTTCTCTCCTAACAGTCTGGAAGTATTGCTTAAGGATCTCACGGACAAGTTAGAACAGTCCCTCCCTCCTATTCCCCACACCCCTCTAAATTGAGACTTCTCTTAAAACAGCTGCATGCCTAAGTGGTCTGCCATCTGCTGAGTGAAAGAGGTACTGCCATCAGCCCTTGGTTTTTACAGGACACATTTTGCTTAAAACTGCAACCATGTTAAAAAACCTTTGGGCAACCATATAGGTACAGGGCCAGCATATCACAGATAGAATTGTCTGTTTTCATGTCCCTGTGGACTATTTTTTCTTTGATAGAGAAAAGAAGCTGACCAAGTAGCTAAAAAGAGGCCAAGTACCTTGAAGAGGTGGTTCTCAGTGGCACTCTTCTGTAGGATCCCCAGATCTTTCAGCTTCTGTCCAATCATGGTCAGCATGAAACTGTATATGTTCTCTAGGCTTACACCAGGAGAGCAAAGCCTCAGGCAGGATTTCTGCACTTCTAGTACTGCCTGGTACAGCTCTGCCTGGGGACCCGTGAATCTGACAATGAAAAGAAAATGCAGATCACCACATTTAAGCAGAAAGGAGAGACGTTAATTAAAGGGTTTGACCAAGATTTTTGGCCCATTTGGCTTGTTTTGATTCCACTTTGGAATGAAGGTGCAGGAACATCTTTCTGAATGTTCCCCCCATGTCAGAAGAGCCCCGTGGTACAGAGTGGTAAGCTGCAGTACTGCAGTCCAAGCTCTGCTCACGACCTGTTTGATCCTGGCAGAAGCCAGGTTCAGGTAGCCAGCTCAAAGTCGACTCAGCCTTCCATCCTTCCGAGGTTGGTAAAATGAGTACCCAGTTTCCTGGGGGTAAAGTGTAGATGACTGGGGAAGGCAATGGCAAACTACCCCATAAAAAGTCTGCCAAGAAAATGTGATACGATGTCCCGCCATGGGTCAGTAATGACTTGGTGCTTGCACAGGGGACTACCTTTACCTTTACTTTACTCCATGTCAAAAACATTCTGTACATAAAAAATTAGTATGCCAGGGAGAAGGCTAGGCAAGAACACTTTCTATTGAACTGCCAATTTCCTCAAACTGGCTATCTTTTTTTTTTTTGAGGAGGGGGATTCAATCAACTGATTTACCCATTGCATTCTGAAATGGTTTCGTACAATGTGATATTTCTAAATGTACAGAGTGACTCTGCATCACCACCGTTCCAAGCCATTCTATACACACTGGATAGTGTGGAGCAAATGAGGTAAGAGATTATTAGTACAAGAAATTTAACATTGTAGTCCTAAGCAGAGTTATATCCCTCTATGCCCAATGACTTTGATAGATTTAGAAGGGTGTAACTCTGCTTAACTCTGCTTGAAAACCCTTGGAAATGCAGTCGAATGGAGGAGTAACAATGATGAAAAGAGCCACTTTAAAACAAAAGCAAATGAATCACAGATTTATTGCAATTACTCTTGGTCTCCCCCTCCCTCCTCTGAGCTGCTCCCGATGAGTGAAGGCAATGCAGTTTCAATACCCTCTTAATCACAGCACATGAAATCTCCCCTGCTGGGAACAGAACCTACCTGCCATTGATGGGCCATGTGCGAGTGATGTCACTGACGTAACAGGAAGACTCGCATCCCCCATCCAGTAAAACCATTTCTCCATCCTGGAACAAAGAAAATGACCAGACAATATCCCTTAATATTCAATAGTTTCACTGAACCCCAGATAGAAAATAAAGAGAATATTTTTCAGCCTGAATAACCTATTGCCTAGTGGAAAAAGATAATCAAGCTCCTTATAACATGGCCTATATGCAATGACATGAGAAATAAACAAGATTGCTTATTAAAGATTTCACCTATTACACACAGCCTATTTGTGCTCACCTTAACGGTTTAGGTGGGGGTTCTCTTTTTCTAGGAGTAGCTTAAAACCAGAGACCGTTTGTAGCATAAGGCCCAATTTTTGACATTAAGTGAATGAAAAAGTCCACATTAATATGTTCAGGCTTCTTTTAAATATTTTGTTGCTTTTGGAGTTTAACAAGAATAATCTGTTGGAGGTCCCACTTTACACTCAGGTCTTCTGGCATCTGTTTCAATCATACCCTTTTTAATCTGTCTATGATCTCTGAGACAGTTGAGCTCAACTGGACAGGGTGCATACAAAAGACTCAGTTGTTCTGGTGAACCTCAAAATCCACTGTGGAACAGCTGTGAACAGAGTGCTTAAGTTCCAGAAGAGAACAGTGGAGATAAATGAATTTGTTTCAAGATTTGATTCCCACCCAAGAAAGAGAACACCTGCTCTCTTGCAATGAGGAGGTTCCCCTGTGCTGGAGGGCTTCAGCTGTTCATTATCATTCCTATATCCCTCCTTCCTCCCAAGTAAAGTAAACAGGAGAGATCCCCCTCCCTCACAGAAGCCTCCCCTTTTCTACTGATTATTAGTCAGCTGTTAAAAAGCTTCATGACTTTAGAGACTGACAGGCGTCAAGTGGTGCATTCTCCAGTCTCTTTTAAAAAGGGACTTGGGAGAGAGAATATCTGCTTTTGAGGAAACGGACCACTGAGAAGTGACTGTAAAATAAAATATCACACCTCAGCCCTGCATTCACATGAACAAAGGCAAACAAACATAGGGCTAATTCAAGAGAGGTCATTCAGGTGGGAGTATGCATTGTTTTGGTGTTTTTCACACAGACATTTTGTACAGAAATGTAGAGGTGGGGAAAAGTACCATAAAGTCATAGCTGACATATGATGATCTGTGCTGGGGTTTTCAAGGCAAGAGCCTAACAGAGGTGGTTTGCCATTGCCAGCCTCAGCAACCTTGGTCTTCACTGGAGATCTCCCATCCAATTACTAACCAAGGCTGACCCTGCTCAGCTTCTGAGATCTGATGAGATCAGGTTTGCCTGGGTTATCCAGGTCAGGGCATGCAAAGAAATACATCTCTGCTCCTCTCACCACAAATCAATGCATGTAGGAGTATTCCAAATGTTATAGGCTCTGCATTGGAACAAAAATATTTTGTCCATATCCAGCACTCTATCTTGAATTTTACATTCTTGACCTGGCTATAAGATTTATGGACAAAGGAAGTACTACTCTTATTATGTTTCAGTACCCTGACTTCTTTTCATGCTGCTCATGGGTAGAATTCTAAGGAATTCACTCCATTTAAAAAAAAAATTCATCTCAGTGTTCAGTATGTGCTAGGCCATGTATGTTTTATTTAGGCATTTTATTGATGGGGTGTTTGATATTTATGTACCACTGAAGCTGAAACGCATCTGGTTTTATGGGTTTTGTACATATGGCTATAAGTTGTACTATTATATTTGTATATTAATGATTTTATTTCATATATATACAAGGTTTTAGTACATATATGTACAACAATATGATGCTTTTAATCTAATCTATGTATTAAATTTTATACCGGTGTTTTTAATTTATATTTTTAGTTATTTTCAATAATTTGATATATATTTATTTCTGTTGTGCCAACCTCCTTGGTTACTCTTGGTTTGCAGAGTTGTTGTTTTTCACTCCTTTTTTGTTGTTGGCACCCCTGCAATGACATGGGTCCTCAACATGGCACCCATGGGCATCATAGCGTCCACTGACACCTTTCCTGGTGCTTGCCAGGAATTTTTTTTTAAGTGGGTGGGGCCAAGTGGGGCTTTTGCTAAAACAGGAAATCTGATTAGCTACTGGAGATCTGATTGGCTATGCATATTTTAAAAAATGCTTCAGTGGCAGCTGCTACCATAGTATTGGTTTTATTCCCTCTTATTACTCTTTTCCAGAGGTTTTTTTTTAAGTTACCCTTCTTCTACCCCTACATTTGGACATCTTCTGTATGTGTGTCTGGTTCTGCCTCCCACGGCAGCTATTCTGTGGCTGTACCTTCAGTTTAAGTTCACAAGTGTCCTATAGCGGTGTAGCATCAACAGGTTACGACAAGAAATGTTAGACTCTTATTTAGTTACCTTGATGAGCTGGTTGTTTTTTACATAATGCAAAGTATTGGATCTGTTGCCACCAGCAACCACCGGGGGATAAGCCAAAATGTCAGCACCACGAGCACGACACTCAAATTCAAACTGGAATAATTAAGTCAGAAATTAGCGAATTTATTAATTCAGGTACAGAAATACACAGTTCCTGTGTAATGTCTCTGTCGGCTTGTATACAGTTCAGCAGCCCAGACATAAATACAAAGGAGAGGACTTCTACAAAGGTGATCTAGGTTCAAATACCTACTCAATCATGAACCCTGCCCCCCGGCTGGCATCAGGCCTGTCTAAACCTAACTTATTTCACACAGGTTGTGAGGAAAAACAGAGTAACTATATATAGATTGTCCTAAGCTATTTGGAGGAAAGATACAGCTGTGATAAATGAAATAAGTAAAACAATCACTCTATAGAAGATGAACCCAAAAAGTCAGGTTCGATCTTCTATGAGACAGCAAGGGGATGAGGTAAGTGTGGACAAAGAAAACATCTTGGAACTCATTAACTGATTTCCACATCTGGCCCTTGGCAATCCTATTGATTGCATTTATGTATTTCCACGTTGATTTTGATTTGGGCCTATTTCTACAACTAGGTATTCCTAACAGAGTGGTCCTAAGCAGTCTATTCAATGGAGTTACTTCCAGAAAAATGTTCTTAGGATGGCATTATTAGTCAGTCAGTCAAAATACGTCTTGCAGAAGGTAAAAGCAGTACAGAGAATTAGGGAGGTGCTCTGAATCAAAATAAACAGCTTTTTAATGACAGGCTCTATCCTGATTCTAGCTAATGTGTTCCTTATTGAGGGATGATATACTTCTAGTTCTATGCATTCTGTTGTATACTGGCACAGCCAAACACATATGAGAGAGAATACATATACTTGAGTATACATAAATGCCTGTGCATGAATGAGTGTATGAAAAATAATCCTTGCTTTTTTATTAGCGCATACACCATTTTAAGCAATTTATTAGGTCTGTATTACAGCACAATCCTAAAAAGAGTTACTTCAGTCTAAGCCCACTGGAGTAACCTTTTTTAGGATTGCTCTGTTAATCTCAGTTCCATACCCTGTATCCTTTTGAAGCAAATGTTTTGGGAAAGATGCATAATCAGCGAAGCAGAGCAAAGACATCTGTTAACCTTTTATGGCTGGTTCACATGGAAAGTTTTGCCATGGATCCTATACCTTCTTTCTAGTCAGCAATCCTCTGCTGCAGAGTATACCACTATTATGATAGGCACTTTTCAGGTCCTTGAAAGACATTGGTCTTGCATAAGTAAAACTAATTAGCACCAGAAGAAACATGCTCTGCAGTGGAGGATTGCCTCTGGATTATAGGAAGAGGAGTGCAAGCAGAAAGAAGATATAAGATCCCAGTTCAATGCAAAAATCAGGCATTGCTTCTGGACGGCCAGGTGGCAGCCAAGGCCAACAATCAGCATGGGGTAGTGATTTGAATGTTGGAGTACGATCTGGGAGACCCAGGTTCAAATCCCCAATCTGCCATGGAAGCTTGCTGGGTGACCTTGGGCCAGTCACACACTCTTGAACTAACCTACCTCACATGGTTGTTGTGAGAATAAAATGGAGAATGTTGTAAGTCACTTTGGATCCCTATTGGGGAGACACGTGGGGTACAAAATAAATAAAGTAAGAGTGCCTTTTACCAATTTAGGCTGGTATACCAGCAGCAGTGAATTCTGGGAAGGTGTAATCTGCCCACATGTACTCATTCCCTGCTGACTGAAAGAAAAATTGTAAAACTAAAGGTGTGCCTTTGAAAAGTTCTTGGAAATTTCAAATGCTCCAAAACATTATTTGAAAAAAAGGCCAGCCAACCTGAGCACATGGCTTCACTGGCTTCAAATGTTGCAGATCTGAGCACTTCCAAAGACTGCCTTCTCCAGTATGTCTACCCAGATCTTCTGGGAAGGCCCTAATTTGTGTTCACCTGCCTTATAAATTTCAATGACGGGTTACACAGAACAGGGCTTTCTCTCTGGCTGCTCCAACTGTGGTCCTCATGGGCATATTTTCCTTGTTAGTCTTCCAGAAGACCATTATTCAAATGGGTTTTTATGATGCCCCATTATAGGCTCACACTAACATGCGGCTAAGCTATTTCCTCTCTCTGTGGGAAGAGATATTTTGGCAGGTTTTTGTATGAGTGATCTGATGTTTTAAAACCAACTTTATTGTTGGGTTAATTTTTTTTAAAGTTCCTTTTCCTGTTATTTAATATATTTTAACTAGTTTGACAACTGTAATTTGCTACAAGAGATCCCTCAGGAAGAAGGATCCACACAGAGTGGAATACAAATATTGTAATAAATAATAAATGTACATTGATGCATCTTCCACAGACCAAAAAGACATATACCTTAGCATACAGAAATGCTTCATCCACTGGAGCTTTGCTGGCAAACATTGTTTCTATGAATGCCTGTGAAAAAGCAGCAACAAAAGCTTCTGGTGAAGAACGTTGTGAGGCCAAGGAATGTCTCTTTTATGTATGCAATCCAAGTCCAAATATTCAAGTAAAGGCATCAAACATTCAAATATGCAAGATAAAGGTAATAAAGTATTATTTCTCACTCTTACAATATTCTGCATCAGAAAAATCAGAATCAACATGCAATTTATCAAGATTTCTTTTCAAAGACTGACTCAAATTCTTTCATATCTGACAATTTATGAATAAAACAAGAGAAGAGTAAGTTGCAACACACACAGATAAGCACCTGCCTTATAATCAGCCAGACTGATGTGGATGTGAGAGTGCTTTGCAGTGTTTTGTGTGTGTGTGTGTGTGTGTGTAAGAGATGGGGGAGAGGGATGTAGAGCAGACTGATAGTGAAGCTGCTTGTGGTATAGGGCTTCTTTTCATTTCTGGGATCTGATCTACAGTAACGGATCTGCTGTCTTGGAGGAGTGCCTCTCTACTTCCAGTTGTGCTCTATTTACCTGTTTGTAAACACTGCAAATGCTCCAAGTGCTCTCTCATCCAAAGGAAACTAATCTCATTAGCATTGTGCTATGGAACTATATGTAGCGAATATATGTAACAATACTCATGAACCAATAATCTATTAATGGTCCCTTCTGTATGGCACACTTTAAGCCGGCGCTTCTGAGTATTAACACAGATTGGTGCTGAATTGGCATGGGCTTGCATTGTTCAATACCTGTGATGTGACTTTTCCAGCAGTCTTCATTCTTTCAATCTCTGCAGAGGATTTGACCAGCCGTAGGCTTTGCACTAGGTGCCGTATGGCTCGAATACGATTCTTGCTTCTAGCTTTGACTTCAGCCAGGTGTAGAAGGTAGTCAGAATGGAGCTGTGGATGTACTGGCTTGGCAAAATCATACCAAACCACTGTAGACTCATCTGTGCAACACAGCAGAAACTGATTAATTTGCATAATGAAATGTATCTTTCAGGATTTCAGAGAGCTGGGTCGAATGATCTGACAGCTTGCAGATCTTTGCTACATTGCCTTCTTTCCAGCAATCCCTTCCGATTTGTGGAATCATAGGACATATGAGGACAAATAGCCACATCAGGGGCTGCACAGAGGAAGGTAATGAAATTACCCCTCCTTCCTTTTCGGTCAGTATAGCTGCACTCACAGAAGAGGGAGAAGGGAAGATTTTGCCTCCTTTCCCCTCCTCAGTGCAACCCTCCCAACCCCTGTGGCTATTAGTCCACGTGGGCTCTGCAACCCTGGGATTAAATTTTCCTGCAGTCAAAAGGGAGTTATGGGGGAAGGGAACATGGCAAAGATCTGCCTGCAGTCCTTCAACCTTCAGATCACTGGATCGATCCAGAATTTGCAAGTTATTCATGAATATGATAGTTTGAATGAGGAACTGAAAAGGTCCCTTCACCAAATTTTTGATAACATTCCAGTCTTATTGAGTATTAGTGATATCCTTCGAAGAGATGAGGGAATTAATTCTCAGACAATCCTATTTTGCCTTTGTAGTATAGTTTATATTTTGTAAATTTGCCTGAAAAATATCATGACTACTACTGCTAAAACTATTTTTTTATCCAACAAACGTTTCCTTAAAAAAGAAGCTACATGTATAAACCAAATATAAACTGAGAAAAGATAGTTCACCTACAAAATTCCTATATCCATGGAGATGAATCTGTTTCCTCAATATAAGTAAATGTATTTTCTGCTTTCATTGATAGGTCTTTGGATCACATATTGTAGAAGGATTTTTTAACACACCAAAAATTCCTATAATAGAATGAGTTGAGCAGTTTGCCGTACAAACATCATATGGGTGTATTACTCCTCCCTCATGGTCACTTCTCAGAAAGAGGGATCCTGTGAAGCAGTGGTTACCAACCTTTTTAGTATGGTGACTCATGAGTCCAAATTTACTTCATAGGGTGATCCTTTCAGTGATGTCCCGAGAGACTGAGAAGATGTGTGTGTGTGGGGGGAGGGGGGACAGTGTTGAGTAGATGCAGGAAGATAGCCGATGTTGGCAAAGAGGTAGGTGGCAAGTAGTGCAGTAAATCTCCCACAGCAGGTAGAGGGGCAGGGAGGCATGGTACGGGCTGAGCAAAAGGTTGGGCTGCTGAAGGAGCAGCACCAGGACATAACCTATGCTCACACACACCTTTCTCTCCTCGTCTCACTTTTCCATACACTGAACAGTTTCTACCCACTTTCCAACCTTCCCCCCTCCCTTCTTCTATCTATTGCCAGACAGTGTTCCCCCCTCATTATTGTTGCAAAGGGGGAGGGGGAAGGCAAGAATGTGAGCAGCTAAAAAGGAAGGAGAGGAGAGAAAGAGAAGGGTGCAAAGGGTAGGAGCAACCATTAGGGATGGCTGGTCTGCGACCCACTTTCAGAGGCTTCATAACCCACTTTTGGGTCCTGACCCACAAGTTGGGAAACACTGCTGTGAACTACAGACAATAATTAAGTTTTCTCCTTAGAATGAAAGACCATTTCTGCAGTAGTCATTTCTGTTATTCTCCCATTGTTTGAGTAAAGATCTCTGACCCACACACAAGCTATTATATAGGCAAAGGACCACTTGCAATGTTGACTATATAACTTTTCTCAAATATTTCTCTATTAAGGAGTGAGGAGTGCTGTTCCTGCACTGGGCAGGGGGTTGGACTTGATGGTCTTTAAGGCCCTTCCAACTCTATGATTCTATGAAATTGCAACTATGGAGTTAGAGATGAATGCTCTTGATCTAGGTTCAACTACTAAGAGGCCCTGCCAAATCTCACACTACTTTGAATCCTCATCTCCTTTGTCTTACCTTTCAATTTAGCCACCAGATGTCTAAACTCCTCTATGGTATATCCTTCATCCACACCTGTGAGAGCTACTGCCCCATCAGTACCAGACCGTGGTCCATCCCATAGTTCTCTACTTGGGTCCCTCCGAGGGACAAACAGCAGAGCTTTGTGGGATGGCAACGGTTTGCCAGGCAGGCTCTGCAGCACTAAAATGCTGTCAGGCTCCTGGAACCCACACAGATACAGGAAATTAGTGTCCTGGTGGAAGGTGTATGGAATATCATTGCTCATGTAGTACGTAGGATTGGATAGCAGAATCACCGTGTGGTCCATCCCAGGCACCTCTTGCTGTATCCGGGCCATCAACTTGTGTCTACGGAGAGAGTATTCCACTTGTGACAACCCTGGTGTTACTTCCCCTGTGAACAGAAAATTAAAAAATTCCTATTTCAGAAAATGCTGCTGAAGTTGAACTTTGCAATTATACTCATATTTTCTTTCTTCAGCATAATTTCAGGTGGGTAGCCTGTCTGGATTCAAATTTTGCTCTTCTTCAGCATGTTATCCTCTCAGCTGTAGTCTCCTTTTCATTTTACACCCCTCTTTTCTATTCATTATCATTATTTCCTCCTCCTATCTCTTGACATCCCCAGCTAATTCGTCTGTCACATGGAAGAAGAAAATTTAGTTTTAGATAAACTAACTTGTGCATTATTAACATTTAGGCAAATATAGTATACGGCAAACTTGAACTCCTTCATGAGTTTCAGAGGCAGACTAAAGTGAGATAACAGTATTAGTCTTCTAACTGTGAAAACAGATGATAATGTGAGAGAAGAAAAAGAGATAAACTTTAACCCACTAGAAATACTACACTTTTATAGCTTCTGGACATTGAACAGAAGGCAGAGGTGTTGTTTGCACCCATTTAAAGGTTCCAATGGGATATCTGACTGTTTTAACCAGAAACAGCAAGTTCAAAGAATGACAAAGTGGACTATTGTCAGTGTTAGAAGCTATGTACCTAGAGAATCTATGGAAAAATTCTCTGTCTGGAAACTGCAGATTAATCTTTCAATCACATTTTATCTGCAAAGAATGCAAAGTACAGAAAACAAGACAATTTCAGTGAAGCTGAACTGAAGACAAAGGAGGTGATAAACTGCAAAACAGGTATGTACTTGGTATAATCTAAAGGCAGTCCTGCACTTAGTTAATTCAATCATAAATCTTACTGAAGTAAATATTTAGGTTCTCAGTGTTATTGTCTGATAACTTTCCTGACAATCAAACCTCTGCTATAGTGGCTTCCTTTTTAGCCACGGTGATAAAGAAACAAGATTTTCATGAGTTTAGATAGTTTAAAGTGATAATGACGAGTTATGTCTATGTGAATTGGGTATGTTCAAGTGTACAGTTCATATTTTGTTGGTGTTTGTATGGCTTATGGCTTCGGCCGGAAAAGCAATAAACATATTATTATTATTATTATTATTATTATTATTATATTTAGGTACAGCTTTATGATTTATCCTGTGCATACTTACAGGGAAATAAGTGCCACTGAAATTAATACCGCCTGGAGAAAATATGTCCTACCCCTTTAATCAAGGCTCAATTGGATGTTACCCACTTATATGCTATGAAAAATTTCAATTGCCCATTTCCACACTTTAAACCTCTGTTAAAGGAACATTTTTCTCTACTCCAGCTGGCAAACCTACTTTCCAGAGAAGTTTAATTATATCATGCTGTTACAGGGGCCATCCTAAGCAGAGTTGCACCCTTCTAAATTCATTGACTTCAGTGGACTTAGAAGGATGTAACTTGGCACTGATAGCATTTTAAGCCATTATTTTTAAACTTTAAAAAAACCTCTAATATTTCAATTTTGTATTGTTATATTCTAGTTTGAAAATTCCCTTTCTTTATAACGTATTATGAGAGAATCATGTTAACAGTTAAGCAAGAAGAGAAACAGCTCATTTTGTAGCTTGGAGACAACTATGTGGCTAATTCAACTATCCAATTATATTTTAATTTTTCAGGGATCCAACTCACCACCTGAAATCTAGTCTCATCTTTTTCATACACCTGTTGTATGACTAAAAATATTATATATGCACATAAATACACACTTGTGCGATTCCTGGTCAAGACAAAATATAGGGATTTTTTTACCCACTGTGTGGATGTGGGGGGGAGAACTCTTAATATTGGGACTCAATTTGGGTTAAAATGTCTGGAGAAAAATGTTCTGTCCTTTTAATTATGGAGAGCTGAAGCTTTTCATGGCATGGAGGTATACAAGATCACCTTGTAAATAATATCCAATTTATTTATTATTTATTCATGTCATTTATAGTCTGTTTTTCTCACTGAGATTCAAGGTAGATTACATAGTGTGAGATTAGTACAGTCAATATCAAGGACATTTCAACAAACAATGCCATAGGGTGTATAAATGCAAATCTGCAAAGACATAACATCACCAAAAATCCAATACAAAGTTGAAGAAATGCTTGTCCCGGGAACTGGGCTTTCTGACCTCTTTTTGCAATATGTCCCTGTCTCTCCCACATCCATATTTCTGCTGTGTGTAGCTTTTGTACAAAACTTTCTGACACCTGAATGTAACTTTTCATGCATCTGCTGAAGTGGGCTCTGGTTTATGTAAATTTATACCACAATAAATGTTAGATATTAAAATGCCCTCACAATACTCTTTATTACTGTGTGTAATAGAAAGTTGAAATAAAATAATATATAAATATTATCAATGCTGCACACATTATTCAGCAATCTCTGTGAATTCACGGGGACAGGCTGCATGATTGGAGAAAGAAGCAAATAATACCATAAGAAATGCAAGTGTTTATGAATAAAAGTGTTTAGGAAAATGATAATGGCTTTCGGTAGAAAATGGAAGAACAACAAGAAAGCATGGCTGAACAAATTCCTCTTTTCTCACAGTAACAAAACTCCTGGTAAAAACATGAGTTACATCTTTTTAAGCCCATTGACTTCAGCAGAAGAATGTAATAGAATAATCTGATTCTGCTTAGGATGGAAACACAGTTGAACTAGGCCTAATTTACAAATGTACCACGTGAGCCAAGAGAGCACAGGTATTGGCAGCTGCAACTACTGTAGATTTCTTTTCCCTGCTGCTGCAGTCACAGAAATGGCTGCAGACTACATCTGTCACTGCTTGGTTCACGTGTCACTTTTGCACACAGCAGCCCTCCTGAGCTGCAAAATAAGAAAGTCATGAGTAAGAATCCCTCTATGTACAGTTCACTGCCTTTACAAATTACTTCTTCATATAGAAAGTTCCCCAGTTACTAATTACTGTCTAAGGATCCTCACCTGGTTTGAGCAGGTGTGGGTGTGTGAAGGGGCTGGGTTGGCCAAGGTACCGATTTGGAATCTTCTTCTGCTGAACAGGCTCAATGGACAGTTTTCGAAGGAAGCAGAACTTGCAGGCTAAAAGAAAACATCTGAATTATGTCACGCTGAGAGATCTTTCTCTTCCTAGCTTTTACAAAGCAATGTTGCCAAGTCTCACCTTGCTTCCAAAGATAAATCTCCAATATTTCAACAGCTTATGATAAAATGTAATGTCAAAAATCAGTACTTCGGCATTAACAAAACAGGGCATATATTCTTGATAGCCAAATTTATGGGCAAGATTAACGCTTCGGATTATTTACAAACAGGCAGCAAAAGAAATCTCTCTGATATTGAGAAAAGACAAAACAGTTTAAGGCTGTTTCTGTCTGAACATTTATTTCCATTATCAAGGACAGGAAATGTCTTGATAATGACATTTATTGTAATATCAATATGACTATACAGCTATCTGACATCTCATAACATGACTAGAATAACAGAATCAAAATATTGCATATTTTTGTGCTTATCCTGCTAACTATTCTTTCTTCCAAAACTAGAGGTGCCACCCTGAGAGCACTTTCCTGGGAATAAGCCCCATTGGATAAAATGGAACTTACTTCCAAGTAGACATGTTTAGGGTTGCTTCCAATGACATTCAATATGAAGGAGAGGCTAATACTGTTGATTAAAAACAACATAGGGAGAGAAAGAGGAATACAAGAAAAGTGGATTGGATCCAGCAGAGTGATTTCTGTGAAGAGGGGAGGGGCAATTTTTGCTGATCCCCTGCCCTTTGGCTGCAGACCTCCAACTCCCTTCCCCAAGCTATTCCTGAGTGACTCCTTTCCCCCGGCAGGAGCATTGGGGGGAGGTATTAACAGGGAGGTGGGGAAGTCTCACTCAGACAAAAATCTCTTCCATCAGTGGGAGTCCCTGGTGGATCCAAGCTCTGCTACATTTTCACTAATGTTTATTTTAGAATGGCAGTACTCTAACTTCATTTTGTAAAACAAAGGCAGACTTTTATTAAAAATGAATAGGATTTCCATTTAACATTACACAATTGTTCAACTCGATTCTTTAGGTACTTAGCCAACAAAGACTTTACTAAGATAAACTGGAAATTTATCAACAGTGTTCTGAGACTCACAGACTTAGTTGAAATAAATAATTTTCTTCATTACTAATGCCGAAAATTTTACATTTGAATGAATTGCTAAAATCACAAGTCGATAACTCAGTGACTATATATAATTGTACTTTGGTACAGATACAAACCAGAGGAGGTTAGCTGTATTAATATGCAGCTGAGTATACTGACTCATTCATTCCAGTGATTTTAGGTGCATCTAACTCTGCACAGGATCAGATGCAATTTTATGTACCTGGGATCATAACCCCAACATATTTCTGAGTAAATGCACATAGAATTGTGCTCTGCCTCCACTGATATTAGTAGAAATGACAGCTACTAGAAATGCCACTTCAACGGGACTTATTTTGTTAATTCCCAGGGTGCCTAGGATTGTAGGTTTCTAGCCTGGTGTTGTATATACCTAACATAAATAAGCAAGTCCTCAGAATTTGTGTATGTGTGAGATTACAACCTTTAGTGACAATGTACCTCATAGTTAAGCATATTTAACTATTTTCCAATCAACACATTTAGGGCTGCAATCCAAGAGTATATCCTAGTCACCTCAGTAGACTTAATTCTGAGTAAACATGCATAGGATCAGAATGCACATTTAAATATAAATTGATATGGAGTCTTAGGTATTTATTGGTACACTATGCAGTCTGTTTCTACCCATGTTTATTCAGGCACAAATCCCACTAAGTTCAATAGTACTCCCAAAAAGGTTCTCAGACTTGCAACCTAATTCTAGGAATGTTTATTCAGAAGGAAGTTCAATTGAATCCCATGGGACTTAACTTTCAGGTTAAGTGTCTATAAAAGATTACAGCTTTGTAGCCTAATCTCAGGGAATGTTATGTCAGGGCTATTCTTTGTAAATGACATTCACTTGATTGCATTGCAAATAGTTTTGTCCTTGTATTCTATCCCAAAGAGTAGTTAAAGTACATCAAAATGTTGTAAAATATTTTTCTTTTCATATGCTTTCTAATCTTGTGATATGCTTCTATTTTTAAATCCACTTTTCTCCCCAGTAGGAGCCCAGAGTGGCTTACAACATCATTCTTATCCTCACAACAATCCTGTGAAGGTTAAGTGGAGAGCGTGTGACTAAGCCAAGGTCACCCAGTAAGCTTCCACAGTAGAGTGGGAATTTGAAATTATATTTAACACCTTAAAAAAAGTATATGAGTATTTTTACTAACACATAATTTATTAAAAATCAATCCTTTGAAAATGTATGCAAGAGCTTGATTGATTTTCTCCAAATGGCTGACAGTACACATTAAGGTACAGAAACCTTTTCAGGACTGGTTAAATTTTTTATTTCATTTTATATAGCTGCACAAATATACAGATAAATATAGACTGAGAATTGACAATTTCAAAAGTAACTGCTCATTTATATGAAATGCCTGAAGGACAATCAAAACCTTCAGGTAAACGTACATTTAAGTGCTTTTTAATACACAAGTTAGTTCAATAGACACAAGGCTACACAGAAGAAGCATGACCAACTAAAGTTCAGTATTTTAAAGATACTTTATTGTTAAATGAAAAATGCTTAGACTTTTACCTCACCATTTAAGTCAATAGTACTTAAATGTGCCTAATTTTTCATGTCTCATGGCCATAGTAAACTGAGATTTCAACCAGCTTCAAAATAAATGAGATTTTGATTACAGAAATTCTGCATTACTTTTGATTCCATCTTGCAATCTTTGGCAAAATGACTAGTTTTTGAAAATAAAGCTTCACAGTCAAAAACTTAAAGGTGAAGCACTGCTAGTCATTCTAATTTAAATTCTTGTCCTTAGGCACTGTATGAAAACTCCTAGTTAAAGTAAGAGGGATTTCTGGTGATTCTCTATCTTATAGTAAGCAGGCATATTTAAACTGGGTAAGTAACCCAGTTAGAGATACTAGGCAAAAAATTCCAGTGCTAGCCTGCTGCAGCCAAAAAGTAGCATTGTGCCACCGAAAACACCAACATATGTATTAAAGCATAAGCCAATACCCATGAAATCTTATGATGCGATAGATTTGTTAGTTTTTATGATACCACAAAAGTCCTTTTTGGGGTTTTATGTTAAATAAAGTAGTCCGTGGAGGAGACAGAAATGTGAACCAGAACCTAGAGAGCACACAGTACAGAAGCGTGTGCCTAACACGAGTGTCTTCGGGATTACGGAAACTCATCTTTAGAAGGAAAGAAAGTCTCTGACCTGAAAAGCTGCACATGCCCCTTACAGCTGGGAAAAGCCTCTGTGATGGGAACCACACCATGGCTGAGCCCCTAGCCCTCAAGGACAATACTACAGGGAGGTCTCTGAAGAGAAACCAACTCCCCTCACTCTCTCTGCTCTGCTCTTTTCCCCCAAGCCCCAACTCCTCAGCATGGCCAACTTCCCAGCCTACACCAGACTTGCACACATCTCCTGCATGTTTAGAGGACCTTCCCGTCCTAAGACGCACTTCGATGACATCACCACGCCCGTTTCCAAGGAGCTATTTGTCTTTCACTCCTCATCTTCCGGGAATGAAGGCTATTTAGATGTCTAAATAAAACGCCGGTTTATATAAAGATAGCCTCCTTCGCCCTGTCACGCGCATTAAACGACGTTCGGCGGCGCCCTAATCACTTTTCCCCTTAACCAATAAAGCAAACAAAATGTTGTCGTTCAGCGTTGGGGAGGGATTGGTAATAGACCGTATACAGCAAGGCAGGATTTCGGACGACTGAACTTTCGTTTCTAGAAGCTTCTGGTCCCCCGAGCTGAGGCGATGGGGGGAGGGGCGACCCACGGGGTGGGCGGCTGAGGAGAAGGGGGTGGGGTGGGCGCGGCAGGAGGAGCGCCTCGGGCGTGAGGCAGGGAAGCGAGAGGGGCCTGGCCAGGGGGCGGGGTGGGCGTGCGTTGCGTTGCGCCGCGCCGTGCGTGACAGCCGGGCCTGGGGCGAGAGCGAGAGTGGAGGAAGCTGGGAAGTTTCGTTACTCCTCGCGGAGGGGAGCAATAGTAGCAGCAGCAGTCGAAGCTACCGCCGCCGCCGCCGCCGCCGCCGCCGCGAGAGTAGTTCGCGGGAGGGCGATCCCTGGCGAGCCATGGATCTGCGGAAAGTGAACGAACTGCGGGCCTTCGTGAAGCTCTGCAAGCAGAACCCGACCGTGCTGCACGCGGAGGAGCTGAGTTTCTTCCGTGAGTGGGTGGAGAGGTAAGCGCCAAATCGGTCTGAGGCGCTTGAGGCGGGTCGGTCGCCCGTCCGTCCCCCGTTCTGTCCCCCTACCCCGTTCCTGCTTCTTTGCCGCGATGAGATCTGGTTGGATCCGCTTCCTCCCTTGCGTTGGGGGGGGCAAATCTTGGGGTCGAGGTTTGGCCAGAGGCTGAGGTCGGTCGCCTCCCTGGCAGAGCCGCTCGAGCGGCATTTCCGGCTCGAGGGGCGTCGGGATTGGGCCCCTCGTTGCGGGGAGTTCTGTGGTGCTTGGAAGTCGCAGATTACTACTTCGGAATCGAAGACGTTGAATAACCTTTTCGGGTTCCCGCTTACTTTGCTGCTGCTTTTCTTCTCCTCCTGTCTCTGAATCCCTTTGGAGGAAATATTACCGAGTTTCTGAACCGAAGGCCGTATCGTGTCATTACTTTTTTTTTCATTGCTCCGTTTTTCAAAACCCCTGCCTTTTCGTCAAGGGAGGAATTCACGCTGCCTGTTACCATAAACGTGTTATCTGTAGACCACTTGGCTTTAGGACTGCTTTAGAATATTAACGGTTTTCCTACACAGCACTGTTGGGGAAAAGAATGGGGATATATCATGTGTATATATCATGTGTGATCATTGTGCCAGAGTCTAACTTTTTGTCCTGTGACATCTTGGCCAATTGTTGCACCTGAGCATGTGTATGCAATGAAATATATGTATTGCATGTGACAAGTGTGTGGTTTTATCTGTATTTTCTACTCAGGAGTGCGTTCTCTATAGGAAAACAACGTGTTTGGAAGTAGTCTTAAACTTTGTGCTTCTAAGGGTTTGTGTGTGCGTGTGAAAAACGGAGCTGCATTTGTCAGACTAATACTTCCAGTCCAGGCAATGCAAATTAGTATATTTAAGTTTAAGTAAATAATATGGTCTTGAGTTATTATGCCTTTGCATGTACCTAGTGTTACATGTAGTAGCCAGTTTCTGTAAGCATGTTGTGGTAAGCATGATTATAGGCCCTAAAGCACTTAACTGGATTACCCATCTCAATCTGCACAACAACAAAAATGGCTGTCAAAATTTTCTAGACTCTTCTTGAAAATCTAATTTATGGTGTCAGATCTGCTTAAAAGTAGCTAATACCAAGAATGTCTAAGGTAGTGATTTTAGTCTATACAAGGCAAGAATAGAAAAGAAATCAAGATAACTGATGTTTCATAGTCCATAACAAAAACACAAAGGATATTCTAATTTTTTTTAAAAAAAAAGATTTGATTAACATTAGCTTTTTTAATGAAAGGAAAGTGTGATTCTGTGACAGTGCAAAAGCATGCATTTGGAGGGGATGATGGGCCATGACAACTCTGTTTTCGCTAGCTCTGGCCACATAATGGATTTTCTGCCAGAGTTGGTAAAAGGTACATTATTTCAGGTGTACATTCTTTGGTTTTGTGAAATGATTTTTATTTTGGACCAGTTAGTTAACAATCCAGTACTATGCAAAGTTAAGTGCATCTTTACCCATATGAACCAGTAGGTTTAGGTGTACCTAACTTGGAATTAGATTGGGAAACAAGTGTTAACTTTTCCACAAATAAATATTGAAACTATCAATAGGATAAACATAAACCAGTGCCACCCTGAGCAGAGTTGCACCCCGTCAAGTCAATTCAAGTCAGTGGGCTTAAGGGTGTCGCTCTATTTAAGATTACACTGAAAATGTGTTCGTTTGATGTTTATTCTCCCGAGATCGTCAAGAACCAAAGGCATTCTCTGATTAATTCTTTCAGTTTGCATTTTGCTAAAGTGTTCTTTTGCTGTTTGTGTAAATTGCAGTAAAGTTGCAAACAAGTTATGGCAACCCCGTAGGGTTTATAAGACAAGAGATGAACAGAGGTGGTTTGCTGTTGCCTGCCTCTGCGTAGTGACCTTGGTATGGACTTCGGTGGTCTCTCATCCAAGTATTAACCATGGTTGACCCAAGCTTAGTTTGAGATAGAGCTAGACTGGGCCATCCAGGTCACAGCATATATCACTATTGCTTGTCTCATCACAGAAATGTTTTTGTATGAAAAGGAGACAAAGTATAGCTATAAGGATGTATTGAAGCATGTCTTCTACATTCCAGGGCAGGTGCTTCAGTAAAAACAAGCAAAAATACGGAATAGACTATAGCACAAGCTAAGCACATGCAGTTCTTGTTTTATTAAAAAAAAACGTTGAGGTTATTCTGCATTCTATTCTACACTACAGAGAAATGATCCTTATGCTGTTGTTGTGCCTTGGGGTTGTGATCTTCTTGCCTGAACACATTTGTAGTTTAGATTGAGATGAAAATAGAATTTTGTTGAGGATAGTTTTCTAGTATGGAAGGATAGAACATATATCCTATTCAGGCTAGTTCCAGAAATGCTGTTGGCTGCTTCAGTTTTCTCAGACATCTTCTGTATGCTTCCTGGGGTGGGAGACAGTAAATGCATCAGGCTGCTTAATATTTATTTGTGTGCGGTAATATAAGTAGCTCCTGGCTCAGCACTTTATAATGATTTAGTAATGTCTGGTGAGTGTATTTCATAATTTGCTCCAATCTTTGCCAAAGGTTTCAGCAAAGATCTAAATACATGGTGCATATTCTTTATTTTTTACTTCCTTGGGGAACTTGAACAGCCTTATTTAGTTGTGTTTCTCCCTTTCATTACTGTGGACCTTGCCTATGGATTGAGCTCTGCTAGTTGAACTGTCTTTGCTGTGCTTAAGGAAGCCTAAACTGGTTGGTAACATTTCATAAGTTACTTGGACCCCCTTAATGATAGTACTGAAACATTCCTTTTTAAAAACTTTTTATTTTGAAACTTTTTGTACAAAGTTAAACACAACATTTCAAACTAACTTTACAATATAACAAGAAAGCAAAAATAAATTAAATGAAACAATCAAATATATACACAGGTAGAAGTGACTATAGGATATACATTATCGAAGTATCCACAGATAAAGTTTTAGAGGGTAGTCCGTATCTTGAAGCAGTCTCTCAGAAGCTGAACGGATTGGCTGGATACGGTTTGCATGGTTTTATATCTTGGCTAAGCATATAGTCTAGAAACGGTAGCCAGTTTTCCCAGAAGCTTGACTGGAGACTTACTGTTTAAGTTGATAGGTTATTTTTTCCATAAAATAATAATCTCAGATTTTGTTATGCCATATTGTGATTGAGGGGGGCTTGGGTTTTTTCCACAAGCTATAGTAGCCATAGCTGCGGCTAATAAAGAAGTTATTAAATCCCTTGGCCCTCCTAGTAAGTCCTGGTCTGACCAGAGATTAAGCAGAACTAGTTCAGGTTTTAGGGGAACTTCACGTACTGTGATTTGTTTGACGCATTTAAGTACATTTGACCAGAACTTCTCAATGACTTTGCATGTCCACCAGTAGTGGAAAAAAGGAGCCTGTTTCCCTGCATAGCTTCCAGCACTTTGGGGGATTAGATTTGTATTGAAACATTCCTGAAAGTGCAAGAAGCCGAATGGGGCTAGTTCATCTCAAAGTAAAACATTTTGTGTAGTTATTTTTTGAAGTTGTGGAGTTTTATTCAATGCAAAGCATTATCTAGGTGCAAGTTTCTACTATTAATAGTTAATCAGAACAGTGTAGAAAATTATCTTCATTGGTCTTTCTTTTTTATTGTAAAGCATGGGAGGTACAATACCACCAGTTCCGTGCAACACCACTTCTCCAGAAAAGCCTGATGAGGTAAGAAAACTTGATGACATGATGCTTTGTGTGTGTATGCTTGTGTGCGCACTACACTTGCTGGAAATATGTAATATAACAGAAATTTTCTAAAGTTTTGTTGCATGAAAATCCTGCATAAATAACCTAAATGATGCCGCCCATAAAATCTGTTATTTCTTATGCTGAAACTACATGAAAAATAATGGTTTTTCCAGATGATGTTGTATAATAACTACCTTGACGTTGAATGAACCATTAATTCTAAATTAGTAGAACATTCTTACTCAGCATGTAACAACTGTGGACTGTAGGGGACAAATTGCCTTGCATGTGCAAACCTTGTGTTGGGGTGACTAGAAAAAGAGCACATTGCTGTAATAGTTAAATGTTATTGTAATCCCACTTCCAAGTGGTGTAAGCCATGCTTTAAAACATTCCTACATCTCTTCCAGCTAGTTGGATATTCTTCTGGATAGAATCTGGCTCCTAAAAGAGGCAGTCATATTATTCTATCTCTTCCATTTTTTTTCAATTTCATTTTCTAATTCCTAGACTTGCATTGGGTGTGCTTTTCTCCTTAAGTTTCCTAGAAGGGCATGTAGAACAGAAAATGATTTTGCAGGATGCTAATTGGCTGGACTTTGTGTCAGTCATACTGGAACTCCCTTTCACCAGCCAGGCTTTGGGCACTGCTGATTGGCAGGTCCACTTGTTATTTATGGCAACTTGTCTCCTTGTTGAGTTAGATTTCAAAGTTTATTTTAAACAGTGAATTTTTTTAGTTAACTGTTAGAGTAGGTTAATATGCCTCCCCATAAACAGAGTCTGTCTTAATCACGTTGGGGCAAGAGGGCACTTTCCGAAGTGCCCTGTTGAGAAGTAAAAGTAGAGGTAAGCAAAGTATGCCTAATAACTGAAATGTCTGCACCTGCTTCTTCTTTAAGGTACGTCTGCATACTCTGCTCTGATATTTCTCTTCCTCATATTTATTTCCCTTTCCATATTGCCCGGATGGGTGATGGTGCCATTATTTTTAACCTTACTATGCCTTTCTGCTTTAAATAGGCCCTTCTACTGGGTGTGCACATAAATTTGTGTGAGAAATGCCTACAGTGTAAAATTAGTATAGGATAGAAGATAACATAGCTGCTGCATGTACTGCATGTGGGAGCAGTGCCCTTTTCAAGTTATTGCAGTGGTGAGTTAGAGTTGTTTCCCTCAGACCCAAGCCAAGATGTTCCTCTATGCAAATTCCCCCTCAGTGTACTGACAGAAAGTTTTTTACTTTGCTCTTGTGTTTTTTGGGCAGGGTCTTGATACTGTCGGCATTCTAGGAATGCCTTGCGTGTTTGTTCTTGGATACAGTACCCCTACCTCCTGAGTGGTCGTAGAAAGGGCCAGTATATTGTATTTATTTTATTTTACTTTATTTATTCCCCATCTTTCTCCTCAGTGGGGACTAGAGTTGCTGTTCCCTCGATGGAGGATCCCCTGTTCCCTCCCTCTGCCCCCCACCACCATGTGACTGGGGGGGGGAAGGTGGAGGAACAGGCCTCCCAGGCATGCTTCTAGGGAGGTGTAACATCATTGTCAGGTTCTGACAGTTAGATCCCCATAGTACTCCACTGCACACACTCTAGGGTATGAGTTAAAGCAACTTTATTAGAGATCTATCAGTATCAGCATCGTCAGACAAGGTCATTGGCAGAAGTGATGTATGGAAGTTTGGAGGGGTCAGTTATAGAGAAAGTGCCCGCCTTTGGGATAAGGACGGTTGAGATTCTGACGCGAAGGGGTCAGGAGGGGGGAGGAAGGGCTTTCGAGATAGGAGGGGAGAGGGACTGGAGGAGAGAAGCAAAAATGAAGTCGTTTTCAGTTCTCAAGCTCAGCTGGCCTTCAAGGATACACTTTCAGACGGCTGTGAAAACGAAAGTGGATGCCACCATAGGCACCTGCAAGATAAGCAGCTCCCCGCCAAACAGGCTATCTATAGGCAACTTCGTGTACTCTCAGAGAATCATTACCCAGCACAGAACACAGAAAATACTCATGGCAGATATGCAGACAGACATATAAGACATATATGATAAAACCACAAAGTCATTGCTCCTAGGAATGATGTCATTGTGCCACCCCAAGAGTGCTCCCGAGCTTGACATTGGGCCAATTTGAGCCTCAGTCATACTTGGGTACTTTCTTTCCAGGCTTGGGGAAATTTCTGTTCTCTTCTGGTTGAAATCAGATCTTGTTGCTCTTAGGCAAGCAAGATTTGGTTTCTTTGTCACACTAATATACTGCATTGATATTGGAAGGGATGCATTGTGTTTTGCTTTACAATTTGGCCCCAAAGTATTATTTGCAAATGCTGGTCTACTGTCTTGAGTGAAAGAAGTATTTCATTCTTCCTATGTAGTTTGATCTACTGGCTGATCTCCTGTTTATTCCTAACACTTAACTAGATCTTTCAGCAATTTAACTCTACTATTCCCTGTCCTGACCTCTATGGGCTCAGCAGATGTTTGTTTCTTAAAGTCCTTGTTAAATAGCTGTACTTTGCTATCTCCATTGCTTTAGTGTTGTTTAACAACAACAATAACAATAACATTCCATTTATATACCACCCTTCAGGACAACTTAACACACACACAGAGCAATTTACGAAGTATGCCATTATTATCCCCACAACAATCACCCTGTGATGTGGGTGGGACTGAGAGAGCTCCAGAGAAATGTGACTGACCCAAGATCACCCAGCTAGCTTCAAGTGGAGGAGTGGGAAATCAAAACCGGTTCTCCAGATTAGAGTCCTGCGACTCTTAACCACTACACCAAGCTGGCTCTCAGGAGGGCAAGCTTTTGTCATATGACTTTTCTTCTGGAAGCTTCATCATCTTTGCATCTTTTCTAGATCCATCCTTTTCTGTTTACCAACTTCCCTCCTTAACAATGTACCCTGCTAGATACTGTACTCCAAATGCAAATTCCAACAGTCCTGAGTAGAACAGTAGGTTTACTCTGAATTCCCATGAATACTGCCTAAAACGCCTCCATTGGCTCTTACGCTTCAGTATCAGCTTGATCCATATATCTCAATGCTGCACCCCAAGGGTCTCCAGTCTTTTTGAGCCTGCAGGCGCCTTTGGAATTCTGGCGCAGTATGGTGGGTGTGAACACATAATGGTTGCCAGAAAACAGCTGCTACAGGAGGCAAAGCCAGTCACAAAATGGCTGCTACAGTTTATCTTTAGTCACACAATGAAGATTCTTGTACTGTAGTGGTAGCTGCTGCTAAAGCAAGGGTTTTAAAAATCTGCACAGCCAATCAGATGCCTAGCTGGGCAAAAGCCCCACCTGGCCCTGCCCTCTTTCTAAAAACATTTGGCAGGAGCCAGGAAAGATGTCAGCAGGCGCCATGGCACCCATGTTGACATCCCCCACCCTATCTTGTTGTGTGCGTATGGTACCTTTTGTACTCATTTTCCCCTATGCATAATATTTAATTTGTCATTATTTAATTCAGTTGTGTTGCTGTTCAGCTATATAGCTTGTAATCATGTTAACTGTTTAGATTGTTTTCCCAGTCCTAGTGTACACTAGTGGTATAGTGATTAGCATATTGAACAAGTATCTGGTGGTCAGAAGTTTGAATCCCCACTCTACCATGGAAGCTTTCTCCAATCTTTTTTATTCTAAAAGTGTATGAGACTAGGTCTAAAAGCCTTGTGACTTTCCAGATAACACTAGCCTACTAAACTAATTTCTTTAAAAAAGAGACCAAGTTAGGCCTGACCTGTTCTTAATAAAGTAGTGCTGATTGCTAGTACAGTTTCTCCTAGTAAGCCATCTTCAAGTTAACATTAAGCTTCTGCTAATAAGCCATCTCTCTCTGTATACGCACATATGTATTTTGCTTATTAAGGGGAAATGACAGGTGATATATGTGTTCTTCATTCTTTCTGGACCATGCCAGTATTTAATGAGTTCTGAATTAAAGTGGCTTGAATTCAAAGACCTACTTTACTTATTGCATTTCTATTTGATTCCCCCACCATATCACAGTCTGCTTCTGAAAGTCTCTAGTTTCCAGTGATATTCCATGTTGCATTGTTAAAGTGTGTGTGGGAGGAAGGGGGAAGAGCCCTGATTTTGGGGGAGATAAGGCCAGAGTTCCCTAGGGTACATTGGATCTCAACCACTGGTTATGATTTAGAGAACTGTTGTTAGTGAGCAAGAGGTCTTTAATCATTTAAATACCTTTGGGTTTTTTTCTGATACACTACTTTTGTTGGGCTGAGAGTGTTTCCAGATCTCTGCAGATTTCATACTAGTTGAAATGCTAGATTTTCCAGTGATTCAAGTAGCAAACGTCAAACAGAAACTCCATAACCTGAATATTATAATGAGTTCGGGTTTTTTCCCCCTCTTGACTTCATTTGATACCATTTTCATTAGGCAAAAGCGGAAGAAAAGGAGCCAGAGGAACCACCGAATCCCCCAGAGCCTGAGAGTGAGGAAAGTGATTTGGGTGAGCCACCATCCTTCCATAGTTTCCTTCATGTAGTTTAATTTTTTTCCTTTTGTTTCTTAAGTAAAAGAGCTGGGATTCTTAACAAATCTTCTGTTTGTAGAAATTGACAAGGAAGGAGTAATTGAACCTGATAAGGACGAGCCTCAAGAAATGGGTGATGAAAATGTTGAGGTAATGTTAAATTTTTCTTGAGTCTGGAACTCTATGAACCACAAATTGTTCTTTAGATCTTTTTATATATTAGGAAATACATAAATAAATCTGTTCTGCCACAGTAAACATTCACTTTCCATAAAGTATGAAAGAAAAAAAAACCAAGACTGGATGTTCTGTAAATGAGATGTGGCTTTAAAAGTAAAAATCCCATGTTAATGAGCTTCTCTAGTATCCTTTTGTACCATAAAGGCTCATAGAGATACAGTTGAGTAACAAACGCACACACGCTGTGCTTACCATCTCTTTACTCCAGAATTACAAGTGTACTCCAAGTTTGTTGGGTTTGGTTGTTATTTTTTAGGTGTCAGATGAAATGATGGATCAGGCCAATGAAAAGAAAATGGAAGCAATCAATGCACTAGGTGAAGGTGAGGACTTTTCTTTATGATGGTGATTTAGTGCAGTAAAATATCTGATGTACTTTCATATGTGTATTACAGATGAAAAAGTGATACTTTTCACTCTACAGGGTGCATTGTGAGATTGTTAAAGTTTTGGTAGAAATTTGTCTTCCCGACTGTCAGTTCAACAGTTATTTAGAGTGTCTGCTCAGGAATCTCTCATTCCATTAGTTTAATCTTTTCTGTCTTCGTGACATAACACGGTACCTTCTCAAGCTCCTGATTTGTAAATGTATTGAAGATGTTACTGAGTAAGGAAAAGAATGTTGCTTGATAGTGTAGTGTACTCGTTTTTCACTGTTGGGGTCCCTGATCCTGTGTTTGAAGTGGCAGAAAGCAAGAGGCTGTGCTAATGTCTGAGTGGGACCTAGCCAGGTTTTGTGGCAGCTGTTCAAGCAGCCAGACTCTTGGCTGACAGCATCAAGGATTATGGCTCCAAAGCTTGTTTTGTAAGCGAATGCATTATTGAAGCTGATGTTTCTGTGCTATTCTTTTACCTACTTAATCTTAAAAGGACGTTGCGGCTTTTGATATCTGCCTTCAGAGTGTAGCTCGAGTTTAGTGTTCTGGTGCTGTGAAATCTCCATAGTTTGCCTACCAAGTGAGATTGATAAGTCAGAAGAACAATGAAGGCTTAGTCAGGAGTAAATAAAACGTAGTAGTTCAACTTGATAGATGAGATTAGTCTTGTCCCTTGTCTCTCAGCAAAGCAGTTATGGAACCCTGGAGACCATGTATTGCAGCATATTTGTATTTTTTAAATATATATAGATATAGATAGAGATAGATACACACACATACACACAGGGGCTAGCCAGTTTAGCATTAGGTGTGATTGAGGGTTGCAATTCACTACATCCTATTCTGTGATCCTTATGGTATTGGCTGTGGCATGACTGCTTTTTTTGCTTCTTTTATAGTATGTGGTGTAAATCTATCAGGATGGCCCTATAGTGTGGAAAGTTGGTTCTTCACCTTGAGCTTTATAATTTATTTCATTTATCTAGCAGTAGCATCCTAAGCAGAGTTACACCCTTCTAAGTCTTAATCAGTAGATTTGAAGGGTGTAACTCTGTTTTGGATGGCAATGCCAGTCTCCTAGTCTAAAATATGTCTATGTTGCGCATTGCTTCTTGAGCTGTGATTTTAAGCCTTATTGATATTTTCAGGTAAACTTCAGGAAGCCATTAATTTGTTCACAGAAGCCATCAAGTTGAATCCTCATCTCGCTATCCTGTATGCCAAACGAGCCAGGTAAGAGTTTAAATTTTAGATGCTGTGCTTTCTGAAACAGACTGCATGCATTCAAATACAATTTTCATAATCCAGGCCAATAAACTCTGGAATTCTGGTTTACTGTAGATATCTCCATACTTCTTACTAAATGAGCCATTGGTGTGATTTCATCTTCAATTGCTTCCAGCTGTGACATAGCTGCAAAACCTGTTTAGCCTCTTGTGTTGTATATTGTTCCTAAGAATCGCCTGATAAACCAGCCACAAGATGTCTGCTATTCATTGAAGGGTCCTAATGTGCTGTTTGTTTTATTGTGTTAAAAATGTGCCCAACCTAGTGTTCGTTGGGGTAGGAAGGGGCTTTTAATTTCACTTCCCTGAACTGCTAAGGATTTATGACTGAATGACCATGCTCTCTCAACAAATTACTTCTGCTATTCTCCTTATCTTTAACAATACCATTTGACATTCTTTTCAGGGAAAATCCCAAAGACTTAGATCCCACATTGTGCATGCAGAAACATAAAAGGACTTAGTCCAGTTAGGCTTGTACAAGACCTTGCGCAATACCTGACTCTTTTCTCCCTATGTATTATAATGCCGAGCAATTTGTTGCACAGGATTTTGTACAAGTGGGAACACAAAGGGGAATAAAGTAAATCTAATGTAGTGTAAGCAACTACTGCAGTCTTTTTTCTTGCATTTCTGCTTGTACAAGATCTTTAGTGCAAGCGGAAGTTTTATGCAGGATCCAACCCAGATTCTTTAAAAAGCACCAAAACATGACAATTAGAATACAGCATACATCCTGAGCAGGTTTATCTAAAAATAAGAGTGCATTTTTGCATGTGCATGTTCACTCATTTGAACATAATTTAGATATCATTGTTATCTAATCAAATGTTTGGTGGGGTAAGGGAGGGGAAAGTATCATTGACCCAGCATTATTTTTGTTTTTTTCTGGAGGCCAAACCATACGTGATGTAGGGATCTGTTAAGGATTATGTATGGTTTGACCCCTGAAGCCTTGGCTGAAAGTTTAACCTGGTATAGTAGCAGAGAAGTGACAAAATAGCAACCATGGTTGGACATTTCTGCTATTTAGATTTGTAAGAGAATACAATATGGAAATGTCTGTTGTACAATATTCTCATTTAGGATGTTGATGTAGGACTGTTAACACCTGCAGATGGATAACTGAGATTCTTACAGTGTTTCTACCTCTGCTGCAGACAGTCATCTTACAGTTAAAAATTGGGGTAAACTGGCAATTTATATCACTGATACCAACTTTTTGTGGTCATAGAAATAGAAAAATATAATAGCCATTCTGCCACAGTTAGATAAAACTCTAAAATGAACATTAAAATGTTGACATTCTTGTTGAATAGGATGTTTATAAGGCAATGGAAACACCCACAATTTTGTGGGAGAAGTGGGTAAATAAGAACAAATTGTTACATAACTGATAGTAGTGTCTTTGGAGTCTTAGGATGAGAATCCTTCCAATGAGCTGCTGCTTGTGGCTTATACATATTTTCCTTATTGTCATTGACAGTGTTTTTGTGAAAATGCAGAAGCCAAATGCTGCCATTAGAGACTGTGATAGAGCCATACAGATTAATCCTGATTCAGCACAGCCATACAAATGGCGAGGGAAAGCCCACAGGTAAAGTACTGCAACCCCTCCTTACAAACTGAGGAAGAAGAAACATGGTCTAGTTCCCTGTTATAACATGAATTACTTGGGTGGCTGGCATTTTATGAACTGAGTACACTTGTGTACACGAGTGAAACTATTGGTCCCAAATGCCCTAAAATAACCACAGACTCAATGCTGTGGTTTTGATTTGCATGTTATGTACATACTGCCATAACAAATTACCCCATATTTTGGCCTGTTGTACTTGGACATCATCAGTTTTGGGAGAGTTAGACTTTGGGGTAGTCCGCTATATTCTTCTTAACGCTTTTCCTTTGTTTTGCTAGGTGCAACATTCCCTTTAATTCCTAGAAGTAAACAATACTGGATTTCCAGATATTCATGTAACATGTAACCACTAGTTGAAGTTATCCTGGTGCAGATTTTAGGTTCTTAGGCCATTGGGTGGCATCTGATGTTTAAAATATAGCTGTCCAGATAAAATGTTAACTCTTAAATTGCTATCTTGTCATTGCCAGACTGCTAGGTCACTGGGAGGAAGCTGCACATGATCTAGCATTAGCCTGTAAACTGGATTATGATGAAGATGCTAGTGCTATGCTGAAGGAGGTGCAACCACGAGTGAGTGACAACGGGGAGAAAAGCAGACATGGGGAAATAGCCTGCCTTATGTATTGTCCCACTTCTTTGTGTTACACAACTTGTTCTGAAAAGCTGTGCCTATTTGAGTTATATGTGATCTAGTAACTGCGGGCAATTATTGAAGGATGCTGTAGTTCTGTTCTGTGACTTCCAAAACATTATTGACCAGTGATCTTAAATTCTGCAAAGCAGACAAGTTTGCTGCTGTCCACCACGTCTCCTCATAAACCCCTGTATATTTGAAGAAGTATGTCTCTGTGTATATACAGACATGTTTTCCTCTCCCAACATCATGTTCATCAGGGGTAAGATAATGGAAAACAAGCAATGTTTGCTGTGTAAAGTGTAAAATCAGTGCTTTAGGTGCATGAAATCAGTGTGTTGGGTGCAATGCAGTGTTACTGTTTGATTGTTCCTTAATCTGCCACAAGGGAGCGCTGCCAGCTTTTTAAAAAAATAGAACATTCCTTTCTGTAGCCTTCTTGCCAGTGTAACGCTCCTTTATTTGCAAACTAAGCAACGTGATCAGAAATTGTTTTGAACACTTCTTTAACCTGACAGTTTCCTTGGGTTTGGCATCTTATACCTTGAAGTTAAGAGATCAGTAAGGTCCAAACTGTGTTTAATGATCTTCCCTCAGCCTTTTTTAATTGCTGCTGTTTAGGACAATTCCCTGTGTTCTTTGTCATAAAGGCAATATACAGATCCAGAACTTCTAATACATTTGAATGAAATGTTGTTTATGATCCATAAATCTTCTATCTGTGTACGTTGATGTAATTTATATTTTTCCATGTAACTCAGAGTGGTGGTCATAGGATTCCTAGATGACCTCCCATCCAGGCACTGATTGACCAGACTCCTCTCTTGCTAAGTTTTATGTGTCTTCTGTATGCCTCTTTTTTTTTCATTGACAAGTTCTGCAGCACAGGCTGGGGATTTCACATGGCTATTATGTGTAAAGAGAGAGAACACTTCAGGGGATGGGAAATGCCTTTGTCCATGCTAGCCTTGATGCCTGTTGATTTTCTCCTAATCATGTACAAGAGAGTAGGCATTTTGAAACTACACTTGTTACTGTAAGACAGGCTGTGCTTTTCTTCTTCCCACCCAGGTGAAAACTGCAGCAAAGGAGTGGATAAAAAAGCATAAGAGAAGATATCCTAGCTGAGTGGTTTCCCACATTTAGTTGGCCTATATTTTCCCCAACTTCAGGCTGCAGGTTTTTGTGCTTTGCTTGCTTCATGCCCCACAAAAAGGAGTATAGTTTACACTGGATTGCAAGATTCTCATTTTTTGTAAAGGCAGTATAGAATGATTCATAGGTCTTCAAGATGGATGCACAGTAGTCTTAAGTACAGTGCAAATGAACATTAGCTTTACAGTACATACTTGAAATATTGCACACTTTGTCACTTTCATTGATGTTCAGGTTTATGCTCTAGGTTAGGTTTAAAGTAGGAACTTTATTCCGTTGACGTTTTCTCTATGAAACCTTTGGTTGGTTCTGCACACTTTGACATTTCTAACTCTTTTATGGAGGAGTTTCAAAGGCTGTTTTTTTCCCCCAGAGACAGTTAGGAATGTACAGAGAATATTTTCCATTTGTACTGGAGTCTCTAGGTTTAGGAAGCACTGGAAGAGACTGTTCTAAAATGGTTGTTTGAAACCCATTTGGAGAATGGAACAATCAGCCTTGGTTTCTCTTATTTCCTGAGTTATCTGTACCTGACAATTATATAATATGACCAATTCTAAGAAAAAAGCACAAAAGGAACTGTCATTTTATTGTCACTAGGTTATAAAACTCAGAGATGTTCAAGTATTTTTGAACCCTGTGTTGTTAGAAGAGTGACCATAGGAAGGAAAATGTTAGAATTAATCTGGTTTGCAGCACTTAAAAAAAAATGAGCACACATGTTACTTAAAACGAGCTGTGTAGAGAAAGTTGTAAGGTGGTGGCAGCATATGATGATAGTTTTCTGGTGTCCCCAGGCTCAGAAGATTGCAGAACATAGGAGAAAATATGAACGAAAGCGTGAAGAAAAAGAAATTCGTGAAAGGATGGAAAGGGTAAAGAAAGCCCGAGAAGAACATGAGAGAGCTCAGAGGGTGAGAGCTTAATAAAGAGTCTGTAGAAGGAAAATGGCCTAACATTTGTTGCTCCTTGTAACTGGATTACCAGGCTGGTGTTGGTCCTCATAGGGAACAATGGAGAGTGGGTGGTCAGCCCACTTGGAGGGTGCTTGGTTTTTTGGGGGGCCTTCATATTGGTTCTGTTGGGCTGTTTGGTGTGTAGATTGTAATTGAGAGTGTGCTTCTGGCCATAGCAGCCATGATCCATGTGTTTCTGCAGTGGGAGTAATTTTCCCCCCACAATAGAAACTAATGGAGAGTAGCTGCTTAGCTTGCTCAGGGGATGCTGGTTTTTTTGGAGGGGGATCTTCATTTTAGTTCTGTTCGGATGTCCGGTGTGTAGATTGTAATTGAAAGGGTGCCTATGGTAAAGGAAGCCATGATCTATGTGTTTCTGCAGTGGGAGTCATTCCCCCCCCCACCATAGAAACTAATTGAGAGTGGCTGATCAGCCTGCTCATGGGATACTGGGTTTTTTCAGAGTGGGGGCTTCATTTTGGTTCTGTTCAGCTCTCTGGTGTGGAGATTGTAATTGGAAGTCTGCCTGTGGCCACGGCAGTCATGATCCATGTGTTTCTGCAGTGGGACTCAGTTTTTCCTCAGAATAGAAACAAATGGGGTGGATGGGTGCACCTTCTTTGTGGGACCATAAAATGGGCCCTCCAGGGTCCAATCTCCCTGAAACTTGAGGGGTCTTTAGAGGACAGTTTGGAGTAGTCCCCTGCAACTTTGGTGGACTTTGCTTGCAAAATGCCACCACTGCCCCCTAGATAGCTTTCCAGATAGCCCCCCTAGTTTTCCCCATAGGGAATAATGGAGATTGGAGGTGACTGGGGGTGCCTTCTTGGGAGGGGGGCACAAAATGCCCCCTGAAGTCTAATCTTCATGAAACTTGGAGATCATTAGAGGACAGTTAGGAGTAGGTCTCCAGCAAATTTGGTAAAATTCGGTCCAAAAATGCCCCCCAGGTCTACAGAAAGTTCCAAATCACATTTCCCGTTGGAAACAATGGTCAAATTTTACCACATTTGCTCTGTATTGCTGAGCGAAACTAGAGAATGAATTCAGCATTTGGGCAATATCATCCCCCCCGCCCCCAAGTTTGGTATTACTGAACTCGAATCAGCCAAAAAAAATTTCAGGGCACACCTCTACTTTAGTGTCAGTATTAAATGAACTTGTATCTAGTTGCAGAGAACATTAAAACAAACTGATGCGTAGTTTGAAATCCAGTTCTGCAGGTGTTTGAGTTGGTGAGCAACAAGAAATTTAAGCGTTAAAAAGAACATGTCACAGGTACTGAAATAACTGTTATTCCTCAGGGCTGTCTGTTTCATTAGAGTAAGGCTTAACACTAGAATATCTGGAGCATGAAGGCATGAATGGCCCAAGGTTTTTTGGCACTTTAGCCAAACTGTGACCCCCCCACCCTCCCATTCATTAGAGAGAAGTGAGCAGGACTGGCACAACCATATCAGCAGGATCCAAAAGGCTGAGCAACAATAAAATAAAGTAAGTAAAACAAGAAAGTAAAATAAAACAATCAAATAAAATGTGTGTTCATGTGCAAAACTTACTTTGGTCTCTGGTAGTTGAATTCTCACTGGGAATTCAACGACGGCCTAGGACAGAATGGTACTCCTTTGTTACCGCCTCTGATGAGTGAGGGCTCCTCGGTCTATGCAGAACTGATTTATAACTTAATTAGAGCTTCACTTTTTTAGTGAATCATATACAACCAGCCTGGCCTGAAAAAGAAATATTTTTTATTGATATAGGTATAGTTTTATGTGTGTGTTAATATAATTTTGACCACTGAAGAAGGCCCTCAGGGCTGAAACGCGTTGGGTCTTTTGGTTAATATTCATGTGTAATTGTTATTGAGATTCTTTGTTATTGAATGTGTTAACTTCATCCTGTTACTGTGTATTGTGAAATGAGTTTTTAATGGTACCCTATATGTGTTTTTTTAATCCTAAGAGACTGTGCGCTCTATAATAAATAGTTGTATTTTATTTTCTTGTTGCTCAGCCTTTTGCTTCCTGACTAGTTTCAGGTTGTTTTTTTCCCTTTTTCCAACCATATAGGCAGCTTTGGGTGCCAGAGTTACCAGGGTGCAGAAAAGGCAAGGGGGGCCCTGTGTGAAGCCAGGGAAGATGGCAGGAAGGGATCAGCAGCAGGGCCCTCTTAGCATGATGAGTTGGCCCTGCTTCCTAGGGTCACAAATGCACAAGGGTGGCTTTTGGGCCAGACACCCACTTAAATACCATGCAGCATCAGAGGCTAGAATGCTGCAACAAGTAGGAATTTTGGAAAGGGTGTAACTGTTGAAGAGAGCAGGTGGACACAGATGGCAGTCATATCCATCACTCATTCCTGACCTAACTTACTTCAGCTGAAAGAGGCAGGAGACCCCTTTTGGGCAGGCACATGCTTCTTCCTGTCCCTCATAAGCAGCCAGGGAAGAGGCCGAGGAGCTGCTTGACGTCTCTGTCTGCAAAGTGCTGCCATAGCGCATTTCTGCCTAGTTGGTGGGTACGGCTAGGTGTTATGGCTCTGCCCCCTCTCCCTCACACGTGCTTCTGTCAGCTCCGTGGACCATGCAGACAGTGGCAGAATCATGGTAGCACGAAAGTGAGGGCATCTGAAGAGCCAGGAGGAGCAGCTCAGTGTGTGGCTTTTTGGCGTCGCTCAAACTGGCGGCTACTGTAGCACCTTAGGGAGTCTCCTAGGTTAGGCTCATGGTTGGACCAGCCCTATATGTGCGGGGTTTTGGATCCAAGTCCAATTCCTTGGCTTTCAAAGACTTGAGTAGTTAAACCTCACATGATACGTTTTTATTAATTTTTGTAGGAGGAAGAAGCTCGGCGGCAGGCAGGAGGAGGAGGGGCTCAGTTCGGAGGCTTTCCAGGTATGTATTCATTTTTAAAGTACTAATAGAAGAGCCCTGTGGCGCAGAGTGGTAAGCTGCAGCACTGCATCCCAAGCTCTGCTCACAACCTGAGTTCGAGCCTGGCGGAAGCCAGATTCAGGTAGCTGGCTCAAGGTTGACTCAGCCTTCGATCCTTCCGAGGTCGGTAAAATGGGTACCCAGTTTCCTGGGGGTAAAGTGTAGATGACTGGGGAAGGCAATGGCAAACCACCCCGTAAAAAGTCTGCCAAGAAAACGTCATGATGCGACATCCCCCCATGGGTCAGTAATGACTCGGTGCTTACACAGGGGGACTATCTTTACCTTAATAGACAGAGATGGAGGAAAACTGAATTTCTTTATGAACTTGGGCCCAGAGCCAGATCTAGGTTGCCAGCACCTGGGGCATTCATGTACGCACGCTCTCTCTGGAGTGCGTGATGACATCACTTCAGTGACTTCATCACGTAGGGCGCCCCCTGGGAGTGTGCCGCCTGCGCAGCTGCTGGAGGGCCGGGAGCGCACAGCAAGCTGGCTGCCCCGTCAGCGCTGTAGGTGCATGGCGCGGGGGTGGTGGTGGCTTCCCAGCCCTCCCACACTGCCACCCGCACTGCCGCTTAAGGGCCGGGAGCGCGTGGCAAGCTGGCTGCCCTGTCAGCACTGCAGGCGCATGGCACGGGGATGGCTTCCCAGCCCTCCCACACCACTACCCGTGCTGCCGCCGGAGGGCTGGGAGCACATGTTCCAGGCCAGCCACCACTTGGCACCTTCTGTTCGGCAGCGCCGGGGGCAGGCGAATCCCCCCCCCCCGCTTGGGCCATATCATTTTTTCAATCCACTGTTGGGACGAAAATGAAAACTACACCCTCGCTGTCGGGAAAGCTACTTGGATACTGGCTGTTTACATGCGAAGCTAATTTCTACTCATATTAGCCTCAAATGTACAAGGCAGGCTGTAAAAGCGACAACATAAGAGGAGACATTTGAATCTGAGAAACATGTAAGAATTGTGTATACTATATAATTGTCATCTTCCACAGCCTTGTATTACATGTACTTAAATAAATTAGATCAACTGAAATAGTTTACTGTAAGTTGTTTAAGTGTATTCCTTTCAATTGCAGGTGGTTTTCCTGGTGGCATGCCTGGTGGCATGCCTGGAATGGGGGGCATGCCTGGTCTCAATGAAATTCTTAGTGACCCTGAAGTTCTTGCAGCCATGCAGGTGAGAATATAGACCTATAAAAATCACAATCTAGATTTTGATTTGTTCTTCTGTGATTCGGCGTAGCAGTTGTGCTTGTTTTTAAGGACCATCTTCAAAATACTCGATTCTTAGCTATTACTGTCTTTAATAACAAACTAACCATTTTAATAAGGTTAGGGTGGAAGGACATCTCCTTGTAAGCAGTACTATTTGGCATGGGTATAAACTCTCTATCTTGGTATATAATCAGGAAAACAGTCCTGCATGTTTTTTTTGCATTCAATAGCTATACTCTGCCTCTTTCTCCTTATGTTTAAATATTCATTATAATGGGAGTGTCCATCATTAACATGATTATTTTATAGCTATCTAGATGAAGTAGAGTAGTTGAGATTGCATTTTTGATAAATAGCACATCACAAGATGGAATTTTTGAAAAATTGCACATCACATTTATCTTAATGCAGCAAGGTTCCTTGCTTTAAAATACCCAGTGTATTCCATTGCTGTCAGAGGTAGAATAGTAGTCTAGAATGCTAGTATTTGGCTGGCCACGAAGGAGTGGTCTTGAATCGTGGGCCCCTTGCCTCCAGCGCAGAGGCTGATCATATTGTCTGATCTGGATTGCATGCATAAAGCTAGGCAAAGATCATGAGTGAAAACATTTTCTAGCTGCTTTGGTCAGAATACGTTTGCTGCTCCCTGCTGGTTATGCAAGGGTTTTGCAGCCATTGCTGGTTTTGTACCCTCCAGGGCAGTGTTTCCCTTTTTTGAATGGAGGTACCCCAGCTATGAAAATGTTTACAAGCCAGAAAATGTTGGTGGAGAGTACAGTTGAATTACTGCATAATTATTGTCAATAAAATTTATCTGTAAAGAGCTGACATAGACATAACCTTAACTGTGATATTTCAAGAGATATTTAATTTTTTTTTTTTGCAGTATTTCCATTTTTTAATTTATTCCACAATTTCTTATGGACCCCTCCCTGACCATGTCCTGCAGAACTCTGAGTTTCCACAGAACCCTAGTTGGGAAACTCTGCTCTAGGGGGCAAACTGAACCGCATAGCCTACCTAAGGCCATGGCTCCAAGCTAAATAAGTATCGAGAGATTTTGATGATGTAATTTCCTCTGGATAAATGCCTGCTGTGGCTTGAGCCACAAATTTCCACAGCCATTCAGTCTCTCTTGAGGAGTCTGATAATGGCCACTTGGGGAGAGGGGGGTTTACCCTGCTGTCCTGTGGCAATAACAGCCATTCTGGGCTGAATTAAGGAATTACTCATCCTGTTCAGGACACTTCAGCTGCAGCTCTGATTTGGTCCCATAGTTGGCCATTAGCACACCTTTGGTGTTTTCCTCTTCTTCTGAGTTGGAAGTATGTGGTCTGTGATTTAAAATCCTGCCTTGGGATTTCAGCATACTTGAGTCTGTGTTGGATTGTGATCCTGGACCATGATGAGCAGTTCTAAGAGGCCATGAGGTCTAACTTGGCAGATGTGCTGGCTGGATTTCAATCTCTCATCTTATCAGTTCCTTGTTAAATTGTTTTTGGAGTAATTTTTCATAATGCATGCCCAATATTTTTTCTTTACAGGATCCAGAAGTTATGGCAGCTTTCCAGGATGTTGCTCAGAATCCAGCAAATATGTCTAAGTATCAGAATAACCCCAAGGTCATGAATCTCATTGGCAAACTTTCATCCAAATTTGGAACGCAACCATAAAGTCCCTTTCATTTCCAGAGGTGGGGGGGAAGTATTGATTGCTTACCATATGTTGCAATAATGCATACCATTGTACCTCTGCTTCTCAGAAGAGAACTAGGGTGCTCTAGATAGAATCATTCCTCTCCCCCCTGTGCTTCAGTTCATAATTGTTTTCAGTTTTTATTTCAAAACACATTTTCCTCTCTCATCTTCTATGCCCTGCAGTTCTACTCAGCAGTATTAGTTTTCTTTTAAAACTGTTATACTTAATTGTTATCTTCCAGTAGATTGTACCAAAAAGCATATGGGTGGTGAGTCTTACAATGCTATTGGGATCTGTTTTCCACTAACTGGATTCCTTAATTAAAGCTTGTAACACTGATTACATTCTATACTCAAGGAAGAAGGGGCACAGTATCTTGTTACCTAGAACAAATAAAACCTAATTTGTATTCATTTTTACATTCAGAGCTATGACTTTAGACACTTAAAATTTTTCCTAGATCAGATCACTTCAGTAGTGGAAAGCACCTCTCTCACACAATTGGCTGTCAATATGTTGGTACAAATGGTACTGCTGTTGGATTGCTTTTAACATTAATGTTTTGTGATCTTTTTATCGGGGCTTTCTTCCATTGCAGACAGCCTTCCTATTACTTCTACTGATTAACTATTGAACTTATTGTCTGGTTTAATCACTTACTATTGTGGGAGGGAAGCAATTGGTTTCCCTCGCAGTCTCAATTCATTTGCATTAAAAAAAAATCACAATTGAGGTATTGATCTGCCACAGAGTGCAAAAGTTCTGGATTCTGAAGTCATTAGAGTCATAATAAATACTTTGGCCAAGGCCGTAAGATTTACTGTTGTCCAGTCCCTTTCGTACAATGGAGGAATTTTCCATTTCTTTATACCCCATTTGTCCGTCTTTCCTTGGTATTATGGGGTTTTCTGGTTAATATTCTATTTATGGGTCTTGTGCATGGAAGAGAGAGAGGGAAGATCTGCGCTGGAAATGACACATCTTAAATACAGTTACAGCATGAGATTTCATTGAACATTTTGCTGAAAGGTTCATGGGTAAACTAATAAATTAAAACCTGTTTTTGTCTATTCTGAAATGATTTCCTGCTCTAAATATTGGAAAGCTTGTTATAATTAGGTCTTGGTCTCTTCTAGAGCTTTTGAATGTTTCTTGTTCTCTGCTTTTGTAATTTTGTCTGAATCCAAAAGTGATGTCATTTTTTTTTCTTTCTAATTAAACTTGGGCTGGTTTAGGAACTCAGAATTTTTTTTAAAGCAGTTTTTTTCCCCTCATACAACAATTATCTTGTCAAATGAAAGGAGAGAGAAATTCAATTTTGCTTAATAAATAGTTCTGAAAATACTTCTAGTTGCCTTTAAAAAATAAAGACTGGTTTTGAAGAATTTTCTTGGTTTATCATTGCGTAAGCTGTATTTGAAACTACCAAAACAAAGTAAGGGCAAGATTGCAAGTTCATGAACACCTCACAGTCACACTGTCATATAGAAATGGAAGAAGGTCTTTATTTGACTGGGAACAACAGTAGGCAGATTGGAATGGTAATGATTGTAACTGTGGGAACGGAAAAAGCATTGAGATCCTTTGTAAGTGCTGCAAAACCATTTTTAATCCTTTTCTATGTGCCTCTACAGATGAATAGATATCTGAGGTAGTGTATAACTTCTGCAGGCCACCCTGGCTACTCTTTTAATAGAATGGTGGCCCAGAAATATTCCAAACTCTGCAGCATCTCTCCCCGCCCCTGCACTACTCTGACACTATACAGCGATGGCTTGATAATAGTATAAATACGATAAGACAAGGCACTTTGTTGCAGGGGAGTCTGTACGATCCATTATCCTGTTTGCTACGGTATCAACTACTTCCCTGTATGTAGTACAAGTCACTTGGCTTAGTATCTTGACTTAATGAAGTGCTGACTTTCAGGACTAGTTAATTTAAGGAGAACTGTTCAAAAGATGTTTTAAACTGCTAGTGGTTAGTAAGCTTCATGCTATTTTTGATTTTCAAAATATTCTTCAACTGCTTCAACTGCTCTGACTGATCGGGGGAGAGACTTATTGTTGCAGCAATGTTGGTTCAGTATTGCCACAGTCTGAGTTGTAAAACAGGGAGCTTGCTTGGGTTTCCACAAGGCATCATTTGAAGTTACATTCTTTGCAAAATAAACTTGAGCTGAGACTGAGGTGAGGCAGAAAAAATCTAGGCCTTTCTTTGTACAAATCCTGAATGTAAAGGATACTTGAAATATGGACTCATAATTTCACACTATTAACCCATCCTCATGCCATGTAACATACAAATGACTCAGGCTCAGTAGGAGTGGTGGAAGCAATTTGGCTTGTATTTTGCATGGCTGCTTTGCATGGTAAAGGTGAATGACAAGCAAGAAGAGTATCTTTCAGAGGGAAGGCTCTGCTGGGATGATAAAAGAGGATGATTATGATGTTTAGTGTATTGGTGATTTACGAAAATAGCTTTGGAATTTTCCTATAAACTCCCAAGTATTACATTGGCTGATTCCGCACATGTTGGATAATGCACTTTCAATGCACATTATCAGTCATTTAAGGTGGATTTTTTGTTCTGCATACAAAAAAATCCGTTCCAAATGATCTATAAAGAGGATTGGAAGTGCATTATCCAACGTGTGCGGAATCACTCATTATCTATTTCAAGGAGATACATGATTGTATAGCATGTGCTCATGATTAGCTTGCACTGATATGCCAGCTATGGCTAGTCCTCAGCCTGATCTGGCCCCAGTGACTCCATGCTCCAATCACATCCATATTAATGTGCTTTATGTTGGACTGCCTTTTAAACTCGCCAGGAATGAGAGCTGATACAAAATGCATCATCCAGGATACTGGCAGGAATGGGATACAGGGAACATATGACCCCTCTGCTGAAAGAACTGCACTGGCTTCCTGTCTGTTTCTGGGCACTACTCAAAAGTGCTGGTTCTTTCAGGTATAAAGCAGCTTGAGGCCAGGGTACAGAAGAATTTTCTGTCCAGCCCACCAGTTCAGATCAGCCTCCAAGTCCTGCTGTTTATTCTTTTGCCTTTAGAGTTGAGATGGGTGACAACTTAGAGACCAGGCATTTTCAGTAGTGGCACCTTGCCTTCGTATTTCTTTCTCCCTTCAGGCAACAGGCTCAAACATTTCTTTTCCCCCAGGCTTTTAACTAAGGGGTCTTTTTAGCTGTTTCATAGCCTTCTTCCATCTTGCTAAATTTTTGGAGCTGGTTTTATGCTGTGGCTGTTTTTAATTCATTAACTAATTATAGTATTAATTTTTTTTTTACTTTGTAAGCTGCCTTGAGCTCACTCTGTGGAGAGGCAGCATAGAAATTTTCTAAACTTAACTAGAAAATGAACCAGCCATTGACCAATAAAATAGAATGTAGTTATTTTTGTAACAGAATAATCCTACTAGGTCAGGCTGATCAATGGATTTCCCATGTGTGATTCTTGCGGTCTTTTATCCAGTGTTCTAGAACTAGTGAAGTATGCATGTACCAGGATAGCCTATGTTGTCACTGTTAGCTGTGTTAATGGCAGCTTTGAGACGAGGTACTCAGGTTTTGTTTGCTTGGGTGATTTGTGGGAAAATGGAAGACTAGTGGGCATATGAGAAACTAGTTTGGTGAGACCCAGTTTGGTGTAGTGGTTAAGAGCCTGGGACTCTAATCTGGAGAACCAGGTTTGATTCCTCACTCTTCCACTTGGAGCCAGCTGGGTGACCTTGGGTCAGTCACAGCTTCTAGCTCTCTCAGCCCCATCCACCTCACAGGGTGTTTTGTTGTGGGGATAATAACATACTTTGTAAGCTGCTCTGAGTGGGTGTTAAGTTATCCTGAAGGGCAGTATATAAATCAAATATTATTATTATTAGTGTTCAAGGTGTGTATAATCAACCCTGGGCCCAGCAACAAAGTGATTGATGGCAACTGCCTGGATATACGTTTCCTTCCAGGAAGCTGACATGTTTCACATGTTCAACCAAATATTCAACCATAGGCCTCAAACTTGTAATTGTGTGATTTGGTTATCTGTTACCTTACATAAAACCATTTATTCAATTTTATACTGCTTCTCTTCAGTGTCAAAGTGGCACATTTTGGAGAAACACCAACCCTCATTTTTATTGGAATTGCACCTGCCTTTTCACAGAAGAGATGAGAGCCATTGTAGTCTATATCATTACTATTTCCTTTGGTCAATATGTGGGTATATTTGCACCAGGATCAAGACGAGATCAGTAAATACTGCAAGTGATGCAGTGTGAACAGTGGAGCTTGGGTAGCTTATCACTGGATCTCCAGTCTATCAAGTTACATTATGAGTGAGATACTGCAGGC
Organism: Eublepharis macularius; assembly: GCF_028583425.1. Lineage (NCBI taxonomy): Eukaryota > Metazoa > Chordata > Lepidosauria > Squamata > Eublepharidae > Eublepharis > Eublepharis macularius. The sequence continues at coordinate 39,554,397 of NC_072798.1, read as the reverse complement.
ATTCAGTTTGAAGGTCCCAAGGTAAACCGTTAAGAAGAACCATGAAGCTGCCTTCTACTAAATCAGACCATTGGTCCATCAAGGTTAAAGTATTGTTTACTTAGACTTGCAGCAGCTCTCCCCGTCTCAAGCAAAGATCTTCCACATCACCCATTATCTGGTCATTTTAACTGAAGGTGCCAGGATTGCGTCTGGGACCATCTGCATATTAAGCACATGCTGTATTGCCAAACCATAGCCGTTCTCATGGTGTGTCTACTGCGTATCTAAGGTAATTTATAAATCTCAAACGCTAAAGACTTCCATCCTAGGCAACTTTATGAGAGAAATCCCGCAAATCTGTGGCTATTAAAATCTCTAGTGAGGGTTTAGCTTTTAGGTGCTAAATTTGTGGCCGCTGAAATCCCTAGTGATTTAATCTTGCTCTTCTATTTGTTTACTTTAAACCGCGCTTCTCTGGCCGCAGTGAGAGACGGGAACTTCATCGTTTCTTTTATTCCACAGTCCACCAGATGTTTGGGCTGTAATTTCTGGTCCCTCGTTGACTTGGATTTTATCCAAGAATCTAGGCGTCGACGAGGTATCGTCTTAGTATGCGGTATGTTCCAAGCGTCGTCGCTGCTATTAAAAAGGGCGGGCGACTTTCAACTCGGGCTTCTGACGGAAAGCTGGCTTTGCCGCTGGGGCGGCGTGTGATTGGCTGAGACGGAAGAAACGGCGGACGCTAAAGTCGGGCGACGCTGCCGTGTCACGGGCGGGGCGGCCCTTGCTTTAGTCTCTCTGCTCCCTCCTCATTCCTTCCATGCAGCCGAGGAAGTTTGCGGCGGACGGAGCCCGCCAGAGGGGCAGCTATGGCCGGGGTGCTCTCCTACGAGAGTTTGGTCCATGCTATGGCCGGGGCTGTGGTGAGTAGATAGGAGCGGGGCGGGGAGCGTTCCGGCTTCCGAGAAGGCGGCGGAGCGGGGGGCGTTTCTGGTTCCGACCGAAGTCGCTTCTTGCTTAAGAGTCTTACGCGTCGTACAAAATGAGGGTTTTCTTCCTGTTTTGTTTTCAGCCCCCCCGCCCCCCCGCGCGCTTTCATCCAAACTCCCAAAGAAGTCGGCTGAACTAATAATTTGCCGTGGCGCGCATGGCCTGGTTCAGGTGTACAGGAGAATGAACTGGGAGAGATCAAAGGTGTAGAATGTTCCGCACAGCTTCGAACTGGTGATACAAACGCATAGAAGATCATACTGTGGTCTTAGCTCCTTACAAACTGAAAACCAGCACGTGCAAAGAGAAGAGGCAGAATTCAACACACACGCCCAGCCGCTTCTGTGCTAGTTTTCTAAGAGTTTAATATGTGCTACTTTTCTGATTGTGTTGAGTTTTAAATGTGAAGGAACATTCCAAGCTGTTATCCTACATCTGCATTCTAAAGGAGGGCAAGCCACTCTTCCATCTATCTTCCAGGTCTATCTGTTGAAAATCATCTGATCAGTGCACTTTCCTGGCAATAAGCCCATTGAATAGATCTGAATAGATCTGCTTAGGGATGCTCTCTAAATCTGCTGTCAAACCTTGGGCATTACTACTCTCATTCCTTCATGGGAAGACTCAGTTGCGGTGGAATGGGATTTACTGTTTGTGCATTTGAACCTTACTCTGCAAGAGCCTGTTCCATGCATACACTTTCCAGCCTGGTTCAAGAGTGTCCCCTACATATATTTTTCTCTAATGCTTTATTGGCTTTACTCTGGTTCACGCATCATGTGATTCCTCGACTCTTAGCTTTAGCTACCATTATTGTAATTTCTGTTCTTCATATTCCCTAAATTGACCTGTGGATCCATAGTAGGTTGTTTTTATTAATTTTGATCCATAGCAACCAGCTTGTTGCAGGTCCATAATATGGATATAGAAATCCCATGTTCTTTTTGCTATTGTTTTGATTCTTTAGAAATTCTCTTCTAAAATATGCGAGCATTCAGCACTGACTATGTGAATTTTTAAAATTTACATTATATAATCTTCATAACCATGAGGGCTACAAGTGCATTCCTCTTTGTGTGTGTTTAAACTGGTTCACAGGATACTAGGGGAGAGACCCAAGCCCGATTCTTTGCTGGAAATTAGATTGTGTAGTTCGTGGGCTCATGCAGGATTTTGTCCATATTAATGAGCAGCGTTGAATCCTTTCTGTGCCTTACCTTCTTGCAGTTGGTTGCTCCAGCCACATTTTCCCATCCACAGTTCACTTAAAAGTATCAGAGAGACTTCTCTGGGGCTCTGTACTTAGGTGAGCTAAGGCATGAGAACAGGAGGAGGTTCTGAATCCCCTTCATGAATGTTTACTGTTAAATAATACCTGTACCTCACTTTATATGTGACTGGCTGGGCACTTAAGAAACACGCATCCACTACCAGTGTTTCTGGTTAGCCTCAGAAAGAGAGTGCTGTACAAGAAGTCATCTACATTCTACCTTGAACCACTGCTTGCTTTTAAGTTCATTCTTGCAACAAAGTCATCCTTCCAGGGAAGCAGATCAGTATTACTCTTACAGAGTAATATTATATTGGGGAATCAGGAGTTTGCCAAATGTGCTCTCGAGTTGTGAGTTAGCGAGGAACAAGCAGAGGCTTGCTTCTGAATTTGCTCTGTGCTTCTGAGGCATTCTGAAACGGTGAAAAATGTTGCTGTTTCTGAGTGCCTCTAACACCCAGCACAAGGTCAGGAATGAGCGTTCTCCTCAGCCTTGGACTAAGGAGAAAGGCGTAGGCATTATCTAAACCTCATGGTGGGCTTGAGAGCCATTTGAAAGCAGAGATTCCTTGCTGCTTTGACTGTCTCCTACACTCAGCTCAGCATCAGAGACAAGACATACACACCCTTCTCCTGTGGTGGGGGAAGGACACATTGGCAGCCACGAAGTTTGTCAGGGCTACTAATTGTTGAGCTCTATGGAAAATTAAAGCTTGGAGTATGATTTGTCTAGCACCATTCAGATATGTTTGTCTATTTGGGATTTGAAGCAGGGCCTGTACTCTGTCCTTTGAATCACATCTTGTTGGAAAGTCTCAATTTATTCCGATACCTTGTTTTGACCTAGTTGTATGTGTCCCCCCCCCCCCCCCCGGTTTTTGCCTGTGGCCATGTTACAAAATTACGCTACATAAAAAATGAAGATAATGACCAGTTAAAAGTTCAAAAATGTCAACATAATTGCAAGTACCAATGTCAGAACATTGTTCAAAACAGTGATTAATCCATACCCAAGTTTTGAACAGTTGAGTATTCATCCTATTTCATACAGAGCTTCTGAACATCTAAAAAATGGGTTTTGCAGCCTTTCTCAAGTAATGTCATGGCTGTTTTGAACTTCTGAGTTATTCATCAAGGGTAACAGCTAGAGCAGGTGGCCCCGACATTTTTGAGCCTGTGGGCACCTTTGGAATTCCAACACTGGGAGGCGGAACCAACCATGAATGGCCACCACGGGAAGCAGAGCTATCCCCGCCCCCCTGCACACACACAAAGGGAGCCCAAGTACAAGAGAAGTAACTTTTAAAAATATGCTGGGAAAGATGGGCGAGAGAGAAAATAACCAACAATGTGGTGGCTGCTGCCGCCAAAAGGAAATCATTTAAATCTGCACAGCCAGACAGATTTCCAGTGGCCAATCTGAAGCCCTGCTGGGTAGGAACCCCACCTGGCCCCCACCCACTTTCTAAAAACACTCGGGCACCAGGAAAGGTGTCAGCTAGTGCCCACAGGCATTAGGTTTGGGGGCTCCTGGATTAGAGAAATCCAAGACTGATGTACCAGTGAAATCCGTCACCTGGCTCCATCATCCACCAGTTCTCCTATGCATTCCGCTCATAAATTATTCAAGCTTTTGTTCAAGAAGGCTCAGAGAGGGACTGTACTAGATTTCTTGTGTTTGTCTATTGATAGCAAGCTTGCAAAACCATCTTTTAAAATCTTCTCAACCTTTGCAATACTCTCCCCCTCCCAAATCAATTTCAAGCTGTATGAGTGAAAAGTCCAAGTAATCAGTCAAGAAATTAGGCTCTTTATATACTTTTTAAGGTTTATACACTGGTCTGGTATCATCTGCCTTTGTCTGGTTGATGCTAAAGTAAATGTTAATTGCATGTTGGCATTGTTTTGCAGACAGTTATGCCCTGGGTTCCTTTCCAGCTTGGAAAGTTCCTGATTTATAAATAGTAGCAATTTGGGAGTGCCATCAAACGTGTAAGAGGGCTGATAGTTTAAGAGGTCATATTTTTACTAGCATAGTTCCTTGATCACCATTAAGGATACTCTTAGTACTTAGTACATTTTTGTTGCTAAAATGTTACATGCTGCCCAGAGATGATACAGTATCCCAATCAAAGTGTTCATACTCAAGGATAGGAAAAAGATGAAAGCAGGAATCAATGATACATCATTTTCATTTTTTTTAATGTGTAGTGTTACCTTCTATAATTGTTAATATGGTTAATGGTAAATCCTTATACTATACAAGCAGCAACTGCAGCTTTTGTTCTAAAGGGGTGATCTATGAAAAGCACATGACAATAGGGCTGCTGTTCTGGTCTTGCTGCTTTCTGTTGCCCAACTCCGGTTGTTGCTGATGTCCACGGGTTTAGAAAGGGATTTGTTTAGGATAGTGCTATCAATGAAGTTAACTACCTGTGTTTACCTCCTTAGGGTAGTATGACAGCAATGACTGTATTTTTTCCTCTGGATACAGCTAGACTAAGGCTTCAAGGTAAGCATGTACATTAATTTAAGACCTTTTTAGCCCACCTTTCTTCTAAAAACGACATAAGGTGCCTATGACATTCTTTTGTCCTTAAACAGCAGATACGGCACCAGAGGTGTTTTTAAAATTCAAAAATAACTTAATAGTTTATTTATTTTAGAAGGGAAGGATCAGGTGAAATCAGGGGTTGAAAATTTCTGAGGCAATTCAACATATATATGAGATAAAATCTGTACATGCACAGACTTTAGTTCTTAGGCTCTTCGCAGATACTTAAATGCTTGTGTTTTTGAGGCTTTTGTTCCCTTAATTTTTCCCAAACACTCTAGTATGTTTTCTTTTAGTATCCTCTTTCTTTTGTAGAGTTAATGAATGTTTGTACCCACTTTCTGGCACCCCAATCTCCCTCTCTCCAAACACCAGTGCTTTGCTTCAGTTGTTAACTGAATCTGGTGGTCTTTACAGGGAGTTTCCAACCACACCTGACCAGGGATCTCTCCAATCTCCATAACTACCTCCCTGTTTAACTAGGTAGGGAAAGTCTCCTCTCCTTAGAAGATCTATCCCTTTCCTTTGGCCTGAATGGGAGTCTGCACCTACTTCCCAAACTTCCTTGTCAACCTTTTCCTGGTTCTCTTCTTGGTGTTAAAACTGCTGTCCCTTAGGACTCCATCTCCCAGTCTTTACACTCTATCCCTCTTAGCTAGGACTGAAAACAGACCCTCCTCTTTCCAGTTCATGCTACCCAATCAGATTCCTTCGAGTAGGCTGTCACTCAAAGCTCTCCGTCTATGAAGAATGAACTCTTAACGGTTTTACAGGTTTTTTAAAAAGCATGCAGTCTGTCACAGTGCCTTACAGTGCCATTTTAAAATACTCCAGAATAAAACAAATAAAATCTGCATATAATACAAGTCAAAACAACTTCAAACGACTAGGAAATCTTTGTTTACTGGAAAATCTGTGTAAATAATTTGGTCTTGAACTGCCAAGGGAATGGTAATTAAATGGAGGCTTGCTGACTAGCACAGGAAGACTATTCTACCACACAGGGAATTTAATCTTTTTGCATAATGGCACTGTAAGTAGGACTTGATGTATTGTGTGAAGCTACTGCCAAGAAGTGTATTTGGAGAGGTGATTCTGAAGATAAATGTGCAGTGAAGACCAGCACCTTGAGTTGGATACAAAAACAAATAGATTGTCAATGCTCATCTGAGCAGGGCCTTCTACAGATACAACCCTGCAAGTGGGGAAAATCAGCAGATGCTCATTCATGCACATTCTCTTTGGTGGCCCCCACCTTACGGAACAGCATGCCTGAAGCAGTCAGAAAAGCTCCCAGTTTCCTGGCTTTCCACAAATTGTGCAAAACCAAATTATTCAGAAGAACTTCCTTACACAGGTAATAGTGCTGTACTGTAAGGAAATGGTTCAAAGAGATGCCTCGGGGCTGTTACTGTTTATTATATCATGTCAAATTTCTTATGTTTTGTTTGTTCAAAACCTTGGCTTTACTGACCAGAATTCCCTTCATCTTGTTTGGATTCAATGTCACCTTATTCTCCCCCTGCCACTTCACTCTGGTTGACAGACACTGGTTTAGTGCAGAGATGTCAGCCTTCGGTTGCATAGACAAAGCAGTGCATAGTTTGGTGCCATCAGCATATTCATGATACTCGACTCCAAAGCTATAGACAATCACCCCCAAATTTTTCACATAGACATTTAAAAACATTGGACATAATATAGAACCCTGCAGCTCTTCTCAGGAATGACCCCATTTTCTGATTCAGACTCCTCAACTACAAGCCTCTGGTCAACAAGAAAAGATTTAAACTAGTACACTTCCTCATAGTCCAAGAACCTGCTTTAAACATTTTACTAGCATTGAGTGGTTGACTGTGATGAAGTCTGTTGAAAGATCTGATATCAGCAGAAGGGAAGGCACAGCTCTTGTCCCTATTTAAACAGAGATTGTCTACCAGGGCAACCAATACCATCTCTGTGCTGTAGACAAACCAGATGCCAGATTGGAAAGGATCATATAGTTGTTACATTTATCCTTTGAGGACTTACCGTCAGATTTTCTCTTTATTACCGGTTTGAACTATGTGGATCTTTTCTGCTGATGGAAGGGCTTTCTCTCAGCTGAATTGATCTTCATCTTCTTCTTCCCCCTGTAGCCTCAAATACACTCTAAAACGCTTTACCAGTGAGGATAGGGTAGAATTGGTGAAAATCATTCTTCCTTCTCTTAGTGAAAAATTTACACAGAATCTGTCTCATTTATTTCATCTTGCCATTACTTTGAGGCACTCCGGGCATTAACTTGTTTTATCCTTGCAATAACCCTGCATGAAGCTAGGCCTGATTTACATATACAGCAGAATGAGATGGCACAATGAACTGTGCCACTTCAGGCTGGAGGTAGAGGTACCATTTTTTTAACTCCCTGTGTACAAAATATCCTGCAAGTAAAAAGCTAGCATCGGAAGGCAGATAGCAGGAAGTTTATTTTTTGTAGAGAACTGTTTAAAGAATTGAGCCCCTCCCTGCAGGTTTTCTCATCATAGGGTTTTCAAAGTATGAAATGATCAGAAGTGGTATTGCTATTGCCTTCTTATGCTCAGTATTAACCAGGGTTAGCTGAAGTATCACAGCTGTTGTCTGTGAACGATCTTCTCTGTGTCACTGTCCACTATTGCTGCTGCCCACTAGCTACCCTTCAAGGAATTTTCTGTTCCCATCACCATTGGGACTAATTGACTGGAATGAGTGTAGTCTATCCTATTATCGTATCTCAGGAGTCTGCATCTTAATATGCTGCAAGTGTAAAGTAGGCCTTCGTCTTATCACATTTTGATTTCACCCTTCCTTCAAGGAGTTCAGGTTCATACTTATCCCTTCCCCATTTTATCCTCATAGCAACCCTGAGAGGTAGGTAAACTAAGTGGTTGATACTGGGTCAACTATTGAGTTTCGTGACTGAGTGTAGATGTAACCCCTGGTCTTCTCCAATCTTAACCTGACACCATGTCTACTACACTATACTGGCTTCTGTGTTAGGCTGAAAGCTAGTGATGTCTCTAAAAACTCACAGTAGCTTCATTGTTGAGCAGAGTTTTGAACCCAACTTTCCCCAGATCAAGTTCCTAAATCAGCAGTTTTTAATAAATGAAGATGGTTCTTCAAGTGAGGACACTGTGACATTCCTTCAACAGTGAGGAACTGTCAGCATGAGGATAAAATCTCTCAGGTGTATCATTGGCCACAGTGTGCCCCCTCAGTGCTATATGTCAAGCTTTGGAAGAGGGACTGCTGCCTCTGGATTGATATTTTCAGGGTCTGGAAATTCCTGAGCACCTAGGAACTTGAAACTTTTCTAGCCTTTGACAGCCACATGTTGTTTCTACAGTAGCAGATCTGTTTTGAACCACCCAATAGAGAAAAACATGAGCCTGCTGTGATCTTGAGTGGACCAGAATCTGACAAGTGCCTGAAAACATTATATAATACAGATTGAATAAATTAATAATACACATTTTATGTGAAACTTACATCTGAAAAAGATGCTGCTCCTAGATGACAGCCAGCCTTTTTTAAAAGCGTAGGCTTCAATCTGTATGTATATCACATGAGCCTGGAAGAGTAGTTTCAAAAACGAAGGCACCTTGAGAAATAAAGGTGTTCTGCAATGTTGCCAGGTTCACTGGCCTACCACTCCACTCAGCAAAGCTTGAAGCCTTCCTCCTACTTAGGAGGCTCTTCTGCTGCCGGAAGAGCCTCTTCAATTGGAAGAAGGCACATTAGGCTAGAGGAAGGCTTCACTCTTTGCTGAATTCAGTGGCAGGAGAGATTTTTCATGTTGTCTAAAATACAACTTTTATGTGAGAGTCCATTTCCTGGTTTGTGATCTGTTTGCACATCTCCCCAGGAAAGGAAAGGAAAGGTTCTATTTCATAAGCCTGGATATGGGATAAACAAGGCATTGCCTTTTCCTGTTCTACTGGCTTCTCCATCATGTTCAAACTTGCAGTTTGAATAAAAGAGGAATGAGAGAGAAAACTGTTCTGTTTCTTCAAGAGTTAAACATTTGTCTTCTCTTCCAGTTGATGAAAAACGCAAATCCAAGACAACACACACGGTTTTGCTGGAGATAATAAAAGAAGAAGGCCTGTAAGTGCAGAATCTGAATCTTCACTGATGTTCGTCATGGAGTGTGTCTGTCTACTTGACGAAGTAGAGTCTTCATTTACCTACTATTTTTGCTGGGATCAAAACCTCATACTAAAGTTCATTGTTTTGTAATCTAAACCCCTCTCCTCTTCCATACAAAACAGAATAAGAAAAATTCCACACTCCATAGTAGAAGTGAAACACTGTGTTACATAGGAAGAAAACACAGTGAAACGCTGACTTCCTTCTTCATTTCTGGTGCTTCAAGAAGGTATCCCTAGGAAGGCAGAGGGTTGCAAGGAGGGCTGACACCAACAGCTGCACATTTCTAGCCATAAGGAGATGCTTTTGTAGGCCTTCTGTGTGAACTGGCTCTAAGCGCTCTGCTTCATGTTAAATAATTTCTGATGGTTAAGCACTGATGCAGTCAACCACTCCCACTTTAGATACCATTTTTACTGTGTTTTTTCATATGCAGTGGATGCCTTTAAAGCATCTTTAGTCCTGGGCAATTCTAATCTGTGCATATTTGCTTGGAAGTAAGTACCACTGAGTCAAACAGGGTGAAGGGCCGATTTCAGTATGTTGCTGGGAAGCAAAAGGACTCAGCCACAGGACTTTGGATGTTACATTGGCATGCTAACTGAGTACATGTAGCTGCTTTGCATGGGTAGCAATCCAGTTTTACTAAGATGCTATACAAGTGCAGTATCTTGGAGTGAGTTACTTTGCTTCATCGGCATCGCTTTTAAATTGGGCCTTAATCCCAAATGTGCGCACCAAGGATAGCTGCATTAATGATATGAGCTATTTAGGGTTCATGGTTGTACTTTTTGAAAATCAAGCTTTAGTCAGTCCATTTGCCTTTCATGGACAAAAATCCCTTTTTGCACACAGGGGTTGTTGTGATTGCTGGATTTTGGATCAGGCTGCTGGCTGCGGCTTTATTTCTTGCTAATGGCGATCATGTGACCTTTACTTTTGCTCTTGTGTTTTTGTTCCTTAGCCTGGCTCCATATCGAGGGTGGTTCCCTGTCATCTCCAGCCTTTGTTGTTCCAACTTTGTCTATTTCTATACATTTAACAGTCTAAAAACGGTGTGGGTCAAAGGCCATCATTCTACCACAGGAAAAGATTTGACTCTTGGGGTGGTTGCAGGTAATGGAATGCTACCGATTATGATGCCTTGGAGTGCAAGCGTACTAAAAGTCAAGCAGTCTGACTGCTTTGTATGTGAACATTCCCCTAGAAATGGAGACTTGCTTCATTTTCTGTTTACACATTGTTTTCAGGGTTATTTTCTTCAGTGCTTCCTCATGTATTCTTTCTCCCACCACAAGATAACTGGATCACATGAAGGAGCTTCAAGCTATGCCGACTCACTTAACTCTTCATCTTTATTCTTTGGAGCCTTTGTCATATTCTGTAGCTTTCATTAGTAGAACATTTAATTCATTTCATCCCCCCTTCCCCCTTAATCTAATTACTTAGTTTAAGTCATTGAATCTATGTTTTTTAAAAAAATATATGCTCTTTGTGTCGACTCTTAGAGTTGTTCCTCCCCGTTTCGCACCAGCAGAGAGACTTCTGCTGGTGGAAGGTCCTATATTTGCACAATGGCAGCATAGGATCCCCCAGTTCATGTCTTAGTGGATGGATTCATGTTCAGTGTTAATGGTACTGAAAACCTCTGATTTTTCATGCATGAGAAACTTCTGGTTTTGAGTATAGGAGGAAGGAAGGTCTAAGAAATTAACAATATATTATGTGTGATGTTGAATATATGATGTTGTCTCCTTAATTTTCCTGAAGCAACCTGCATTTCACATGTCTGGAAAATTGAACAGTTCCTGAACTATAACCCCTGTTAGCTTTTTTTATATGTGATTTTTCTCAGTGTTTCCTGCAAAGACCAGTCAGTTTCCTCTGTGTTGCATTCCATGAGATCTTTTACATATGCCACTCCATTACTCTACGTTACTGTTAGCTTCTCTTCTGGTAATAGGTAGGCTAAGTCTAAACATGATACACCCTCTAGAAGCATTTGTTTTCATCATAATTTAATGCTTTCTGATTGTCATCTGTACTTACACAACCCAGGACATAAAGTGGAAAGTTTGCATAAAACCCAGAGAAAATATTTGTGAGTGCTAAGGCTTGTCTCTGCTATGAGAAGCAAACTTGCTTTTCCTGTTTGGCTCGGCAGCGTGTGTACATTATCTGGTGCCCTGCCAGCTCTTTCTGTGGTGAAGAATTAGTGAAAGGCAGATTGTTTGTCTCTCTGCTATTGTATCTCTGTTTTACAGATCTTCCTTGTTTCCGTCTGTCTCTCTCTTTTTAAGAATGGGCTTTTCTGTATATTACTATAGTATTTTTGCATTGAAACTTAAAGAAAAGATTGATTCTGTGTTTTAAAAATTGTTAAGCCCTTCTTTCTTCTCCCTTTTGTTTGTCTTGCTGTAGGTATAGTGAACGTATTGTTGACTACTCCACTCTGGGTAGTGAACACCCGCCTGAAACTCCAGGGGGCAAAATTCAGAAATGAAGACATTTTACCAACTAATTACAAGGGCATTGTAGGTAAGAAGTTGCTGCTGCCATTCCTCTTTGTTTCATGTTGGCACTGGTTGATGGCTCTTGTATGTAGTGGGCATTTGCTCTTACTAATTTCTGCACAAGCATGTGTATAGATACTACTCTTCTTAACACTGTGAACTAGTTATATACATAATGTAAAGAGATGGCTCAGAGCATCTTTCAGCTATAGGATGAGCCTAGCTTTGTAACCAGAATTTAACCAAATTTAACTCCTGCTCAGCCATTGATATTTCTGATTCTCCAAAGCTTCAGGTAGCTTTTCTGCCTTCTTATTTTTTTCCCCAAAGCACCATATGAATAAGAAGAGCCCTGGCACTTACACCAGATCAGTGGTCCACCTCATTCAGCATCTTGTTTCACTTAGTGGCAAAACAGTTGCTCTTGAAGGCCATTAAACAGGTCACAGAAGCCAGTGACTTCCCTTGTTGTTGCTTCTTCTCAGTAGTATTCAGAGTTTTACTGCTCCTGAAAGCCCCCTTAAATCGTCATGGCTAGTAACCTTGAATGTGTCTGATCCCCTTTAAAGCCATCTCTTCTGTTGGCCAACACTGCATCCAATGACAACTTAATTACTCATTAAGCATAAAGTACTCCCTTTTGTCTGCCCTGAATCTATTTCCCATTCAATTTCATTGGGTGTCCCTGAGATCTATTATTATGGAATAGGGAGAAAAAGTTCTTTCTGTACACTTACACCCCATGAATAATTTTATAAACCTCTGTCATGTCCCCTTCTGTTATCTTTCCCCCCCTAAACTGATGAGTCTTCAGACCTGTCACTCTAAAGAAATATTGCTGGATTATGTAAGTTTTAGTTGATTGAAGAATTTGATCTACATACGTTTGCCCATGAGAAGAAAAAAATAATTCTAAAGGGGGAATAAAAACCTCTTCAGTTTGAGGATTTTTTTTTTTTAGATGGCAAACACCCATGTTTTATAGCTGGCATCGTCTTAGAAGACATATCCGATTTGTAGCCATTTATTACCTTGCTTAGCCACTGTTGTTTGGCTACTGTAAGTGGCAGAAGACTTTGCTGCCATGTGATTCTCCTCTTTTCCATTTTGTTCTCACAACAACCCCGTGAGGTAGGTTAAACTGAGAGTATGTAACTGGCCCAAGGTCACCCTGCAAGCTTTCATGGCAGAGTGGGGAATCAAACCTGGGTTGCCTAGATTGCTAATCCATCACTCTGGCCATTACAGCATGCTAGCTCTGGTATGGCATCAAAGTGTGCTGCAGGAGCTAGTCTGTGGATTTGAATCTCCAATTCGGTAGCCTGTGGCTTAGATTACCGATGGGTAGTCCAGTGTTGGTGTTGAGTAGTATCTAATAGTAGCAGTATCTACTGTTGTGTAGATTCTACTACTACTATTGAGTAGTATCTAATCTAGTGTCTAATAGTTAACCTGGCCCCATCTGCAGATACTTAACATCTGCAGATTGGGGCCATGTAGAGTGAAAGATTTTTCAACCAAGTTGAGGGACTTCACCCCCATTTTGCAAAAAAACCTGAACAGGTTTTTTAAACGGAAGTAGATTTTAACACACCACCACTCCCCAAAAAAGAGGAATCTTTGTTGAAGGGAAGAGGAGCCTGCTTGCCCTGGGGCAGTCAACCACTCTGGAGGCTGATGGTGGGAGTGGGGCAGAAGTCACCTCCAGGTGGGAGTGGTGCAAACGGGAAGGAACAGGAGCTGCTGCCACCACCACCACTTCAGGCAGCAAGCAGGTGAGTGGGTAGGGGAGCATGAGCCGCTGCTGCCCCCTCCCCACCGCTGAGCCAGCAGCACAATGACCAGGTAGTGGAGGGAAACCAGGAGCTGCCACCACTGCCTCCCTCCTTGCCAAGCAGTGAGGAAATAGACAGATGAGTGGATGGATGGGAATGGTCACTGCCATCACCTCCCACTGCCCGCCATGTATGCCACAGAGTGGCAGCAATGTGGGCAGGCAGGCAACGGGCAAGGAAGGTGCTACCAATGCTGGCTTGCAGGAGCTGGTGAGTGGGTGGGTGAGCCAGGTGGGTGATGAGGGGAGCAGCAGGGTTGCCAGCAGGGGGACTGTTCAGCTAATGGCTGGCCCAGTGGGTGCGGATGGGAGGCATTGGTTCCCCTCCATGTGAGCCATGCAGCTTGTGGTATGTGCTGTCAAGTCACTTCTGACTTATGGCAACCCTATGAATGAAAGCCCTCCAAAATGTCCTATCGTTAACAGCCTTGATCAGATCTTGCAAATTGGAAGACATGGCTTCCTTTATTGAGTCAAGCCATCTCATTTTGAGTTTTCCTCTCATCCTACTGCCTTCAACTTTTCCTAGCATTATTGACTTTTCCAGAGAATCTTGTCTTCTCATGATGTGACCAAAGTATAGTTGTGTCATTTTAGCTTCTAGGGAGAATTTAGGCTTGATTTGATCTACAACCCACTTATTTGTCTTTTTGGCTATCCATGGTATCTGCTAAACTCTCTTCCAGCACCACATTTCAAATGAATCCATTTTTCTTCCTGTCAGCTTTCTTCACTGTCCAACCTTCACATCCATACATAGTAAGGTATAGAAATAGGTGAAATTAGATATAAATCAGGAGGACTGAGTGCTTATGTAAGCCGATTTAATATCTAAAGTGTGCATGGAAACTGGACTTAAACTGATGATTTTTAAATGACTTTGTTTTAAAATCAACACATCCTGCATGTTTGTAGCACTGGTATAGAAGCACTGGAAGATTTGCTATGGCAGTAAAGGGATTAGCAATACAAAATATGTACTCTGCTAAGCTTCCTGATAAGATTGAAAAGCAAGTGTGGGAAACGTGCTGTGGACAATGATAGACTGCCAGAGAGAAAGTGAGCTACAAAACATGCAATTAATTGCAACCTCTGCAAGCCAGATGTGTATTAAAGATTCCTGTTGCCTCTCTCTACCTTCCTCATCAGACGCTTTTCATCAGATAATAAGGGATGAAGGAATCCTGGCTTTGTGGAATGGTACTTTCCCCTCATTGCTGTTGGTGTTCAATCCCGCCATACAATTCATGTTCTATGAAGGACTTAAGCGGAAGATTCTGAAAAAGCAGTTGCAGGTACGATGCAATAGCCTGCAGAGAAAGTTAAGTTTAACTCCATTTGGTCATATTAAAAGTATTGCCAGATCTGTTTCTGAAATCGTGTATCTATCCATACTGTTACAGCTTTCCTCACTAGATGTATTTATCATTGGAGCAATAGCCAAAGCAATCGCCACTACGCTCACTTACCCTATGCAGACAGTACAGTCAATTTTGCGGGTGAGTACTTATTGACGACCACATTATTGTTATTTATTGCTGCTTTGTATAATTGCCTTTGGCCAGTGTTTTGCAATCTAAACTGAAAAGAATTAATCCCACCTGATGCTTCTTAATTTGTTGCTGTGGTAGGAGAGCTGCCTAAGCCCCTCTGGAGAAGTTTTTAGGAAGCAGTTTATTAAAGTAGGAATCATTAAAATTAAAACAACTTCTCTTCTGAACACCCTGTATCCAGTGCATTAAATATGGGTTTACACTTCTGACCATTAATAGGGTTTTTTTTTCAGAAGAACCTAATATAAGACTCTAGATCAGTTGGATCAACAGCAATAGCAGAGTCTCCATGGTGGATCTTACTACTCTGTAGGCAATTTTGTCTGTTTCCCAGGCCTTACCACTGCATTTAGCACCTGGATGGGATTTGTCCCTGCAGGGATTGACACTTGTTTTCTTTGGTGGTGGTGCAGACAAGCCATGCCAGACTCTTGTTCTTTTGCTTTGGGATATCTTTTCTTCAGCACTCAACAAAGCCCTAGTGGTTTACAGAATTTTAATGCATAATTTGGGTTTCCTTGTAAGTGTTTTGGCCTTTTAAAAAACTTCTTTCTTGAGAGTACAAGGGACATGTCAATGAACATATTAGCACTGAAAAATCAGGTGTATGAAAGTTAGACCCTGTCAGCACTCCCGTCTTTACTCCTGATTTCTCTGGAAGTGAGAGCTCTTTAATTTGGCCCATTTTCGTTTGTTTCATACACACCTTTGCATCAGGGTCAGATTAGTATCTGACATCACTTGTCCACATGATCTTTTCCGCTCTTGGAAAGGACAGTTTTGTTTGGCTATTGAGCTTCCTTCATTGCTTTTGTCGTTGCTGTTGTTGTCCTTTCACAAGTCTCCCATCCTCCCTCCCTCTCCGCCTATCTGCATTTTTAACTTTGTGTGCTGATTCACTAGATTGACTGGGAACCTTTTTTTTAAATTGGAAATCATATGGTGCTTAAGTCACCTTATCATCCCAACGTAAGATATGCTGAAAAAACTTTTTACAACTAAAAAACAATTTGAAAGGGGAGGGACAAAAATGAGGAAAGGAGAGGGCAGGATGGGTACAGGGCACTGTACAGTGGGCGAGTCATGGAAAGGCGAATGGAACTGTATGCACTGAAGTCAAAGCCATCATAGAATCGCGTTAGAAAAAACTCGCTGGAACAAAAGACAAAGCCTGGGATACACTCAAACTGACTGCCAAAGGTGCTGAATGCTGTGCAGATACCTGCAAGACATCTGACACTGTAAAGGGCCAAATGAGGGGTAAATAGCCAATGAGTAAAAGGTCCTAGTTGAATAATGGGCCTGTGTAGATATGAGATTTCATTCTGTTTAATTCAGTACAGTGATCTGGTGTGTGTGTAAATAAGCTAAATACAGAATTGTAAAATTGTTAATGTTCTGCTTTGCTCTCTAATGCTTGATCTTGCAAAACTCCACCGGTTCTTCTAATGAGGAGCGGAATATTGTAGGGGAAATTGCTAACTGGACCTTTCTTTATAGTTTGGACATCACCGACTAAACCCAGAAAACAAGAGACTAGGCAGTCTTAAAAATATTCTGTACCTTCTTCAGCAGAGAATAAAGTAAGTTTTGCATTTTGTAAAATTTTGTGGCAACAAGTGTCTTCCACCTGTTTGAATGTTTCTTTTCTGTTCAGCATCCCTAGTTAAATCCACTGCAAATCAAGCATGTCATATGTAGAGGGTTTTTATTAGTTAAAATTTGTAACTGTAAACTGTTGCCTCTTTCATTTAATATTTTTCTCTATGGAGCCTTTGTAGTTCTTTCCATTTAAAATGTTGAATAAATACAGCTCACTTATTGTCAGCTATTTATTTATCTATTTGTTCATTCAATCTCATTTCGATCACCATCTTTCTTCACGAATGGGCCTCCAAGGTAGCTTGCAACAACAAAGCAGTAAGACTTAGCACAGTCCAATGTTACAAAAAATATCAAAATGCATACATATCAGTTCAATTTACTCAGAACTACTATGAGTAGCCAGGGTTGGGGAGGGGGGTCACAAAGGGGAACTACTAACATTCCCTACCTCCTTCCAAAGGCCTGTCAAAATAAAGGAGAACCTAGTTCTGCTTCCATTGTATGTCTGTGAAGCTTGGGTATCACTTCTTTGTGAAGTATGACAGGGCTGGCATGGCGTAGTTGCGAGAAGGTCAGACTAGGATCTGGGATGACTGGGTTTGAATTCCACCTGCTGACTTTGGGCCCATCACAATCTTTCAGTCTAACTCACCTTTAGAAGGTGGTGGTTGTAAGGATTATGTGGAGGATGGGGGGGGGGTGATAAGAAAAGCTATGTGAGAAGTGATGTGAAAAGCCATGAGTGAAGGGTACATAATCTTGCTTGTTGCTTTCCCCCTTGCCCCCTTCCCTTTGTCCTTTTCTGTAATGAGGATTTAATTCCTGAGCTTGTTGCAAACATGAATCTGGAGTCTGGGTGGGAATAGCAGTGAATACATGGGGGAACTTGAGGGAGAAGTAGCAGCAAAGAAAAAGGCTCCACCAGAAATAGTCTTGTCCTTCCTTTTGGGAAAAAAAAGGCACTTGGGTCTTAAAGACATACAATGGAGGCAGAACCCCCAGTTTGTCTGTGCTGTATTTCCAGAAAGATAACAGGCCGCTGGCTCATGGACCTGATAGGTACGAGTGTTTGATTCAGTGATTGCAGTATATTTTTGATGTGTGTTGGGTCAGCTTTTAGTGGGCGGGTGCTTGGTTTAGCCTCTTTTTGATTCTCTGCGCACATCCTGGATGCCCTTAATTGGAATGGAGGAAGCAGATACATCCTTGAAGTTAATGTTGGGCAGAAGAAGAGTAAGAAAACATTTCCAGTTGGTTCAGGTGGTGTTTCAGGAGTTTTGACTTACGAAAGCTCATACCCTGGAAATTTTGACTGTCTTTAAGATGCTACTGGACTCAAAACTTGCATTTGCAATTGTGTGAGACTTGTTTTGTTTTGTTGTTCATAGGCGCTTCGGATTAGTAGGACTCTATAAAGGGCTTGAAGCAAAGCTGCTGCAAACTGTCCTCACGGCTGCCCTGATGTTCCTAGTCTATGAAAAAATTGCTGCGGCTACTTTCACAATCATGGGCTTAAAGCACCCACCAAAGCACTGACAGTGACATGCTGGCTCTGCAACTCCTTTAATTTAGGAAAATAAAATAGGTTCTTAGGAAGCACAAAAGCAGTATCTGAGGAATGACTGGGTTATACCCTGAAATCTGCAATACCTTTTTACTACGTTCTTGTTGAGTGCTTCAGAATGTGTTTGAAAAAAAAAAGCTCGAAGAGAAATCCAGAAACTTCAGCTGCCAGTCACTGTAGATAAACTTTTTTCTTGAACATTTGTTTTAGGAAGCAAAATGGAAAATGATATTTCACCATTTAGCTGGATATCCATAAACTCCTTGGAGGGAGTTTCCTTCCTATGTAAAAGGAAGTGAGGGTGTTTCTCATGGTGTTTGTTTGTTTCATTGTATCCTCCATCATTCATTCTCCACTTTATGTCAGATTGTGTCACAGATCTGATATGGTATAATCTCATACATAACCGGACCATTAAAAAAGTTCATTGAGAACTGTGTTTTGGGTATATTCTTTATTTTGTTGTTCTTTTACTAATTTGGGGAAGTTTAGAAGAATTTTTACATTGGCTTACGTTGGCTTTTGCTGCCTGTTAGTGGCTGCCTGCCCAGTTAGCATAAGTACTGAAGGTAGGTACTGTATGAATACTGTCAGACTGTTGCCGTACACGCTACCTTTTCCAGTATTTGAATGTTCTTCATAGGGGGACGTTTACAGAATCTCTGTCAAATGACTGTCCAGCTCTGTTTTAAAAAATTAAAAGAAAAGGAACCCAATCCCTTCTGATACAATTTGTTCCACTACTGAAAAGGTCTTGTTAAAAAGTTATTCCCGATATCCAAATGAACTTTGCTTTCTTTTAATCTAAACCCATTACTCCTTGTCTTGCCTTCAGGAGCAACAGAAAACAAGTTACCATCTTTACACTGACAGCTTCTCAGATATCTGAAGACTGCTATCATATCCTATATTTCTTATTTAATTAAACAGCATGGCAACTTGTTTCAATCTTTCCCATACAATTTAATTTCTAAACTCCTGATCATCTTTGTTACTTCATCTAAACTCATTCCATTTGGCAATATTCTTGTTAAAGTATTTGACTTAGAAACTACTTTTATTAACATATCCAATAAGTAAGTGAGCCTTTTTTACAGTCACTTCACACCACTAACATGTACAGTCTGTGATCCACTGTAATACCTATAGTGGTATTATATCTCCAATTCTAGACATAGATTTGGGGTTTTCCCTGCTTAAATACAAAACCTTACATTTATTCAATTTCATTTTGTTAAAATAGGCCCGATTTTCCAGTTGATAAAGATCTTGTTTAATTTATCTCCGTCTTTTAGGTTAATTACCCCTCCCAGTTTTTCATCATCTGGTCTAAAAATTTCCTGGATCCTACTTTTTACCCTTTTTCTTGTAATGTCAAATCGAGCAGAAAAGCTCTCTTGTATAGTAACTTGAAAAATTTAATTTTAAATTTAATTTCTGATTCTTTGTTAAACAAGCATAAATGTACTGCAGCATTGACATTGTAACTCACTGTTGAAAGGAAATTTAAAAATGGTGGGCAATAAGAAAGAAACTATAATTATTTTCTGTATATTGTGTTAAAGTGTACAAAACATTCCATGGTTTTTATTGGTTACTCATATTCACGGTTCTTAAACTAAGAACTGCTTGTCTGTGAAAGTTACTAGCATCTGCTTCTTGGAACAGATTCTTTGTACCGCTGACTGATTTTTGCATTGGCTTTCTCAGGATTTCATGTCATGAATCAATAGGCAATAGAGTCTTAACTTGTGTTCAGTCTATTTTCCATAGATCAAGCAGTAATCTGTTTCAGTAATATATTATTGTTCAGTCCTAAAGATTTACTGTAGAAAAATGCTTCCTCGCAAAAAACTTTTTGTAATTCACCCCCAAAATTGCAGACAATCAAATATATATAGTACCATGTCTATCTTTTAAAAAAGCGTTCTGCTCTGTCTTTGTAATATAACACATTGTTTGCTTTGTGCCCATTTTCAGATTGAAAGATTTTGATTTACTTAAATACAACATGCTTCATGAAACTAGATTGTTGTTAGCCTTACAAGACGTCAGGTATGTTTATGTTCTCAGTTGCTGCACTTTACTAAGTAAAACAGAGTCGCTTACCTGTAACAGGTTTGTATTAATTCGCATAAATAGGGGGATGAGCACTCTGCCCAGGGTAATTTTACAACCAAAAATTGCCAACTCTCTACAGACCTTGTCCTGAAAGGGCCTTCCTGCGCTTCAGACAGAGCGCTTTAATAAAAAAGCCAGAAGTGTAGTATCTGGGGGAAAGGTGATACTACATATGTACACATTGTTCTTTTGTGTAGGCTGTATCACCTGTATTGCTCAGATCCTGCAGTTCAGATATCCTCAAGCCACATGGCAGAACCTGGGGCGTGGACCTTGTATTGGTGTAGAGCCAGTTTGGTGTAGTGGTTAAGAGTGCAGGACTCTAATCTGGAGAACTGGGTTTGATTCCTCACTCCTCCACTTGAAGCCAGCTGGGTGACCTTGGGTCAGTCACAGCTTCTAGCTCTCTCAGCTCCACCTACCTCACAGGGTGTTTTGTTGTGGGGATAATAATAACATACTTTGTAAACCACTCTGAGTGGGTGTTAAGTTGCCCTGAAGGGCGGTATATAAATCAAATGTTGTTGTTATTTGGACATGCCACAATAAATAGTACACTATGTTGGTCTCTTCTGGATGCTGTCTAATGTTCTTTCTTTTCCAGCTTAATTTAGAGAATGTTCAGCTCTTGCATGTGTAGAGCCAATGCATAAGAACCCCTAAGGAAGATTATCATAGAATTGGAAGGGGTCTTACAGGCCATCTAGTCCAACCCCCTGCCCAATGCAGAAAAAAAAATAAAGCATCCCCAACAGGTATTCATCCAGCGGCTCCTTGAAGACTGTCAATGAGGGGGAACCCACCACACGCCTAGGCAGCTGATTCCAATGTTGAATTATTCTTAATATGAAGAAGTTTTTCCTAATGTCCAGCTGGTGCCTTCCGTCATTGTTTCAAATCCTTTTCTCTGTTGCCAACAGGAACAGCTCCCTTCCCTCTTCTAAGTGATGGTATGGTCGGGGTGCTCATGTGATCTGTATTCTGACTTCTAGCATGTTGGCAACTAAGTTCATATCCATAAGTAGCTACAAGATTACCTATCCTTTTAGTCCTTCCGCTTTCCCAATAAAGGGTTAAGATCTTCAGGTGCACTATTAGCCCCAAGCCAGCATAACTCAGCAGGCTGCCAGATGTTACTAAGAATCATAAGAGCTAGAACGTCGTGCCTAACAGGTTGAGTATAAGAGAGGAAGAGGAAGCAAGTGGGCTTCACCAAAGAACCGGAAGTGCTATGGAACCAGGCTCTGGGGCACATTCATCACTGTAAGAAGCCTCAGTGATTAAAAAGGATACAAGAAACTGCTGTCTATTGTGGATTATGTTTTTAAAATTAAACCACATTTGTGTTACAAAGATACCTTGCCTCTGTCAGTTTACTTGGACATTCAAATCCCTTAAAGGACTGACTCGGGCAAAACAGTCTCTGCATGGTGGATTAATTTATGAGCCTCTGAGAGAATAAAGTTCTGACAAACAAAACAGTCATTTTTCTTATGTTTTTTCCTGCATTATCTGTCAGTAGGGCTGTGCTATTCAGGTTTCGCTTCAGGTAAAGTTACCCGAAGCGGACCCAGTTCGGCAAGTCTCGGCATTCCCGAAGTGGGGCCAGCATGCTGGCCCCGCTTTGGGAATGCTGAAGCTAAGCTTACCGAAGCGATTTGGGCCGCTTCGGTAAGCTTCGGGTCTTGTTTAAACATCAACCCCCACCTCCCCCCCACGTACCTTGCGGTGGCTCCGGGTCAACTCCTCTGCTGCACTTCATCAGTTTTCGGCATCAACACGCTTCGCTTTATTCAAACACCTTTGTGAAGCTTGGCTACTATGCTATTATACTACAAAACCAACTCAACCCGCCCCCTCCAACCAAAAAATGTTACATACCCATAAGTATTATAACTGGATTTAAAGTACTTAAATACCATAGTGAAGCACAGGCATCAAGCTAGTATTAATATAATACAAAGCAATAAAATATACATAACATAGTTTTATAAGAACTGGGAACTTTTCCAATATCTGTCACAGCACAAATGTGCTACAGAGAAAAAATACATGTGGACTACATCTGACAGCCAGATAATCTTGCCATACTACTAATTGTTCAAAAAATTTACCATACAGATATGCCTTTGGCTAAAATTAGAAATCTGGAGTTTATAATTTCTTGTCCCTTTTATTTCTGTGCATTCCACTTACATTTCTACTGGTTTTAAATCTTTGCACATTTGCATTTATAGACCCTCTTACATTGTTTATTGAAATGGCCTTGAAATTGACTGTATTAACTCACACTGCAATCCGCCTTGAGTCTCAGTGAGAAAGATGCCCTAAAATAAAATAAATTTTTAAAAGTTTCTTTCTCCCATCTGTTCATAATTTCTGCGGTAACATGAACTCTCCTGGAGCAAAATCTGAAATGAACTATTTTAAGTGTTTTGCAGGCTATGTTTGTGCATTCTATTTATAATATTCAGTCAGAATGGGAAGAACAAAATTAGCTGTGTCTGGCTGAAAGTATTACAGACTGAAACAAATTATACACAGATTTCTATAAAGCTTTGCTCCACATAGCCTTAGCTGTGACAAGTTGTGACAACACTTTGAAAACAGTAAATTGGAACTATACCATGGGAAACATTTGATGTTGTTGACAGCCTATTGACTAATTTTCCTCCAGGTGATGAACAGAGACCAAAAATAAATACAATACCAAAAAAAATTATTTGTTATTGCTTAATATTAGGAGGGAAACAAGTTGAACAACCTGGTGTTGTAACAAGTGGGTTTTAATCTTACAAGTCAGGATTTCAAAACTGTATAGATCAGAGATACTATAAAAGCTTCAAATGTCTTTCATAAAAAAAAAAAAAGTGGTGCTTTCACAAATACTCGGATTAAATGTCAACTACATTTCACTCATCAATAAATGTTCTATTTAGGGAGAGTATAATGTTTTCCCAAGAACACAATATTATGCTCCAAGGCCTTGCTAAAATGTTAAATCTTTGCAATATGAGTCATCCTTGAAGAATGATATAGGACTGTGCTCAAGAAATGGAAAATTATCTCACACTGAAGTGATTAGTACCGTAATACGTAGGTGATACATCATCTGTGTCCTCTGTTTTGTCTTCTGTGATCAGACACAATTTCAGTTTATCATGTATGACTGGTTTATTTGTTTATAGAATATATATTCCATTTTTTGACTTGCTAAACAGCTTGTGATGGTATAAAACAACAACAATCAAAAGGACTGGTCTCAACAATCTGAAAACTCAAGGGGACTGCAGGTCCCCGAAGACCACACTAACAATAAAGAATTTTATTGTTCAAAGTGCTAGTGTAAAGTGAATTTTTTTTTTTTTTGTAAAAATTTTTATTGGATTAGAAATATATCATATCATATCATTTACACTCACATTCCTTTAAATTTCCAATTCTAACCCCCTCCCATTCCCCTCCCTTTTGTTGACTTCCAACAGTTTTCCAACCCCTCATCTATTTTCCCTTTACTCATATGAATTTTACTATATTTATTATAATATACTTTCAAATTCTTCTAAGCTTATCTATCATATGTGTGCTATTTCTGATTCCTTTCAATAATATTCATTCTGATCACCTATACTCTATTTTACTCTTTCTACCCTCTTCAATATGGGACAAGCAATTTGCCCCACCTTATATTTTCTAGTGCTTCTATAAACTTTGCATGTATTCATAATAAATCAATCAATTTGACTTATATTCTATATATGTTGCTCCTTACTTCCTTTTACATATCATATCCAATATAATTATCTAATTTCTCCGTTATAGAGCTATTTAACTAGAGTAATCCATTCATATATTCGTTTAACATAAGTCAATCTATTATTTCCACATTTCACCTACTGATATGTATCCATTCACCCTTTTGCAACTATTATTTACGTCAGAAAGATATTTAGTTTAGCTTTTATCCTTACATTTCTTATAATGATAGCACTACTAATACTCTAAATAATAATCCAATATGGTATTTGCTTAGAATTATTCAGTCAACTCTCCCCCCCTCGGTATAGTCACTTCCCTCTTCTTCCATTATGTTTCAGTAATTTTCAAACTGCCACAGTTCTCCACCCACCTCCCATCCACCCACCTCCCATAAAGTGAATTTTTTTTCAATAATTTATAATCTACTCCATGCATAGGTATTCGAACCCAATGCTCAACAGTCCAGTATAACAGTTCCAATTCCTAAATGATGATAGGCAACAAGAGTACTGTCACGGGCTGGGCCAGCCCAAGCAGGGTGGTTCAAGTCCAAACCTTAAAGCCAAAGTCAAAGGGGAGTTCCAAGAGCAAAAGCCAAGTCAAACCGGTGGTCAGAGCACGAGATAAAGCCAGGAGTGAGTCCAGAGTCCAAAAGCAAGGTCAGGCACAGTCCAAGGTCAGTCACCGATAGTGTCAGGTCCAAAAGCAGGCACGGGCAAGGTTCACGAAACACGGAGTGGTTGCAAGCAGTAGACACGTTGCTTCCACGCCCAGCAGTTCCTCCAGACTGGCTCTTATAGCCAGGCGTGGTTTTCAGCCAGCTGCTGGGGCTCTATCCTGTCACTACTCATCATCACTCTCCAGCAGCTGGCGTTGGCTTAAGAGGCGAGCACTGCGCCGTCTCTCCTGCAGTTCCAGTCTCTGGCGCTGCCTGCAGCATTTCTTGGGCGTGGGTGAACCTGGGGGGGTGGAGGCTCTTGGCTGCGCTGCACCTGTAGAAGTCCCTGGCTGAGCTTCCTCTGTAGTATTGGAGCTTGAGGGTGCTGGTGCCTCAGCTGCTGGCTGTAAGCTCTGATCAGCCAGCAGCTGTTGCTCCTGATTGCTGGCTTCTGCTGAATCAGGGCTAGGGCTGGCTACACAGGGCTCCTCTTCTCCAGAGGAGTCCTGGCTGGCTACACGAGGCTCCTCTCCTCCAGAGGAGACCTCACTCTCAGACTGGGCCATGACAAGTACTGAATTCATATGATGCAATGTCCAATATGAAATCTGTTGTTTCTTCGCCTGTAGGCAAAAGCCGTCAATGAAGGACGACAAATCCCCACGGGAGACAAGATGGAATATAGGTCTCCTGGGCGGTTGGCAACGGGAGCGCCAGCAGTTGTAACAGGCCGTTTCACGTTGTTACACTTTATCAAGCCATCATTTAACCCCTACAATACAGAAATTAATGTAACACCAAAGCATCCACCCCATACACAATACAAAAATGACCTATACAACATTACATTACTTACATCCTCTTCAACAAGTGTCTTCACTACATCAGCACTGGCAAATATCTTCCTTACAAGCATGTAATTCTCAAAAGGTCAACTTAATTTATATCCATAGTGGCCATGACTAAGCGGAAATCTTAAGGCAGTATCACACTATTTATTTAAAGTGGCTGGTGCCAATAAAATCTTTACAAAAATGCAGTAAAGTCTATTTCGTTATTCAAACCTGCAGGTGCCAAACTCCCCAATCTGAATATCCATTCGGCTTCAATACGTAATAACAATTTTTGGATGTGTGTAGTGGTTGCAGGATCTGCTACATATAAAACTGAGAATCTAAAATCCCTTTCAAACTTAGTTTTTAACCTTTTGGATCGCTCCCTCATGGATGTTGAAACCCAGGTACTCAATAAAGAATTTGGTTATGTACCACACCACAGTACAATGCCTTCAAAATGCGGGTGGATTTGTTTAAATTATCACAGTTAATTAAATTGAGAAAACACTTTGGCATCCAGGAAATTCCCATGAGAGTGGGAGGACTGAGATATAGATCCACTTTTGTCCCGAGAATCACGGATGGTTTAATAGAGACCTTTGAAAGATTAGTGCATAGGGACTTGGAAAAACTTGAAGCCTCCAAAATAAAGCATTGAAATAATTTATCACAGGCAGAATGGAAGGCTTTAGACTCCTTAAGTAAGGATGATACAATCACTTTAAAACCCGCAGATAAAGGAGGGGACATAGTGGTGTTAAATACATTTGATTATCTAAAGGAAATCAATTTACAGCTTAGCAATAGAGCTAATTATGAGCCGATTCCTAGAAATACCCTGCAGGATATTCAACGAGTAATCCAAGTGGTTTTGGAAGAAGCCTCCATCAGTGGGGAATTAGATGATAAGACGGTGAAGTATCTTAGACAGGAGTCTCCTAGGACTCCAGTCTTTTACATATTACCAAAGATACATAAGAATATTTCCCCCACTCCCGGGCGACCTATAGTGTCAGGCTCCAGTTCCATCTTGGAGCCCTTATCATTCTTTTTGGATTATCATTTACAACCAATAGTTCAGGAGTCTAATTCATACATAAAAGACACTACATCTTTCATATGTACTGTTGAGGCTCTCTCCATCCCGCCTTCAGCCTGTTTAGCCACTTCGGATGTGGAGGCGTTATACACATCGATACCCACAAGGAGGCTAGATGTAGTGGAACTGTATCTTACTGACAGGAAAGATCCAAATCCACCCACCCATTTGTTACTGAGCTTTTTGGACATCATTCTTGAATTATTTTAGATTCCGAAACCAATTCTTTTATCAAAGAAATGGGGTGGCAATGGGTTGTCCTGCTGCACCCAGTATTGCCAACCTCTACATGACTCAATTAGAAAAAACAGCTTTTCTGAATTCTTCCGCCAATCCTTTTTTTGATAAGATCCTATATTGCAGGCGCTTCATTGATGATATCTTTATGATAATTAGTGGGTGGGACTATGCTAATCAATTGATTAATTGGATGAACATCATTGACAATAACATCAGGTTGTCAGGAACAGTTCATGATCAATGTGTTAATTTTCTTGATGTTGTGGTGTATAAACGGCTGGGGAACAGGCTGGGAGCGAGACCTTTCTGCAAAAGCACTGATAGGAGTGCATACTTGCATTATAACTCCTTCCATAATCAATCTCTTAAAGAGAAAATTCCATATGGTCAATTTCTATGTATTAAGAGGAATTCTTCTAGAGAAATTGACTTTAGGAAAGAAGCAGAGAGGATGGGTGAAGCATTTAGTGCTAGAGGTTACCCGCTAAGGGTAATAGAGCTAAAGAGAAATCTTGGCATACACCTAGGGTGAAATTATTTTCACATCGCATTAAAGATAAGGAGCCGAACATCAAATGGTCTATTGAGTTTACTACTCTTGCACCACAGATAGTGAGAATTATCAAACGAAACTGGCACGTGATTCAGGGAATTCTGGGTAGTGAATCCCCCCCCCCTACAGTGGGTTATAGACGGACGTGCAGTATAAAAGATAGATTAGTGCACTCAGATTTTAAAGAAAAGAAAAATGTAGACCCTTTGCCTAAGAGGACAACATGCCTGTGAGCATTGTAATGTATGTGCTCTCAGTAAATACAGATGCCATTTTCAATTCTAAAACCGGAAAACAATTATTCACCAAACACTTCTCAACTTGTTCTACCCCCAATGTAGTCTATATAATAGAATGTAAATGTGGGCTACAATATGTAGGGAACACAATGTGACCCCTGAAAATATGAATCCAAAAGCATATGTCGAAAACAAGACACAGAGCTCTTGAGGCACCTTTAGATTCTTGGTTTTATATGTAGCAGATCCTGCAACCGCTACACACATCCAAAAATTGTTATTACGTATTGAAGCCGAATGGATCTTCAGATTAGGGAGTTTGGCACCTGCAGGTTTGAATAACGAAATAGACTTTACTGCATTTTTGTAAAGATTTTATTGGCACCAGTCACTTTAAATAAATAGTGTGATACTGCCTTAAGATTTCCACTTAGTCATGGCCACTATGGATATAAATTAAGTTGACCTTTTGAGAACTACATGCTTGTAAGGAAGATATTTGCCAGTGCTGACGTAGCGAAGACACTTGTTGAAGAGAATGTAAGTAATGTAATGTTGTATAGGTCACTTGTCTTCCGTGGGGATTTCTTTGTCGTCCTTCATTGACGGCTTTTGCCTACAGGTGAAGAAACAACAGATTTCATATTGGACATTGCATCATATGAATTCAGTACTCTTGTTGCCTATCATCATTTAGGAATTGGAACTGTTATATTGGACTGTTGAACATTGGGTCCGAATACCTATGCATGGAATAGATTATAAGTTATTGAAAAAATTTTCACTTTACACTAGCACTTTGAACAATAAAATTCTATATTGTTAGTGTGGTCTTCGGGGACCTGTGGTCCCCTTGTGTTTTGTGATGGTATAAATACAAATTTAAAAAATGCATTACAAACAATTACAGTATTAAAATCGATAATCACAGAATGTAGCAAACCAGCCAACTAAAAGCAGTGGTAAGATGTCATGACAATATGCTAAAAGATCTCAGTGTAGCAAAACATAATTTAATCAAGCATATTAAAAGGCAATATGAAATAAACAGGTCTTTAAATTATGATGAAATAACAAAAAAGATGGAACACTAATACAGACTGAAGAAAGTCAAAGTAAACTGAAGAAAAACTTCAACTAAAAACACATCTTGACTTTCCTCTTTGTCTTAACACTTTTATTAACCGTGTTGTTTTCAAATTTAGAGTGGATTTTTAAAACACTTTTTTAGACTGTACTTATGAGTTAATGGGAGATCACAATGCTAAATAGTGCTAGTATGAGCCTTAGGGTACTGTTCTTCATTAATACAAAATATAAAAGAAGAGATTAAAGTGGAGAGCACTTCTATAGCACCTGTATCATGAGAATTAATCCTTTAGTTTCACTTTGCACAGATAAAAGGTACTTTAAAAACAAAATGGTATGTGGCTTGGAATGTTTGCTTGAACAACAAGAAATGGGTAAACAAAACAGGTCAGAGGGGCTTCCACTAGCTTGCCTTTCTTCACCCCATTTCTCTGGGTCGAACAACACCATTGTATGGTGGAGGAAGAGGAAGGGGGAATGGGTTTTAACACCACTGTAGAGAGAGTGGGAGCAGGGCAGGCGCGCCCATTGAGGCCAGGAAGGCGGTGGCCTCAGGCGTGGGGTGCCAGAGGGAGTGCTGGAGGAGGCGTGGTGGGCGGGAGCGTGCACCACAGAGCTGCAGCCTCCTATCCCTCCTGCCCCATGCCGCCGCCGCCGCCGCCGCCAGCACACGCTCCTGGCCGGGTGTAGCCACCACGGGCAGGCATCTGCGGCGGCACAGGCAACCAAGTGGGAGAGCTCGGAGGCCACCCGCGCACTGTCACAGCCGCCTGCCGCAGCGATCAAACTGGCGGTGACGTGCGCGCTCCCGTGATGTCATCATGCAGGCTGGTGTGTGCGTGCTTGCACGCGCGGGGGGGGGGGCACCCAGCCGGCTGGCTGCGAGTGCCGAAAACCCTTGTGCCGCCCCTGAGTGGGAGGCATATTTGAGAGTTGCCAGAACACTAATATCCCAAGCCCTGAGGTTCATAAGGTCGTGCTGGTAATGTCATATTGAATACAGTGGTATGGAGTACTTCCACACTCTACTCGACATTATATCATTGTGCATTGTACAATATGGTACCTGTAAGATAACAGAATTACAAACCTTATTCCCTTGGGTTCCAGAAGTTTGGAGAGTTCTGCAGCTGTCCCAGGTCTCTGCTCAGCCCTGTACCACCTTTCCTTCTTCCCTTACTCCACTTCTTTATAGGTATTACCCACTGCCACGCCACCAACAAATCTTTAAGAGTATCTCCTGCTCGAAGGAATAGTATTTCTAATGCTCTTTACTTAGTTGTTGTTTAAAGGCTCCACCTATTTGCCGTTTCACTTGTACTGGCTAGTGTAGGGATGATCTATCACAATTTCACACTCTGGGGATGGTGCACTCATTGGTGCACCTTGCCGTTTAATGCTTTTTGTATGGACAGTATAGACACAGACCTTGGATGTTTACATTATCTGTTTTCCCAAAGTGAAGAGAAAGAAAGGAGCCCCTGTAAGAGGATTTTATTTGTAGTACTCTGCGTTTTATTCATATTCCCCTTAAAGCCAATGACTTTACGCAAATCAAGACACCAAAGTGATTTTCAAAGGAATATGGGTTTATTTCTTTATATTGATAAAACCCATAACATATTGGTAAAAGTGTAAAGACCAGTTCTTTTTTATGCCCTTCAGCCCTAATTGTTTACAGAATAATTGCTATTTGTTTACAGAATAAAAGATCAACGGTTAATACAAATAATTTTTCAGCAGTACGTTCCTCCAGGAAACATGGCACTGAGCAAGTCTAAGAGACAGGACAAATCAGATATTGTAGTATAAACATATTTAAATATCTGGAACCATACTTTTGTTATGAGTATAAAACCGAAGTGACTGCTTATCCAAGGGAAAAAAAGAAAACGAAAACAAAACAAATATTGACATTCTCTCCTTACTGTAGGTTCATCATGACCCGCAGCTTTATCTGAGAGAAGGAATTTACCCATTGAGGCAGAAATTGCGTCCTGTGTAAGAAGGCAGGTTCAATAAGAGCTCATATAGGTAAAAGGTCAGAAAAATCCCTTAACAGCTCCTCATTGTTCAAGCTCCCTTTTGTTTAACCCAGACTTTGAAATCAATTAGCATTTTGTTATTTTGGAATAAGAACAATTCGGTTTTAACCAGTGTTACATCCTTCTGAGCCCATTTATTGAAATGGATTTATGGAAATGTATCTCTGTTTATGATGGCATTTTTCATTATAGTAGACTCCAGTAACACCTTTAAGACTAACCAACTTATTTGTAGCATAAGCTTTTGAGAACCACAGCTGTCTTCGTCACATGCATCTGATGAAGAGAGCTGTGGTTCTCAAAAGCTTTATGCTACAAATAAGTTGGTTAGTCTTTGTTAGAGCGAGTGTTAAACTACGCTGCGGAATTAAACGCCGAGCTGGTCAGAGAGGCAAAAGCTTTATTTGAGGAAGTTACATACTTGAGGGAAAGGGGGAGAGATAGATCCTAGCTATCTGACTACATCTTGCAGAGACAGAGAAGAAGTGTGGCAGGAGAGAGAAGAAGCAGGATATTGCCCTGTTTAGCCCAATAGGAGACAAGACAAGGAAATGACCCCCAGGAAACAAGAGAGGTGCTACTCTCACTGTCCTAACTAAGTGATCCTTGCTGCCCCCTGCGTGGTAGGCTCTTCTTACTTCTTGCTGCTGCAGTACACCAGACATTGTTATTTCTAACACCCCTTCTCAATGTCTAGTGTACAAAGTCCACAAAGTTCAGTCTTTCTCGTAGACTTTGAAATTTCTCTTTGGCAAGTGGCTTGGTGAGGATGTCTGCTATCATTTCTTCTGTAGGGCAGTACTGTAGCTCAACAAGTCCATCTTCTTGCATATTTCTCACAATGTGATTCTTTATGTCAATGTGCTTGGTTCTTGATCCAATTCTTTCTGTATTTGCAAGCTTTATGCAAGATTGATTATCTTCAAGGAGTTGTATAGGTTTGGGTTCATTTATCCCAAAGTCTTCTAATAGTTGTAGAATCCACTTAAGTTCTTGGCATGCTTCTGCTGCTGATATGTATTCAGCTTCTGTAGTTGATGCCGCTAC
Organism: Eublepharis macularius; assembly: GCF_028583425.1. Classification (NCBI taxonomy): domain Eukaryota; kingdom Metazoa; phylum Chordata; class Lepidosauria; order Squamata; family Eublepharidae; genus Eublepharis; species Eublepharis macularius. The sequence continues at coordinate 39,522,673 of NC_072798.1, read as the reverse complement.
TAGGTCTTGCTTTCTGTTTGTCCAACTGATTGCTCCTCCACCATAAAAGAATACTCGTCCACTGGTAGACTTTCTGTCTGTGATGTCTTCTGCCCAGTCAGCATCCATGAATCCCACTAGTCTGGGATTGTCGCTTGCTGGTAGCTTGAGCTTCACTTGTGCAGTACCTCTCAGGTATCTTGCCAGTCTTTTGACTGCTTGCCAGTCATTCACACTTGGTGATGCACTTTTCCTGCACAGTATTCCAACTGCTGCTGCTATGTCAGGTCTGGTCACTGTACTTATGTAGAGCAGTTTTCCAATTGCTTCTCTGTACACTTTGATGTTTCTCAGAGGTTCATTGTTTCCATTTTGTTTCAGGAAATCTGTTTCCATTGGAGTACATGTTGGTTTTCCATCTTTCATGTCCATGTAGTCTAGGAAATCCATGATCTTTTGCTTTTGATTGAGAAGATAGCTTCCATCTTCCTCTCGCTCTATTTGAACTCCAAGGTAAAAGCTGACATTTCCAAGACGCTTTACTTCAACCTCTTGGTTCAGGTGCTGAACTATTTCATCACAATCTTGTTGATCTTCATAACAAAGAAGAATATCATCTACAAAAATCAGGATAAAAGTCCATTTGTTGTCTTTCTTTCTTGAGTACAGGCAGCGTTCTGCCCCGCCTTGCTTGAATCCTTCTTTGATGAGCATTTGGTTCAGTTTCTGATTCCAGGCTCTTGCAGCCTGTTTTAGTCCATAAATGCTCTTCTGCAGTTTGCATACGAGTCCTCTGTCTTTGGACTGTTCAAATCCAGGAGGCTGTGTCATATACACGTCTTCTTCCAGCTCTCCATGAAGAAAAGCAGTTTTCACATCCAGATGCTCCACATGCATCTTCCTTGCGGCTGCTATGCTCAGTAGTGTTCTTACTGAAGTGTGTTTCACTACTGGCGCAAAGGTTTCATCATAGTCTTCTCCATACTTCTGGGAATATCCCTTTGCAACTAGTCTTGCTTTGTACTTTTGTACTTCTCCATCTGCATCAAGTTTGGTTTTGAAAATCCATTTGCATCCTACTGTCCTTTTTCCAGGTGGTAGTTCTGTGAGAATCCATGTCTTGTTCTGGATCAGAGAATCAATTTCTTCTTTTGCAGCTTTTCTCCATTTCTCTGCTTCTCTTGCTGGCATTCCTTCTATGTCTTCCCAGCTAGAAGGTTCTGGTACAGCTTCTGTTTTTGCCAGGTAAGAGAATTTCAGTGGTGGAACTCCTTTGTTTGTTCTGTCTGAGCGTCTGACACTTGGCTCTGCTTCCCCTTCTCTTTCTGTGGGCTCTGCAGGTGTCTCTTGCGTCTCAGTCAGGTCCCAGAGTTGCACAATCTCTGGCTGCTGTGCTGCATCAGCTTCCTTTGGTGTAGACTCTCTGGTGTCAGGCTTGCTTGCCTTCTCTTCTTCATCAATGTACACCACATGGCGGATCTTCACCGTGTCTGTCTCTGGGTTGAGGATTCGATATCCCTTGCATCCCAGTGCATATCCAACAAATATGCCTGCTTCTGTTCTGGGATCCATCTTAGACCTCTTTTCCTTCAGAACATAAGTGTATGCCTTTGATCCAAACACTCTCAGATGCCTTACATTGGGCTTGCGGTTGTACCACAGTTCAAATGGTGTGCTGCTTGCACCCTTTGTAGGTAGCATGTTCTGCAGATAGGCAGCAGTGTTGATAGCTTCTCCCCAATATTTTTGAGGTAGCTGTGCTTCTTGCAGCATGCTCCTGCACATTTCTGTGAGAGAACGATTTTTCCTCTCTGCTATCCCGTTGAGTTCGGGGGTGTATGGCACGGTCAGGTGATGCTCTATTCCTTCAGCTGCTAGGAAGCTTGTCATCTCCTTCCCCACGTACTCGCCTCCATTGTCTGTGCGGATAGCTATTGGTTTTCTCTGGAATCTGTTCTGCACCATTGCTAGGTACAGCTTGAATTTCTCCAGTACTTGGCTCTTTTCCTTGAGCAGGTAAATCACAGTAAATCTTGAAAAATCATCAGTAAAAGTCAGAAAGTACTTACTTCCACTGGGTGTTTCTGTTCCCATGGGTCCACAGACATCACTGTGAATCAGCTCCAGTGGTCTTGTCGTCTGCTTCTCACTCTGTTTGGTGAAAGAAGGTCTTGTGCCTTTGGCTTGAATACAGCAAACACATTTCTCTGCATCAGGACATTTTCTCATTTGCAAATCATTAGTCAGATTCTGCCTTTCAAGCTGATATATATAATCCATATTAGCATGTCCAAGCCTTCTATGGATAAGACTAGTACAATTCTTGTGGGTGCACTTTTCAATTAAATTCACTGTGCCTTCAGAGCAATCCAGCATATACAGGCCATCTTCTAATGTGCCTTGTGCAATTAATTCACCATCATTGCTAATAAAACATTTCTCTCCTTTGAATACAGTCTCGATTCCTTTCTTGGCCATAGCAGAAACCGATATTAAATTAGATTTAAGTTCAGGTACGTATAGACAATCAGTGATCTGCACTTCTCTAGTTTGGCCACTGGGTAGTGCACAACATGCAGATACGGTCCCTTGTCCCTGAGCCGTTAAAGCCTCTCCATTTGCTGTATACAATTTGTCGTGGCTTTCTTTCATCTCATTAAAAAACTTCTCTTGATTGCATAGATGGTTAGTACACGCACTGTCAATTGCCCATTTGCATGTGCTTTGATCATTTTTACCAACATTTAAACAATTCTTATCAGATCTGCTTTTCCTTTGACCATCGGCATTAGGTGACTTAATGGCTGCATTAGCATTCCTAAAGCCCTTTGTTCCCATCCATCGTGGCGGTTGCTTGCTAACTCTCTGTGAATCACGAAACCAACAGTCTTCCTTTAAATGTCCTTTCTTTCTGCAGACGCTGCAGGAGAAATCCCTTCTTGAACTGACTCTTAAAGCTAGCTCTCTTGGCTCACTTATATGATCCAGTTTGCTAAAACTTTCCTCTTGCAGTCTTGCAAGTACATAGTTTAAGCTTAAATTTTCTCTCATTTCCAACACATGTACTATGTTTGTATAAGATTGAGGAAGACTAGACAGCAAAATTATAGCTAGATCCTCATCCTGGATCTCCTTTCCAAGGGATCTTAATTTCTGTGTTAATTCCATGAAATTTGCAATATGATCTTTCAATTGTTCCTGAGGCTTCATCTCAATCCGATACAATTGCCTCATTAGCAAAATTTTAGTTTTAATTGATTCTTGACGGTTTATTTCTAGAAGAGATGTCCACATTTGTCTAGAAGTGGGCTCATGAATTACTCTTATCAATTGTTTATCACTTAAAGCATTAATGATAATAGATCTTGCCTTATTGTCGTGCTTGACCCATTTGACTTCCTTCTGAGTGTCTCCAGTCGGTTTTTCATCTGTTATTGCAGACCAGACGTCCAGTTGAATAAGATGGGCTTTTATTCTTTCTGCCCAAAGATCGTAGTTCCTCCCGTCTTGCAGTCGGTCGACCTGGAACCCCTGCTGTGCTCCCCAGGAGTCCGCCATCTTTCCTCTATTGTCTGCCCTCTGTGCTTTAGCCTGCGGCTACGGCAGAACTTTTATTGCTCTCTCTTAACTTCAGCTTGCGTTAATTGCCTCTGTGGCCCATTACCCTGTTAGAGCGAGTTTAACACTCGCTCTAACAGTCTTAAAGGTGCTACTGTTTTACTATTGTGCAACCACAGACTGACACGGCCGATTCCTCTGGATCTATTGTTCATTATGCAACTAATTTCTATTCAGTTGTGCAGAAATCTAACAGCTTTATTGTTCTTGAGAAACTTACTCAGATATGTGATTGTTCCTTCTTCATGCTACCCACTTCCTTAGTGACTGAGAAGATACAATACTGTTGATGTAGTGGGAGAAAATGCTCTTCTTGCCAAAATCTTTTTTGGGGAACAATCTGGACTCGAGCTTTATAAGAGAATTTTTAATTTATGCTCTTCCTTCTGTTCCCTTGGAAGTTAGCAAAAGAGACTGTGTGAAAGCTAACTGTTCCTGTTAACCTTTCTGTTAAGCATCCTGCCCTGTTCCTGTTTGTCTCTGCTTTTGTTGCCTTTTTTTGGACGTTTCTTACCAATCTCCCATTCCTGGCTCTGTAATACTTCCATTAAAGTTCCCCTCTCATCTTGCAGATTAATTGATTTTTGCTGTTTTGTTGTGCTCTGTGTGTTGGTTAATCTGCAGGAGGCTTTGCAATCAGTTTGGTTAGAAGGTCACTTTTCTTCTAGGATTAAGCTTTTTTTTAATGTCACATAACATTTATTTAAGGTAAATAGATGATATTTTCTAGACATTTTTATATAACTTCCTCTTAGATAAGTTCATTCCCTTGTTCAAAAGCAAAGGACCATAAATACCTTCTGTAGAAAAACTGGATTAAGTGACCAGACAAATGTACTCCACAGGGGAGGCCAACCAGACTGTAGGTTCAGATTGGTTGCTGATGTTAAGAGATCAAAGGGCCTGGAGATCTATAGCATCCTCTCAGTCTTACTAAAGGTTATCTTCATTTTGTGCAATGTTTCTGGAAAGAGTGAGGCATTCCAGAAGCACAAGAGCCATCTCCCATTTGATTTGGGGTTTGACCCAGCTAAAAGCAGTTCACTGTACTGGGCTCTCAATTTTCAGCATTGCTCACTAGTACAGAAATTAAAATACATGATAACCTTTACCCCGAAGTGCTATGACAGCTGGAACATCATTGCTGCACTAGTTGAAAACCAAGTTTCAGTTTCCTTAGCATTTGTGGACTTTTATTTGCACAGCTGACTCAGGATGAGGGACTGTTCATTGTATGTATGTCTTTAGTGCATTGCCTTTTATCACTTGATAATCTGCCTTGCTTCTCAGAGAGAAAGGAGGCAAGACAATAAATGAAGTAAATAAATAAATTACATCATTGCTCTCTTGTCTGAAATTTCTCTTAACTAAAACAAGTTTTCTCTGTGAGTTTTCTAAGACCTACAACTCTGCATAAAGTTTTTTCAGTATTTTTTAAAAATAAAATACTTTATTGTTTTATTCCAAATATAACAACCTGTCACCGACATCACCCGGGTAGGGACCTCCAGGCGGTAGATACATAAATGTTATTCCATACAGTATTATTTCATATTCACAGTTACTCCCTGTACAACTGATTCCACTTAGCCTTATAATTAAATTAACTTCTCAATTTCCTATTAACCGACTAATCATCCCAAATTGTTTAAATGTTTCTAAGTACCCCACCATCCTTCTAAACCAATTCTCCTCTTGTTCCCTAACCTTTAACCCATTCATTCTACGTATCTTCATCGTAAGGTACTCTAAAACTATTATATTATTCATATTTCCCCTCGATTAATCGTCAATTCCTCAGCTTCTTTCCAATTCCTTGCTATAACCTGTCTTGCTGCTACTAACATCAAATTTATCCACTTAGATTCCTCTCTTAACCTTAGCCCTATTCCATCCAAATTAATAAGTGCCATTGCTTTAGATATACTTACCCTTCTGCTCACTATCCTCGACATTTCCATACCAATTTGATCCCAAAACTTTTTTACTAAAGGACAGTCCCACCACATGTGACTGAACGTTCCCAATTCTCCACATTTCCTCCAACAATTTTTACTCCCCGATTTTGAAATATAATATAACTTAACTGGTGTATAGTACCATTTCTGTATCATCTTCAGACCTTGCTCCTGCATTAACCTAGATGTAGTAACTAAAGGAGGTAACCTAAACATCATTTCCCACTCTTCACCCCTAATTTTACCTTGAATATCTATTTCCCAATATTCCTTCAAGAATTCTCTTGGTGACTCCCCTGTGCCTAATAAAACCTTATACAATTTTGAAACTATTTTTGTCTTATCTTCTCCATACTCTTTCACCAATTTTTGAAAGGGAGTAATTAATCTTTTACCAATATTGTTAATTTCTTCCTCCTTCAACAACGAGGAAATTTGGTTTTTTTGCAGCCAATTAATCCTACTCAAAATATTATTCTCCTCTTCCACCATCCCTTCTGTTCCCCACACCTTTTTCAACTCTGTAATCGTCATCTTCTTTAATTTATCTCCTAACTCCTTTGACATTGATCCCCTCAACGGGGCAAATTTATCACAATACCACATTTTGGTAAGAGGTGATATCCCTGGGGTGAGCTCATTTTTCCACTTCTCCCATACCCAACAGGGTCCCTGAAAAGTTGATAATTTGTCACCTATCTTCTTCCTCCTTTTCCTCCTATCAAACAAGCTTTCCTTTCCCCCTACTACCTCAAAATTTTCCCGTTCTATCCAAACAATGTCTTCTAACACCCTCCAACCAAATCATTAGATGCCTTAATTGATATGCATCATAATACAAACTAATATTGGGAATCCCCCATCCCCCATCTTTTATTCCATAATATCTATACCTACCCGCCGTCCTTTGTTTTTTAGATGCAAAAACAAATCTATCTATAGCTCCTTGCCACTTCTTCAATATATATCCTGGTATATGCCAAGGTAGTACATAGAAAAGGTAAGTCAACCTAGGAACTAAAAACATTTTAACCATCGCATTCCTTGTACTAATTGAATCTTTCCTCCTCCCCCAAACTCTCATTTTATCTTGAATTCCACTCCAAATTCTTTTAAAATTATACTCAAATATTTTTTTATCATTCCTAGGAATATTAACCCCTAAATACTTCACCATTTTGTTTGCTATAGGAATCCCCAAAGTTTTAGAAGCTGCTAATTGTATTTTCGGTTTAACATTAAAACACATCATTGAAGATTTTGAAAAGTTCACTTTCAACCCTGACACCTCTTTAAATTCCTGTAATACCTTTTTTAACGGGACCGTTGCAGACTCCAAATCCTTAATTGTCACCATCATGTCATCTGCATACAATGTTAACAGATTCCCATCTACTTTCCCTTTCCCTGGGACTTCAAAACCTACTATTCCTTTATTCTTTTTTAATTTAAGCACCAACGGCTCCAGTGCTAAAATAAATAACATAGGAGATAGAGGGCAGCCCTGTTTCGTACCACTCAATACTTGAACATACCCCACTGCTGATCCACTAACTCCTACCATCGCCTTAGACTTGGTATATATTGCCTTAATCATGTTTTGAAATTTCAAGTTTTTTCAGTATATTTATTTTTATTTTATGTACATTATTTATAGTCAGCCTTTCTCATGAGAATCAAGGTGAATTACAGTGTGAATGAGTATAGCCAATTTCATGGACATTTCAATAAACAATGGTCTATAAATGCAAATCTGCAAAGATTTAAAATGAGCAGAAATCTAATACAGAGTTGAAGAAGTGCTGAAACAGAGTTCTAAGATTGATGTATTGAACAACATTCAACAACACAGAACTACCCAGTAGGACCATACCGCCCCCCAAATAGCACACAGTAGTACATAGTAGTAAAGTCCATCTGCTCTGTACATTGGACAAACCAGCCAAACATGCGCAAAAGAATAAATGGACACAAATCTGACATTAAAAATGGCAACATCCAGAAACCAGTGGGAGAACACTTCAATCTACCAGGACATTCCATCAAGGACTTAAAGGTCACTGTAGTTCAACAGAAACCTTTCAAAAACAAAATCCATCGGGAATTCCAATTCAGGAATTCATATGTAAATTTGACTCAGTCAAGCTGGGATTGAATAGAGACTATGAATGGTTATCTCATTATCAGAAGTAACTAACTTCCTTACAAGAAGCAAACTGATCTCCATATCAGAAGCTACTGTTTGCATCTACTCTGCCCTCCCCTCCCCACCTATATATCTGACCAGTTTCTTCTTGCCCTCCATGCATCTGACGAAGAGAACTGTGATTCTCGAAAGCTTATGCTACAATAAAGTTGGTTAGTCTTAAAGGTGCTACTGGACTCTTTTTGATTTTGCTACTACAAACTAACACGGCTAACTCCTCTGCATCTATATCCAAGTATAAAAATCCTCTTGAATAATTCAGTTTTCCATCATTTGCAGAAAGCCCCAGATTATGTGTAGATTCCATCCCAAATCTTAATTCAGCAAATAGCCTTTTCCCCCTTCTGATAAACACTTATATACCTGCAAGGTTGTTCCCAATTAACCAGTAACCAATTGTGTTTCTTTTTTCTTCCAGAAACATTTTGCCTAGAATATGTGATACTGGCTCCATCTAGAGGCAGAAAAAAGGTATATATCGGTGTTTATGTTATTAAAAATGGTTTCTATCTAATTTTTCCATTTAGGGCTTCAAGGCAGCATAAAAGACCAAGAACAAAGCAAATTAAATAACAATATAACAAGTTATATAACATGAGGAAAGTGTCTCAGTTGAGTGGCTGTGCCAAAAGAGCATGTACAACATCCATTTGGGGGTGGGTCCCAAGAACAAAGACAAAATATTGAGGCGCTTATATAGGGACACACCACCAGCGGTTGCATTACTCATAGTCAAGAGATTGGGGGTCAATGGTCAATGTCATATGAGATAAACCTGAAACCTTACCTTTCACATCAAGAAAAATTTAATCTCTTTATCTCTTTTCAAGATAAAGCAACACACGTGGTGTCATGTCTGCACCCCATCCATGCCATTAATTGATGCTGATCTGTTGTTCTGAACCAGTGTTTAATGGTGTACCTTGATGTCATATTGCTAATGCCATAACTACTTTGCTTTCACAGGCTTAATGAAGCTGCAAGTGCCTTATCCAATGGCTTTGGAACTCTCAGTGCTTCTGACCTTGTGCACTGCTCACTCCCATGAATTACTGTGTTTCACCTTTAATCTCCTGCTTTCTCAGTGTCTAGACTTGTTGATAGTTAAATATGCGAGATGTTCTCAGGACTAGTTCGCGCCAAAAGTTATGTTTGCTGGTGGGCAGGGGAAAGGAGTAATTGTGTTCCTTAAGAAGAAAGATTTTCACACATGTTGCCATTCCTGTCAACCTGTTTTTACTGCTTAGTTGCTAACCTTGCTTCTGAGTAATCCTATGGACATATCTGTGGAAATGATCTGATTTCTCAATAAAACCATTTAACCAAGGGCCAGGATTCTTGTTGCAATGGTACAGGGATCTATCTGCCATAGCCTGTCATCCATAGCCAGACATTTTGACAGGAATCCTTCTTTATTTCCTCTGTACCTGTAACATTTGTAGAACAGCTACCGGCTTCACATCATCAGAGCCAAACCTGGGGATTATGGAGCCAGGGGACCCAACTAGCAACCCAGACTTGCGAATGGAACTAGGTGAAACTCCTGGAGGAAATTCTAGAGAGCTGGTGCCTGTGACTCAAACGAGACTGGACTATATGATGGACTCTAATATATCTGAGATGAGGGGACTTGGAGCCACAAGAACCCTCCCAATGTATCCTGAACTGGAAGCGGTCGCAAGGCCGGGTCTACCTACTATCAGTAGAATTTACCACCCGCCCGTGAGTGGGCCCCTTGCAGATCCATAACTGCAGAAGAGAGATTCCAACCCCATGGGAGGACGGCATATTTTCGGTGCTCTCTGGAGATGGAGGAGTATTTCGCCAATCCAAGAGTAATAGAAGCTCCCAGCAACCCGTCATTGGTAAGAGCAATTGCTCCCGTGGGGTCGGGGGAGAGAAGCGCACCCGTATCTGCATCAGTGGAGTGCTGGGTTGCTGAAACCCTTGAATACTGACTTCGCAGAGTATGCGAGAAATTGGGGCACTCTGGATTACCCCCCAGTAATGCCACTGAGTATCGTGGGCTTATACTTGAACCTGGAGAGGATCTGCTAAACACGTGTGAAATGGGAGCTGCGGCCAGGCTAAGTAACCAGGATTGGGGCCAGACGCTGCAGCTACCTGTGCCACAGGAGATGACAGCACAATTGGTGCTGGTGGATGTACAAATACAGGGGGACCCTGGATTACCTCCTGGCAACGGAGGTAATCCGTTTGGATCTTACCTTCAAGGACAAAACTGATACCATAGATATAAGTGAATCAGAAGCTGCAGCCGGGCCGGTAAACCCAATTGGGGGCTAGACGCCACAGCCAACAGGGTCAGAAGAGAGACCCACACCAAGTTTCTTTACATGGTACCCTCCGCTGGGCCGCACCCGAGTTCTGCAAGCGGCGTATGAGTTAGAGAATTATCGATCCCTGGAGAAACAGGCAATTAGGATTGAACAAGAATGGGAACAAGATGTCCAAAGAATACAAGCGAGGAGGATCCTGCCAGCGGAACCCACTGCGAAACTGCGTGAGGAGCGCCAGGAGTCAGAACCAGAGTTCCCTGCAGCAACCGCTGCCAGGGGAGTGAGGGAAAGCTCCACAGACTGGCCAGGGGCCAATAAACACTGCGAGACTAATGCCTTCGGAAAGGGGAAGGATGCTTTTACTGACCCCCGCACAGTTCATGAGCTCCAGTAATTCTCCCGACTACACAGTTTCCAATAGTAACTGGAGTGGGGAGAGGGAGACCCGTTCTGCCTCCTCTCCTAGCGTCTGGCTATAATGTGCCACCTCGAGGAGTAGGGGTCGGTCCACTGGGGGGGGCACAGCCATTGATCATTCCCCCTGCTGCAAATGGCGCAGGAGCGCTAATTGCCACACCGGAGGGGGGAGAGTATCAGGAACCCTACAGGCTTGAGCTCCCCCCTCAATTGTCACAGTTCCTACTTTACTACCCCAAGGGAGAGTGGGTGCCCCGCAGGGGGGACACAGTCATTGATCGCTCTGCCTGCTGTAACTAATGTAGGTATGCGAAGTAAGGTGGCTCCTCCCATCAAAAATCAATCATACAAAGCAGAGAACCCTCACGGGAGAACAAAAACAATTCATAACATGATTTGAGCTATATCAAAGTTAATTCAAAAGTGCAACGTGCTACAACTATTTCAAACGAACATGCAAATTTCTATATGTTCAGAAGACAAATCAATACACATTTTTTTCTTTTTATATGTATATACACAGAATGACCCCAACTGCAGGCGATGAAGTCCAGGAAAATAAAGTCCAGAAAAATCGTTTTCCAGTATCTTCTTTTTAGCTTCTCAGAATTTTTGCTTGGCTTAATACGCAACCACAGTAGAACCAAAGAGCACAACTCCACGCCCTATCTGGGGCCGGCTGAATAGCTCAGATTTCGTCCCTTTGCTTCTTCAGGGGCATGGCTCTCCTCTGCAACATAAAATCATATCAAACTCACATAGCATACAGCGCTACATCTATACATGTTACAAGGCAACCAAAATATTTAGTCCTGGTTACTGACCTGTGAAACTTATAATAATACATATAATCTGTGTGATCTTCAAAACCCGGACGGCGGCGGCTGTGTATTTTCGTGCGTGCCACATTTACTGCTTCTTCACCTGCTTTGAATTTCTCCCTTCTTACACATTACACTAATCTTAAAGGGAATGCAACACTTAAAGAAAACAATTAGAGAAAACAATTTAAAGACAGTTCGCTATTTAGTCCATAAGTTCTCATTGTCTGCAAGGAATGAATCCAGTATGCTTCCTTACGTAATAATGCAATTTGATTTTGATTGTCCTTCTGCATGACATTAAGAATCGCTACCCTAAACGCATTTTCAGACTGTTGTTTTTCTAAAAAATGCTGAGTGAGGGGTGCCTCCATAACTCGGTTTTTAATGCTGGATATATGTTCTAGAATATGAGTTCTAAGTGGTCTGCTGGTACAGCCCACATACTGCAGGGGACATGGACACTCAATTAAATATATTAATCCTGATGACTTGCATGTGGCGAAATGGTGGAAGGTTAACCGCCTGTTCTTAACCTCAATCTCTGAGCCTTCCCACATCAATCTGCACACGTTGCAATGACCACATTTAAAGTTACCAAGTGGTAATGTCCATCTCGCCTTTGGAGTCAGCATATTGGTATGAACTAAAGAATCCCGCAGACTCCTAGTTCTACGAAACCCACAAAGGGGTTGTTGCTCACAACCCTCAATATCTTCAACTAATCGCCAATGGTGATCAACTAATAGCCTGTCATCCATAGCCTGACACGTGGTCTGCTTTAGCAACTCACTTCCCACCTTCTTCACCGGTGATCAGAGAAGTTCAGTCTGGACACCAACCTGGCTCACAATCAGCACCTACTGACAAAGAAAGGAGGAAGATACTCTGGGCAGGAGACAATATTCATTGTTGGCCCTCAATCTCAGGATAGGCTACTACAGACTATTATGGGTGCATACCAATTGTTTCTATGGGAAAAACTCTCTGCCTATACTAAGTCCCTGCCAGAGGACAAGCAAGCATTGGTAAATCTTGTGCTGTCTGGATGTGTCTTTCAAAACAGCTGATGAATGTGAGAAGTCACACTGTTGACACGTCTGCAGGTGCCTTTCTTATTAGATGCCACTTTTGGCTACGTTCCATGGCACTGCCACCTGGGATCAGCATGGAAGTCAAAGAACTTCCCCTTCAAAAGTACCTTTTTATCCAATGAAAACTGATGCTATCTCAGAAAAAAAAACTGACAAACTGCAAAATCTCTGGGAGTCACCGCCCCTGAACATCGAACCTACAGACAACGCTGCTTTCTCTGACACCGGTACCAGTATTCCAGGCTGCAGAGTTATTATCAGCCTCAGAGCCATCCTTCACATTCAATGAGGTCTCAAGCTTTGTATTAAGGTTTTCTTTATGGAGTTCCTCTCCTGGGTATTTATAAGGTGGCCACGTGGTCCTCTACAGACCATGTTAAGCATTACGTTATAGACATTGATTCTGAAAGTGAGGCTGCAGTTGGGAAAGCTCATCATCAGTATTCCCTGTTTACATAAAGGGTAAAACAGTATATGATCACAGAATTATCTTATGCAACGTTTACACACTATTTCTGAATGCTCTTAAACAGTTTTCTTAAGGTTTTTGCTACAGTTTAGTTGCATTTTAATCCCTGTTGCACTCTTGTTAATAAAGTTCTCTATATTTTTGGAGAGATTCTCCCTGCCTTCTTCAGCAAATCACTAAGCAGAGTACAAAGTATGATAAAACAATTCAGTCTAACAGCAGAGATTCTTAATAAAACAAAATAGTGCAGTTGGGCTGAGATTGAGGAGCAGGAAACCCGCCTCCCCCCCTCAACTGTTTAAGGCAATGAAACAATTCATGCAGGCAAAACTTATTCCTTATATAAAACAATTAAATCTATATACTGTTTGTGTATGTAGATACAATCTTACTAGGTAGTTTCTGCAGCATTTAATAGGTTGGGTCAAATTACTTGTGTTTGTTTCAGCAACGTTTCATCACTGTATTCCTGTATTTGAATTCTATGCTTCTTTTAAAATTTCTGCCATGCACATCCTATTATATTATTTATCGAATGTTCCAACTGTAGGGTAGCCAACCCTGGGATGAGAAATTCCTGGAGACTTTGGAAGTGGAGCCTAGAGAAGGCGGGGTTTGAGGAGAGAACAGAACTCAGCAGGGTATAAAGCCTCCGAAGCAGTCCAAGGGGACTATTCTCTGTCAGCTGGAGATCGTTTGTAGTTCCAGGAGATTTCCAGGCACCACCTGGAGACCGGCAACACTACCCAGGTGTTGACTGCATGTTTACATTGTGTAAGTCTATGCAACACGGCTACCCATCTTGATCTATCTCCACTGTGTAATCTGCTTTGGGTAGGTCTCAATGAGAAAAATGTACTATAAATAACATAAACAGTCAAAAAAAGTAAAGATTGTTAATAAAACAAATTATCCGTCTCGGGGTGCTGGGACTGAAGAATGTAGGAAAAGTTTATCCCTTACAGAAGTTCCGAATGGATCCACTGAATTACAGTTCTGCTCCCTTAAGAATACTCTCTTGAACAGTTCTGTTTTTCACATTCTCCAAAATGATCATGGAGCCTTCCTGAAAGCCTCAGGCCATTCCATAATGTGGGAGAGAGGATGCATGTGAACGAGTGGGTTGCCAGTTTTACTTGCCTGCAGGTTGGCACCTTCAGAAGGCTTTGCTGTGATGAGTGCAGTTGTCATAGATTTCGGATTTGTTGTTGTACAGTACAACCACTAGAGGACATAAGATGTCAGAAAAATAAATCCCATGATATTATATATTGCTGCAGGATTCCTCTTGAAAGGACTGCTTAAATTTTGTCTTAAGGTCCTGGAAATAATTTATTAATAGGGCTGCCAACCTCCTGGTGGGGCCTGGAGTTCTCCAGGAATTTTGATTGATCTTAAGAATACATAGATCAATTCCATAGATAAAATGGTAGATTTGTAAGATAGACTCTATGTCATCATATCGCTGCTGAGCTTCCTCCCCTCCCTAAACTCCACCTTTCTCAGGCTTTGCCCCCAAACCTCCAGGAATGTTCCAACCTGGAGTTGGTAACCCTACTGACTAGTTACTTCTTAACACATTTTACCATCTCTATTGTATTTGAAATGATACAGATTAAAGTGAAGCAGTGAGGATCTTTTACATTCTTTCAGGACATATTTCCAGATCAAGGGTAGATCCTTATATTTGTGTAATTTATGTATTTATTTCATTTATGCCCCACCTTTCTACTCGCTGGGGACCCAAAGCAGCTTATATTGTTCTCATCTTCCCCATTTATCCTCACAACATCCCTGTGAGATTGGTTAAACTGAATTTGTTGGCCTCAGGTCACTCTGCTAGCTTTGATGGCAGAGGAGGGATTTGACCCTGAGTTTCCCAGACCCAACACTCCAACCACTACACTGAACAGGGCACACATCATCAGTGATAGTAATTTTGATTCATTAAAATTAAGCTCATGAGTGTCATTTTTCTTCATACAGAACATGTGAGTCAAGGAAATAGATTAAAAAATCTTTTAAAAGTAAAATTGGTAGTTGTGACCCTATGTTTTAAAACTAAACAACAACAACAACAAAATAAGTAAGAAGATCAACACAAGAGAGTCAGGAAAAGAAATGTCCACAGCTGTTATAGTGCCATTGTACTTTTCCCAGCACTATCAATCAACACTAGATGATCTTCACCAACTTTAATTTTCTAGTTACATTGAAAGAATGCACAGACAGATACTGGAATAACTAATATGTTTATTTAAAATATATACTAACCACCTTTCCTCCAAAGGTGCTCAAGGCATCTTACAATGTAAATATTTAAAAAGTAGGTAAAATACATTAAAAAGCAGTCCTAAATAAAACAGTCTTCAGCTGCCTTGTGAAGCTGGAGAGTGAGGGGGCCAGGTACACCTCCCTGGGGAGAATGTCCCACAGTCATAGACTGGCACCAAAAAGGCCCTCTCCTGTACAGCCACCAACTGAGCTTCTTTCGTTGATGGGACAGTCAGGAGGGCCCCTCTGTGTGATCTCAACTCCTAGGCAGGAACATATGGGAGAAGATGGTCCTTCAGACACCCTGGTTCCAAGCCACATAGAGCTTTAAAGGACAAAGCCAGCACCTTCAATTGTGGTCAGAAGCAGGTTGGTATCGAGCGTAGTTGCTGTAATATTTGGGTCACATGCTTCTGACCAGCAGTCTAAACGCACCATTCTGCACTAGCTGCTACTTCCAACTGTTCTTCAAGGGTAGCCCTAAGTACAGCACATTGCAATAGTCCATTTGAGATGCAATTAAGGCATGGATCACTGGACTGAACCAGGAAGGGATGCAGCTGACACACCAGCTGAAGTTGGGCAAACACACTCTGAGCTACCACCTGGCTTTCTAAGGTGACCACTGGGTAAAGCAGTACTCCTTGGCTGCAAACCTGATTTTCAGGGGGAGTGTAACTCCATCCAAGACAGCATTTTCTACTAACCCAAAGCACCTCTGTTCTGTCAGGATTAAGTTTCATCTTGTTCACCCTCATCCAGCCCATTACTGAATCCAATCACTGGTTCAGAACATCAACAGCGTCCTTGGCATTTGGTAGGAAAGAAAGGTATAATCCACATATTGGCGACACTGAAGCCCAAACGTCCTGATGACAGAGGCTTAATCGGTGTTATTGACGAGGATAAAATGTTCAACTGCTCACTGCAAATATTAAGCCTTTAAAGACACAGGATGTTTTTTTCTTCAAGCTGTCCAGGGCTCTAGTTAGAATTAAGAATTGCAACCATAATTTAAAATACCCAACAAAACCAGGAAGTGTCCCTTCGTAACTAATCAATAGGCCATGAAATGTTGGGACAGAAAGATTTTCTGATCCATTCCTAAACAATGAGCAAGATCCGGGTTCAATAGCACCTAAAAGTAGATTTCCAAGGTATGAGCTTTCAGGAGTCCAAGTTCCCTACACTACCCCTCCCACCGTCTGCCCGGATTATAAGGACTCTTTCCTTTTCCACTCCTTATCTGACGAAGGGAGCTTCGACACTGGAAAGCTGGTACCTTGGAAATCTAGAGATACTTTGGTAAGAGACAGGGACTATATTGTCCGCTGATTTAGATATGCTCCTACTTATAGCGCCTTAAAGACTGACTAGATTTCCAAGTTAAGAGCTTTTCAGAGTCAACACTCCCTTTCTACTGAGTAGTTCCACGTTACTAAAGATGAAAGTTTAATTAATTACATTTTGTTTCAGAAAGGTTTAATCAGTGTTCGGCTTCATGATTGTTTTCAAATTTTCTGTGTTCACTGAATGCCATAACCGTTGTTCGTATAGCAATTTGGTCATAGTGTCCTAACTGTTGAGTATATTTTGGACTCACCTGCACTGTGTAATCCGCCCTGGATCTCAGGGAGAAAGGCGGACTACTAAATAAATAAGGACGGGGAGAAAGAAATACTCCATTTTGGGCGATACCCAGTTTCTTGGAGCGGAATGCCCTTTAAAACACCGAGACTTTCATTGGGAGCTCACGCATATTTACTTAGGTTTAATAGGACTAACGCCCCAAAAGCCTGCATAAGTAATGAGTTTGGGACTGGAGTCAGAGGAAGGGATCCACGCGACGCGAGGCCAAGTACGCATCTGCAGGAAAGTTACATTCCACGGCGCAGTACCGCTTTAAGGCCACCCCTCCCAGCCTTTTCCCTCTTTCCTCCTCCATCCCGGTGCTCAGCCCTCCCACCTCACCTACAGCCGATGACATAATTCCTACCGTCTCATTGGCTGCATCCTACCTCAGTCACCTCTCTAGCCCCGCCCCCGCCCCGCTGTCTCCGTGAGGATCCCAAGTTACACGGCGGCCATTGACGGGCGCGTGCGGCGCTCACTCACTTCGGCCCGTTCTGATTGGCTGACGCGTTCTGCCCGTCTCCGAACGCTAGCGCTGGTGGGTGGGAGCTTCCGTGGCTGTGAGGGAGGCGAGCCGGTGGCGAGGCCGGGTCTCCGCTTGCTCCGGGGAAGTTTTCGGCGGCGGCTCCGAAGGAGACAGCGGGTCGACACCAGCCGCTGGGATGGAACCGTGAGCAGGTGAGGAGGGGAAGGGAGGCGCGCAAACTTCGGCCTGAGGGGAGAGAAACGTGCTCGCTCTTCGTCCCTTCTTCCGCGCAGGGGCCCCTTCGTGTGTGGGGCAGGGAGCCGCCCTTCTGGAAGGCACGCACAGGGGCTCCTTCGCTGCTTGCCTGCCCCCAGCTTGGGCGGGGCGCGTCGGGGTCCTCCCTTTGCCCGCGGTGTTGTGGGGCAAAAGGGGGCTGAACCCCGTTCCCAGCCTCGCCCTTCATCTCCCGAACGAGCTGCTGCTGCTGCTGCCGGCCGCCCCACCCACTCACCCCACCCCCCGTTTTCTTTTGCAGAGTCTGGCGAGGGTGATCCCTCCCACGACGGGCCCTGTGGCTCGGCTTCAGTGTGCCTCTTATACCTTCCCCTCGTAATTTTCCACGTTCTCCTACGGATGGGCTTTGGGGAGCCACAGCTAAATTTTATTCTATCTCCCCCCCCCGCCCCTTAGTCTTCTGCTTTCTCCCGTAACGCCCCCCCTTCCCTTTGCCAGCACTTCTGTTGCATTTCATTTTATTTTTTTGCTGTGAATCTGTTACCATGAACTGATACTTATAGAATATACCTGCTGTGAAATTGAAGTGATGCCCGTTTCCTCAGTACATATCTATTTTTCTTTGAGCTTATGCTCTCCCAGAACGCTCCACTTCAGTATCATCGGAGATGTATGTTATTAGGGTTGCCTGTGTAATTAATTTCGGGAAAGCAGTAAACTGGTTCTGTGCTGAACTGTGCCAGTCAGGACGAGTGTTTGGGGTGAGGTTTTTTTCTGTGCATTCTTGAGCCTATGCAGGGTTTGGTTTTAGGCATGTGTTGGGAAAATCTTTTAATTGATAGTCCTGTGTGTGTGGCCCTGACCCAGATAGCCCAGGCAAACCTGATCAGATCTCAGAAACTAAGCTGGGTTGGCCTTAGTAATTGGATAGGAGACCTCCAAGGAAGACCAGGGTTACAATGCAGAGGCAGGCAGTGGCAAACCACCTCTTTTAGCCTGTGGCTTGATGCCACTTTTCACTGTGTGGGTGTACTTTGTTCATTCTGCAGAGAGAGCCAGTGAACACAGCCTCTTTTCTTGGCTACCATGCATCTGATGGCCCTTTGAATATGCTTATGCACTCATTTTACTTCTGAATGTATTAGTAATTCATTATTAGGGTTGCTTCCTGTATGTAAGACATGGGAGTGCTCCTGGCTTTCCCTTTTAGAAAGTATCTTAGCATCCGAGGAATACCTAATCATTCCTGTTTGATGTTTTCAGACATTGAAGTGACTTGTTGGAGCAGTCCTGTGTTAAATAGTTTTATGACTATGTCCTCATTTACTTCTGCAATAATGGTTTTACATGGTTATTGACATGCTAAATGTGTTAAGTCTCCTGTTTGCTTTTAAGAGTGATATCCAAGGAGTAGTTCACAGGCTCTGAGGGAAAAATGGCACAGAAGGGGTTTTGGATTCTCCTGGGCAACTAGATCAGATGTGAAGTGTGCTGGGTACAGAGGTATAGGTGGTAGAGAAAGCATGAGGAATAAATGTCTGTAGGCTCTCTTACTGGAAGAAGTCCAGCTATGTTCTATGGGGATTTTCATTCCACGCCCATCTCAACAGTTTGCTTTTCTACAGGCGATATGGATCCTCACAATTCTTGCCTGTGTGCCTTAACCCTATGAGTAATCAGTAATACACAAGTACTTTCTAAATGTCTGGGGATGAAGAATTTCTAGGTATGAATGATGCCCTGAAGCAATTCCTAGATGTGATCTAAGAGTTACCAGTCATACTTTTAATCAGCTTCTGATCATGAAGCAAAAGCCTTTTCTACAACGATGAGCTTGGATTCCAGGCATGCGCTGGCTATATACTGTTTGTAACAAAAAGAGTGAGCCTGCTAATTACAGTAGTGCTTATGAATATTTGCACTACTTAATATTTGAATTGAAGAATGACATGTCATAGCATTTTAGTAGTGGCATTAATACCACCTGCTTCTGTTGTCATATTGAGAGCTTTCTCTATTCCTTGTAGTTTCTAAGAAGTAGGTAGTAAATTAAATGCAGCTTGACCATTTCTGTTCTGTAATGGATGTTAGTATTAAGCTTTTTTAAAAAAAATTGTGAGGCATCATGTTGTCAGCAGTTAAGTGATGCATACCCATCTGCAGTGAGAATGTGTAAATTTATTGCATATGTCTCCTTGATGTACATGTTGTGTTTGTATAGTAGCTGTATATTATATCACGTACACGAGAAAGTATAATAGAGTATTGGGCAGAATGGCTCACTGCTCTGGGAGTGCATGCTTCTCCTTTCTCAGATTTTGCTCATGGTAGTAACACTATGTCGAGAGCTTGGGTAAGATTTAGAGAGCAGTCCTAAGCAGATATATTGGAAGTAAATCCCATGCTATTCTATGTGACTTATTCCCAGGATTGCAGCCTTAAGATGCAGAGGAAACCTACTGCTGCAATACTATTTTTTCTATCTGGTTCGCTAAGCGTTTAATAATCTCATTTTCAAGGCTGATAACTATTTAATGTGCATGCATTTATGTTCTTTATGTTTACCTAGGCAATAACCTTGTGAGACATGTCATTCCCGTATAAGGATGACGAATCGAGGCAAGAAAGCATCTTAAGAATACACACTGAATCTGTAGCTGAAGGATTTCACCAGATATATCATTCCGCCTTTCCCATGGATTGTTGTTTGCACATAGTGTCATGTCAATAGTTTCACTAAGTCTAGTTTGTTTTTAGGTGGCAAGTTATTTTGAAAAAGAGAAGTAGCTGTATTTGTTTTGTGGTTCCTTAAAGATTAACAAATGTACGTGGTATAAGCATCTGTGAGCATCTACATTTGTCTTCAAGATGCTACAAGAGTTTGTTGTGATGACAGATACATAATTGAAAGTGCTTTCTGCTTGAGCTGTGAGAAATGTTATAGTTGCCTGTGGATTTATTTTTTATTTTATTTATTTATTTTCGATTTTTATTCTGCCCTCCCCACATTTCCAGCAGGCTCAGGGCGGATTAAAAAATACATAAAGATTAAAATATATAAAACAGTTGTTATAATTAACAATTCTAAAAACATCCAATTTATACAGTTAAAATACAATTATATATGTCAACATGGCACAGAATTCCACTGATCAAATTTAAAACAACTTCAGAGCATCTCTGCATTCAAGAGTTTTTTTTTTTTAAATGGGGATATTGGTGGTGGGAGGGCCCAATCCCTCATCAACCGGCCAGGGGGCCCCTGCCTAGCACTGCCCATATGCGTGGCAGAACAGCTTCATCTTGCAGGCCCGGCGAAAGGATAACAAATCTTGCCGGGCCTTAGTCTCTTCAGACAGAGCGTTCCACCAGGCTGGGGCCAGGACCGAAAAGGCCTTGGCCCTGGTTGATGCCAGGCGGGCCTCCCTGGTGCCAGGGACCTTTAACAGATGTTTCTCACTAGAACGGAGAGTCCTCTGGGGTTCATATGGGGAGAGGCGGTCTCGCAGATACGCCGGTCCCAGTCCGCATAGCGCTTTATAAGTTAATACTAAAACCTTGAACCTGATTCGGTACCTCACTGGTAGCCAGTGCTACTGACGCAGTGCCAGTGTTATATGCTCACACATCGGCAAGCCCGTGATAACACGTGCCACCGCATTCTGCACCAGCTGTAACCGCCGGATCAAGTTCAAGGGAAGCCCTGCATAGAGTGCGTTACAGTAGTCTAACCTAGAGGTGGCCGTGGTGCTGCTTAATGGAGTTCACTATCCAGGTGTTTTAGAAGTCTGGTTATTAGCTTTGTAGTCATATATCTTAGAGACTCTTGTGGGTATGTGTACTATAGTTTTGTGTATCTTGGAATCCTTTTATCCTGAGAATAATTGGTCCTGAATGTGATGGGCTAATATTGGTTATTTCAGCCATGGGGGTATCCTTGTTGTATTCCTGCTTTTCCTCACTTGCGGGTTGAGTGTATTCAGGCAAAGCCCCTGGAGCTGGTATATTTTATATATCAGCTTCTTTATTTTAGAACACAAGAGTGTTACTGAAGAGTTGAAAATAGTTGTAAATGTTGCTCTAAAGCTCCCTTGATATGTGTTTAATAACAGTGGAGGACTGGATTTCCTGCTATATCTCCAGAAGCTTTCAACTTTTTGGTACATTTGAAAGAAAGGAATAATTATAGAAACCCTGCATGCTGGCAAAATAACTGAATCAAGAGTGTATTTAAAGGATGAGAAAGGAATATATGGTGGCAGTGGCATATGGCAGGGTTCATTTCCAGAGCTGTTGTTTATAATGTTGCGAAGACTAGTTTAGTCAGTACGTTCAGTGGTTATCCAGACACCATCTAGATGCCCTGTAGAAAGCAAGATGTGATGATAGCATCCTTTGTTTGTTCTCAGGACCAGACATAAATAGACCTTTCTGAATTTCTTTTTTTAAAAGCTGCTTTTTCTAGCAATCACAAGTTGTGACACAGAATTCCATGAATATGCTGTGTGAAGATCTATTTTTTGTGTCATTAATTTTCTGTCAGTCAATTCCATTAGCTGACACAATGATCCAGCGTTTTGTGAGAATCTCGCCTTGTTGATCATAAGTCTCTATCATGCTCTTCTTTGATCATTGTAAATTCTTTGTTTAAGCTGAAAACTTCAACTCCTTATGAATTAAAATATAAGGATTTTCCCTATCCTTTTTAGATTGCTTTTTAATTAAAGTTTTTATTCCTTATATTAAGTCTCCTAGGCGCTTCATGGGTGTTAGAAGTTACTTCTGAATGCACCAACCTCTTAAAACCAGATTGCTTGAATTTCAGTGAGTAAACCTTTGAGTACAACATGTTGTATAAAATGAGATCAAATCTCTGGGTTGAATATCTTAATTCCCATCCTCCATGAGAGCATGGGTAATATAGGGAGGGTGTTGGGTGTGCTTCCACAGATGCAGAGAGGAGAAAGTATAGTGTGGGGTATTAGGTTTAAGAGTCCCAAATGTGTGTGTAGCTGTTAAGATGCATTACCCATTCTTCGTCTGCTGAAGTAATTTTGAGTCCTATGCTGTTTGTGACACTTTTAATCTCAGTTTTATTCTTCGTCCCATTTAATCTTTAGAGATTAGCATAGAACTACAGGAATTAATGAATTTGGTATCTATTTTTAGTTCTGCAGTACATGCTCTACTAAAATTTTATTTTTAAATGTAGCTGGTTACATGTATTCTGAAAATTATGTTGTTTTCTCTAATATGTATAAGGGTTAAATTTTTTCCTCAACTGTTTTTTAAACATTGATACAAACTATAGACCTTTGCAAAATTGCTTTTAAACTTTCCATTTTGCCAAATTGTAGGGCTGGGCAAAGTCTGGGAATTCTGTTCAAATAATGACCTCATCCTTGTTCTGAACTTTAGTTTATTGTTTGGTATCAACGCCTTGAGGGAATGAAGGAGAGAAAAAACCTAAAAATTAAACTCAATGTCTCCAAATTTGAACGTTTAGGGCAAATTTTTATAAGCTGCTTTATGGTATAATTTAAAGAATACTTTATCCATCTTTGGAAATAGAAGAAAAGTTGTCTTTGGAATTGCTGTAAATTAGTGTTAGCATTTGTGTTTATCATGCCATTTCAAAGCTAAATAATTGGCATATTTTAAATTCAAAGGAACGATAGTTCATCTCCGTTCTTCTGTGCCTCCACACATGGGACTGCGCAGGCGCAGGCCAGCCGCCGGAGAATTTTCTAGAGCTTCCATGGCTCCGAAGGGGCCGTTTGTCGCGCGCCTCAGCGACCGTTTTCCCGCCCAAACGGTCACGTGATCCTCCAGCGACCAACGGCCCCTTCCCTCAGTTCTCTTCTTGCCGCCGCTTGGAGAGAACGTGAGCTTCGTTGCTCTGTGCTTTTGTGCTTCGTGCTTTATTCTGACTGATTGCTTGGCTTTTGACTTCGGACTTCGTGACCTCAACTATTCTTCGGATCTCGTTTTGGACTTTGTTGTGGACTCGGTAATTTGACTCGGACTGTTTTTGACCTTCCTTTCGCGTGCCCCTGAAGATGGCCTCTAAGGCTCTCTTCAAGCATTGCCTGCAATGCCACACTAAAATGGCCAAGACCGATGGCCATGAACTGTGCCTGTTCTGTTTGGGGGAGACCCATAATGTGACGGCCTGTAAGATTTGCCAGGGCTTCACCAGCAAGGCCCGGCAGGAGCGCAAGGCCCGACTTAACTCCTCCCTGTGGCAGAAGGTCATGTCCGGAGGCGCTCCGTTGCCCTCCTCCAAGGCCGGCCCAAGCCCCTCTGCCGAACGGCATTCGAGAGCTGGCTCAGTGGCCTCCGCGAGGTCGGGGTCGAAACCGCGTCCCCCGAGTGCCTCGGCGTCGAGAGCGGCCTCTCCAGCGCAGGGACCGGTGCGGCCGCCCCGTAGCGCGTCATCTACCAGGTCGGATCCGAGACCAGCTTCGGAACCGAGGATCCTGGTACCGAGTCCCCGGTCGGAACCGACGGCCGGTTCGATCCCGATCAAAGCGAAGAGGTCGAAGCCGAGGTCCCCTTCGAAGGCGAGGAGCGCGTCGGTTCCGAGGTCTTCTTCGGAACCAGCGAAGAAGAAGAAGAAGACCAAGCATCACCGGTCGCCGCGTCCCGCTCCTCAGGAGGAGGTCATCGTGCTTCCTCACACGCCTTCCCCTCATCTGGGCTCCCCGGAGCCAGAAGACATCTCCGTGCCAGTGCCGGATCCGATGGCCTTCGAGACGGTGCCCGCGGAATTCTCGTTGGGGCCGGAGCCGAGCCCGCGCCGTCGGAGCCGACCATCGCTTGCCCTTCGGTCGCCGAGGCTGGAACCGAGCCCGTCTCCTCGTCGGAGCCGTCCGTCGCTGGTCCGTCCGTCTCCACCTCCGGTCGGTCGTGAGCGGCATGGTTCCGGGGACAGTGTCCGATCAATCCGGTCCACTGCGTCCCGGCATCGACAGGCTTCCTACCTCCCCTCGCCATACCGTTGCCAATGGGAGGGGGCACCTGCGGGCTTCTCCGTGTCGGAACCGAGGCCTTCGACATCGAGGTCGGCGTGGGCTCCTCCTCCGCTCCAGGTTCCGGAATCCCAGCTCGGTTCCGATGAGGAGGATGTCGAGAGCTTTGGCGGCTACCAGTCGGAGTCCTGGTCCGAACCATCGCCACCTGAGGAGCTGGTGCCATCTGCGGACTCCCCATTCGAGGACCTCCGCATCTACGCCGACCAGATGGCAAGAATGGCAAGGCTCTCGAGATGGACATCTCTTCAGCAGCCCCGAAGACCAAGGACAAGCTCCTCAAACGTATTTACGGGGATAATCCGGCGTACGTTGGGTTTCCAATGCTCGAGGGTATTGAGGAAATCGTGGAGAAGGTATGGCAGGTGCCCTGTGATCAACCTCCAACGTCCAAGCGCATCGAGCAGCTTTACAAGATCAAGCAGGGCACCTGGCCGGCGTTGGTGAAACACCCTCCGCCTTCCTCCTTGGTCACAGAGGAGTTCAACCCCCGACGATCGGGTCACTCCTCGGTGCCTGCCGATAAAGAGGGCAAGAAGCTGGATGCCATGGGCAGGCGCCAGTACATCGTCGCTTCGCTGGGTCTGAGGATTGCCAACTACCAGACCATCATGGCAGGGTACCAGCTGTACCTCTGGGAGAAGTTGGCATCCTATACCCGGGACCTCCCTCCTGAGCAGAAGGCTGTGGTGTCCCTGCTGCAAACAGAGGCTGTCCGGCTGTCTAAGCAGCAGATGAATGCCGGGAGCCACGCTGCCGACACTGCTGCTCGGGGAATGGCTTCGGCGGTGGTCCTCAGGCGCCACTCCTGGTTGCGGTCTACGGCCCTGTCCCAGGAGGTGCGTTCCAGGGTGGAGAGCATGCCCTTCGAAGGGGACTCGCTGTTCTCCAAATCGACCGACGAGACCCTGAAAAAGAAAAAAGAGGACAGGCAGACGGCACGGTCCTTGGGTCTGGCTCCAGCGGACAAGCCCTCCTCCAGGCCACGGTACGCCCCCCGTTCCGGCCCTTACCACTACCAGGGCAGATACCAACATCAGCGGCCGGGCTACCAGCAGTATCCGGCCTACCAGCAGCGGCTTTACCCTCCCGCACAGCAGCAGAGGAGGCGTCGGCCCTTCAAGCCTCGTCCGGCACAACAACCGGCCCAGCAGAAAGATCAGCAGGGCGCCGGGAGGCAGTACTGACGGGTCACGCCAGCCGTATCCCCGAACTTTTCGGACAGACTGAGTCCACTCCTCTCTGAGTGGGAGTCAATAACATCTGACTCATGGGTCTTAACTATTGTTGAATTGGGATACGGGCTGGAGT
The DNA here is from genome assembly GCF_028583425.1 of Eublepharis macularius. Taxonomy (NCBI): domain Eukaryota; kingdom Metazoa; phylum Chordata; class Lepidosauria; order Squamata; family Eublepharidae; genus Eublepharis; species Eublepharis macularius. Next base: position 39,496,863 of record NC_072798.1, on the reverse strand, counting down.
TCGTTGAGCTGCCTAGATGCAGTTCACCCCTGACAGCTGTCAATAACACTATGGCCGAGCTGGATGCGGAGATCGTGTCGCTCTTGGCCAAGGGTGCTGTGGAAGAATTGCCCTATGAGGACTCTGTAAAGGGTTTCTTCTCTAGGTTCTTCCTGGTCCCTGAGAAGGATGGGGGCTTACGTCCCATTTTAGATCTGAGGGGCCTTAATGCCTTCCTCAAGGTGACCAAATTCAAAATGGTTACGTTGGCGGCTGTGATCGCCTTGCTGAAACAGGGAGATTGGTTTGCGGTTCTTGACTTAAAAGACGCATACTTTCACGTGGGCATACGGAAGGAGCACAGGAAATACCTGAGCTTTGTTTACCGGCAAAGGGTTTTCCGGTATAAGGTGCTCCCCTTTGGCCTGTCCACTGCCCCACGAGTGTTCACTAAATGTGTGGCCCCTGTGGTTTCCTTCCTGCGGGAAGAAGGCTGTACCATCTTTCCGTACCTCGATGACTGGCTCATTGTGGCTGAATCGGAGTCTAGGCTGGTGCAGGACATTGGCTTGGTACTTAGCACTTGCCAACGCCTGGGGCTCCTGGTGAACTTGGAGAAATCCAAACTGGTGCCCAGCTGCAAGGTGTCCTACATTGGCGCACTCTTAGACTCTGTGGAGGGTAAGGCCCTGCTCCCCTTGGAGAGGGCTCGGTCCCTACGGGGCCTAGTGTCCATGTTTAAAAGGAACCGGTTCCAGTCTGTGCGCACTATCCAGTGCTTACTAGGGCATATGGCAGCGGCCACCTCTGTGGTGCCTTTTGCTAGGCTGCGTATGTGCCCGCTCCAGAACTGGTTTGTGCGGAGGTACGATGCTCTGTTGCACCCTCCGTCCCTCAAATTCTCCATCCCGAGGGTCATCCTCTCCTCCTTGGACTGGTGGCTGTCTGATGACAACTTGTTTAGAGGGACCCCTTTTGGGTATCACCACCATGACATCACGGTTACCACTGATGCCTCTCTGTTGGGATGGGGGGCTTACTGTGGTGATGTGTCTGTGCAAGATGTCTGGTCTGACAAGGAAAAGACCCTCCATATCAATGTGCTTGAACTAAGGGCCATTCGTTTCGCACTTGTGTCTCTTACAGCACTGCTGAGAAATCGTCAGGTGTTGGTGCAGACGGACAACACGACTGCCATGTACTACGTGAATCAGCAGGGGGGCACAGTGTCCATGGCCCTGTGCCGGGAAGCCACACTCACTTGGCAGTGGGCTATCAAGAACGGCGTGTCGCTCCGTGCTATACACGTGGCTGGGTCAGACAATGCCCGGGCAGATGCCCTCAGCAGGGCCCCTTTACTAGACCACGAGTGGGAACTGAACGGAGAGTGCGTTGGGCCGATCTTCCAGATGTGGGGTCATCCGGTGATAGACGTGTTCGCCACTGCGGCGACCACCAAGGCCCACACGTTCTGTTCCAGGGCAGGGAGCGACCCCCTCTCTATTGGGGATGCCTTCCAGTTTACGTGGACGCAGGGCTTGCACTACATGTTTCCTCCGTTCCCCTTGATTCCCAGGGTCTTGTGCAAGATAGAGGAGGACGGGATGGACTGCATCCTAGTGGCCCCCTTCTGGCCACGGCAGGTTTGGTTCCCGAAGCTCCTGCGAATGTCCCAACGGACGTATGTGAGTCTGCCCCCTCGGCAAGACCTTCTCCTAAACGGGAGCCTAGTCCACCACGATCCCAGGAAGCTGCACCTAACGGCTTGGCGGATCGTTCCTCCCCTGTAGGCTTTACTGACGAGGTACAGAGGGTCCTCCTGAATGCTCGTCGGCCATCCACTAGGCGCGCTTATGCGGCCAAGTGGCGCAGGTTTGAGCTCTGGGCACTTGCCAGAGGAGTGGTGCCCGAAAGCAGTCCCTTGGGGGTTGTGTTCGAGTATTTGTGCCACTTGCGTGGCCTGGGCTTGAAGGTGTCCTCCCTCAAGGTACATTTGGCAGCGATATCAGCTGCTCACGCCCGAGTTGAGGGTGCTACGGTGTTTTCTCACCCACATTCCCGCCAGTTCCTTAAGGGCATGTACAATCTTTACCCACCTGTGTCGGCGCCAGTGCCTCAGTGGTCGCTGTCCTTGGTGCTCTCACGTCTCATGTTGCCTCCATTTGAACCTATGGCTACATGCCCCTTGGATATGCTATCCTACAAGGTAGCGTTCTTGGTGGCCGTCACATCGGCCAGAAGGGTCAGTGAGCTGTCTGCACTGCGGTCTGACCCTCCCTTTCTTGTGTTTCATCCCAACAAGGTGGTCCTGCGTCCCTGCCTCGGGTTCCTGCCCAAGGTGGTGTCCGCCTTCCACCTCTCGCAGGATATCTCACTGCCTGCATTCTTTCCTCAACCCTCCTCTAAGGGGGAGAAGGCCCTCCATTCCCTAGACTTGAAGAGGGCCCTAGCCTATTACCTGGATAGGACGAAGGGATTCCGTTCCAGTCCTCACCTGTTTGTATGTTTTGGGGCCAAGGACAAGGGTAGCAGGGCTTCCTCACAGACCCTGTCTAGGTGGATTGTGACGGCCATTAGCAAGGCCTATTCCCTGGCAGGGGTGGCTTGCCCGCTTCATGTCAGAGCCCACTCCACGCGGTCCCAAGCATCCTCTTCGGCACTCCTCAGGGGGGTGCCCCTGGTTAACATTTGTAAAGCAGCCACATGGTCCTCTGCAGACACCTTTGTCAGGCATTACGCCGTTGATGTCAATGCGGAGCAGGATGTATCTGTGGCCAAGGCTGTCTTACACTCCCTTTTTTCCTGAGGGAGTTTTGGAATGACTTTCTTGGCGTACCTGCTGGGTACCCTTGAGTGAAAGTGTGTATATATGTACCTGGGGGTGTGTATATATGTAAATATTGAGTATTTATGTGTCCTTACACAGTTTTTTACATAGATGTATATATGCATATCTATTTATTGTTGTTCTTGTTTGTTCAATAAAATTGTGTTGGACTTCACCCCCGCCTTCCTTAATGTGTGAAGCTTGGTACACTCCCATGTGTGGAGGCACAGAAGAACGGAGATGAAAACAGGGTTAACATACCTGTAACTTATGTTCATCGAGTTCTTCTGTGCTGACACACAACCCTCCCTCCTACCCCGCTGTGAACTCCAATGCACGATAATGTGATGGCTGTAACAGAAATTGGTGTTTTTAAGGTGTTATGGCTGGAGTGTGTTGGTCAAGCGGCGGCAAGGGAGAACTGAGGGAAGGGGCCGTTGGTCGCTGGAGGATCACGTGACCGTTTGGGCGGGAAAACGGTCGCTGAGGCGCGCGACAAACGGCCCCTTCGGAGCCATGGAAGCTCTAGAAAATTCTCCGGCGGCTGGCCTGCGCCTGCGCAGTCCCATGTGTGGAGGCACAGAAGAACTCGATGAACATAAGTTACAGGTATGTTAACCCTGTTTTTCCTAGCCTTAAGTGATTGATTGCTAGGCTTGCATGTTTCCTAGCACTGCTTCTAAATATTGTAGTTAACAGGAAAAATCAGCATCATATCATACACGAAATCAGGTCTCTTCAGTTATAACTTTATTTTGCCCTTCCTTCAGGAACACAGGATAGCCAGCATGTGTCCTCCTCACTGATTTTATCCTTTCACTATCTCAGTAAGGTGGGTTAGGCTGAGTATATGATAGCTGAAGGCTACTCAGTGAGGTGCATGGCTGGGTAGGGATTTGAATCCAGATCTTACTAACCCTACTCCAACAATTGAATTGCTAACTCTTGTTGACTTGCCTGTATTTCTGAATCCAAGCAGGAATATGACATCCCTGTCATAGGTGAGACTTGGGAATGAAAAAAAGAATTCGTATATCTGAAGTCCTGTTTGAGGTTTGTACTATTCCCGGAATGAGATGAGATGAAAAAAAATCTTAAGACTTGTTTTTTCAATAGCAGCTATGCTGCTTATCCCTCTCTTGCACAGCATTTTCAGCCATTCTGGTCTCCCTTTTTCAGTAGCTTCCTTCCATCCCTTCTTACCCTCTAATATGACACCCAAGTTTGAAGCCTTTCAGGGTCCACCTTTTGTTAGTTTTAATAGGTGCTTACTAGAACAAGTAAGTTTGCTTTGTGTTACCTTGAGAACAAAGCTGATTAGCTTCCTTGCTGTGCCGTTCCTACTTGCCCTGTCACAAATTGCTAGTGAAAATAAAAGACTAGCAAATGTTGGGTGGTTCAAGGTGATAATAATTAGCTGTAAATTTTGTCAAACTGCCTTATCTGTGTGACTAGAGAACTTAATGTGCTTGCATTTGATTACCCATGTGTGAATCAGTGCAAAAATGATCAGAGAAAAGATGAGCCTCTTTTGAGGGTTTAAATGGGGGAGCCTGTGGGGTTTAATTATTAGTTTAATTTATTGTCCACCTTTCTCTGTGGGACTCCACGTGGATTACAAGTATGATAAGCACTTTTCAGTCACTCAGTAAATGAGTTATGAAATAGGATAGTGCCAATCATTAAGCAGGTTACAAGGTGCAGTAAGGTTTCCAGCCATCCAGTGAGGGAAATGCTAGAGTAGTCATTTGAATAATAGTGTGGACCAGTAGTCTTGGTATTGCAGAAAAAATGAAGTTATTTTGTAATTTAATGCATTGTTTTAGTAGTAGGCTTCCTTTGAATCTTAAATGACTTTAAGTGGCTTTAAAAACATTTTAAAGGAATAAAGTTCAATCCTCTGCCTGTCCTCCCTATTCAACAAGGTGACCTACTTGACTGAATACAGCATCTCTGCAGTATGGATCCCACATATTTAAGAAGTGCCTCTCCTTATATGAACCTGAGTGGATCTTACGATTGTTGCAACAAGGCTTGAACTCTCTTTTTCTCCTTTAAGGAGGTGCATCTGTGACCCAAAGGGCAATGATATGTTTTTTGGTGGCTCCATCCATATGGCATGGGATGCCAGTTGAATGAAGAGATGCCTTTTCTGTTAGTCACTTCAGATGGCACTGTATAGCTGTATTGTTCAGATGTTTTGGTGATGGTTTTAATTTGTCAGGTTCTGGTTGCTCTTTAAACTATTTGGTCTTATTTTATGGAATGGCCTGCCTGATGAGGTCAGAAAGGCCCTACCCACTCTTCTGGCTTTCTGCAGACTGAGCAAAACTACATTTTTCAAAAGGGCTTTTCTACACAAGTAATAGGATTGTACTGCACAGAATGGTTTCAAATGCTACTTGGGTAAAAGTTTAGAGTCTGTGTTCTATACTGACTACTGTGTATAGTGCATACTGCCTGTTGCTCTAAGTAGGATCATACTACGTAATTTTTTTGCATCATGTAATATGTCATGTTAATACTTATGCTTTGCTGCAGTTATGTTCTCAGATTTGTGGTTGGTTACAAATTTTCTACTATACAGATACTATTACATTGTTTATTGAATGTTCCAATCCTGTTGAATATATTGACTTTGTGTAATCTGTCTTGAGTCCTAGTGACAAAGGTGGACTGTAAATAACATAAATTTTAACCACTTTGAGCAACAAAGAAAAGTGCTATAGAAATAAAGAAAATGAATGATGAGTGTTAATGTAATGAAATGGACAGACATTCAATATTTATAAAAGCTTTATATCTGAGTTTTGAATTGTGTGTTTTGGAAATTTTATAAGTATCTGGCTAAACAGCCAAATTGTGGAGTTAATTTGGATTGTAAACTTTGTGTTTTGGGCTCTCTTTATGTCCTTTCAGTCATGGTTTTACTTTGTTCAACATTTTGCTGTGTTGGCATGTAAATGCCCTAGTATGTGCTTTTTCTACACTATACTTGACAAATTCTTTTTGGCTCTGGAAGCCAGTCCAAAAAATTAGCAACCAGACTTCTGTTTCATCATTCAAGTTTATTTATAACTATTTTTTAATTACTGATACCACAAAAATAAGTGCCACAATGAAATTTCTAGACACCATGGCAACCTTGTACCTGGGATTTGCCAGACTGTGCAAGAGAGGTTATTATGCACCTTAATTAAAATTTGATAGGATCCTATGGTTCAGAAAATGTTTTGTAGGCTACCAGTGGGCCATCATTGCTTTGGCCACTTCCATTGGAAAAGTAGAAAGAAACATAGGTTGCTAAGCTACTTCCCAGCTTTTCTTGCCTGTTTTGAAATGCTGACTACTTTGATTTCTTCTTATTTTATTTTCTGCCTGTCTCTTGTCCTTAACTTTTTGGAGCTTTAACATGCTAGCTGGGCCAGATGTTGGCATCTGAAGAGAAACAATACGCAGGAGCTTTTCATTCAATTAACTTCTGAATTTTCAGAACCAAAGAAGCAAAAGAAGACCTGTCCTCTCAACCTAAGCATACATATTTCAAATTTGTTCTTATTTATGAGCACCCCCCCCCAAATTAAAACTGAATTATGGCTTGCCAGGAGAGACATTATGTGCGTCTGTTTGTCTCTGTCTGTCTGTCTGTCTGTCTTGAGTTTGTGAGTCAGGAACAATGTAGGAATTTGATCTGACAGCTTTTGATTAGCTTTTTGCTCTGCCTTATGTCTTCATTAACTTGTTGGTCAGAAGTCTTCTCATTTTCATATGTCTAAAATAAACAAAATCTCTCCCAAGTAGGTTTGACATTTATAGCTGAAAAATGCTGGGGGGATGGGGATCCTGTTGGATTGCTGAGCTTTGAGAAGTGCTGCTGAGTATTTCCTTTCTGTTCTGCTTTTGTTAATGCTGCTGTTGTTATGATTTCTCATCTGGAAACAGCATTTAAAAATGCCTAATATTTTAGGGTGCTGTGGGAGACTTTTCTCTGGATGGATTTGGCCCATTGCTTTTAGGCAAAAGGTCACAAAGTCACTCAGGAAATATTGTTGAACTGAGATTTGAACTTGTGCCTTCCTGATGTAACACTTAACACACTGTACCACACTTAGGTCTCATAATCTTGATACCCTTTACAACACCCCTTTGAATAATAGTGGACAGTATTCTGTCTTGGATATACACCTTAATGTGGTGAGGGGGTTTGAGTATGTCAGAGAAGCTAAGAGCAACATCATCAGGAGCACAGGCTTGGACAACAGCCTAAACTCCTGGAAGAGTCACTCAAGGCAGAATGGTCAAAGCTGAGACACCAGACTAAGATGCATCCACCCCGTTCAGGAATCAACGGTCACATCAGCAGAAGAGAATTGAATGTTCCAGTGGTGATGGGAGCAGTAGTAGTGGAAGGTGACACTGGTGGAGGTTCTTTCACAGACAACGGCAGTGTCAGTTCAGCTAACCCTGGTTAATACTGCACAGCAAAAGAAGGCAATGATAAACCACTTCTGCTAATCTCTTACCTTGAAAACCCTATGGTGAGACAATCCAAAATGGAAAAAGATACAGTGCTGGAAGACAGGACCCCCAGGTCAGATGGCACTCAATTGGCTACTGGGGAAGATCTGCGGACAAGTACGAATAGCGCTGTTCTTAATGATGGGACTGAATTAAAGCCAAAAAGGACATCCAGTTGTGAATGTGAATAGATGCAACTTCCAAAGCTGTGCAACACACATAATAGGAGCATGGAACGTGAAAAGTGTGAAAGCAGGTAAGCTAGAAATCATAAAACAAGAAATGGAACATTTAAACATTGCAGTTCTGGGTGTGAGTGAACTAATGTGGGCCAACTCAGGACATTTTCAGTCAGAAAACCACAAAGTGTTTTACTGTGGAAATAAACTCAAAAGAAATGGTGTTGCTTTAATAGTGAGGTAAGACATAGCACAAGCAGTCAAGAGCTGTGATGCAAAATCTGACCGAGTAATATCAATCAGAGTTCAGGGATGTACTTTTAACATAACCATCATTCAAGTTTATGCTCCAACTACAGATGCTGAGGAAGAAAATAATAAACTTTTATGCAAATGTCCAAGAATAAATTGATTATACACAAAACAAGAAATGCTGATAATCATAGATGACTGGAAAACAAAAGTAGGAAACAAAGCAGAATCAAACATAGTTGGAAAATTTGGACTAGGATCACGAAATGAAGCAGGAGAGGAACTCATAGAATTTTGTGATGCCAACTACCAGTTCATTACTAACACGTGCTTCAGGCAACCAAAAAGACGATTATATATGTGGAGAACACTGGGTGACCAATACAGAAACCAAATAGGTTATATAATTGGAATCAGAAGATGGAGAAATTCTATCCTCTCTGCTAAAACAAGACCCAGGAGCTGATTGTAATACATATCATGAATTGCTAATGTCAAAAATTAGAATGAAGTTGAAGAAAAACTCTAAAAAAATCATAGTGCCAAAATACAATCTAAACAATATTCCTGAAGAATTTAAAGACCATGTAAAGAACAGATTTGCAATACTAAGTTTAATTGATTGTGAGCTGGAAGAACTATGGGCTGAAACCAGAGATATTATCAAGGAAGAATGTGCAAAGACTATTCCTGTAGCCAAAAGAAAAGAGAAACCCAAATCGATGACTGAGGAAACTCTTAAAATTGCTAAAGATATATGAGAAGTAAAGACAAAAGGTGACAGAACTAGGGTCAAAATTCTCAAGGCAGCTCTTCAGCAATTTGCACGCAGAGACAAAGAAATCTATTATAATAATCAGGGCAAAGAAATAGAGGACAACAATCAAAAAGAAAGAACAAGAGATCTGTTCCAAAAGATCCAAGAAATCAAAGGGAAATTCAAGCCATGGCTTGGGCTGCTGAAAGATCTACATGGAAATACAGTATCTAATCAGGACAAAATAAAGGAAAGATGGAAACAATACACTGAAGACCTATATAAAAGAGATGGAAGGATGACCGATACCTTTGACAAAGAATCTTTTGATGAAGAACCAGAAATCTTAGAAAGTGAAGTCAAAGCTGCACTCAAAGCAATTGAGAGAAACAAAGCACCTGGAGTAGATGGAATACCCATAGAGCTATTCCAAGCTACAGAAATGGAGTCCATCAAAATCTTAATAAGAATCTGTCAACAAATATGGAAAACAAAACAATAGCCCACGAACTGGAAATGCTCAGTCTACATTCCAGTTCTTTAAAAAGGGGATGCCAAAAAGTGCAGCAACTATCAGACTGTTCCCATGCAAGCAAAGTGATGCTGGTTTCCAATTGGCAAAGGTGTCAGACAAGGATGCATATTATCTCTCTACTTGTTCAACCTCTATTCAGAGTATATCATAAGGAAAGTTGGATTAGATCTAGAAGAAGATGGAGTGAAAATCAGTGGAAGGAATATTAACAATTTGAGATATGCAGATGACACTACGTTACTGGCAGAAAATAGTGAAGGCTGGAAATGACTACTGATGAGGGTTAAAGAAGAAAGTGCCCAAGCAGGATTACAGCTGAGAATCAAGAAGACAAAAATAATGACCACTGAGGAATTACACAATTTTAAAGTTGACAGTGAGGAAATTGAAATTGTTCAGGATTTTCTATTCCTTGGCTCAATCATCAGGCAAAGGGGAGATTGCAATGAAGAAATCAGAAGAAGATTCAGACTCGGAAGATCCACTGTGAGGGAGCTAGAAAAGATCCTTAAAGATAAAGATGTCTCTCTGGGAACCAAGATCAAGATAATCCAAACTATGGTATTCTCCATTACTATGTATGGTTGTGAAAGTTGGATGATGAAGAAAGCTGATATGAAGAAAATGGATTCATTTGAAATGCGGTGCTGGAGGAGAGTTCAGATACCATGGATGGCCAAGAAGACAAATAAGTGAGTACTAGATCAAATCAAGCCTGAATTCTCCCTAGAAGCTAAAATGACAAAACTAAGGCTATCATATTTTGGTCACATAATAAGACGACAAATTTCTCTGGAAAAGTAAATAATTCTAGGAAAATGATAGGCAGTAGGAAAAGAGAAAGACCCAAAATGAGATGGCTAGATTCAATAAAAGAAGCCATGTCTTCCAGGTTTGTAGGATCTGAGCAAGCCAGTTAATGATAAGATATTTTGGAGGGCTTTCATTCATAGGATTGCCATAGGTCGGAGGCAACGTGATGGCACATAACACATGCGCAATTAGCTTGTGTTCTGTGAAAATCTTCTGTTTGCTATAGAACATTAAAAATTATTGCTTTCTTGGTTTTAACTTCTGAGTCCTTGGGTTTCAGAATTAATTTTTTCACAGCTTCTACATTTTAGTATCTGGTCTCAGATTGTTCAAGGGGCTGTGGAAACTCTGAACAGTCGGTACTTCATAGCTGAAGAGTAGTGGAAGATGCGAAGAAGAAGCTGGATATCAAGCTAGGTCTAGGCCTTAATCTGCTACTGCACACCAAGAGTATAACATGATCATCAAATCTCCCTCACCCCACCATCAATGTTCCACAAGAGCACTTACCATCTTGTCAGTAGCAAGGAAGTTTTAATTTCTGATGATGGGTGTTAGGCTTGCAGGTGATTTTTCCTTTTATTTTCAGCCTGTGTTGTTCTTTGTGTCAAAGCAACTGTACCTATCGTTAGGGTTCTTTTCTTCTTCCCTTTTTAGATTTTTTTTAAAAGGGGGAAAAGGAGCAGAGCCTTAATGCCAATGGAAAACCAAAGAAAGGCTGAAGAAGAATATATGCATGCACTATAAAAGATCCATGGAACAAAGTACAATACTAAATATTGTTTACAAAAAATAAGGGAAGACTTTGGGTAACCTACTAATTTCATACCTTCAAATATGTACAAAGAAGTTTTCAATACACAGAAAATATACATTAAGATGTTAAGATCATGGGAGGCAGTTGAATCTTCATCCAAATCTGACTTGTTTTATAACTAAAGATAAGTCCCAGTAATTGTTATCAATGTTTCCTTGAATGTTGGTAGGCTGCCATCTAATTAATAGAATAATGTTAGAAACTTAATGGATCCTTAAGATCCATATTCAGACTAGCAAACCTGCAACTTTTTCATATTCTGATAAGTTTAGAACAAAGTAGTATTTTTTGTAGGAGCATCTTTTGAATGGGCTGTATATAGCTATACCACGATTCAGGTACCTGCTGAAATGGGCCTGGCAGTCTTACCCCCAGATCTCATTTCCTGGAGATGTTAGTGCCTGAGATTCGGAAATCTGCATGCAACTTAGCAGTACCCCCAAGCTTGCCTTGCCCGTAGTCTGGAAAAACTCTTACCTGACTGCACTCTGAAGTCTTCACACAGTTTAGTAGCAAGAATTCAGTGTCCCAGATAACTTGGTTTTTCAGAAAATGTCTTCACTTTTGTAATAAATTGCTTTGGACAAGGGCTTAACTTAACCTTTTAATATAACATACATACATTTACATATTTTGTGGTATTAGCAAACCCCCTAATGCAAAAAAATTTGGACTGGCGCACATTCCTTCACATTTTGTTCAATGGAAATTGTACACATTGTACAGTACTTGAGCTTGTGTAAAATTATGTATTTGTTGACAAAACTTAAATAATTGGAAAAGGGAGATAAGTCCCTTACAAAATTATTCACAAGTAGATTGCAATTTCAGTTCTTTTAAGTTTAAAGAATTGTTTTCTTCTTAACATAGGATAAGGTCTAATTAGTCAAGGGATTATCTTACTGTTACTAGTAGTATTGTGGTAGAGTTTACAGCTAGCTACTAGAAAATAAAAATCTGCTACAAGACCCAGCCACAGTTTGTAGGTACCTGTACCATATTTGTTCTGTGCTGTTAAGGCCCTTGTGGGTAGATAAATCAGGGATTTATCCCACAGATGCGATGAGCAATGTAAAACAGCTACCCTCCATGGGCTGTCAGAAGTTGTTATGAGTGAGAAATGGCAGTTCTAGATTCTCAATGCACCCAAGATTTGTGGATAACTCCTCAGGGCCTGTATGGCCCCTGTTAAGCCTTATTGACTCAGAAGAAGGCTGGTATAAGATGACGCATGCTATACAGGAACATGTAATTCATATTGTTTTAGAGTACATAGAAAATTCTAGCCTCTTAACTGATTTTCCGAGAAAGTTTATTTGTTTAGAATATGTAATAGGAGAGGCATGTTGCTGAGATTTGGGATGATGGGAAAAAGGATAAAACCTCAGTTGTCACATTCAGATTACAGACTTTTTCTTAATGCCAGCTGGAATTTTTCCATGTTGTTCCTCTACTCCTAAGCTCTGAGTCACCACTAGTGGAGGCAGATAACCCATTGTAATTGCTGGAACAGCAATAATTTGGCCTAGACTTGTAAACAGTGGTGTATAAACATTTCCACTGAATTAAGAAATTTATTAGCAAGACAAGACCTCAGCATCTTTTAGAAGTGACGTTATGTTCACAGGGGAAAAAAATGAAACTTGGACAGCTATGCTTGTAGTACAGTCATATCTTACAATTAAAAGGAAACAAAGGTGGAAAACAAAATATACTGCTGTTTTAAAAGATGGGTAAACCAACCTATCTTTTCACCTCCCTTTTTTCTCCTGTTCTTCCCCTGGATTTCAAGGGGAAATCCTCTCATTTCTTTTTATTCCCTTTCTGTGGTTCATTTGCAAAGTGAGGAGGGAAGTATTCTTTTTGGCTGTGGCTTCTGTGGCAGCCATTTGGGATTTGATCCAATCTCCTACATCAGCCACTTTAGGGTGATGCTCACCATCCCCTCTCAAAATTCCTAAGGTGCCCAAAGACTCAGAAAGGTTGAGGGCCCCTGAGCTAATACAATATTTATCCAAGAGGAAGATTCCCAAATTACAGAATGTTTTTATTAGTGTACATACCAGTAACTTGTACAGCAATTTAAGATGAATTTTTCTTGATGGCATTTCTGGGCAAAAAGTCTTTAAGGATGCAATTAGGTAAGCAAGGTAATGCTGTTAGTGTTTTTTAAATTTGATATGACAGTCTGACTGCAGATGTGAATGCAAAAAAGAATGAATGGGTAATCATGCTTGATCTTTGACATTTTAAAAATTTCTTGATGTGCCTGCTTAGAGCTAGTCACAATATGGTGGCTTGGGGGCAGAGTAAGTAACAACTACTATTGGATCCTTTAAGTCACTTCAGTGTGAGCTACATAAATCCTTTGGTGAGTGCTGGCAGTGGTAGCAAACACTCCTTGCATGAATGGCTGTCAGTGACTAGTTTTTTATAGCACAGCCATTCCGAGGTGAGGTAGAAGCTGGTGGTCCATTGGGAATCAACTAATAGTTGATATTTGGTTTGTGATCTGTGTTGTATTTACCCCTGAATTAGAGTATTTCAATCTTAGTTTTTCCTCCCCTCCTCATCTGTATGAATTCTCTTAATCGTACTTACCTGTACTGTATTGTGGGCACATGTGAATAATTTGGTTATTGATGAAGATGCTGTATCTGATATTCATAATGCATGGGTCAGATATTGACATTTAAACATTTTTGACCTTACACAGAATCAGTCATTTCCCATTGTGCACAACCATTGAGGTCAGTTGAGTGCCTTCTTGACTTGATCATCCATGTGCTAAGTTCAAAAAGGATATGTAGATTAGTATGTTTGTATCAGTCTTTCAGTACGGTCTCCCTGCTTTGGATTGGTTGGTCCTTTAACTGAGTAACAACAGTCTGGAGCAAAACTGTAAAACAAAACAATGGAGATTGTGTGTGTGTTGGAAAAAACTTGAATTTATGAGTTCTGTTTTCTGTTGCAGTGATTGGAACTCCCCGGCATGGAACTGAACTGGGCTGTGTTGAGGAAACTATAAGGTATGTCGAGAATTTCCCTATGTTGCTGACATTAGTTTTTTGCTTACGTGTTGATAGAGCTGTACAACTACAATTTGGGTCCTGAGGTAAAGAATTTTACTGTCAAATGCCAAATCTGATTATTTCAGAACCCCTGAAATTCTAGTAGGTTGCTACTAATCATAGTTGTGAGAAGAGTAAGATGATGTACTTGAAGAATCTGACAAAGACACTTATGGCCGGATTACCAGAAGATTCATTCTCACTTCAAAATCCCCATCTTCTCTGAATTTTCTCTCTGATAATCTTTCAAACTTTATACAGCATTAGAACTCTGGATCAACTCATCTTTGAACTCGAGATGTAGAAATTCCAGAAACATTGAAACTTTGGGGGAAAGTCTGTCTTCTGTTGGTGATGGTGGGGACAATAATATTGAGAATATATACAAACAGTATTTTCTTATCAATCCCCATAGTGTATTATACACATTACAGCACATGAATTGCAGGCAAAATTTTAGCCATAGTATGTCCAAAGTGGAAGAGCTCCTCGGATCGGAAGCGACAAGAGATGAGGAGACCCTCCCTTGAACTCATGAAACCATCGTAGCTAGGGGGTGAGCCCGAGGAGGAACGGAGGGGCCCCATACCAGCCCCGGATGAGAAGGAATTCCAAGAGACTAACCCTGAGCACCTGCGGGTCATATGGGGAGAGATGGGCAAACTAAAGAGGGAGATGGCACAGGTGACGAGAGAACTACAAGAGATGATGTGCTGCCTGCCGCTGGCAGGAGCGCCCACAGGGCCAGGACCCAATGGAGATGGACTGGGGGATCCCTTGGGGGACGCTTCGGCCATGACATCCCCCTCCCCCTTTCTGCCTTAGAGAAGGCCTGTTAGGACAACAGGACCACCACCTGTCATTCCTCCACCCCAAGGAGGACCAGTCACCCCGCCACCCCAGGGAGTGGCAGTAGGCCCGTGGGGATTTTACCCCCTCCCTCCACCTCCCCTAAGGGCCCTGGCTGTCCAGCCACCAGGAGGGGTGCCAGGCAGGCCACCTCTACAACCACTGCAACAGTGGCCACCTCCTCCGGTTCTGCCGCTCCCAAGATTACTGGTCGCCCCACAAGAAGTCCCTCCTGCCATGCTACCACAGCAGGGGTGGCATAAATTGGATACACGGTTTGAGGGAGACCGAGAAGAGTTGGCCTTCTTCATTATGCAAGTGTTGGAGTTTTTCCAGGAGTGGGGGTCATACCTTTCCGAATGAGCACTGCCGAGTAAGCCACCTGAGGTCCAGGCTGGGTGGCTCGGCGGCTAAGTGGTATATCACTGTATATGAGGCCTCGGCCCCAGAACTACGGAGACTTGATACGTTCATACGAGCGTTAAGGGCTCAATTCGAGGACCCACTCAAGGAGCGGGCGAGAACCAAACTGAAAAGGATGTGGCAGGGCACTCGGCCTGTGCGGGAATACACCGCGGAATTCAGGTAGTACACAGTAAAGGTGTGCGACTGGACAGAGGGGATCAAGATTGAATTTTTCCGGGCAGGGCTAAACCCTGATTTAGTAGCCAAGGCCTTAGTACAAGATGACCCCAGGACCCTGCTGGAATGGATCCAGCTCACCTGTGAGGTGGAGAACCGAGACCAAGTAGTAAAGCTGTTGAAGATGCAGCATCAGGGGGCAGCCAAGAAACCCCTTTCCGGAGCAGGAGGGAGAGAGAAGAGAGCCCTCAGCATCTGCTCCCCGGATACGAAGTGAGCCATCCGAATGAAGAAGGGCCTATGTCTACAGTGTGGAGGAGTGGGCCATTTTGCTGCTGAATGCCCAGGAGGGTGAAGGGAATCTGCAGAGAGGAACCGATTGATGAAAAAAGTCACAGCCCCGGCGGGCAAATCACCTAAAAAAGCCCCCCAAGAAAAGTGAAGTGGCAACTGGGCTCCAAGCGGTGGAGGGTTCAGGGGGTCGAGCGGAGACCCATCAGAGGAGGAGGAGACTCTCACCCTGCTGGCAGGAAATGCCAATGACCTGTCGTAAGGAGACCCTGCTGACAGGTCACGAAGGAACCAGCACCTCAAGAGGTGAGACCAAAAGGGGCCTTACTGTACATGCCAGTGACTTTAGTTAACCTCCTGAGGGGGACTCACATCCGAGTGTGGGCTGCACTCAGGATTTGATTGCTCTGGCCCTAGTCACCAGGTTGGGGCTGAACGTATGTAAATTGGACCATCCCATCGTGTTTGAGCAGATGAATGGGTCTCGAATGAAAGGGCCCTGGCCAGTGTGGAAACTGAACTTGTCCTGGTAGGGATGGGGAATCACTGGGAAGCCAGAACTTTTGTCATAAGTGACGCCACCAAGTTCCCTTTGGTGTTGGGGATACGGTGGTTATGGGACCATGACCTGTTTGCAAAGCGGAAAACGGGAGGCGCACCCCACC
This sequence comes from Eublepharis macularius, assembly GCF_028583425.1. NCBI lineage: Eukaryota > Metazoa > Chordata > Lepidosauria > Squamata > Eublepharidae > Eublepharis > Eublepharis macularius. The sequence goes on along the minus strand of NC_072798.1, from coordinate 39,480,728 downwards.
TCCCCAAGAGCTTCCTATTAACTCAGGAAGAGAGACAGCAAATTCCCCGAGTACCAGGACTTGAACCAAGTATTTGATGAGAAGGAAGCTGATGAACTTCCCCCCTATAGGGCTACTGACTGTGCTATAGAACTGATCCTGGGGCAACAGCTTCCAAAAGGAAAATTATACTCGATGAGCCCAGGGTAGCAGTGTAACGGGACAGTTGCCCGTGTCTAAAACCAAGTTTCAACTTGCCAGGAGAAAGATGGATCTCTCTCCGGGGAAGCCGAAAGCAGTTAGTCTTTAGACCTGTCAAACAGATAAGTTCTTTGAACCAGCTGTTTATCAGTACATTTATTTATATAGGGTTCAATATTGCTTTGCAACTCCCCATCAAACACACAGACACCAATCTAGAGTTTATTTCACTTTATTGAAAATATACCCTAGTTTTTTAATGAAGCAAGCAATCAAAATATAAATGGCTATTAATATGAATCCTATAACAACAGAACATAGAAAGGCAATAAGAAATAAGTTCACTAACATTTCTCAATAAATCCTAAGTTTAGCATTGCTCAAAGTTTCTATGAAATACATAGGTAGAAATAGTTTCTCACCTAGATTCTCCCAAGAGATCTCTTCCATCAGTACCCTGCTTATTCTTTCTGTGTTTGCAATGATATACCTAATCATATGCAAATATTTAGGGTCTATTCACATGATAGCACAAACAAATATTGATTGGTTTGACACTTCACTGAATATTCATAATTTCATAGTACAGCCTTCCAATTAGTTAAAAAATTATGTCATAGTCAGAACTGCAGAAGAAAACTATAAATCTCTAACAAGTGTCAAGAAAAGTTAAGTTGGGCGATCACCATTGGTTGAATCTCTGATAGAAGAACATCAATCTCAGTAGAGTCCACTATTTCAATTAATTGTCAAAGGATGAAAGCACACCTGCTGAATTACCTTATACATAGAAAAAAAACACTGAAAGTTCATGTAAAGTTTAAAAGTTCATCTGGAGAGTATAGAAGCTAGGCCTAGTATTGTTCAGTATTGATTATTGGCATATGATTTTAATCTATATTGGCATAACAGCAGGAGGAATTATGTAAGTTCATTGACAAAAACCTGTCACGATGATTCATCCGCCCTGGTTCCCCTCATGCTGCACCTGTGTTGTTTCGTAAAAAGAAGGTTGGGGTTTGAGACTGTGTACTGATTATAGGTGGATTAATGCCGTTTCCATGTCCAACGCTTACCCCCTCTGCTTGATCTGAGATTTGCTGGGAGTGGTGTCCCAAGGAAAAATCTTTTCAAAATTGGATTTAAGAGATGTGTACTTCCAAATAAGAATAAGGGAAGGAGATGAATGAAAAACCTCTTTTAACACTCCCTTGGGACAGTTCGAATAGAGTCATGCAGTTCGGATTACAAGGGGCGCCAAATTTTTAAAAATTTAATTAATTAGGTATTGCACAAATACCTGTACAAGGGCGTGGTTGTTTACCTTGATGACATGTTGATTTATTCACAAGATTATGAGTCCCACGTGAAACTAGTGCGCCGGGTACTAAAAACCCTGAAGGACAACCACCTGCTTGTGAAACTGTCCAAGTGTGAATTTCACAAAGAGGAGTTGGACTTTTGGGGGTGTAGAATATCGGGGCATGGATTAAAAATGGATCCCGCTAAAATACAAGCGGTGGTGGGATGGGACCCTTCTAAAACCAGGAGGCAGTTGCAATCGTTCCTGGGCTTTTCTAACTTCTACAGACTGTTCATAAAGAACTTTGCCCAGATTTCTTTGCCGCTAACTGATTTGCTGAAAACCAAAGGGAAGGGGCCACAAGGGGTGAAGCCCAGTGCTAAATTAGGTTGGATTAAGGAATACCAAGAGGCTTTTGAGCACCTAAAAACCCTATTCACCTCTGAGCCGGTTCTGCGGCACCCGGACGAGAACTGGAAATTTATCATGCAGGTGGATACAAGCGACGTTGCAATGGTGGGGGAGGTCATTTTGCAAGCAGATGATGATGGGAAATTACACCCCTGTGCTTATGTATCAAAAAAAATTTCTGAAACTGAACACCATTGGGCGATATGGGACAAAGAGGCTTTGGCCGTTAAGTTAGCTTTGTGCCCCTGGAGACATTGGCTGGAGGGGGCTAAAGTGCCATTTGAGGTCTGGACTGATCATAAAAATTTAGAGGCACTGTGCACCCTGTGCAAACTAGGTGCCAAAAACCTACGTTGGGCGGAGTTCTTCTCCAAGTTTAATTTTACACTGAAGCACCTCCCTGGCAAATCTAACTTCCTGGCAGATGCCCTCTTGTGCATGTCCCAACATGAAAGCCAGAGAGAAAAAGTAATAGACAATGTTTTCGCCATCCCAATTGGGGGAGGCAGTGACCTCCCGGAGCCAAGCCAAACAGTTAAAGCAAAATGCTCTCTCCACGAACTGGGAAGAAAGAGTTAAAGAGGAAGCAGAGAATGAAGGAGACACCCTACCAAAGGATGAACTACAGAGGGGAGGGGGGGCGGCTGGTATCAACAGGGTAAATTGTATGTATGTTCCAGCCAGTTTAAGGGGAGAAGTGTTGAAACAATATCATGATTCCAAGTTGGCTGGCCACTTTGGATATTTAAAAACGTTGCATCTGGTACAAAGACAATTTTGGTGGCCAAACATGAGAAGTGACATTTCTCAGTATGCATTCATTTGCCAAGTGTGTTTGATGAGGAAAAGCAAACGAGGTAAACTGCCTGGTCTTCTACAACCCTTAGAAACCCCCTCTCGACCATGGGCTGTGGTCTCAGTGGACTTTATTACTGACCTCCCCCACTCAGAGGGAAAAAACTGCAATCTTAGTGGTGGTTGATTTGTTTTCGAAGCAAGCTCATTTCATTCCATGCTCCAAAATTCCAACCGCAAAGAAACTAGCCACCCTCTTTATGCAGCACGTGGTCAGACTGCACTCATTTCTGGATAAGGTAATATCTGATAAAGGAGTCCAGTTTGTTGCCAACTTCTGGCGGGAGCTACTGCAAGTAGCAGGGATTGAACAAGGCATTAACTCCGTCCATCATCCTGAGACTGATGGACAAACCGAAAGAGTTAATCAAGTGCTGGAGCAGTTCTTACGATGCTACATAAATTACCAGCAAGACAACTGGGCTGATTTCCTAATTTTTGCAGAATATTGTTATAACAACTCAGTGCATAGTTCCACCTGGGCCTCCCCCTTCATGGTAGCACATGGATATGAGGGCACAGCAGTGCCATTTGTAAAAACCCCAGCCACCAACAGACAACAGAATGTCCACCCTACATTTCAGCCTCCTAAAGAAAGCTCCCCAACCTGATAAATGGCATCTGGACCGCGGAGTTCCCCCCCTCCCCATGGTGGACGGACAGCTGCACCATGAAGTGAAAGAAGTCCTGGGCTTGAAATTAAACGGGGAGAACTGTTCTACTTAATTCGTTAGGTGCATTTTGATGAAAGTCAAAAGGAATGGGTAAAAACTTCAGATGTAAATGCCCCGAGGCTTGTAAACAAATTTCACAAAGCTTACCCTAACAAACCGGGGCCAATATGAGGGGGGAGACCTTCTTGGGGAGGGCAATATGTCATATATGCCTGTCTGCATATCTGCCATGAATGTATTCTGTGTTATATACTGGTTCTCTGAGGGCATAAGAATGTTAAGGCAGTAAGTTATCTTGCAAGTATTTACTTTCTCTTTCCCCGCTGCCTCTAGCAAGTGTCCTTGAAGGCCGGCTGTGGCCGGCTCGAAATTTATCCTTCTTGGGAACTGGGATGATTTCATTCTTTGTTCTGTCTAGCCTAAACCTAGCTTCTCCTCTTCACCCCCCTCTGGCTCCTTCATACCCAAACTTCAACGGTCCCTATCCTGATGGCGGGAACCTTCCCTATAACTTAACACTACCAACCTCATCCACTTCACTTCTGCCAATTCAGTTGTCTGAGCACCTTGAACTTGATGGATCTCTAATAAAATTATGTCAACCAATACACCTGTGTGTTTGCTATGGAGAACTTTGGGAATCTACCTGCCAAGGACTGACATTTAGTCACATTTAAATAGATGTATCTTTGAAAAATATCTGCAGTGCACACTGTAATATCCTCTAATGCTGTAGATTGTTGTACCTTAAAATCTTTATACTACTCAGATTGAGTGATTGAAATCTTTTTAACATTTAACTCATTTAAAAAAAAATCATAGGCATCTTTTCAGTGCTCCTCTAAATTTCCTTGATTTAAAACTTTGAGCCAAATCTGTGTTTGTACATCAGTTGCTTGTTTGGGGTTGCCAGTCTCTTAATGAGAACTATCCTCTGAGTATTAAAAAAATATCCCAGGCTCTTCTCTGGCTTCCATCCCTGTCCCAAAGCATGTTACCAAGTTTTGTTCTGTCCTAAAGACAACATAGATTGGGAAGAGCACCATAAATGAAGCTGTCATTTTAGCAGCATGGAGAGAAATCCTATGAAATAAAAGCTATTAAAAACCCACAGAGTATATCTTTTTGCAGTCTTTTCTTGGGTTTCCTTAACAGTTACTGTAGAAGTTCATTGGTATCATTAATCACAACTATATTGTGCTGGCTCATGTTATGGTCTGCTCATCTTCCCATAACCAAGGATAAAAAGTAGTTCTTGGTAATCATAGTTAAGGGGAACAGTTAGGTTTTAGGGAATAGTTAATTGGAGTATTGTAGCACACACAGTTGAAAGAAACATGCCGTAGAAAATGATTATTCAAACAGCTTCACACAGCTTGGGGTTAACATAACACTATTAAAAGCAGACATGTCTCTTATATCCTACAGAATTTCATTCCCACTATTGGTTTTCTACCTGTTCTTAGTCCGATGTACTGAGATGCCAAAAAATGAATTGTGAAATATTTTAGCAGGCTAAGGATTCCGGTGTGGATATCTGAGCTAATTACTTCTGTTAAGTTTTTTTTTTCATTTGATAATTGTGTTTCAAGAGAGTGTGAGAGTAGGTTGAAAAAATGACTTGGCTGTCAGAAATGTAGTCCCATGTATGCTGAGGGGTTTCTTTTGAGACAAACTTCTTTCCCTAAAGCTTGTGCTAATATTCTCTCTCACACCTCATCTTGGGTAAAGCCTTAATTTGGTTTGAGAGAATGATTAGGGTCAATGATTAGGGTGAGCAGATAAACTTATTATAGGACAATAAGGATAAATGTGCATATAGAAAATGTTGCTTCTGTCTTCTTGTTGTTCCCTGCTATGCATAGGTACATTGAGCAAAGGAGTGAAATATGATCGTTTCCTTTAAGTCACCAAATACACCTGTCCGGTCTTGTTTCATTGGAGGTGGTAATCTGTTATGAGAAATGAGTGCATTTCATCTCTCTGTGTGTCTGCTTGCAGGGCAGAGAGTGTGATGTAGAGAGGCTTTTAAATGGGCAGATGCACCCCCAAATCTCAATAACTAAGTATTCATAAAATCAGCCTTTCTTTGGATTCAGGTGAGGAATATTCTTGATGTTCTCTTGCTCTGACCTGACTTACATGGTTCTTGTTGTCTCATTGCTTAGGGCAGCAATGAAAAGGTTTAATGTGATCACTGTAGATTGTCTATCCCTTTCCTTTGAAGGTAATGAAAAGGCAAGGTCCAGTATTGTAGGCACCACCTGTCAAATTCTTATCACATTTCCGCCTCTGTATTGTGAAACCGGTTTTGGCTTTCTTCAAGCAAAGGCCTGTAGGAGAGTGACTCAAGAAATAGATAATAATATTTGACACACATGGCTGCTTATAATAGAATTTAGTTCATTTGCTCCTGTTAATGTATGTTTAAAACTTGACAAGTGTTCTGCAGTATGGTATAGTTAGCACTGTGGTAGTGAGCATGTTGGCATATCACTTGGGAAACCTAGATTTAAATCCTCAGAGAGCTAACATTTATATTTTACTTTGTTTGGGGAATTTCGAGGCAGCATACATAGAGTCCCCAGGCCATCTCTGATGCAGGCACAGACTTGCCTAGGTTCAGCAAAGTTTATCATGTGCTTTCAGGCATGTGTTGGATCCTTGGGTCAGTCACATTTTTCAGCTTTACCTGCTTAAGATAATTGTTTGGATAAAAGGAAATATCATTTACACAATTCTAATCTCCTTGGAGGAAGCTCAGAATAATAATTTTAAAATTCTGGTATGTCTTTAGAGCATGTGTATAGAGCCTAGTATATATGCCAGAGTGAGGCATTCTGAAGGGATCAACATCTCTGCAATCTTGTTGTTCTGTCACCTTGCTAGGAATGTTACTAAGGAGAGCATCAAGTGTGGGACAAATCATTGTTTTCTCCCACTTCAGCTCCCCTCACTGGGCTGTGCCCTTTAATATTGTAGAACAACCAACAGAAAATATATTCTGTGCCCTCTTTGCTATGCACATCAGCATGACTGGATCATAGGACTGAAAGGAATTTTGCTCTGTCATCCATTATAGGTGGGTGTGAGGGAGGTAAGGATACCTACTTGCAAGACAAGCACAAAAGGAAGGAAGTGAAAGAACATGCTTTTTCCTTGGCAGTGAACAGTGTTTGTACAAAGTCCCTGGCATACAAAAACTGAAGCAGTGTGAAAAAAAAACAAATCAATTTCCTCTCTGCTGCCTTAAGAGAACAAGAAAATAACAGTTAATTTTTAAGCCAGTGCTCCTATGAATTTTTGTATAAAATTGGATAAACACAAATAAAGTTGTCTTGTACTTCTGCATTCGGTGATAGCTTTGAATAGTCTATCATCAATATTATTATCCAAATCAAGAGTTAACAGCTTGATTCGCACCAGTGACAAAAACTGTGAGTGCTAATTTCTTTCAATTGAAGTTTAAAGCCAAGACTTAAAGCACTGAGAGCTTAGCTGTCGGAACACCTTAGCTATTCTGTGGTCTCAAAGTGCTGCTGCTCTTTGTCCTGTGGATTTGCAGTAGTATTTCAGGCTGTTTCTTTTTGCTGCTGGTCTGACTCAGTGGAATCACAGGCTGTAAGCTGCAGGTGAAGACCCCAGGGTCAAGAGCAATGTGGCTCATATTGCAGGGCAACTCTAACTTCCATAGAATCATAGGGTTGGAAGGGACCTCCGGGGTCATCTATTCCAACCTTCTGCACAATGCAGGAAATTCACAACTACTCCCCCCCCCCATGCTCCATGCCCAGAAGATGGCAAAACATCATCAGGATCTCTAGCCAAACTGGCCTGGGGAAAATTGCTTCCTGACCCCAAAGTGGCGATCAACATTATCCTTGGCCATGAGAAGGGGCCGCAAGAACTAATCACTGATTTAACCCTTCCTTCCTTCCCTCCCTCTCATGATCTGCCTAGGTTCACAGAATCAGCATTGCTGTCAGATGGCCATCTAGCCTCTGCTTAAAAACCTCAAAAGAAGGGAGGGCCCACCACTTCCTGAGGAAGCCTGTTCCACTGAGGGACTACTCTGACCATCAGGAAGTTCTTAATGTTTAGCCAAAAACTCTTTTGATTTAATTTCAACCTGTTGGTTCTGGTCCTACCTTCTGGGGCAACAGAAAACAACTCCATGCCATCCTCTATATGACAGCTCTTCAAGTACTTGAAGATGGTTATCATATCACCTCTGTCATTTCCTCTCCAGGCTAAACATACCGAGCTCCTTCAACCTTTCCTCATAGGACTTGGTCTCCAGACCCCTCACTGTCTTGGTTGCCCTCCTCTAGACATGTTCCAGCTTGTCAATATCCTTAAATTGTGGTGTCCACAACTGAACACGATATTCTAGGTGAGGTCTAACCAGAGGAGAGTAGAGCAATACCATCATTTCACATGATTTGAACACTGTACTTCTATTGATACAGACCCAAGTCACATTTGCTTTTTTAGCTGCTGACTCATGTTCAGTGTATGGTCTACTAAGATCCCTTGATCTTTTTTACACATACTACTGCCAAGACAAGTCACACCCATCCTATAATTATGCATATGATTTTTCCTACCTAAATGCAGAACTTTACATTTGTCTATGTTGAAATTCATTTTATTTGTTTTAGCTCAGTTTTCCAGCTTGTCAAGATCATCCTGTATCCTGACTCTGTCTTCGACCGTATTTGCTACCTCTCCCAATTTAGTATCATCTTCAGATTTAATCAGCATTATCTGTATTCCTTCATCCAAATCATTTATAAAAATGTTGAACAGAACAGGTCCCAGGACCGATCCCTGAGGCATTGCACTTGTCACTCTTCTCCAAGAGGATTGAGGAACCATTAACAAGCACTTTTTGGGTGCAATCTGTCAACCAATTACAGATCCACCTAACAGTAATATGATCCAAACCACATTTTACCAACTTGTCAACAAGGATATTATGTGGAACCTTATCAAAAGTCTTACTGAAATCTAGATAAACTATGTCTACAGCATTCCCCTGATCCAGCAAGGCAGTAACTTGCTCAAAAAAAGAAGGAAGTTAAGGTTAGTCTGACATGACTTGTTCTTGAGAGTCCCATGCTGGCTCTTAGTAATCACAGCCATCCTTTCTAAATGCTCAAGGACTGACTGACTGATGATTTGTTCTAAAACTTTTCCAGGTATAGACATCAAGCTGATTGGTTGGTAGTTACCCAGATCCTCCTTTTCTCCTTCTTGAAGATGGGGACAGCATTTGTCCACCTCCAGTCTTCTAACATCTCATCTGTTCTCCTAGAATAGGCTAAAAAAATAATGGGCAGAGGCTCAGAAATTACATTTGCGAGTTCTTTTAGTACCCTTGGATGCAATTCATTTGGCCCTGAGGACTCGGTTCCATTTAGAGAAAATAGGTGTTTATGTACTATTCCTTTGCTGATCCAAGGCTGTAACTCCCGTTGAGCACCATTTTCCTAGGAGGAGAAGACTGAGGAAAAGTAGGAATTGAGCAGTTCTGCCCTCTCTTCATTGCGTGTTACAATTTACTTTCCTGTCCCTGCAATGGGCCTACCATGTCCTTACCTTTTTTTTTTAAACATAAATGAACTCTTTTTGTTGTTTTTAGCATCTCTTGCTAGCCTAAGCTCATACTGAGCTTTAGCTTTTCGAACACTCTCCCAAAAGCACTTTGTCCCTCCCCTTTGCAAGTACTGCTTCAAAAGATTCCTATCCAGCTCCACTCAGGCGATTTCAGTCTCCACTCTCCTCTTATAGTGTATAACTCAGGCCAGTGTTCTGTATGTCTTTAAAAATGTTATGTATTTGAATGGTGGTGTAAGAATATACCCTGTTCCCATCACTAAAGTCTGGCTTCATTTGGCTTGTATGTATACTGTCTCCAACTGTGGTCCAACAGTCAGTAAGTATGGATAATGATGAACCTTGGTTGAATAAGAGATGACACAGTGAATGTGTTGGTGCTGTTTTTTGGTTTCCATAGTTTTCAGACATCAGCTTGCCTCGACTCTTTGTATAAAAATTGGATTGATGGGGACATAGAATTTAGTAGGACTCCACATGGAAATGCATAAGTACTCATAAATCTTTAAAACCTCTTTAATAGAAATGTGTGTCCTTTGTGAGACTGGTCCTTGTGAAGTCCTTCCAGGTCAACTTAACAGCAGTACCATTTTAAAATCTGTATACCTGCTCAGCATTTCATACAGGATGATTAGAAGACAAGGCCTTAAGATAATCCTTCAGTTTTAAGCATTCAGTTTTAAACATCTTGATAACGTGTTCTGGAGAACTGGAAATCTTGAACACTGTTCTGGATAATTTGATTGGTTTTAAAACTTAGTATGTGGCTCTTATTCCTTGTCAATGGCATCTTACATAGAAAAATGTTGTATGGTAATACCTCTTAAAGATCATTGGCTTATGTATTAAGTAGGGATGTGCACAGGAGAAAATTTTGTCAATTTGGTTTGGTAATAACGAACTGGAGAAAAAATACAGTATTCCTCAAATACTGAAACATTTTCTAGTTTGGTTTGGTATTACAGAGCAAATTTAGTAAAATTCAGCCATTGTTTCCTATGGGAAACTCAATTCAGGTTTATCCAGTGGCCTGGCGGGGGTGTGTGTCATTTTTTAACTGAATTTCACCATATTTGCAGGGCACCTATTCCTGACTTAAGTTTGAGAATATCAAATCTGATTAGGTATTCCCTTTTGAGTTTGATATACCCTGTTCCCATCACTAAAGTCTGGCTTCATTTGGCTTGTATGTATACTGTCTCCAACTGTGGTCCAACAGTCAGTAAGTATGGATACTGAATTTTACCAAATGCTGAATTTTACCAAATTAGGTAAAATTTGGTATTTTTAAAAGAATACCGAATCTGAATTGCACATCCTTAGTAGTAAGCAATTCTGTACTATGCCCAACATGAAAGCTTAAGTAGCAGAAGTCCAGGATACCATTAAAAGCTAAGTGCACCCAAAAGTTAGAGTGATTCCTTCTGCAAAAAAGGGCCTTATATTACTTTTCCCCATGCCCCAGCCTCCTTGGTTCCGATTGGCCTTCCCCCCTCCATTTTTTCTTAGTCCAATCCGAAAGATGGGAAGGGTCTTGGAAAACATAGGTTGCAGGAGAATTGACAGTTAGGCCTGTTGGAAATTTACTCTAGATCTCAGGCTTCCTTCAGGCTAGCAGGCCGAGGCTCATGGCAGGGTACCGTTGGTTTTCCTGGCTGAGACTGGGGAGTGTAATTGCTCTATTCTCCCCCATCATCCCTCATCTCTTCCAGCTGTTCTCATATTTTATTTCTCGTGGTGAAGGGCCCTCCCTTTGTTTTTCCTGCAAGCAGCATTGGTGGACTGAGGGCTGGACAAGAGATGGTTGCTTTGCCTCCTAACCCACAGACGGTGAAAGTGAACGCAGTTATGAAAGTGAATTTCAATTTTTCACTTTAAGAGTTAACTGAGGGTTCAGGTAATATAAGAACAGTTATTCTTTTATGTACTAAGCTTAGCAGTTTTGCTTCTAAAAATTACAAAGGTGCCTTACCTTCAGCTGCTTGTCTTAATTGAATATGTAAAAATTCCCATTAGTCTTTGCTGATGGATCTTCTCTGCCCTTTTCTGTTTGCAGTAGTTGCCCTAGCTCTGATAGAGGGTGTATATTATAATATATGTGGGTATTTCCAGTTAATACTTCTGCCTGATCCTGGAGTACTGTTTTAATAGTGTATAGTTCTTCCTGGATATATAAACTTTCAGTGGCATTCTGCTTGTTAGCAGTCTTTCAGCAATTCTTTGAACCAATTACAATGACGGATCTTAACAGGATCCTGGCATCCATGGAAGCCACTACTTGTTCGCTTGATCCTTGCCCATCTTGGCTGTTAAAATCAAGTAAAGATCACATACGTGAACCACTGAGATCCATTGTAAATCAATCACTAAGGGCACCTTCCCCTGGCCACTCAAACAGGTAGTTATCCGTCGGCTAATTAAAAAACCATCTCTAGACAAAACTAGACAATTATCATCCAGTCTCTAATCTGCCCTTTCTGGGCAAAGTGATTGAGAAAGCAGTAGCTGACCAGCTCCAGATCTTCTTGGAAAACTCTAATGCTCTACACCCTTTCCAGTCTCGATTCAGACCAGGGCATGGGACAGAGACAGCACTAGTAGCGTTAGTGGATGATCTCTGTCTGAATATAGACAAAGGCCATGCCTCCTTATTGCTCCTTCTGGATCTGTCTGCAGCTTTTGACACAATAGACCATGCCATCCTGTTGAGGCATTTAGAAACAGAAGTGGGCATCAAAGCATGTGCCTTGGACTGGTTTAAATCATTTCTCATGGAACGGAATCAAAGGGTTGCTGTTGGAGATCAACTATCTCTAGAATGGGAACTATCTTGTGGGGTCCCACAGGGTGCAATCTATCTCCCATGTTATTCAACCTCTACGTAAAACCTTTAGGAGAACTTATTCACAGCTATGGAGTTGAATGTCATCACTATGCAGATGATACCCAACTCTATATCTTGCTATCCAGGTCCCCACAGGATGCAGTAGAAATCTTAGATTGCTGCCTGACAGCTGTAGTGAAATGGCTGAAAAATAACAAATTAAAATTGAACCTAGACAAGGCTGAAGTGATGCTTGTTGGGAAGTCAGAGATCTTGAAAAACATTGTACTCCCCACTTTCAATGGAGTTCGTTTGACCCTTGCATACTTGGTTAAGAGCCTATACTGGATCCAGCGCTACTACTAGAAAAACAAGTTAAGGCAGCTGCAAAAAATGCTTTCTACAACCTCACTCTAGCCTGGAAAATGGTTTCTTATCTCGACCTGGCTGACCTGGCCACCTGGATCCATGCTATGGTAACATCAGAACTTGAATATTGTAATGCATTATACGTAGGTCTCCCATCTAAGTTAACTAGGAGGCTCCAATTGGTGCAAAATGCTGCGGCTCAACTATTATCAGGCGCAAGCAGGAGCTTGAACATCACTCCCATCCTACTGTCAATTACTGTGCTCAGTTCAAGGTATTGGGTTTTACATACAAAGCTCTTCACAACCTTGGTCTGCCTCCCTCCCTATGTCCCTCCATGGCCGTTCTGCTCATTTGAACAGGGTCTCTTGCAGGTGCCAGCCTGTACATGGGCGAAATCAACAGCAGTCCGTACAAGGGCTTTCTCTGTGGTGGCCCCTACCCTATGGAACAGCCTGCCTGAGGAGGTCAGGAGAGCCCCCATGCTCCTGGCTTTCCGCAAACAATGCAAAACTGAATTAGTCAAAAAGGCCCTTTTCTCAGCGAAGAGGGTGGTATTGTAGGAAAGGGGTCCCAGATGTTTTGCTAATGAGTTAGAAACCATAGATTTCACCATTATGTTGCCTTACATATTATCTGTTGCTTTAAATATGTACTCCTATATACTACCTGTGCTTTATGTTGTTTAATGCAAGTCCTAGAATTGATTATGTTCTGTTTCAGCAATTCCTCAACCCCATACTGGATCCTTGCTAATACTATGTCTTTGTAAACTTCTATTCATTTACCCCATTACATTGTTTATGGAAATGTTCTTGACATTGTATGGAAATGCCTGCCCTTGTCCTTGCCACTGATTTTACTAATCTCATACTATGTAATCCGCCTTGAGTCTCAGTGAGAAAGGCAGAATATAAATGACATAAATAAAATAAATAAATTCTGTCTTGGAATTTTCTGCCTTTTTCAGATTGGCATTGCAAATAAAGAGTGCTGTACCTAGCCATAACATAACATTCCCACTCTTTGCTCAGCATACAGCTCGATCTGCTTAACACTACTCTGCCCAGTGATTCCGTTTTCTTTTGGCCTCCTGATGAGACTTTCCAGAGTCATTAACTGATGGCTGTTTTTAAATGAAAGAAAAGTAGTTACTGCTTCTCAAAATAGCTTTTCTCTGCATGCCACCTGCTGCTGCTAGTTGATGAAGGTTGCTTAGCAATTCTTAAATGAGTAGGAAATTACCATAACCTTGGTAACTCTTTTCCTAAATAGAAAATTATTTAAAAGAGCTAAGAATAGGGAAGAGACATTTGTAGCAAGGTCGTCACTTTTTAACGGAATTACTTTCTCACTTTTCTGTCTTAAAATTATTGGTTAGCAATGTAAACTTTGACAGGTGTGTAGGAGTATACGACTTGTAAAGTATATGTAACTTTATTGGGGCTTCAAGCTTTAATCAGTTGGTTAATGTTAAATAGAGGGGCTTTTTGTTCAGGGCAAACACTTTATTGAGGCTATTTTGCTGTATCTCTTTAAGCAGCGTAAGGAAGAAAAGAGCTGTTCATTTTGATGAGTGACAGCTTTTGCTAATTTGTAAGCTATTTTATACTGCTTAATTTCAGAGAAGTCCTCTACATTAGAATTTTTACATTGTATAAATATTTAATGGCTCAAATTTTACAGAAAACCATGGAGGATACCATACCTACAGACCAGTAACCCGTGAGTTGGCTTATGGCTGCTGAGGAATACCATCTGCCTTCCCAGCTGGTAGCCAACCTGCACTTGCAGGTTGGGGTGGTAGTAGGGGAGAATAATATGTCTGCTAAGGGATAGACTGGGAAAGGGTTTGCAAAGTGGATGTTAAATTCCTTGGACTGCAGCAAAGGACACGAGTATGAAATTAAAGTGCACACTGGACACCAAATTAGGCTTTTGTGTGCCATTCTTACATACCTCGTTTGTCCTGGCTGGAACTGTTTCCCCTGTGAAGTGAGGATAATGCTGATTAGGCCAGATGAAGTACATGAGATTCACATGTGCTGCTTGATAAGCCATTTATAAAGTGCAGTGTCCATTTGCTCCAGAGACGTTTGATCAGAACGAATTTTGGGATTCACTTATTCCACATTTCTTCCATATCAGGCTTCTCATTGCCTCTATTCCACCCCTCCTTGAGGGTATGGAAGTGGCAAATAGGCATGCAAAAAGCCATAAAGATACCTTGTCTTAAGTGGCCATCCAAGTAAAATGGTTGCCAGCCAGGGCCGTGGCTGTTCTTGCATTAGAACATTTTGTTTGGAAAGGCAATTAATGTTTCTGTGTTACTGTTTAGCTTATTCCAGGCTTTTTGTCAGAACTGAATGTTTGATACTCTCCAGGCTGGCTTTCAAAGCTCTGAAAATATAACTAGCTTTTAATGAATCCTCTTCCAAGATATAGTTTGGAGATAGTATTCGTTCTGTTTAAGATGATCCTTTGTTAGGATCTGAATTGTATTAAACCTGCATCACTTTTTTGTAGAAGAGAAACTAATTTCTAGACCAAGACATTTACAGCATGTGCAGTCTAATTGTGTTTTTAGTGAGCTTTTTTTTTGGCATTGTATTTTTAAAAGGAAAATAACATTTCATGCTGTGGAGAAACACCCTCCGTTTTAGAAATCACATCAAAATTGTTATAATCGGGACTGTACTCTTTACATGACCCAAGATGCCTTTCTACAAGCTATTCTTGATTTCAAATTTCTTCAGACTCAGCCGTTGATTGTATTGACTTACACCATGTAATCTGCCTTGAATCTCAGTGAGAAAGGCAGTCTGTAAATAACATAAAACAGCCAGCAATGGGAAAGCTACAGAGGAATGAATCTTTTCACAAGCACAGAGAAGTTTGGTGCCCTAGCCAGCAGACGGACAATAGGCAGTTAGGTCACACCTAAGACCAGAAAGTCACACACTTAGGGAACAGAGGGGAGGAACCCAAAAAAGAGAGTGTATTCCTTCCTTTGATAAAGGAAGAGAAGGAAAGACCCCAAGGAAGGGTCAGTCACGAGAGTATAAATTCTCTGGATATGAGGAAGAAGCTCTTCTTTATCTTACTGCAACGATGCCTGATGTTATAAATGACATCTTGAGCACATATTGCTGACAATGGGCAGAAGCCCCAGACAGTGATCTAGGGTAATGGATGAACTATAAATGCTGCAGCTTTTTAAGAATTTTCCTAAAATCTCCATCTTTTTAGGGTATGTTTAGACAAAGGTTAGAGGATTGTGAGTAATCATTTCTTTTAATCCTTTCTCAGTTCTGCTGTGCATAAAGACTGTGCTTTTATTCTTTTATTAAATTCCTTATAGTTTGGGTGCTTCCAATCTGATTTCTAGAACCACCAATTCAGGGGGGGGGATACAGGGAGGGAGCAGCTGTAGATCTCTTCATCCCCAGAACATGTGGAAATGTGTTTGCCTGTCCCTGAGGTGGCTAGCAAGAGCGAAGTAGTGGGATGGAACAAAAGTGAGTTCTTTAAATGGCAATCCAGTAAAGAGTGCTAAATGTACTAATCTGCTTAGTGCAGAGGTATTCACTTCATGGTTCACAAAGAGCCACATTTACGTTTACCATCAAATGAAAGAACCGTATGACAACAGAGTGCCACCCCACCAAAAACACGCATACAAAAATATATTTTAAACTACCAGAGTACCTCTGAACACATAGAGTTTTCTCTCCCCATCACTGTTAAACCTTAGCCAATCCTTGTTTATCTGGAGTGAGGCTTCCCACATTCTCCTCAGCATGTAACACAGTAGCTGAGGTGGGAGTGAGGTTATCAATGCACCTGGAGGTGAGCAGTCTGACTGTGGAGAAGGAGTAAAGCTACCACCCCACTGTGGCCACCTTGCTCTTTTCCTATGTGTCTGCCATGGTGGTGGGTTTTTTTCCTCTGTGGCCGGGTTGCTTTCTCCCTCCGGCTGTCTAGAGAGAGCAGAATCTGAACAAAAGGGAGGAGGGTTGTTGGAGAGAATGTTCCTTCATACATGCTGTGAAATATAACTCACAACTTAGATGGAAAATTTTACATGTATATGCTGATAAAATACTTCTAGATCCCTTTCCCTGCAAAAAGTGGGTTAAAGCAGTTTATATACATAATACACCATAAAACCATACATACATCAGAAGAAATATTTATTTACAGCTTAAACCAATTGCATGTTACAAAAATTGGCAGTTTAAGATCTACAGCAAAAATTCATCTACAAGCTTTTCTAAACAGTTTTGTTTCTAATCAGTGGAAGACAGGAAGGGAGGGAAGGAGCTGTTCATGTCTCTGTTGGTAGCTGATGCTTCAGAACTACTGCTGAAATTCCCTGGAACAGATTGCCATGATCCTATTCTCTTTATTGAAGGTGAATGGAACAGAAAAATTGGCATGGGTTCATAGAGGGAGAAGCAGTTCTTCAGATATGTGGATCCCAGCCCACGTAAGGTTTTAAAAGTTAAGGATGGCACTTTAAATTGACCTTGGGGACACAGCAGGGGCTAGTGCAAGTGAGTCTTTCACTGCCAGAAGTGCAGTTGAGACAGTAAACTTCCTTTGTGTGTAATGTGTATATTTTTAAATACTGGATGGAAATTCTCTTCAGGTTTTATTTTTTCCCTTTGAACATATTTCTCCTTTTCACTCTGTGGTATGACTTCTGGTGATACCTTTTCACTGCCTGTAGGCACCTGCCAGAGGAGAAGGGAAGGTGGACAGGCTCTTATCAATAGGGGCTGAAATTTCAAAGCTCTGACTAAGATTAGCAAGAAGTAGCACAGTAGAATCCTGCAGCTCCTTGTCTTTACTACTGAATAGGGACTTAATACTGGCTAACTTTTTGAAAAAGCGATTGCACTGTCATAAAGTTGTTTGCATTATAAATGCTTTAAGCTATGTGCTGTCAGTGTTATAGAAGGATAGTAGATGAGAGGTATAGTGTGAAGTGGGCTACTAAAGGCAGGGAAAGCTGTGGTAATGTGCTGCAGTAGTGCACAGCCCCCTGTCTTATGGAGCTGTTTGTTGTATTACTTCCGTTACTAACATATGAATCTCAAGGACTGTCCTGTCTTCAGAACAGATATTCTTTGTGGGAGTTTATTTATTTATTTATATTTCAATTTATATACCGCCCATCCTCAGGGGCTCTGGGCGGTGAACAAGTTAAAATCAATAAAAACAAGAAAACAACAATACTAAAATCAACATACAAAACAATAACGAAATAAATTAACCAAGTGCAATGGTGGGGAGAACCCGCCCACCCCAAAGGTGGGAGGCCGACATGGCACCACCCCCTTCAACCACCGAATGCCTGGCAGAACAGCTCTGTCTTACAGGCCCGGTGGAACAATATGTCCTGCTGGGCCCAGGTCTCCATTGATAGAGCGTTCCACCAGGCTGGGGCCAGGACTGAAAAGACCCTGGCCCTGTTTGAAGCGAGACAGGCTTCTTTAGGGCTGGGGACCACCAGTAAACATTTATCCGCTGATTGAAGCGGTCTCTGGGAAACATACAGGGAGAGGCGGTCCCGAAGATATGCTGGTCCCAACCCGCTCAGGGCTTTAAAGATAAGAACCAATACCTTGAACCTGATTTGGAATTCAACCGGAAGCCAGTGCAGGTGGCGCAGGACAGGCGTGATATGTGACTGGTAGGATATACCAGTCAGGACCCACGCCGCCGCATTCTGGACCAGTTGTAGTTTCCAGATCAGGCCCAGGGGTATCCCAGCATAGAGTGAGTTACAGTAATCTAGCCTGGAGGTGACGGTTGCATGGGTCACTGTACCCAGGTCTTGGGGCGTCAGGTAGGGGGCAAGTTGCCTGATCTGACAAAGATGGAAAAATGCAGACTTGGCAACCGCCGTGACCTTGGCCTCGATCGACAGGGAGGCATCCAGGAGCACGCCCAGACTCTTCACCACTGGCAACTTTGCCTGTGGTGTCCCATCCAGGGCAGGGAGCTGGATCCCAACATCTGGCAGCCCCGTCCCAGCTGCAGGACCTCCGTCTTCACCGGGTTCAGTTTCAGCCTGCTCTGTTTCAACCATGCCGTCACAGCCTCCAGAGCTTTGGCCAGATTGCCTGGGGCCGTGTCTGGCCAGCCGTCCATCAACAGAAAAAGCTGGGTGTCGTCCACGTATTGATGACAGCCCAGCCCAAACTTCCGCACCAGCTGGATGAGGGGGCGCATGTAGATGTTAAATAACATCGGGGAGAGTATTGCCCCTTGCAGAACCCCGCACACCAAAGGGTGACGGGGCGATAGATCTCCCCCGAGCGCCACCCTCTGTCCCTGACCCTGGAGAAAGGAGACCAGCCACTGTAAGGCTGTCCTCCTAATCCCCACTTTGGCGAGGCGGCTGGCCAACAAATCATTGTCAACTGTGTCAAACGCTGCTGTGCGATCGAGTAACACAAGCAGCGCTGACCCGCCTCGATCCAGATGCCTGCGAAGGTCATCTGTGAGGGCAACCAAGGCCGTCTCCGTCCCATGGCCAGGACGGAAGCCAGACTGGAATGGGTCCAGGACTACAGCATCATTCAGCAATTCCTGCAGTTGTACTGCCACCACCCGCTCAATCACTTTGCCCAGGAACGGGAGGTTCGACACTGGGCAGTAACTGGATGGGTCGGTGGGGTCCAAAGATGGTTTTTTCAGGAGGGCAGCACCACCTCCTCTTTTAACGCTCCTGGAAAAACTCCAGAGCTCAGGGAGATGTTAACAATGGCCTCCAAATGGTCCTGTAGCCCCTCCGAGCTGGCCTTCACCAGCCAGGATGGGCAGGGGTCTAGAGAACAGGTGGTTGGCCTCATCCCCTGCAGGATCCTGTCAACTTCGTCCTGGGAGAGCAGCCTGAAATGATCTAATACAGACCCAGAAGACGGCCAAGGGGTCTCCAGTTCCCTTACTGTATCAACAGTGGGCGGCAGGCCACGGCGAAGGGACAAAATTTTGCCCACACAATAGCTCGCAAAAGCCTCGCAGCCAATAGTCAAATTAAGAATTTGGTGGTCTCCCTGAGAGAGGGAAACCAAGGACTGAACTGTTCGAAATAATTGAGCTGGGTGTGAGCTTAGCGGACGCAATGGAAACATCAAAGAAATCCCTCTTTGCTGCTTTCACTGCCACCTCGTAGGCTTTCATAAACGTCCTATAAGATGTTCTTGCCTCTTCGTCGTGCCCCCGCCTCCACACTTGCTCTAGTCTCAGAGACCGCTTCATCTGGCGAAGCTCCTCGGTGAACCAAGGAGCTACCTGTTTGCAGGCTTGGAGAGGACGGCAGGGGCAATAACGTCGATGGCTTCGGAAAGTTGACCATGCCAATCATCTACCAGCTCATCTAACGTATTGCCAGGGGGCATCGGATCTCACAGAGCCACCTGGAAACCAATTGGATCCATAAGTCTCCGCAGGCGAGCATAAATCCACTCACCGCCCACCTGGGAAAGGAGCGTCATGCTCAGACGAGCCTTCAGAACAAAGTGATCCGACCATGGCACTGCATCATAGGCATCCAGGACCACCATCATCCCTGCCCCAAAAATCAAATCAAAGTTACAAAGAGGCAGGGGTCATTTCCTAGAAAAAGAGCTGGAGGAACTCATTAGCATAACTCATTAGAATAACTCATTAGCATATGCCATGCTCCTTGACATCACCGAAAGTGTGTCATTGGCATAACTGATTTGCGTATGCCACACCCCCTGACATCATCTATCCTGGCTGTTTTGGACCCAATCCTGGCCATTCAGGGCCAAAATTGGGCCCGAAATGGCAAAAGATGGCTGAAAATGGGCCAAAAATGGTCATGATTGGGCCGCTGGTGAGCAGGAGAGTGATCCACCACCCGTCAGAGGCCTGATCCAGGCCGTTTTGACCCCAATCCAGGCTGAAATGGGCCCAAAATGGCCAAGAGTCAGGTGGGCGGGGCCACCTGACGTGACCTCTTTGGGGAACTGTCGGAACTGCGTTCCTGCGCGTTCCCCCTTAAAATGAGCCCTGCAAAGAGGGTTATAGACAACTGTGTCCCATACCTATGTGTATAATTCTGAACATGATGGCCCATGTGAATAATCTTCCCCCTGCAAGAATGAGCACCTGGCATAGAAAGTTATTTCTCCAAATGTGTATTGAGATATCTCAGAACAAAAAAGAAAATTCTTAAACTGGCAATGTGCAGAAAAGTAAGCCATGTGAGATGTTGGATTGCCATTACTGCAGTACAGTGATAGGAAGTTGGAAGATGAGGGAAGGATGAATGAAGAGGTGGAAGAAGTAGGCAGGTCAGTGGGGAATGGATTTTCCTGCAAGTTCTTCTAGAGTCTTTCATCCATGCAGGAAAGAGAAACTACCAATGTTTTTATTAGTCAATTTGAATTGGTCATCTTAAATGCTTACTCCTCTCTCCTTTTTTGCACGGGTGAAGAAAATAGTGACATGAGATATTAATATGCTTTATCATTAAGAACAGGTTGATATTTTCAGTTATGAGGAACGTGTGAAATTTATTTCTAAAAAGGACCACATGATAAATTTTCTCAAGAAACATTTTACAGAATATTTAATTGACAATGGCATTTGTCCATAATTTCAGGTTAGATAGGAATCTTGATTTTAATGCATTCTTCTTCAGTTAGCTCAGGCTTCCAAATTCTAATATGTTGGCTTTGGAAAGGGAAGTGAGATTAACTACTGTGGCATAACCATTCGTAACTGAGCAAATACTCCTCCACCCTCTACAATCGTGTTGGGAGATGTTTGATACTTTTGCCGTAACTGTATCCTTACACTAGTAGACGGATGAAGAATGGAGGGGTGTTAGTGTCAAGGCCTAAGATGGCCTACACCTGCAGGATTCCTGCTAGACAGCATAAATGGATTAGGAGAGTACAGAGGTTGGCCTAATACAATAGTGATTATTCAAAGTGGGCCTTATATAGGAATTTATATATAGTATAGGAATATGGAATTAAGATGGGTTCTGAATATAGAAAGTTAGCAGCATTAGAGTAGTAATGCTGCAAGTTATTTCATTGGGAGCTAGTCTTGAGTCTGGATCAGGGGGATGTAGGATCTAATCCGCTGTTTGCCATGGATTTGCTATGTATGGCTTGGACAAGTTGTTGTGCCTCCATTTCATCCTCTGAAATGAGAATGAGTTCTGTATATAAAGTGATATGCAGTAGGAATGGCATTAAATTCAATTTCAGCCGAAATTTGGGCTGAAATTGTGGAGATTGAGGAAGATCATTTTCAGGAACTGACTTGGCACTTGCCCAGTGCTTGCAGACTCAAGATTTTGTCTGGAAATAGCATGAGACATTCCTTAAATAGGCCTGTTTTTACAACTATGAGAGGGCCTCCAGTGGACAGATGGATCAACAGTGTCATTAACCCTATGAGACACTAGAGAATCCTGTGCTCACATAGAGAAACCTAGCATAACCTGATAACTCCTGACCTTACTGGGCATGCTATGAGGCTTTTCTGGCCTCTCGTAGAATCCATTCAAATATTCTGTGGGTTTTAGACTGCCTTCTGGATCTGCCAAGATTTTCTGGACTAAACTCAGGACTCAGGATTTTCTGGGCCAGACTCACTGGTGGTATGCTTTTAGTATAATGTGTTGTTTCATCTTTACATCTTTTCTCCAAATATTAATCAAGGGTTGGTTTCACCTGGCAGTAATGCTGTGAATGCAACTCTTCGGCAGAGAGGATTGAAACTGCTTTGACCTGCAGCTACTAACAAAATGCTTTTTAAAAAACTGACAGGCTTAATTTCAAGTCATAACTGTAAAATATGTGCAAGCTAAGAACTACAAATAACAGAAGCAGTATTCATCTGGAAAAAAATAGTTTATATACCAGTGTCCTATCCCTTATATGTTCTTTTTTCAGGTTGCCATCACGAAAGCCAAAGTGGATTTCTCCGGTGTGCTGTGCCTGCCCCCTTCCGTCATTGCTAGAAATGGGCTGGACGGAGGAGGGGCTGGCGACAATGAGGATGAGACGGTGCTGGTATCTCTTTCGGCGGCACCTAGCCCTCAGAGTGAAGCTGTTGCCAATGAGTTGCAGGAGCTGTCCTTGCAGCCCGAGCTGACACTTGGCCTCCATCCTGGTCGAAACCCCAACCTTCCTCCATTAAGCGAGAGGAAGAATGGTAAGTAGAAAAATAGAAGGTTAATAGTTTGAGATTTCTCTGTGTCTTTCTATTATTAAAATGAAGTATTTTGTGGAAGTTCTTGGATATGATGTGGCTTAACTTGTAACTGAGCAAAAAGGATTGCAGCCATATTTGTAGGTATGAACAGGATCAAATTTGCAATTAGTTCTGAATGGTGGTTAACATACTGCATAGAACTGTTATTCTTTACTACTAATTGCTCTGTAGAAATGCCTGTTTTGTGGTATTTTGAACATACATGAAGGAGTGTGGCCACCATGGCTATTGTAGTCTATGACTTTTGTGCGCGTGCTTCTGTTTTGACTTGAAGCGAACACACAAGTAGCCTGGTCTTTGATCCCTTAAAAACAGTTCATTTGTTGGGGCAGGTGAATTTATGAACTTGGTCTTTGGTGCTGAATATGGTGGCGAAGGTATTCCTGTCGAGTCTCTGGATCTTGAAAAATGTTTTAGGCTCTTGTGTCTGAATTAATCCTGCTGCTTATATAGGATTCCTTTATATGAGCACAAATTTTGTTTTAAAAGTTTTCAGCTTGGGCAGGGGAGTGTCCTGAATCTTCTAGATTTTCACCTTTGTACATTATTGTGCCTATAATCTTCTCTTGTGTATCTGAATAATAGAAGTATAAAGTTTTAAAGAGGCTAGCTCATAAAACTAGCACTATATACTGTTCTTGGCAGTTCATAATAAGCTGCAGGTGGTTGGGGCTAGAAATAACACGAGTGAAAAACGTGCACATAGTGGGTGTCTGAGAATGTTAATGCCGGCATCATGATCCCCTTGGGCAACACATTGGAGATCCCTGACTTAGTAAAATATCTAAATGCCTCATGCTAATACTGTTTTACAAGCCACCTTATTTCAGGATGAAGATATTATGCAACATTAAGAGGACAAAGTCTACCATTGCTGCATTAAACCCCCCCCCCACACACACACAATTTTCCTGATCTGAATCAAACTCTGGGGAAAAGTTCTAATGGTTTTTAGTGTGGATCAGATTGGAATGGAGTAAATGCTGATTATTCCTTTTGAAGGAAAATAAGTACTGACTGTATTACAGCTGTGATGGATACCTGTTGGTGAACATCTGTGTCATTAGCAGAACATTTCCTAGGATCCTAATTCTTGGTATGGTTTTGCAGCTGTTTTTTGAGAGGTAAATATAGGTGTATATGATTAAATGTCACAGAGGGGAAATAAAATACTAGATGCTTAAATTTTTTAATAAATGGAGTGTTTGTAGGAATGAATTTATTACTACAGCAAGGTCACTCCCACCAATCCAGTTGAAAATATTCTTGTACCAAGCATACTTGCCATCATGTTATCAGTAGTTCAAAACGCTTCTCATCACTTGAAGTTTGTGGCATAGTAGACCATGCTACACGATACCTTACTGTGTCTGAACGTGTGTTTATACGTGTGTACTGATAACAAGAGGCATTCTCCGCCATCCTCCTTGGAGGTCTAATGACTTTCCTATCATTCAACATTAGTAAGTTGTCCTTCAGAGATTAAAAAAAGATGGTGATTTACTTGCCATCAGACCCCAAAAACTTCATACTACCCCTGGAAAACGGTTGGAGTATATGTGAAGCTAACCATTCTTTAAGAAGGGTCCTACTTGCCTTTATTGTGTTGGTTGCTTATTCCATTGTTGAACCTAGCTGGAGCTATGATGAGTTGGTTGAGGGAAAACAGTTCTGTGAATGTCTCTGAACATTACTTCTATCTTTACCATTAATTGTAAGATAAATAACTTAGGGCTGTGGAGCTAAATATATGCATCTTTTCTGTTCATGTTTTAGAATAAAAGCTGTATGCAAAATACTGTATTGGGGTACAATTTAAGAGAGTTAGGAATACTTAAATTTTTTGTGCTTATAATAACCACCACTGTATTCTTAAAATGGAGGTCTCACAGTGGCACTGATGCAATTGGTATAATTTAACAGTTAGTACATAGATAATATGAATGTTTGCTGTGCAGGTGTGACTTTCTCTCTAGCTCTGCTGTAAATCTCTAGCAATGCTCTGCAGATGGGCTGCAAGTAATAGTTAAAACGTTCCTAACATTATCAGATTGGCTGTGAAGATCACCTAGTACAGTGGAGTGGGCTTGGTACATGACTAACCCTTCAATATATGTTGAGCAATGGTGAGGATTTACTAGGCATGGAATGTCCAAGCTGTTAAAGTGGCTGAAAAATGTTGTTTTTAAGGGCTCTTTTTTGTCTTTAATACCAGACAGACAGTTGACTCAGAGCTGAGCTGGCTTCATGTACAAAGTGGTCACCTAACAGATTAACACGTTCATGCCTTAAATGCACCAGTTCTGTGCTACCACAGAAATAATACAGAAAATTAGTGTATTGTAATGAGTTTGTATCTGTGTATAAGTTGGATCTCTTCCCTAGCCGAAAAATTGTACCAGTACATAATGAAAAAGTCCATCTTTCAATACTCATCTCCACATGCATTCATGTCTTTTAAAATGTGTCCATTTAATCTGTGCAGTTCTCCAGATCTGAACCAAGCAAATAAATTTATGGAGATCTCACTTTTTAAAATAAAATAGAGCAATGCACTATGGCCTGCTTTGGATCATCATTTTTGGCGTTCCTCCATTCAGTTGGATATGCAAACAGGCAAAGTCTTAATATTCTTTCATTTCTGACTCCTTTAAAAGCACAAGTCTTTTTGGGGGAGTAATAATATTTCTAATGTCAGGGCTAAATAGGGCTTTCCCACATGTTCACGCACAGCAGATTTTCTATATTTGGCCCATGAAGATTGGATTTGCTTTGGGCTTCTGTAATTCCACACTTGAGGGAGTCAAACCAAAATGGTGTCCGGTTTTTATTTCTGCATTTAGAAAAATGCCATTTCTGCTGCAGGCTCTCTAGGGGAAGGCAGCAGTTTCATTAGTATGGTTTTTTTGCGCATGCATTAAACATTGTAACATTTAGATGGTAGAGGAGGTTGTGGTTAACTTCTACCTCACCCTGTACTTTCTGTCAATGATTGGAAAGTGTTATTCTAGCTCAAAATTTAACAATTTCTATTAGTTTATTGGCTGAGATGTTGCTTCAAAAAAATTCAGGGGAAAAAACTGCTAGGACATACAAGAAACAGACTCCTCCACACAATGTCATCCTAAGTAGCTTGTGTTAGTGAGAAGACAATTGATTTCATCCTGCTGAGGTAGCATGCACGTACAACGCATAACAAACAATGAAGACATTTTTTTTAGACGGTGAGTGCCAAATTGGTGGGAGAAGAAAGGAGGTGAAGTAACACATTCCTGTGCAGCCAGTGTGGACGCAGGGGGATAAAGGGGAGGGTGAAAGGCAGGGCCAGGGCTTAAACTGAAGAAAACATTCTGCACTTCAAAAAAACCCCATCTTTTAACTTGGCTGTAAAAAAAAAAGTCAGAGTATATGCATGGATAGAAAAACTGCAGGAAACCTGGGGGAAAATTGGTTCTGCAGTAGGTATAGCCTTTCACTGTGTAGAACTTGAAAGAATATGAGAAGTAATTTGGAGAATGAACCAAGGTATTTTGATCATTTGTGCAGAACTTGGGATACCCTGAAGCTGTATGGGGCCAGAACCCATGAAAGATCCCCATGCAGAAAAGTTTATAGACTCCTTGTTCTTTTGGGCCACTTGTAGAATACTTTTCTAGTTAATTCCGTCAACCCTGACAGTTGCCTAGATTTGCCATCTGGGGATCTAAAACTGACCAATAAGCCTCTATTATAGAAGTCAAAACCCTTAAATGAAATCCCTCATTCTGTAGGCAACATTGCAACCTTGTAACTCCAAGAAGCTCACTTCCTTGTAAATTCCTTAAATAAGCAGAAGATATACTAGCCCCAAACTACAAATAAAAGCTGTTTATAATATATTAGACTTCAGACCTCAATGCAGTAGACCTCTGTCCAAGGACAGCTTGCTTCCTTGCCAGGCCAAATGGGAGGAATTGAACAAACTTCTAGTACAGCTCTAGGTACCACCTTAGATATAATGGTGAGATGGAAAATGGCCATTATAAGGATGATCATGCAGATGAACTCCTATGAGATTTTTTTGGACCTCTAGTTGGAGAGGACCACAAAACTTTCCTGCATGAATGAGTGCTTCCCCTTGTTTGCTGCAGAAGTATTGAAAGTTGAATGTATGCAGATACTCTGCTCACATTTAGTAAGCCCACGATTACCTGTTTTGTCCTTGCCAAAACCTGGCTGCTATCTTCAGGGCAACTCTGGAAATTTAAACATCAAGACTCTCAGTTCTCAGTCTTCCAGTATATCTCAGCTGAGATGCTTTAGCCCCAGATAGGCTTGAGGCATTACAAAATATATGTCTGAATATTCTTAGCACATTTAAAAAGTTAAATAGCAGCTGCTGCCTCCCACTTTGGAGAGGGCCATGGTGTGTTTATGGTTGGGGAAGAAGAGATTTAACTGCATGATTTCAGCACTTGAACTCCCTAGTGTTGCTGTGTAAGCCCTAGAAGGTTAGAAAGAACAGACAAAGAGAAGATCTCTCTTTCCTTCCCACAGAGCTAGGGGAGAAGGGGGAAAGCTATGTTTTGGTTAAAGCCACACAGAGGCAGATGAGTGAAACTATTGCTGCCTTTAGTCCCATCTGAATTGGCATGGTGGCACAGAGCTGTGTTTTTAAAAAATGGCTTGGAGATGTCTGATCATGGATATCATAGCGTTTCCTAGGTTGGTCCTAAGCTGCTTAGGGAGCCAAGTGTACTTGCAATTGCTAGCAAACATACAATGTAACATATCTCCGTTCTGAAGAAACAGATCTTGCTGTAACTGGTTTTATTTTGTTGCTTGATTATTACTATGCTGTGACCTGGGTGGCCCAGGCTAGATCAGCCTCTAAAAGTTCCCCTCAGGTTAACCTGATCTTGGAAGCTAAGCAGGGTTGGTCTTGATTAGTACTTGGATGGGAGACCACCAAGGAAATCCAGGATTGCTATACAGAGGCAGAATGCTTCTTGCCTTGAAAACCCCACGGGGTTGCCGTAAGTTGGCTGCAAATTGGCAGCTGTTTATACACACACTGCTGCTATTATGCTGGCTTTCTGCTTGTGGGGGAAAATGTCTTGTTTGATGCTGGGTCCCTTCTGATGGTGGTGGTGCGACAGTCTATTCTCCCCTCTCCTTTGTTGTGGCCAGGGAGTAGGATAGAACTAGCTCGGATCATTTGCCATTTGTGAAGCATAATTGATGATGAGATATGAAATGTTCAGCTTCTTCTGTATGTATTCCATATGGCCGATTCCACCTCGCATACTTTCCCATTCAAATTAAAGCAGGTAAAGCAAGGAGCACCCCTGTTACCAGAACTGCTTTTTATAATGGGGAAATTAGCTTTAGCAGTCTGTAACTAAAATTAGCGCGGATCTAACCAATGTTTACGGAGGTCCCGATTCCAGACACTCTAGTGACAAAGAGGCAGACTACAAATAGGTTCAATAAACACGTGTATTTACTAATAGTGTGGCGTAGGCCTGAACTTGCACATACACACCAGAAAGCATACAAGGACTAAGAAATACAGAGTAAGAAATATAGAGATGTTTGCATTAGCAGGTTCCCAACGATGATAAGGGAAATACTCACTATCCTGAAGCGGAGCAGAGACACAACAGCGAGGTGGTCCAATGCCAGCAATGGATCCATGGACAGACAGCAAGGGGTTCTGGATAGGAATGGCCTGAGCACCATGCGGTCTGAGAGACCAGCTTAAATACCCCAAAACGTACCCTGGGGCTGGTGCTGTACTTGGTGGTTCTCACAGATTAAAACAAAGGCTCTAATGGGCTACTGAATGGCTTGGATGGGCCACTTTGGTAATCTGATTGCGTTAAGTGACAACTCAGGAAGAGGGGACAAAAGAGGGAGGGGGACATCCGAGTGGGCTGAATGGATGTTCCAGCGGACAGGGCTTGTCCTGATGTCATCAGCTCTGGAATGCGGAGGTTTCTTTGAAATGCATTCTCTAAGTGCTTGGGATGGTTGGCACTTAGCTTCTTCTCCGGAGCAGCTCCTGAGATATGCAGAGTGGGGCGAGGTTCTCTCGCTGCGGACGTGGTGTGCCCGCTTCGCCGAAATGGCTTCTCAAAGCAGTCTTTTCCTCTTGGTCTTCTGGCTGCCTAAGAACATGGTCGCCGGCTGGGCATGGCAGGGGCGGGCTAGCAGGTTGCCCGGTAGTGAGGGCAAGCTTGGGGACCAACCCACGGGAGGCTCCAGGCGGGAACTGACCAGGGAGCGCCTAGCCAGGCTCGCTGGAGGTTTCCCCGGCAGGCGCCCGGCTGCTAGCAGCGGCTTGGGCCCAGATGAGGCAGGCTTCCATGGAGGCAGGTGGAACAGCACGTAAAACACAGTCCATAGCAGGGAACAGGCACGGTCCGTGGCAGATGGCAATGCAGGCACGGGGCACACTTGTAACAGAGTCCAAACACACACTGGGACGTCCAGATATAGGTCTAGGCAGGGCTGCCCAGGAAGAGAGTCCTTTGTGCAGTTATCCAGGCATGGTGTCAGGAAACTAACACAGTCTATGGCAGCAGCAAGGTAATCAACAAGCAGACAGGATTACACTTGTATTAGAGCACACACGTGCAGGGCAATCTTTGTGTAGCAGTAAAACAGCAATGCAGGAAACTTTAACACAGTCCATGGCAGGCCTTAAAGCGGTAGAGGGGGCCTACTTGGCAACACCCCAGTCCCTTTTACAAGATATTTATAAGCCTTCCCCTGGTCAGAAATAACTTCATCATTTTTTAAAAATTAAAGTAGTAGCAGGGTAACCAAAGTTATTGCTTTTGATTCTGTTTTCCAAATCCAAGATTATTTGTTTGGGATTGATATAAATCATGCATCCTTGGGTTTTCCAAACCTAAAGTCCACTTTTTGGGGAAACTTTCCATACTATTGTGTGGTCATTTTTGAGTGGAACTTTTAGAGGCTGTTAAATACTATGCTAGACAGAAATTCAAGGACTGTTTGCCTGGAGCTACATCTGCTTTAACAGCTCTGAACTTGCTTGATACTTCAAGAGTATAATGTTAATACTTGCAAAGACACTATTCAGTTTAGTTCCCCACAGTTTATATAGCCATCTCCGTAAGTTATTGAGGCTAAAATCCTACCTTCCCAAATACATGAACACTCTATTTGTTCAACAGAGAGAAGTAAATATTCAGTATCGTGTCATGGTTAGAGGGAGACCCAGGTTCAAATCCCCTTTGCCAGGGGAAGCCTGCTGGGTGTCCTTAGACTAGTCATTCTCTCTAAGACTGCCCTACCTCATATGATTGTGGTCAGAATAAAATGGAGGAGGGGAGAATGATGTTGTAAGCTGCTTTAGGTTTCCAGTGGGAAATAAATGCTGAAATAAAGATTGTAGGAGGTTTTAATGTAATGAACTTCTTTCAGTAAAGACGTAACCATGCAGGTCTAAGAATGGCTTCTCTTAACTGAACATCTTATAATTGTACTCATGAATACTCAGTACCATTTTACAACAATTCTTCTCACTAACACAGAGTGCAGAAAATATTGTTAAGAAATCTCTGAACTGCCTAGATGATTACTGTAGCTATTGCCAGTGTTTGGTTCTTTGTAATATTTATAAATCATAAGAAAAGGACTAAATGAACAAGCAGAAGCCTAAATATACAGATATTCAAAAATTACAAAATATTATATTATGGGTTAAAATATATGAATTGCCTGGAGACAAAAACACAAATTTCTGTGAGCTTGGCGATGTAGCTTTGTTCAGTAGTAAGCTTCGTGAGTGTTAGACTTGCAATTTAAAAGCTCCAGTTCTAGTACCTTGCAGCAGAAACTCCAGTCACCTCTAATAAAGTTATTACTCAGTGTGTGTTGCTTTTTTGATGATGCAAACAACTCTGTCCAGAACCCTAATTATGAAACTTTAAAACTTATCTAAACGTATTGCCAGTTTTAGTTGAATATGAATAGGTAGAGCAATTTTTTTAAAAAGGACGAGAAACTTTGGTTGATGCCTTTTATTGCTGATTTCTGGAAGACATTTCCAGAGGTCTTTCAAGAAGATTTCTTGTGGAGATTTAATCCTCCTAATAGGTTTCTCTTCTGAATGTTACATGAATAAAAACAAATAATAACTATGCTTATATGTCACTCTTCAAGACAGATTAGTGCCCCAATCAGAGTGGAGAAGAAAGTCAGTATTACTGTTATCATCACTGGGGCTGAGAGAAGTGGCTTACCCCAGGCCACCTATGCTATAGCAGCTCTTACAACAACTTCATAATATGTCAGGGTGCCCTTAATATTCCTCTAACCTGTTCTTTTCACTGAAGAAGTCAGCCTTTGTGTGGAATGTAAATGTTACTTTAAATAAATTTTGGACCAAACATTATGGCAGGCTGTTAAGCATTTTGATTGCTAATAAACATATGCCAAATTTTCTTCTATCATGGAAATCAAGAGGGGTATCCTTAACTTCCCCCACCCCTTGGGTCTTTGCTATTAAAGAAGAACATCCTATGTTTGATCTGAGTAATGATTCTGTAGTTAGAATAAAAACAGTACTGTTTAAGCAATGCAAACTCACCATGACCACTAATAATCTGAAAGTTTAATTAATCACATATTAATTTACTTTACTCAGTTTATTTGAAGTTACATTTGGACTGGAGAGTTTGGAAAAATATCTAGATAAAGGGCATGTTAGGAGTAATAAGGCAATAAGAAACTTGTTATCTATTTCTTTGAGTTGGTGGTCTCGAGAGGTATCTGGAGATGTGGAAGACTTACTGGACTAGGACTATTAGCCATGAAGCTCACCTTTGTCTAACCTGCTTCTCCAGCTTGTTGTAAGTCCACCACTGCTCCCTTCCCTTCTTCCCTAGAGGTTACATTCATTGGGGCCAGGCTCAGTGGCAACTACAGGCCAACTTGCTACCATGCAGTTTGCACAACTCACTCAGGTGTGGTGGTGACTTCAACTTGAGGCCACACAAGGGCCCTGCCCCCTCTCTGCTTTTTACTGGCAGAAATCAAGGCTTAAAGGCTGGTAATGTTCTGAAGGTGCCTTACCAATGGCCAGCACTGAGGCATTCATATCTTAAAGCTACAGGTGCTGCTTCTGTTACTCTGGGGTTCTTTTTAGACCCCTCTTCCATGTGTATTAGATTTTTCTGCAACCCTGGGGTGTTTTGTTTGTAGAAAGGTTTGTAGAAAGATCTGTCTTGTCTGTTCATGGCTCCAGTCTCTGGATTTAAATATTCACAGAGTTGGCTGTGTAGAGAATTAAATATATTGATGATAGGATAGGAAAGAGTTGTATTATTGGCAAGTAGCCTGGGTTGCTTTCTAAGTGTAGGGCAGCTGATAATTCAAGTGGACTTCTGAACTGTACAAACTATGGAGGCATGGAGTTCAGAAAGGTGTTGGGGTCAGAGTGGGGATCTCAGCACAAAGCCAGGTAAAGATCCAGGAGATGCACATGGAATTTGCTCAAGGAAGGACTTGAGTACAGCAAGGGAACTATCCCTCTTGACATATAGCCAAGTGAAGTGCAGTAAGAGACACATAGAGCTGCCTTATACTGAGTCAAACATTAGTCTAGCAAGGTCAGTATTGTCTATTCTGCCTAGCAGTAGCTCAGAAGGCAGAGGTTTTACACGTCACCTGTTACTTGATCCTTTTTTATCTGGAGTTGCCAGGGATTGAACTCGAGAGTCTACAAGCAGATGCTGTACCACTGATCCACTGCCCCTCCCCTTGAAATGGGAATAGTACACATACACAAATTGTGAGATGATTGCATCTTCTGATATAGGAATGGTGAATACTAGAAAACAAAGCCATTGATTTGTTCTCCCTGGGTTTGGGAAAAGAGGAAAATCCAGTACTTTTAATGTCTTGTATATTTCATACCAATTTTCTTCCAAGTAAATTAGTAATAAAATACTTTTGCCTACTTTTCTAATGCCTCACACAGGCACTGTTGGAGAAGCATCCTCCCAAATCAGAACTGTAAATAAATCACTGCACTGAGGGGCAGCCAGAAATACAACCAGCACTGGCAGGAACTCTCAGAGGGACAGAGCCAAGTTTCCATAAGCTTCCCTTGGGCTGCCATACAAATAAGGTACCTCCAGCATCCTTACATCTTCAGGACTAAAGCCAAAACCAGATTCCCCCTTCCCTCTGAATACAAATTCCAGTGTGCTAGTAGAGTAGTCCATAGCATGAAAAAACAAAAACAAAAGAGTTGTGTTCCAAACTTGTCTATGGTTGCATAGCAGCAGGTGAACAGGCAAACAGCGGTGACAAAGCAACTGTGTTCAGTCAAAGCACGATAGTATGGGTGGAAAGGGAAGCCCAGTAGTGCCCACAGGACAATGGAAGGTGCAAGAAAAGCAGGCACTGTACAACCCAGCCCAGAAGGAAAAGGAAGGCAAAGGCAGGCAGCTCCCCCCTTTATGAAGTGCTGCTGTGCTGGATGCACTCCTTGGTGGTGGGCTTAGTTTAGGCTCCTACAGCAGGAAACATGAGCACTGCAGCCTCCTTCCCCAGGCTTTTCTTTGCAGCAGCTGCCCTGATCCAGGAGCATTGTGAAGAATGGCTCCACCCTCTTCTATTTCCTCCACTGCTGGCACGACATGAACTGCCTCTTTTCATCATAGAATATGGGCACTGGTTTTCCCAGTCTTCCCAATGGAAGAGCTTCCTTGTATGATAGCGGAGGAAGTGGAGATGTGGAACCTCTGTTTTCCTTGCTGCTGGGTTGAAGTGATCAGCCTCTGTATCAAGGAGGGCCTTATAGAGCCCCTAGATCTACTGTGTGCAGCTCCAGTGCTCATGCAGACCATATTACTCCAGTCTTGTTCCATCTGTGCTGGCTCCCAATTTGCTTCTGGGCCCAATTCATTGTCTTGACCTTTAAAGCCCTATATGACTTGGGGCCAGCATACCTGAAAGATCACCTACTTCCATATGAACCCACCCAACCACTCCAGTCATCTTCAGAGGGCTTTACACCACATACCTTTTCATGAGAGCAGGCTTAATCTTCCTTGTACAGGAATAGATGTATTGTGTGAATGACATGAAGAGATTTCCTTTGACTATAGCAGTACTGGCTCTTATATTGTTCCAGCTGCGTATTGCTTTAAGCTCACTTGAACCCATCAGAAAGAGATTCTTCAACTGGACAAACTTGCTCCAGGATGGGCAGTTTCTTGCCTTCCAACTACTATGTAGTATTACCCATTTTAGCCTCTGTTGACTTTAGTGTATCATCTAACTTAATCTCCAACTTTGTAAATATAAGGACCACTCTGTTTTCTCTCTGTGGTTAGCCTTTTAAGGGACCTAGGAGGAGGTGTGTGTATTGAGCTAGAGAGATAATAGATTTACTGCAGATGTGTGGAGACTGCTGTTTTTGCCTCCTACAGCACAGAAGGCTTTGGTACAACTTTGGTTCCAGCGCTATCTAAACTTGTGACGCTGGCAACACATCCTGTAGAGGCTACAGGCAAGAGGCCATTCTCTCATGAAGCAGTTCCCCTCCTTTTATTTTTAACTTTCAGTCTGATAAGGAGTTCTGGAGAACCTGAAAGCTTGAATACTGTTTTGTGATGTTTTGGTTGGACCTAACAAAAGCTATTGTATTACTTTTTGTTTTTGTAATCTTTTAGTGTTTGGGCTGCCTGGCCTGTTTCTAGACCTGTAATGCTGGAGCTCTCAGACTGTTGTGGGTTTGGCTGTTGTTTGCACTCAGAGGATCACATCACCATTTCTTTAGTGTTCATTCACAGTACAGTCCTTAGTCAACAAATGTGAAATCTTTCATCTGCCTGGAGGCTGTAAAACCCATGATTGTATCTGTCTGGGGCTGTCTTGATTATTTCTCAATCCTGGCAGCTTGCATGACTGTCCAGGCTGTGCATTGTTAGTCAAATAGATGTTGAAGAACAGAGCAAATTGAACTTGCATCCGCTTGTTAATCTCCATTGACATACTCAGCTGAGGAGTTTTCACTACAGAAGAAAAGGGAAACTAAGCAGTTGGGAATGTACGGAATGCTAGTCTCAAGATACTTTGTGTAATGAAGATAGTGCCTGAGGTGATGGAGAGATTCCCTGCACTGTACAGGGCACTGGACTTTTAAAAATATGTGTGACATTTTGGAACATGTCTTTCTGTAGCTGGCAACATAGAACTCTTTTTGAATTTGCCTTCTATTTAGCTAGTAGAGCGCCGTGAATGTGCACAATGCATTTTATAGTCACTATACCTGTCTTTATTTGCAGCAGACTTAGGAATGTTGGTTGCAGTGTACACAATTCTGAAAAGGTTGTATAGTTAATGGATCTTTGTGAAAGCCTGACAAGACAATTTACAATGCAATCCTAAGCAGAGTTACTCTAGTCGGAGCCCAGTGATTTCCATGGGCTTAGACTGGAGTAACCCTGCTTAGGATTGCACTGTTAGTTTTATTTTACTGGGGTCTTCAGGACTTGTCTGTGCAGCTTCAAGTTGTTGTGGTGTGGCTCAAGTATTTTTAGTTCAGACTAAGGAAGCTAGTTCACAGCTTGGGTTTGCATGTTGTTTGCAGTGCACCATTTATTGTGTGTCCATGAAAATGAAACTGTGTGCTTGGTATAGGATCTGTGTGTTGGATTTGTAATAAAAAAACAGAGATCTCCCACACTGTAGCATATATTTTGCCTTAGAAACAAAAGATTTTGTTGAAAGTTAATTTGCATATTTGAATACACACACTGAGGGCTGCTGATGGACATGCTGCACATCTTCACAAAGGCATTTGTTCAGTTTCCTCTGGGAATTCACTGTTCTTAGGATGATCTACAGATGATTATCAATTAAAATGTTAGTTGGTAAATAATGCAATA
Source organism: Eublepharis macularius (assembly GCF_028583425.1). Classification (NCBI taxonomy): domain Eukaryota; kingdom Metazoa; phylum Chordata; class Lepidosauria; order Squamata; family Eublepharidae; genus Eublepharis; species Eublepharis macularius. Next base: position 39,445,307 of record NC_072798.1, on the reverse strand, counting down.
TTTTACCTTACTGCAGTGCCTCCCAAATATATGTAATTGCAACACACTATATTTATATAATTTTATGTGTGGAAAATCAGACCTCTGTACAGTAAGATCAGAACTCTATTGTAAGAAGTCACATGAAGTGAAACTCAGTGTAGTGTAACAGTACTTGGACTAGTGTCATGGTTCCTTGTATGAGCTTTGATTCAATTGCTACCACTCAGTTGATAATCTTTAAAATAGGGGTAATAGCAACCTGCCTCAGAGCTGATATGAAAGTGAAAATGCAGGTTATGAACCATGTGGCAAATTAAAATGTATACAAATACATTTGTATACATACTGCCAGGAATTAATATTCAAGGTATGTTGTACCAGTATGCTCAAGCCTAAATGCAAAACTCCTTTGGTTTGGTCTTAGGCGACTATTTTGAAAGCTGTTGACTCTTAAGGACAATTTATTTCAGTAAGCTACAGCAAAAAAAGTAATGGCTTAAAATGGAGTCAGCACCATGATATGAGCTGGGTTGCGAAGAGCCTGACTCCTGGGCAAAGCTTCTCCCACTCAGTTCAGAAGAAGACAGTCAAGATGTGTGATTAGAGCAAGTTATGTTATTCCTCAACAACCTTGCTGGGCCTGGGACTCCAGATTTTTGTACTTCTGTTCTCTCTTCCCCCACCTGAAATTTCTGGATATGAGGAGGAAGTTTTGATTCTCTAAAAGGATGAGAATAATGCATCCCATCTAAGCAATTTTTTAAAAAGAACAATGCATTCTATAAACACTATGTACTACTTTCACGCTCAGGGGAGGGAAGCTGTGGCATTTCTTTTAAAGTAAAGCTGGAATCGCCATGGAGCACATGGCTCCTTTAGGAAGGACGGTGGCTGCGAGGGCAGCTAACTTGCCTTAGTAATAGGGGAAGGAGGTTGGGTTGTTGTTAGGAGACAAGTAGTTTACAGATCAATCCTAAACAGAGTTACTCTAAGCCCATGGGTTTAGACTGGAGTAACTTTGTTTGGGATTGCATGGTTAATTACTGATTCTCTTGCCGTTTCTTATTTTATTTTCTTCCTGTGCAGCTTTTCCTGTTATTTCTCTTCCCTTTTATGTATCTTGCAAGTTCTGTGCTTGAGTGGTTCAATCTATGCCAGAGAGCTTAGCCCTGGGACTTTTTTTTTTAAAGATTGGCCTGGGTTTGCAAAACATTTTCCAAGTAGTGATAGTTTCCCGGGCATGTGCAGAGTGCTTCTTCCTTCCCCCAAGCTACGTTCTGTGTTCTACGTTTGGGTCTGAAATTATGATTGCCAGCCTCCAGGTGGAGCCTTAAGATATACCAGAATTGCAACTGATCTTCAGACTATAGTTCTATATCATCTAATATGTCACCCTAATGTTCTGTTTCAGTATTTCTTCAGCTTTGTGTATTGGATTTCTGCTGGCTTTAGATCTTTGCAAAGATTTATAAATTTGTGCACGCGCGCACACGCACGCACTGTTTATTGAAATGTTCTTGAAACTGACTGTACTGACACTGTAATAGGCCTTGAGTCTCGGTGAAAAAGGTGGACTATAAAATACTATAAATAAAAGAAATACTTGGTAAGGCTATAGATTTCAAGCCGTTTCAGGTTTAAATAAAAACAAATATAAATAAATAAAAAATAGAATAGCCACTTCTTTGAAATTCTTTTCTAGCCACTGAATGTATATTCACCAAAATTATTTCCTCCATTGGAAAAGCAAGCACTGCTGGATACTAAAGTGCTGTGATTTTCTTTTGTTCTAAGATTAGACTTAAGGCACATAGGTTTTCAGAAGGATAGGATGTTGATTTCTGCTGATTCTCTTCACCCACTATTTCTTTTAGAATCAATTTTTAAAAATCGATTGCAGAGATAAAATAATAATTTCTTGTGGCATGAGCTTTCATGAGTCACTCAGCTTGTCAGACAAATTAAATTGTGATTCATGAAAGCTTTTGTTAAACTTTAAGGTACCACAAAATTTGGTTGCAGCACATTAAAATAGCTACTCTTTTGGAATTTATCCTAGAGATAGTAGCTAACTGCTAATACTTGTATATTATGTCAGTAAATTTTGCAGCCAACTTTTTTGCATCAGTAAATATGTAACCTGGGCCAAAGTTAGTGCACTGTTTGTGGGGGAGATACTACAGTTTTCAAGTTATGTGAAAATCTGTGTTTAAACTATCGTTGTTTTTTGCATTCCTGGATGAGAACTGCCTCCTCAGTACAGCCCTCTGGGGAATGCAAGAGTTCACATAGAACCTCTTTTTCCTTTCTGAAACAGGAGTTATTGTAGGAAGAATGACTCTCCAGGAAAGAGAAATCAGAAGGGATCCTTGCTTACTGCAGTCTAGCTGAAACTTTTTGGAATTTTTATGCTGCTCCTTGGCAGTAATTTGATTCTGATTGTACCTGTAGAGCGAAGGGAATAAGCAGTTCTTAGTGATAAGATCACATAGTATGTAAGAATTAATCTTAAAAAGATCAGTCTTGCATCAATCTGAAGCTACCCTCTTTCCTATATTTATTTTCATTTTCTGGATAGTTGCTATTGTGAAAACAAATCCATATGATTCTGCTGGAACCAGAAACTCCGATGATGGCAGTCCAATCAGGTAACTTCTCACCAGTTGAACGTTATTACTATCATGTATACCCATGTAATATAGGATGTGTAATAGAATACCTAGTGATCTATAGAAACAAGCAGCCAGATAAATATTTAAATTTTGTAAATACTTCAACTATAACTTCGGGATTTCATTTTGAGAAAAATGTTCTGTCCTTTGAATAAATACTGTAATCACTTCACTGAAATTCAAACCAAATGGTTGCCAATATTTGGGTGCACATTCAGCTAGGACATAGATGCAGAGGAGTTAGCTGTGTTAGTCTGTAGTAGCAAAATCAAAAAGAGTCCAGTAGCACCTTTAAGACTAACCAACTTTATTGTAGCATAAGCTTTTGAGAATCACAGTTCTCTTTGTCAGATGCATCTGACGAAGAGAACTGTGATTCTTGAAAGCTTATGCTACAGTAAAGTTGGTTAGTCTTAAAGGTGCTACTGGACTCTTTGATTCAGCTAGGAAAATCCCATTGTAATCACTGGTCATAAATTTGATGACTACAGAGCTTTTGGTTTTGTTATTTTTTTGGGGAGTAATTGGAAATAAATTCTTGTGAAACTTGCTTCTTCTGCTAATAGCTTATCTTCCATGTATCCATTTCTGACTGTAGTTTTCCTGATGCTTGACAACATGCTTATTTATTAGAAATGGTTAATTATTAGTGGTAGTGTTTTTCATGATACAATTAAGCAGGTGATGCACTTGTACTCATCTTACAATTGATATTTTTCCTTTGTGTATTGTTTGCTAGGTTCTAATGTTTAAAAATAATTTATAATTACTGTGATTTATATTTGAAGTTATTTGTAAATAATCTGCAGTTGGGTAGCAAGATAGCTCAGTTTGCATATGTTACAAAAATATTTAAGATATTAACATTCCAAGATGATCGTGAACAGCTCCAACAGAATGTCTCCAAACTGGGGCAAATGAACTTTTATGGATTGGATCCCAAAACTTTAATGTGTTGACATGGAGCCTGCAGAAGAAATCTTTTCTGCTTTTCACTTCTATTTTCTGTGTCCCTTGAAAAGCTGCTCTTGAGTGTCGGGAGATCCTTGGGTACAGTGTAGATTCTTTAAAGTGAAGAGAGAATCTGTTGACCTCCCATCTTTGCATGAACTCCTACACTATTCATTTTTATTTATTTATTTTATTTACTTTAAATTTTTATTCCACCCTCCCTGCAAAGCAGGCCCAGTGCAGATTACATCAGGTAAAAAAAATCATATAATGTACAGTGTAGACCCAAGAATGTTGGCCCAGTTTCTACAGATTCTCTCTTCCTACTGTGTCCCCCTACATGGCTTATCTTACATGTTTTGTGAGGGGCTTACATGTGTAGCGCCTAGGGGTGTGCACCAGAAAAAAATTCGGGTTTCCCGCTTCAGCTGAAGTGGGGAAAAACTTCGTAAACACCCGGAACCCGAAGCAGCAAGCCACTTCAGATTCGGGTATTTAAATTGCTTCGGCATGCTCTGTAAAGATTTGGAGCATACAGAAGTGAGGGGGGAAGCTTCCAGCCAGGCAACTGATCTAAGGGAGGGTAGCTCCTTTCTCCCTGTGAGGTGGAGGACATCTTGGGTGATTCCCACCATCCGATCAGGGAGGAAGGAAGTTGAATCTTTGTCTGTTCCCCGCCGCTTTGGAGCAACAGGGAAAGGAACATTTAAATGGGCATTTAACATTTAAAAGGGCATTCCTCCCCCCCCCCGATCAGCTGCCTGACCAGGCAGCTGATCCAAGGGGAGGGTAACACTTTCCCCTGCCACTTTGGAGCAACAGGGAAAGGAACATTTAAATGCTCTTTCCCTGTCACTGCGAAGCAGCAGGGAAAGGGCATTCCCCCCCTTCGATCAGCTGCCTGGCCAGGCAGCTGATCCAAGGGGGGGCGGTTAAATTGCTCCTTTCCCTGCCACTTTGCAGCAGTGGGGAAAGGGCATTTAACCACCCCCTTCGATCAGCTGCTCGGTGGGGATTTCTCCACCAAACAGCTGATCCCGAGGTTTAAATGGCCCTTTCCGTGCCGCTTTGCAGCAGCCTGAAACGGGGCATTTAAACTTGAGCCGGCTTGGATCAGCTGCTTGGTGGGGATTTCCCCGCAAAACAGCTGATCTCGGGGTTTAAATTTCCCTTTCCCTGCTGCTTTGCAATGGTATGGAAAGGGGCATTTAAACCCCTTGACCCGAAGCTTCCCGAAGCGATACGAATTGCTTTGGGAAGCTTTGATTCAGGGTTTTTGATTCTGGCCCAGCATGCTGGGCCAGATTAGGAAATCCTGAATTTTTGCGAATTGGGTCCGATTCGGATATTTTACCCGAATCGGAAACCCGAATCACGCACCCCTAGTAGCATCTTTTGGGAAGATGGCAAAGATTTCTGCCACAAGGGAAGCTCCATGTGGTAGCCTGGATCCAGTCCAATGTAGTAGTGTACATTGATCCATGATAATGGCTATGGCTTACTGACAGAATGCATGTTTTACATGCAGAAGGTTCTGGGTTTATTTAGTTAGTTTTATATTTATTTTATTTACTAAGTCAATGCTAGGAAAAGTGGAAGGCAGCAGGAAAAGAGGAAGACCTAAAATGAGATGACTTGACTTAATAAAAGAAGCCATGTCCTCCAGTTTGCAGGATCTGAACAAGTCTGTTAATGATAGGACATTTTGGAGGTCTTTCCTTCATAGAGTTGCCAGTTTCCTTCATAGACTTGACGACACATAACACAAACAAACACCCCACCTTTCTCCTAAATGGTGACCTAAAGTGACCTTTATTATTATCTTTTCCTCTAGTTTATCCTCACAACAACCCCATGAAGTAGGTCAGGCTGAGACTGGCCCAAGGTCACTCAGCGAGCTTCCATGGCAGAGTGGGAATTTGAACCTGAGCCTCCCAAATCTTAGCTGAACACCCTAACTGCTAAACCACACACCCTAACTAGTACGTCACAGGTTTAATCCCTGAGATCTTCAATCAGCAGTGAAGTGAGGCTATACGATTTTTAAAAATTTTTAATGGGCTGTAGGCTTATACTGGGGAATGTTGCAAATTAGAGTATCTGAATCATTGTCTATTTGATTGATTGATTGCCCACCTTTCTCACTGAGACTCAAAGCAGATTACACAGTGCGAGATTAGTACAGTCAATATGAAGGACATTTCCATAAACAATGCCATAGGCATTGTGTTTTACAAACACATAGCATTAGCAGCAATTCAATACAGAGTTGAAGAAATGCTGAAACAGAGCATAAGCCATTCTAGGACTGACAGATGATATATAACTACCCAGTAGGATCATACTTGAAGCACAGATAGCACATAGGAGCACATACCTAAAGCAACAGATAGTACTTAAGGCAATGTTGTGGTGAAGTATATGGTCCCTAACTCTTTAGCAAAACATCTGAGACCTCCTTCCTACAATAATCCCTCCTATCTGAGTAAAAAGTCTTTTTGAATAATTCAGTTCTGCATTGTTTGCAGAAAGCCAGGATGATGGGGGCTCTCCTGACCTCAGGCAGGCTGTTCTACAGGGTAGGGGCCACCACAAAGAATGCCAGTGTACAGGCTGCTGTTGATTTCACCCATGTGCAGGGTGAAAGCAAAAGCTTTCAAGAATCTCTGTTCAGATAAGCTAAGGTGCTGTGGAGGAACATAGGGAAGTATTAGAAAGTTCCATAGTGAATATGTCTGGTAATTGCTATTAACTGCAGTAGCTAAGTATAAATTTCATACTCACAGGTAGAAGAAAAGAAAAGGGAGAGTTGTTCCCTTCAGCCCCTACTGATGACCCCCAGGGGCATTTAGCACAGTAATTTTGGGGGCAGAGCATAGGACTATATTAGCTTTTTTGTATGATAAGTTGGGGCTGTTCTTATGTTTGTGATCAGTGCTAAATGAAGATAATTCTAGGCCTGAGAACTTGTGATTTATAAAATAATCTGGCTAAATCTGATCATGAGGGTAGCATATACTAATATATATTTCTGCTTCTCAGTGTTAAACAAAATTTTTGCTGGAAAGGAAGTACTTGTGTTTATCAGGAATGGTGGTACACACTCTGTTGTAGCCAGTTTAGGGTTGCCCAATAGATTCACACATCCATTCCTTATATGCCACCTGTCTTTCAAGTTGTGCAGGATGATGTACATAGATTTAAGAATATATGCCAATTCTCTCTATATACCAGCTATTCCGGTGATGCTGTAAGGCATCATGTGAAGGTAGACTTGCAGGCTCAGTATGCGGAATAGCTGAAGAACAGGGGAGAGGCATTAAATATTTGCTGGTAGTTATTTAAAACTGCTTCAGTGGTGCAACTCTGTTTTTGTTACTATTTGGTTAAAATAAGTAAAAAAGTTACTCAAAGTCTTGTTGCATGTAGTCATGTGTGTCAACTTCCCAGTTAACAAAAATAGTTCCAGTTATTTAAATATAATCCTCTTTGCATATACCAGAGGATTTTTTAAAACACAAAAGTGTCACTTCCTTTTGTTTTATGCCACCGATGTCCCAGTTTATCTATCATGAAGATGCCATAGAGAAGGCTAGTGGCTCCAGCTCTTCAGAATGCAAACACTTGCAGTCAATGTACATTTCATAGAAATGATCAAGTTTAAATTCCCTGCATGGTAAATTAAAAACGGCCCTTTCTCTACAGGTACTGTCATTCTATTTTCATCATTTATGTTGCAATTTTAATTTTCAGTGCATTGTTTTCTTTGTACTTCATAGTTTTGTGTGGTACATTGATGCTGTCTTTTTAGAGATGGACACATAAAGCTGAAAGACAGGGAGAAATTTACCCAAAGGGACACACTAAATTCAGAGGATGGCCTCCCAATCCATGTTGGACTCTGCTGTTCCCTGTCAGTATTGATATGGCCAGGTTGCCAGTTTCTTTTGTGGAAGTCTGGTAGCGAATTGCCTTTCCTTTCAGGACAGAGAAGACAGCCTTGGGTTCTGTATTGTTTGGAAAATAATGATAGAACAGTTTTTCCCCAAGTGACTGTCATATATTAGAGAAAGAGAAATCTTGCAGTCATGCAGGAGTTTTGGAAGGATCACTGCTAGCTATTCAAGAATTTCCATTTTGAGAAGCACATAGTGATATATGATAGATTGGGAGTTATTTGTTCTCTTGTAAAATGTGTTTTATCTGTATCTTGCCACAGTGGGCTACTGATGGGTGTAAAGAAGTAACCAAAAATGCCACATTTTTAAATGCTTGCTAAAGTGATTTATAACATACATTATAAATATACCTGTTATTATTCTGGAACAACCTTACTTGGCTTCTCTTGGTGTTCTGGGTCTTGTAGTTAACTTGCTTTTTCTGTTTTAAAGGAAAAATTGATATTGCTTAAAAGTTCTACTTACTGTGATCCTGGTGTTATTTTTACACATCACTGATAAAATGGAGAAAAACAAAGATATGAGTAAAGATTCTTAATGTGGGGGTATTTCCCTCTGCAGATTAATTTGAATTGTTCTTGTTTTTTCTTCTTCAGAAGATTCCCATCATATCCAGTGTATTGAGTATGTGTGGGATTTTTGTACACTGCTGGTTCCCAGGCCACTTCTTCCTCAAGTCTTGTCCTTCAACCTCTGTTTGTCGAATGCTGAAAATCAGTGCTGCTATCTTAGATTAACCAACAAGAGTTGCACAATTATGAGACACTTCTTTGGCATTTTTTAAATAGGATGATCAGTGTGTAATCTGTCACCCTTTATTCTTTCATGGAAGGCGTTCTCCCAACAGCAGATTGTAAGGCTAATGTTGCTTAAAAACAACAGAGCATCTATGTGACTTTGCTTAAGTATAAATTTCAGTGATAGTCACTCACAAATGAATGTTGATGGTGTACTTTGTGATCTTTGCTGACTATGACAATGGTGAGAAAGTGTGTTTGACACACAGCCAGACCCTCTTGGATAATATGACTGAATGGGAACCTTTTAGAGGACAGTGCCAGAGCAAAAGAATTTGCAGAGGCATGAGCATCTAAGCATAATGACCCCCAAAAGTAGAAATGATTGCCAGAGAAGGTATGAGATTACTACCGAGCAACAAATGGGATAATGTATCATACATATCACAAAATATTGGCTTCTTTTGATACTTGCTAACAGTTTTCTTAAAATGTATACTTAGAGCACTGAAGTAATCTTATGTTTTTATCTTACCCTTTTTCTCAGGATCTTAGAATGCTGTATACATGATTCTGTCCTCCCCCATCTTATCATCAGCAACTCGAGTGGCTAATCCCCCAGTTTTCTACATGGTTGAGTAGAAATTTGAACTTGGGTCTCCCTGGTACTAGTCTGTTACTTAAAGCAATTCCAGTAATATACCATTTCCCGCTCTTCTTCCAAGGAGCTCAGGGTGGCATATATCAATCTTCCCTTCTCCATTTTACCATCCCAACAATCCTGAGAGGGAGGTTCATCTGAGAGCGAGAGTAACTGGCCCAAGATCACTGGTCCTAACCACTAGCCTTTGGTTAAAAAAAACCTACATAAAAGTTGAGACACTTGCAAGAACAAACTGCCTCATTGAAACAATGCTGCTCAGTGGTCAAGTACATGACCCATGAGTCTGGAATCTAAGTTTTTCATTAAAATCAGAGCATAGATTTAATATTACTGACTATAGGCAAGTGACTCTCTGTTAGTCTCTGTCCACATTTGTAATATGGGGACAATGCTGGCCCAGTTTACCAGGTTTTGACAAGATTACTGAGAATGTGAGACACATGTGAATTCTTGCAAAAACTGCTACGTTAATTCTAAGGATTGTAATGTTTCACTCCATGTTCTTTTCCTTATGTTTTCACCATTTGTACAAAATGTACACTTAAAGCTCAGGAAATCGCTGTTGCAGTTGAATCTACTTCAGACATTCTCCACATTTCTCATAAACCACAAATGCCCACACTAATACTTTCCACTTATAGTTTGACAGATTCCTTTTACATATATAAAATAATAGGCATTAACTAGTGACAAACTGAACTTTACTCAAGGCTACTTTAGACACTCAAAAGAAATGGCATAGAAAAAGAAGCACACCATTTCCCCATGCTTTCAGGAGTCGTCTGAAGGCTGAAAGATGCTAATCTGCCTTCTTTGGACAGCATTCATAAGTGTGGGGAGAGGAAGCATGACTTGCTAGAACTTCCATTCTCTTGCTTTTGAATATTCAGAATGGATGTAGTTTTGCAAAGAGTCATAGAACTGTATCTTCATGATTCAACCAGATTATATCATCCCTGTATGAACTAAATAAGATGCTTAGTTCAGTTTTTTCTGTCCTGGACTGGTGCCTGTTGCAGTGGTTAAGTGACTGAGGGAGAACAAGATGATGTTGGTTGGTAATACTGATTGTGGGGATTGCACAGGCCATTTTGAACAAATCTGGCATTAACAGTTAGGAGTTATAGGGTCTTACATCTTTATTATTGCAAAAGCATTTCTTTTTTAAAAAAAATTTATTGAAACTTTATAGTGCTCAAAATTACAATAAGGTAACGATATATAACAATAAACAATACATAACAAAATATAACAATAACACAATTTGTAACTTTCTAAAGTACAAGTACAAGTAAAGTACAAGAATTCATGTCTGGTTATTTAAGTACAATTTCAAGGAAAGTATGTTTACAGTATTTAGCATGATGGTTCAATAGATAAATATACAGCAATAACATGAAGATAATTTATACATTTATATACATATTAAACCTGATATTTGTCCCATTGATCCAGAAGAAGAATATCTGGTGAGAGTAGAATCTCATAGGCTGTTATGCTTTTGATTTCTTTTAGGACCTCCTAAAATTTTTCAATAAAGGGACAACCCCACCAGCAGTGTGCAAAATTTCCTTCCTCTCCACAGTTTTCCCAACAGTTGGGAAACTGGGATAGTTTCTTTGGTTTTATGTACCATCTATTAATTATTTTATATGTTTGTAATTTGGTAACGATAGATTTTGAATTGTAAATGTTGGACGACCATATACGTTTCCATCTTTCAGTGGATTTTTCAGTTTGGCAATCTTGAAACCAATGATCTTGATATTTCCAAGTTCTGTTTTTTTGAGTGGATAGTATTAAATTATAAATTTTTGATATCAAGCCTTTACTGTGGTTCGAAGATGGATCTAATAGAATCTCAAATTCAGATTTGGGAGAATCCAATAAAGTGGCTTACATCATTCTTCTCTCCTCCATTTTATCCTCACAACAGCCTTTTGAGGTAGGTTAGGCTGAGAGTATGTGACTAGCCCAAGGTCACCCAGCAAGCTTGAGTGGGGAAATCACACCTGGGTCTCCCAGATACTGAGACACATCGCAGATTTTGAGTAGAGTCTGAGATGGTAAATGGCTTGCCTAAGCCATCTAGAAAGTTCTTAGTTAAAAGAAAACATTTGTGGCACATGGGTGCACATTTGAAGAAATGCTGCTTTGATAACATGATATTCTCAAGTCTTTTTCTCCCCCCCCCCCCTCCATCCTAGAGATAAAATCATCCTGGTGGAAACAGAGAAAATCAAGAATGATAACTACGTAACTAGTCTCACGGAAAGATTGGGCTTGCTGTGAGTGACCAGCCAGTATTTTGTTCTGTTGGGTGTTTTGTTTGCATGCATATTTTTAAGAGTTCTGTTACTGGTAGTAATGCCCTGACCAGGATGGGCCAGGCTAGCCTGATCTTGTTAAATCTCAAAAGGTAAGCAAGATCAGCCCTGGTTACTTCTTGGATGGGTGACCACTAAGGAAGTTCAGGGTCACTGTGTAGAGGCAGGGAATGGCAAAGCACTTCGTTGGTCTCTTGCCTTGAAAACCTCACCAGGTCACCATAAGCCATCTGGGAGCACTTTTCACTACTACTAGTAATAAATATGCAAACTCAAGGCCTGCTATTAGGATTATAAAAAGGAAAAGAACCTAAACTCTTAAGGAAGCTTTTATTGTAGGCACTTTTTAAAAAAAATTATTGATTTTGTTTGGAAAACATTGAATACTTAAAGCCTCTAGAGTTTGGAATGTTGTAAATCAAGAACACTGTTATTTTTAAGAGTAGGAGTGGGGACAAGGCCTGCTTGGTCAGACATTCCTCTGCAGAAAGGTTTAGACCTAAATAACTTGACTTATACCAATACCACACTCCAAGATTGCTAAAAATAAATCTGGGAATTAATAGTGTTTGAGTAGTCTAATAAACTTAAAAAAAAAACCTTACAGTTTCACCATTCAAGCATTCTATGTCAGAGATCCAACCAGTTTAGGACAGTTGCCATAAATTAGAATTGTTCTGGATTCTGCCAAGAACATTTAGTAACATACTAAATAATCTACAGAAAGTAATATGTGAAGGGGGATTAAAATCATCATCCACACAAAGAAATACATGAAAATGGATTAAAGCAGAATTAGTCTGTATCCAAGAAGCTGTCCTTGGGTGTGTATCTCACAAAATAGTCCATGATGTTTTTCTTTTCCTTCAACTGAGCATGCTTGTTTAAACTATTTCTTTCTCTGTTTTTCTTTGATTTTGCCCCACTCAGATGATACCTTTGCCTTCCTTTTCTTTAAAACTGCAGTTGAAGCCATTTGCAGTCCCTCAGATAAATCTCTCAGATAAATCTTCCAGCCAGTAAAGTTAATAGAAAGATACAGAACCAGAACTTGCCATAAAAATACACAGACTGCCAGCAGTTCTCAAGAGACTGGTTGTGATCCCCCCCATTTTACATTTTTATGTCATATGTGTTTGCCTGTACTCTTAGAACAAAACATGGAGAAACAGAATAGTTTCCATTTGGAAGGTATCAGACAAGGATGTATTTTATCTCCTTATCTGTTCACTCTGTATGCAGAATATATGTGGATTAGATTTAGATGAAGGTGGAATGAAAATTAGTGGAAGGAACATTAACAATCAGAGATAAGCAGATGATACCACATTACTGGCAGAAAATAGTAAAGAAATGACTACTGATGACGTTAAAGGAGAAAGTGCTGAAGCAGGATTACAGCTGAACATCAGGAAGACAAATGTAATGACTATGAGGAATCACACAACATTAATAATGACAGTGAAGAAGCTGAAATTGTTAAATATTTTCTATTCCTTTGCTCAATCATCAACTAAAAGGGAAACTTCAACCAAGAAATCAAAAGATGAGTGAGAGTTGGAAGGGCAGCCATGAAGGAACTAGAAAAGATCCTAAAGTGTAAGGAAGTGTTACTGGATACCACAATCAAGATAATCATTGATTTTGGTATCCAGTAGCCATTATGATGTATGGATGTGAAAGTTGGACCATTAAAAAAAGTTGACAAGAAGAGAGTTGATTCATTTGAAATACGGTGCTGGAGGAGAGTTTTACAAATACTGTGGACTGTCAAAAAGACAAATAAGTGGGTTCTAGAGTGATTCCGCACACGTTGGATAATGCACTTCCAATCCTCTTTATAGATCATTTGGAACAGATTTTTTTTTGTGCAGAACAAAAAGTCCACCTCAAACGATTGATAAAGTGCATTGAAAGTGCATTATCCAACGTGTGCGGAATCAGCCCTAGATTAAACTCAGTCTGAATTTTCCCTAGAAGCTAAATTGAGTGAACTGAGGCTATTGTACTTTGGTCACATCATGAGAAGACCAGACCCATGGAAAAATATAATAATGCCAGAAAAGGTGAAGGGCAAATGGCAGTAGGAAAAGAAGAAGACCCAAAATGAGATGTCTTAACTCACTAAAGAAAGCCTCAGCCTTCAGTTTGCAAGATCTGAGCAAGGCTGTTAGTGATAGGATGTTTTGGAGATCAGTAATTCTTAGGTTCAGCATCAGTCAGAAGCAACTTGATGGTAGCAGCTTCCCAGCATGTTTTTACTGAAGTTTAGGCTTGAATATCCCATCTGCCATTTACACTTTGTGTTTGTTTTGAGGAATATGGATGTAGGTTCTAATACTAGAACCCAGAGTTATCCACTGAAGTTGAAGGGTGGGAGATTCAGGACAGACAAAAGGAAGAACTTCTTCATACACACACACCAGAGAGGCAGGAAAAGATTTCTTCACATTGTTGTTTCAGGTACTGGCTCTTGGGATGGCATTTAACAGGGGCTTGCGCAGAAGGTGTGAGCAAAGGATGAGAGTACAAGGGCTCTTGGCCTGTGGCTCTTAGCTAGGGGTGCACAGCTAGGGGACAGACGTCACTTGCTCCAAATGGAGGGTGCTAGAAGAGAGAAAGAGCCCCACCATTGCCAAGACCAGCTGGCATGGAAACATGGCCTGTGGGACAATGCTTACATCAATATACCATCACTGTAGCCCTGGGCTATTGTGTAAGCCATTGTGGCGACTAACACATTGAATGTGTGAATATATAGCTTTGGGGGGGGGGGTGCACTTTCTCTACCCAGTGCATGATGTATGGTGAATGTACAATTCCAGTGCAGATGGGAGCTGGTAGATACGACTTTTGGTTCTATAAAAGGTGGCCCATATAAGGCAAATTTGCTTGCTGCTTATCTAACCTTTCTAACATCATAAGAGTCAACAATGCAAGGGGCACTACTTCCCCCAGTGCTACGCTAATATGCAATACCAGATATGTAAGAAACAAAACTACATACTGTACTGGGATGTTGCAGGAAGGTATGTACAACAGAGGCATGGGTGGAGGAAAATGGTGTGGTGTGTCTGTCCCAACTAACTCCCCCTGGCTATGCAATTCTTCACCAACTGCGCTGTAGTGGGTAGGTTGGAGGGGTTGCTTATTATCTTTCATGAGTCCTTCAACTTTTGCAAACTTCCAGTACAAGCTATAGCTGGCATTGACTGTATGGTCCTTTAATTGGAAACTAGAGATAGATTAGGTATTCTGCTTGTCTACCAACCACCTAGGTCCCCTTCTAAGCACCCTTTTTGAATTGGTAGAGATGATCTCAGATGTAGTGTTGGAGATACCTAGATTGAACGTTCTAGGGAATTTCAACATCCATACCGAATGTTCCATATCAGGGTTGGCCCAGAAATGTATTGCTTTCCTGGTGGCCCTGGGCCTCTCTCAAATAGAGACATGAAAGAGGTCACACCTTGGACTTAATAGTTTGCACTGAGGCTTTGAAGGTGGGTCTTGTTTTGGGGTTGGAGATAAGGCCTAAACCATGGTCTGACCATTATCTACTGAAGACAACAGTGAATATGGCCTCAATGCTCCCCCCCAAATATGGGGGCATTAAAATGGTTTGCCCCAAAAGGCTCATAGACCCTTCTAGATTCCAAGATGCCCTTGGGGGATTTTAGGATTCCAAACACATGCTCCATTGAGGGTGCTGTAGGAACATAGAATGTGAAACTCCTCAAAGCTATCGACAACGTTGTCTGTTGCTGACGTCTCCCTCCCTTATCACGGAAGCCTGCCTCGTGGTTCACCATGCAGCTGGGTATCCTAAAGAGAACTAGAAGCGTCTTTGTGTACACTGCTGGAAAATTCACACTGAAACTGATAGAGCGTGCTACCGAGCCCATCAGAAGACCTATGAAGCAGCAGTGAGAGCAGCACAGAAAGATTATTTCTCTGCAACCATTGCATCATGACCATTCCAATTATTCAGTGGTATCTCATCATCTTCCAACTCCTAAATCTGAAACTTGGCAGTTTCAGGAACAGACAATTAGCTCTGATGCCTGGATGCTAGCAGTAATACAGGTGAGGTTGAATAAATGCATAATACACTGTCTGGTTCACATATAGACCACTTTGAACCAGTTACAGCGATGGATGTTGACAGTATCCTGGTATCTGTGAAGGCCACTACCTGCACACTGGATCCTTGCCCATCTTTGCTGCTGAAATCCTCATAAATGAGTTCTTGAGGTCTGTTGTAAATCAATCACTAACTCGGGACACCTGAGTTATCCGTCTGCTACTTTAAAAACCATCCCTAGATAAAAATGGTGTGGCCAATCACTGCCCTGTGTCTAATTTGCCCTTTCTGGGCAAAGTAATTGAGAGAGCAGTAGCTGACCAACTCCAGGTCTTCCTGGATGAGTGGTGCTTTTGACTCATTTCAGTTACAATTCAAGCTGGGCTATGGGATGGTGACTGCTGTGGGAGCTTGAGTAGATGATCTTTGCCTGAACATAGACAAAGGCCATGCTTCTTTGTTGCTCCTCCTTGATCTGTCTGCAGTTTTTGATATAGCAGACCACACCATTCTGTTGAGGTGCCTGGAGGCAGAAGTGGGTATCAGGGGATATGCCTTAGACTGGTTTAAAATGTTTCTTATGGAACGTACTCAGAGGGTAGCTGTTAGGGGGGCACAGGGCATGTCTTATACCCCATATTATTCAACCTCTATGTAAAATCTTTAGGAGAACTCATTTGTAGCTATGGAATTGGATGGCATCGATATGCACATGACACCCAGCTCTATATCTCACTATCCATATCACCATGGGATGGAGTAGAGATCTTACAATGCTGTTTGAGGGCTGTGGTCAAGTGGCTGGAAGCTTTTAAAGAGGCGTGTACATATTCATTGAGGGCGGAGCTATCAGTGGCTATTAGTCATGATGGATATCTACTCCCTCCAGTACCAGTGTGCCTCTTTATAACTGTTGCTGAGGTGGTTGCTGGTGCAGCACAGGTGGGAGGGTGCTGTTGCAGACATTCTGTGTCTGGGATTCCTAGATGTAGCTGGTTGGCCACTGTGTTAACAGAATGCTGGGCTAGATGGGCTTTTGGTCTGATCTAGCATGGCTCTTCTTATCTTCTTACATACAAGAAATGAAGTATAAAGCATTAGCTCTGCAGAATTTAAGTGGTCTCATGCATGACACATTTGCATTTGGGTGGCTTTATTTCCCTTAATCTAGTGGTACTTGACCTTTCATTGCTTTTGTATGATTGATTAAAGAAAAAAAAACTTTTCATTGATCATGTGCTGTATAATTCCTTTGAATGTCCTGTAGCTGTGGAAATGAATTTACATATTATTGTCTACTATCGTATTCTCCGTTATGGTTCATCAGTACTGTATGAACTGTATCCTTCTCTACTGAGAGCTTAGAGAGAATGAAGTTACCATTAAGCATACATTCAAAAGTGCCTGGATCGTTTTTATCGAGAAGGGAAAGAAGCATACCTAGATGCTACCCTTATGGTTTGATTTTTTGTTTAGGGCTTGGGGGGCATCACTAATAATGACTCTAAAATTTTAATGCTGGATTGCATAGTGGCTGTGATCAAATTATTAATGGAGTCAAAAAAGTTAGAAAGCTGGAAACAGCCCAATGAATGATCTAGTTCTAAAACAGGAAATCCTGTGCTTAAAATATCTCTATAGCTGTTAAGCCAAACATTTTTCTTGAAGGCTTCAGAGAAGAAGGGTTCTACAACACCGTAGGCAGCTTGTTAAGTTTCCCCTACTACTTGGGTGTAAAGATAGCAAGATTTAGGAAAAAGGGACTTAATTATGCCGCACAATACCTCAGAGTACTCCACAGTATAACAAATTTGGCATGCATCTCTTGTATTATGCCAACACACCTCTCGGACCTTGAGCACCCTCTGCTGTCCCAATGCAGTTTTATTAAGAAGGACTTAGTTGTACAATGTGCCATCTTTGGCAGCCAGACTTCTTTCCTCCAACATAGTTTAAGTAGGAAAGGAATATTTTGTTGTCATTCTGGATCTTATTGACAGTGAAGCCAGTGCAGGAGGAGCCATGAAACATGTAACAGTGGCTCAAATACATATAGGTCAGCTTTGATGTGCGACCAGAGAAATGCAGTCCAGGAAACTGCTAAAGTGTCAGCAATAAAGCTACAATTTCTTCATTCAACATATTTGTAATTACAAATTCTTTCTCTTTCTCCATTTCTAAGCCCAAATTTGCATAAAAATCTGTCATTGATATTGAAGTGTTAATATTAATGTCAACTTCAATGCATTTATGCCCCTTGCTTTGCTCAACATATATATAGGTTTATTCTGTTTACCCGCATAAAAGCCCTATAAAATGGGCTAACCTGATAGAGTGAATGACTTGCCCATGGGCTGGTAATCATCATGGCCCAATGAGCATTTGAAACCAAGTCTTAACTCATCCAACCATTGGAAAATGTATTCAACGAGCACAGATACTTGTTATGATTTATTTAAAGATTTTACAAATAAAATCTCTGACATATGGCATACTCTGAAAGAGCACTGGTTTGTCTAACCACACAAAGTTATTTTGAGTATAGATAAGTTGCCCACATGCTTGGGCCTGAACAACTAAAACACATCCAATCAGCCACAAGTTGTTTGGAAATGTATGGCCTATAATATTTATACTGAATTATGACCATCTTGGCTGCTGTCAAGAGATGCTATTTTACCAAGGGTGAGCTCTTTCACCTGCTCAGTCAGTGCTGCTTCTCTTCTTTTATTGTTGCATTGTGATTTTATATTGTTGCTTATTTTTAAGCCTCTTTTGTAAGCCACTTTGAGTTCTCCTTTGCAGAAAGAAAGTGGGATAAAATGTTTAAATAAGTTATTACATCTTCCCAGAGGCAATTGCCAAGTTGTGTCCTTGGAGTAGTAAATATTTCATTAAAGGAAGAGGTAGTGCTAACTGCCTTGAAAGAGTTGAAACATCACCTCACAAAGCCATCACTGGACCTAGATTATGTGAATAACTGTAAACTGTAGGCAAATATCCCTTTTTGGGGTAATATGATTGAACAGGTGGTAGCCATGTAATTCCAGGCATTCTTGACTAAGATTATGGATTATTTTCATCTTGGCTTCTATCCTGGTCTCTAGATTAAAACTAACTTGGTTATAGTTACCCTGATGGGAGAGTGTAAGGATCAGGCCTCTTCAACCCTTAAAATCTTGGTCAGTCTCACTGGACTTTGGTTCAGCTTTAACTTGCTGCAGGTTTGGCTCCGGCCTAGCTGAAAAAAATAGTGCTGGCCTGTTAATTTCCAACACCTTGGGCCTCTGCTGGTTCTCAAGGGAAGCAACCTTGAGGAGCCTGGCTTTCTCCCTCTCTAGCTGTACTCCTTAATTTCACATGGCTAGCATTGCCAATTTTCTAGGTGTGCCCTAATTGCTCTTGCCCTGATAATGTGACGTCACCAGAGCAGAAAAGATGGCTCCCTGCTGTACACTGTTCCCTTCTCTTGGGCATTATTCCTTTACCATCACATGAAAGAGAAGATTGCTTCCATGCTCAATCATCAGAATGCCTCGATTTGCTTGGCATGGGAATGGACTCCTTTACTAAACCTAAAGGTGAGAACTTGTCAGCCAAAAAGCTATGTCAGACAAGCTAAGATAGCAAGGTTTTAAGTGTTTTAGTCAGATATCTGTAGCTAGCAATAGTGATATTTGTTTTATCTTGCCTATCACCTAAAGAATGCTTCATGCTTTGCAAACATTCTGTGTAACCTGTATTCAATAACCTTAAAGCTATTTTATTTAGCCTGTGTCTGAAGTCTCTTGTTGCATGTGAGTACAACCTCAGAACGAACCCTGAGACTGAAAAGTCTCACAATTAAATGGAACAGGCAGCTTCCTGCTACCTAAGGCATCTGGTGTAGCTGTGGGTCAGTGCCCAGAGTAGGAGTTTGGGAGTGCCTGCTTCCTACAGAGAGACTTGGGCCCTTTTGGTTTTCCTGATTCTCCTTAGTAGTGTTTAATGCTGAAGACAATGGTTTCCATGGTTAGTCTAAGCATACTGATGCTCAGCATGGTTTCTGTCTGCAGACAAGCATCCCAAGCGCCCCAAACTTGCCACAGACCCCTTACCTGAAGACTGACTGACTACCTCGACTGCAGGCACAGAGAGCCCAGGGAAGGTGACTCAGCTCCAGCCGGCAGAGACTGAGGGGAAAGCCAGGAAAGCTGGCGAGGCACGTGCTGCCCAACGATGCCCCAAAGGGCAAGAAGCACACACGCCTACCTGGGACGTTGAGACCAGGACACACGGGCTAGAAGCCCCTGCCCAAGACCTAGGGGGAACCAGCAGCAACCTCCACCCTGGGGAACTGGCCAGAGGTCAGGGTGGCACCTTGTGAGCAGAGGCAGCCAAGCCGCATCACCTGGAAAGGCCCTGCCAGCCCCATCCTGCAGGAAAGGATAAGAGAGCAGGGAGTAAGGGGAGGAGGAACACCTGAGGGTATCCCCAGCTGGACTACATCTAGCCTCACCCTGCAAGAGAGAATAGGAGAGCAGGGAGAGACTGGGATGAGAGAGGGAACACCTGAGGGCATGACCAGCTGGAGGCCGTATGGGAGAGGAAGGAGCCTGGGAGGAAGAGAGGGGAAAGTTGGGAGAAGCCCTATAAAGGCAGCCTCAGTAGAGAGATCGTGGTGGGTTGTGTAGGAGCGGTGGTAGAAAGGAGGGGAGTGGTAAAGGAGTGGACAGTTTAGGAGAGTATGCGAGTGGAGAGGAGAGAGATAGGAGAGGAGGGAGAGGGTTGGAGGCAAGAAGCGAAGGCGGTAAGGAGCTTGACAGGTTGAGCAGGGCTGCGAGTGGTAGAGAGGGAGAAAGGGTGATGTATACCTCCCCTCCTTCCACAGTGCTGGAACCGGTGCTGTTCCTGTCTGCGTCTGGGAGCTGCAGTTCAGGCACACTGGCGCCCTGTGCAGTTGCGCCCATGCTGAAGCCTGACAGTTTCATAACCAAATCCTGTCCCCCGCCCCCTTGAGGATGGGTAAGGGATGACTACAAGTTTTGGCAGGCTATCAGAGCCAGCCTAAATTTGTGGACCCCTGAAAATGTACAGCACTCTATTGCAAACTTCCTCCAAAATATGTGATTTACACAAGATTTTGCTGTTTCTGTTAAATCTCTATGGTTAAAACATCAGTGGTAGTTTATCAAATTGCCTGTTTTCTGTATATGGTCAAATGCCGTGTGTGTGTGTGTGTAGTTCTTTCCATGTAGTTCTATTGTAACTATGACACCACAGACAATACTGCTCAGCCCTATAAGCGGAAGAATGTGATATTTTGCCATTCTGTGCTGCTTGACTGCATTGTATCATTCCATGAAATGAACTGCAAATTCTAATACATATATGTTATTAATTAGAGAATGGATTTGATCCTAGATTTTTGGGAAATATTGCTGCCTATTGCCTCCTTTGATCACACTTTTTACTTGAAAAAGTCATATATTCAGGGCTCACTTGGAGGGGGAACACACTGGAATGGCATTCCGGCAGTTCCCCCAAGTCACGTGGTCCCGCCCACCTAACTTTAGGGCCGTTTAGGCCTCAATTGGGGCCGAAATGGCCAGGATTGGGTTGGTGCCCTGTGGGGGAGGCTTCCCCCACCCAACACCGACCTGATCCCAGCTGTTTCGGTCCCCAAACGGGCCCAAAATGGCCATTTTGGGCCATTTTGGGCCCATTTCAGCCTGAATAATGGCTGAAATGGCCTGGATTTGGGCCAAAACAGCCTGGATCGGGTCGGTGCCGGGTGGGGGAAGTCTCCCCCACAGAGCACCAACCCGGTCCTGGCCACTTCAGCCCTGATCCTGGCCCAAAAGGGCCCCAAAGGACCATTTTTGGCCCTTTTGGGCCTGGATCAGGGCCAAAACAGCCTGGACCGGGTCGGTGCGAGGCAGGGGAGGGTTCCCCCGCCCAGTTCCAGCCCAATAAGGGCCATTTCAGCCCTGATCTGGGCCTGAAAGACTCAAAATGGCCACTTTCGGCCATTTTAGACCATTTTCTGATTGGATTGGGGCTGAAACAGCTGGGACTGGGTTGGTGCCGGGCAGGGGCCGCCTCCCCCTCCCGGCACCGACCCAGTCCCAGACATTTCAGCCCTGATCTGGGCCGAAATGGACACAAAATGGCCATTTTGGCCCCATTCCTGCTGGGATTGGGGCCGGAATGGCCGGGATTGGGTCAGTGCTGGGTGGGGGAACTCTCCCCTGCCTGGCACTGACCTGGTCCTGGCTGTTTCTGCCCTTATCCAGGCCCAAACGGGGCCCAAATGCCCATTTTTGGCCATTTGGGGCCCATTTCGGCTGGCATCAGGATCAAAACCACCAGGATTGGGTTGGTGCCTGGCTGGGGACCCCTCCCCTGCCCAGCACTGACCTGATCTGGGCCGTTTTGGGCCTGATCCAGGCCAAACATGCCCCAAATGGCCATTTTGAGCCATTTTGGGCCTGTTTCAGCCTGGATTGGGGCCAAAAGGGCCCTGATCGGGACACTGCCAGGTGGGGGAACACTCTCCCGTCTGGCATGAGCCATATCCCGCCCATTTTGTCCTGATCAAGGGGTGTGTCATATGCTAATAAGTTATGCTAATGAGTTCCTGCAGCTCTTTTTCTACGAAATGACCCCTGAATACATTACATTTAATTTAAACTGAAAATAGTTTGTCCTAACTAACACCCGTCTTGCAGTTTCTGTAACTGTTTATTTCTCAGTTTAAATGTTGTGATTAAGCTTTCAACACTCCTTTCCCTCCAAACTTTGTTTCTCTTCTGTTTCAGATATTTACTAGCTGAGTAAAACACTGTTAAACTCCTTTTAGTCTTCCATGTTGACTTGTGTTTCCCTTAAGCTTTGATTTAGTGTCTGAGATGAATAGACTTTCTGGATTCTTGTAGAGGGAGCCTGCGTCACTGAGAAACATTTGACTTTCTGGCCTTGAAGCGGGACTGGAAATGGAGCCAGTCTAGGGGCATTCCAGAGCAAAACTCCCCTGCCCTTCAGTTTGAATTTGAAGTGGCTTCAGTGGGAACTTTTGCACTTTTAAAATGTTGAGACAACTTCAGGTTTTGTGAGAAAGAATCAAATTGACAAAATGCTAATGATGTTTAAAGGAAATTGGAGCAACTGTGCAGGAAGGTTTCATTCTGGCATTCTGTTTCTTGAAAAAGTTCTAAAATTGGAACCCTTATTTTAGTACTAGAGGTATGCCCACTTGCTTTGCTCACCAACTCCATAGCTCATTGCATTCATGATATTTAATGGTAGTTTGAATTTTGGTTAAACCGTTCTTGCCAAAAGAATTGCAGTAATGCCAGATGAAGCAATCACAAGAGTGATTGTCCTGTTTTGGTGAAGTGTAGCCAAAATTAGATTTATAACAAATGGCTCATAACCCAATGTGGACCTAAAGTGGCTCCCATCATTCTCTTCTCCTTTATTTTATCTTCACAACAGCAACAACTCTGTGAAGTATGTTTGGCTGATAGGGTGTGATTGGCCTATGGTCACCCAGCAAGCTTATGTGGCAAGTTGGGAATTCGAGCCTGGCGTGCTTGAAGGCAGAATTGATTAGTCAACATGGCTTATCCTACTGAATAATTTACTTTTGTAGTTGGTGGTGGGGAAGGGCAAAATGTAATAAGAAGATTTAGCAAAGAGAATTTAAAAAACAGCAATTATAATAGCGCCATTATGGTAAATCTTTGCTACAGCTGTGTTTTACAACAGTGGTTTGAAACATTTCGAGCCTGGGTGTCTCAGATCCAAACCACTCTAACCACTACCTCACAGGCTCTGATATGTCAGGATAGTAGTTAAGCTCCCTTTTGTTTTGTAACAGAAAGGATATTTTCCGCCCTTCCTGTCTGTGCTGCCTGCACCTTTCTTCTTGTGAGTAAACTTTTGCTTCTATTGCAAATAGCAGAGAGATGTTTTGAAGCTAATCTGTGCCAGGATGTCCCGATTCTCTTCTTTTTTTGCACTGTAGGAAGTTCCATCATCATCTTGAACTGGTGGCTAGTTTTGAGAATCCTCGCTTGATAAATTATTTCGTCCACAAATGAAGAAACTTAGCTTCCACGCAAATAGCATGAGGGTAGGAGTTTTTCGAGATAATATGGGCCAGGATGGTCCAACTCCCTTCATGTTTGGTAATGCAACTTCCACTATCATCTTGAAGTTTGCAGCCAATTTTGAGGATCTTTGCTTTAATTTCTGATTAGTTATGCTTGCTGTAGACTAATGGATGAACGAACAAACAGCTTCCTTTTAGTATTATAGATACGCTTGTGTTCGTGTAATCCCAGGGAACTGTGAGGAGATTGGTGGAAGACATAATAGTAGAGGAAACTTCAGCTGCTAAGGAAGTGAACTAGAAATGCTTAAAGATGCTTACATTTAAAACTAAAAACCTGATTAGTTTGATCTAGCACACTTACTTTGTTTGTATCTGCTCCATGTCCAGGTTTGGAGGTTGTGGGGGGGGTGAGGTTCCAGGCAACAATATAATAGCATAAAACTAATTCTCTCTTTCAATTGTCTCCCCCAAATAACAGTTCGAGAACTTTACAGTGATGGTAGAGATGCAATTAATCGAAAGTCTGTTTGGCTTCCTTTCAAACTAATTAAGACTGGATAAAGCCTTCTGATTTTCTTGTATCACTGTTTTGGGTCAGGTGAGTGCTATTTGTGAGGAAGAATCAGAGGGCAGGAAAAGGGTTTTAACCCTCTCCGATCTGCTTTCCCCGGCACATACACCACCAAGGTAGACTGTAGACTGTAAACATGAAAGTGAGTGAGCTGGGAAGTAGAAGCTGGGAGAGCATTTGCAGCGTGGAATTGGTGGGCATAAGAGGGGTTAGGTACGCTTCACTCTGGCAGGCTAATTCTCCTCTGTCTTATATTACCGTTTCAAACAATTGCTGGGAAGCTGGATTTGCTGGGACAAAATTTATCCCCACCTCTGTCTGATGCACACAAGAAAAGGAAGCTTTTAATCAAGGAAGTAATCAACTGCACCTCTCTTAGCATTTTGCTGCATCTGGAAGTGATACTAGACGCACAAAAATGGAACAGATCTGTTCTCTAATTAGAAGTATAATCTGTACTCAGTTCACCTTTCAGAATGCTTATAACATTCCTGGGCATAACCATATTCCAATATGTGGCTGTGATTTAACTAGTACCTTTAACTTTCAAGTTTATGAATCGCATCTTTATTTCAATTTATATATCTGGATGTAAAACTGACTTTCTTCAAGTTTTTTGCCCATAACTAAGCTTACATTTGTATGTGTTGACTGCCTTTAATGTGTAATAAAATAGTGAGTGGGACACACAAACATATCTTTTGCTTTGCTTTATTGTCAATATTTTACCACTTCTCCCATTTTCTCCCATGTTTCTCCCATTTTCTCCCATGTTTAACATGCAATCCCATGCAGAATTACTCCAGTAAAATATTGAAATAAGTAAAATATTGAAATAAGTAGGATTAGACTGAAGTAACTGCATAGAATTGCACTGTATGTTATACGCTAAAGCCTATAAGTACTTTATTAAGCTTAGTTGTTCAGAAAAAAAAATTATAATGGATAAAAAATAGCTGGTTGCAGGTCTCTGGAGAGGCAACATACACGTTTTTTTTAAAATGAATGAATATATTTTAGAATTTCTAGAACAAAAGTCAGCAAGAAAGTTCTTGGTCACTTTGAACTTTTTTGATTAAATTACATTGTGCAGTTTCCAAAATCTCAGTACACTTTAAAAACTTGTGAAGCTTTTTCCTGGGTTGATGGTTTCCTTAAGAAGGAAATAATTCTTAAATAATTTCCCCCAAAGATTCATGAAATCTGACACAAAAAACCCTGAACCATTATAGATACTATCTTTAAGCCCTGTTGTAAGAGGCACTTTTACAGAAGTTGAACATGGGGAAAAAGCTTTTGCCAATTCTAAAAAAGTTGCTTATTTCCTTCCTAACCAAAGGTGGGTTCCAGTGATGGTTCAAGGTACAAAGGATGTGAGGGATGGATGGAAGGGTATGGTAAAAGGCAAGGCAGAACATGAGTTGTTCCAGGGATTAAAAGCAGAATTGCTCATGAAGACAGGTCTCTGAAGTGTACTATTTATTATATCTTATTTAAGACTGCATTTGCTAGTTTCGAAGTGACTTACATCAGAATAAAATATTTAAAAGTAAAAAAATAAGAAACCATTCAGATCCAACAGATTCCATTAAAATTTCAACAGCATACCAATAAAAACGACATCCCATGACCATTATATTAGCTGCTACAAATAATGTGAAACACATCCCCCCACCCCGTCCCTTCAGAATTCTCTTGGGGACACACACTTAAAAGTTTTTTTCAGAGACTTGGGATGACTTAATAGAAAACTATGCTCTAAACGATTGCTGATCATTCCTGTAATGATGGAATATGAAGTAGGGTTTGACAGGCTTATATGAGGACAGATTATCACTAATATATGTGGAATCCTGGTTGTGAAGGGCTTTCATGGTTAGCAATGACAATTGAATTAGGCCCAGAAGTATTGTGGCTACAACACTAAGTATGTATCTTCATGTGTCTTCATGTTGATCAAAGAGTCAGTGATGGTATTCTTTAATCGTTGCATTGTCTGTGTTGTCTCTAAGGTAGAGCACACTACTGCAGTCAGCATTTGAGGTTATGCAAACACTGACAGCTTTCCTTATATTAAACAAGACAGGGACCATGCAACAATTGCTGTTGACAAATGGACCTCTTGACCATCACTACTTTATTTATTAAAAGTTTTCTAAATTTCCTTTCTCATAGGCTTCAAGTTAATATACTTAGCCTGGTAAATAAAATACAATAAAAGTTGTGTGTGTGTGTGTGTGTGTGTGTGTGTGTGTGTGTGTGTGTGTGTGTGTGTGAGAGAGAGAGAGAGAGAGAGAGAGAGCGAGCGAGCGAGCGAGCATACATGCACATGTTTACAACTCAAGCAAGTTAACAAAATGGTCTTCTGAACAGGTTACCCTTCCTAAAAGCACACAAGAATTCTTTGTCTCAAGCAGACTGTCCAAAATAGTCAGTATACCACAGAGAACATCCTAGAATCAGCTGATGCCTTGCACATTTCCATGTCAGAAGACATAGCCGGGAGGATTTATTTTGAGGAGTGGAGTTGGTGTACAGGGCCATATTGGGGGACACATGCATTTAGGTATGTGGTTCCCAGTCCGTATAGTGCTGTATGTAGATCAAAACCAGCATCTTTTGGAAACAAATTGATAATAATGTAAATCTTTATAATAGACATAATACCAATTAAGTCAAGTTACTAAGCAAGCAGTAGTACTTCGTAGTAATTGAAATATCTGAGTTGTTTTCAAGGGTAGCCTGACATAGATATCATTGTAGTAAATCATTGTCAGGGTTATGGTAGCATACCGTGATGCAGCTGGACTTTTTTTTTTTAAACCAAGCAAAGCTGGGCTGGGTCCCTGAGTGTTCCGAGGCTCTGAATCCAATCAGACAAGGTTTCCCTATCAGCTTGTTCTGTCATAGCTGCTTGACCACAGCATCAAAGCATTGGCTCAGGATGGAAACAGCTGCTTCCTGCTTATCCAGAAGCAAGGCAGAACCCTAAAGCACCCACAAGCCTTGAATAGTACCGCACTCCTGAAACAGGTGTAACAATGCCATCAAGATTCTTAGGGATTGCCTGCCAATACCACATAGGTCTTATAGGTGTTCCATTTATTTTTCCTGATCCACTTGCCTACAGCTTTCAGACTCTAGTTTAGAGCTGCTGCTTTAATTCCCAAAAATGTGTAGCCCTGTCCATTGAAAGTGTGCAGGTGTTGCGGACACCAAAATCCATAGTCCAAAAAATAGAGCTGTGTGTCATGAGCATATTGGTGGGACTTAACTCCCCTGCTCCAGATAACTTATCCCAGAAGCTTCATGTAAATATTAATCAGCACCGGTAACAACATTTGAGGCTTGCAGAGTACAGCAAGCCCTGAGTGTTGAAATAGCTTCCCCAAATGATCTCATTTTGGAAGTGGTCAGAAAAACTGATGGTACACTTGTTCAAAAGAATGATATGATCTATAGTGTCAAAAAGCTCCAACTAGAACCAGACGGGAAGTACTCCTTCATATCCTTCTTAATAAAGATCATCAAGAATGCAATCACAGTATCATAGCCAGGCTAGAACCTTCATTAAAATGGATCAAGAAAGGATATTGCTTCCAGGGACGATTGGGTTTGGTCTGCTATTGTACAGTTAACTTTTGTAAAAACAGGAGATTAGATACTAGTCTGTAATTGTCTGGATCATCCTTAAACAATTTTTTAAAAGAAGAAATCAAATCATTGCTGTCTTTGATACAGTTAGGAACCTTCCCTCCTCCAGCAAAGCACTGATGATGCTAACCTAGGGACTGAAAAGGTCTCTCCTGATTCTTATTTAGTTGTATTTGAATATATAGATGTTCTGAGTGACCAGGCCATCAGCATAGTAAGCAGATTTTAAAAGTTAAAATCTTGTGTGGAGTGCTGTTTTTCAGCAGCTTCTGCATGGAAGATTCTAATTTTGAACTGGCTTTTTAGTGTCTCTCTGATGATACTGAGTTTATAGCCAAATCAAGGCAGTTAATCTAGCT
The DNA here is from genome assembly GCF_028583425.1 of Eublepharis macularius. Lineage (NCBI taxonomy): Eukaryota > Metazoa > Chordata > Lepidosauria > Squamata > Eublepharidae > Eublepharis > Eublepharis macularius. Next base: position 39,417,249 of record NC_072798.1, on the reverse strand, counting down.
CAGGATGCATAAGGAAACAATCCAGTTGAGACTCCAGCACAGCAAGAAGGGAGTTCTGTCACCTGTGAAGATGAAACATTCAAATCAGTTTTGCATGTTGTTGTCTGTGGGAGGGGTGTTTGCCTCAGTATGCACATTCTAAATATATAGGGTTTCAAATATGTTTTTCTAGAGCTGCTGAGCCTTGAGTGTCTTTCGAGGAAAGGGGGATTGCATGCATGTTCAAGTAGAAAGGGAGTGGTAATCTGGCTCATACTGTTTAGAGTGCATTTTAGTAGTTGAAAGATTTTAAGTGCAGCATGTTTGGATTGTGAGGTAAGGAAAGTGACATGGAAAAGGAAGTGTGGGAGGGGTATGGGTGGGAGAAAGCTCAGGATGAGCTTCAACATCATCTGATGGGTTTTCCAGCCTTCAGCGACTATTCTTGCATTACTGTTCATGATATTTAAAACTCAGTTTATGCAGAAGTTGCAGAACACTGCCAGAAGTTAAGGGGGAAGTACATCCTCTGTGTGTGTGTACACGTGTGTGCGCGCGCATCCATTATAAGGGCAGGGGCTGCTGCTTACAGAGCCTTTTAGCAACTGGGCAGAGATCCAGATTCTCAGGCTGGCTGACTCTCCTGCCACTGAGAGAAACTGTAACTAGAATTTCTTTTTGACCACCTGTCCCTCATGGCTAGAAGGCTCCTGAGCTGCTTGAGCAGCTGCGGTCAGTTGCCTGGAATGACAAGTATATAAGTGGCACAGTTTGGGCAGTCCTGCATATGTAGAAGTTTTACCCCGTCTCACTGAAGGTCATTGTGGGCACCAAGTGGGTTCCTGCAAACACCTTGAATTTAACTAGGATGCAGATAGTAATTTCCAGTGGTCTCGCAGTTTGAAGTAATCATGTTAGAATGAAGCTTTTAAATGTGATTTCTCTTCTGTGGTTACAGTGACTATTTGTGTATAGCTGTTCTGGTAGGCCTTGATTTTTGTAAAGGTCATTATAAAATGCAGAAGTATAAAAAAAACTTATAAGTGGCAGTTAGTACATATCTACCCCTCTGTCCTGCTCACCAAAAGCCTCGGACACTTTTTCTTAGTCCTCAGGAACAAAATTGCACCATTCTTGCCTTACAGGTAGTTGGCTCAGGACTGATTTACTAGTGTTCTTTGTCATGTGGCAGTTTGTTGTGATATACAAGTACTTGTCTGGAATTTGTTGTGAAATATTTCTGTTTACAAGAGAGGATTGATTTATGTCAGCCCTGGCCAGTGGAAGATGTAGTATCTCCTTGCTTACAGATTTTAAAGGCCAGACTAGGCACTCATATTGTGAGCAATTACCAGTGCAATCCTAGGCAGAGTTACTCCAGTATAAGTCTGTTTATTTCAATGGGCTTAGACTAACGTTACAATACATAGGCTTACTCTCTTAGATACAGGATATCTTTTCTGGAACTAGATGTGATGACCCTCTGATTAGATTAGACATGTGGGAACAGAGGGACATTCTTCTTTTCTTATTCCAGAATACAGTAATTGAAATGAGCATTAAATGGATCAAAGTACTGGGATTATTAAAACCTTTCCTCTTGAGGTTGGCAGTTCTAGTTCTGCAGTATGCAGAGAGGTAGATAGCTGTGGTTGTTGTGGGTTTTCCGGGCTGTATTGCCGTGGTCTTGGCATGCCAAGACCACGGCAATACAGCCCGGAAAACCCACAACAACCATCGTTCTCCGGCCGTGAAAGCCTTCGACAGTAGATAGCTGTGTTAGTCTTTTGCATCCAAAGTAACAAAATCATCTTATGGTACTTTAAAGTGTAATAAATATACTGTGGCATAATTTTTAGTGAACCGGATTCCATTTTATCAGTTGCCAGATGGGCTCTAGTTCATGAAAATTTGTTCTACAAGGTTCTTTGCTTTTTTTTTTTACAAAATGGTTGCTCATTTCTGTTACAGTAGAGAATTGTTTTCCTCTGACCAAATGTCCCACTACGCTAAAGAAGGTAACAGATGTAAATATTTTTTTTAAAAAAAGGCTTTAGAAACTTGCCCTGTTTTGAGATTTCAAAAACTGATCATATTGATTGAGGTAAACCATTGGTGCTGTGGGTATTTTGTGCCTTAATATAAGTTCTAGAATTCCATATTAGTTCAATTTGAAATAAGGAGGTTCAGATGCTTTCATATCTCAGTATTTCCCATCCAGCTTTGTGAACACAGGGTTTAAGATTCAGAGGTGGAGTCTGGGAGGAGGAGAGGGTCATTTGATAATGATTACTTTGCAAGTGTTTGAGATCTGAGTAGAGAAACCAACTGCTTACTATTTCGGGTGAGTGAGGTTAGTGGTTAGCTGTTACAGCTAGCAGCTTCATGAAGGAATCCATCCATCTGTCAATGTGCACAGCCGGACAGCTTCAGACCTCTCTAGCCCCCCTCTGTGTGCTTGGGGGAAGGAAGTCATTTTTATATGTGAATCCACTGCTGGTGAAAGGCACCCCCCCACACACACAGCAGTTCACAGACTCGGAGCTTCAGATGTTGGCTCTTTAGAATAGTTTCTGCCTCTACTGCATGATTAATGCTAGTATAAGCTCAGCTTTAAACTGCAAACTAGTGAGAGCGGGGCATTGATAGAGCTTTGTGAGAGTTCTATATGCCCTGCTTTGTGGATTTAAACAGCTTTCCACAGGTCCGAGAAACATTTTTGATCCTGAGAGATTTTGCAGTATGTTGGACAAAACTAAAACCCTTCAGCCCACTTATGGTGTGATTATTCCACTTCCAGAAATTGTGGCAAAACAAGGAAAGAATGTAGGATTGGGTCAGGATTCTTACCACAACTTGCGGGAAGGTTAGTAAGTTTTGTCCTGTTTGTCTTTGGCAATTTTTAATGCCTTGCACATTGAAACTATTGGGGTCTTGTAGCAGTCTTGTCCTCTTGCCTGTTTGCAGCCAACTTATCAAGTTCCTGTTGTTCTTTGGTGTTTCTGATGTATTACTAATAAGTATGGTATGTCCAGTGGATTAGCGTGTGTTAGCAGTGTTTAGTTACTTGGATGCCTTCAAGCATCCATTAGAGCGTTAATTTTATTCCATTGTATGAAGGACTCTTCAGAGTATGTGGAAAACTTAATTTTTAGGGCAAAAGTAGGAGACCGTTTTCAGCACCTATTTTAGTAGCCCAGGGATTAGCTGTGGTATAGTGAGGGCTTTAACTTTTATAAGGGTCAAGAAAGGAAGCTGGATAATGAATATAGATATTTTGTGAATATGCCAATATGGCAATTCTCAGAGTTTATAGCAAAAAGAAAAATTATTAGATAACACCCAGGAACAGAATGTGATTTTAAGTAGTGAGGAATTGTAAGAGGTTTGTTTTCAGGAAGTGTAATGCATGAGAGAATAAGGGAGATGATGTGAAGAAAGCAGGATAAATGAGCAAAAGACATCATTGCAATTAGGAGAAATAGTGAGGATATTGATGTGAAGTGCATGCTGTGGAGTGGGAAATCTGAAAGAGCTTATTTAAATTATGAAGGGCCTGGATGGAATTTGAAGGTGAAGAAACAACTCATTTAGAAGTGGATTTTGGATATAGTGGGGTTGGGAAGTGTTGTGAAGCAGAAAATTGTCCAAAATAAACACAGACAAGCCTTTCATCAGTTGGATTTAAATTTTACATCTAGGATGCCAGATGATCCTGCTACATGAATTCCTACCCCAATCCATGCCATGTTGTTAGAGTTGTAGTTGTCATGCTTGAAATATGTCCAGCTTATCTAGAAGGTAAACAATACTGAGAGAGAAAGCAAGTTTATTTTATTAACTGAGTGATGGCAGTTTACTAAATAGTTTAGTATATGTGGCATTCAGCCCAGGTAAGCCTGATCTTGTCAGACCTTGGAAGCTAAGCAGGGTTGGTCTTGGTTAATAATTGGATGGGAGACCTCCAAAGAAGACAAGGGTCACTATGCAGAGACAGGTGATGATAAACTGTCCCTGTAGTCTCTTGGCTTGAAAACCCCAACAGGGGTCACCATAAGTCAGCTATAACTCGACAGTGCCATATATTAAACCATATAGATTGCAGAACTTGGAACAGTCACATATGGCAGAATGGACCTTGATTAGACCTAAGGTTGCTACCGTAGCTGTGACGTCACCAGACCCTTCCCTAAGTCATCAGCAGTGAGGTTACTCAAGCCCAAGGGAGGATCAGACCTCCCAGTTGAATTAGGATATGCCTATCTGTATATGTATAGCGGATGTTGCATTGTAATCAGGCAAATCTATGCAAAGAGGGCTAATGCTAGTAATACAAAGACAGTGAAATCTGCAAGTGTAGCCTGTCTTATGGTAGTTTGTAGTTCCTATAGAGAAGAAGCATTTTGGGAGGGATTTCTCACAATTGCAAGATCAAGAGAGAACACATGAGCTGTTAAACTCCTACCCCTTTTCTGGGCTTCCCAATGGAACCTCTCTCAGTCATGCTAACATAGTTGCTCAGTAAGGGAATGTGAGCAGACCAGGGGTCCTTTCAACACTAATACCCACTAATGCAGCTGATGAAGGGTTACTTTTCTACTGTCAGATGGAAGTGGAATTATAATGGAATTAGTGCAGTATTCCCCATAATACTTCCACAGTAGCCATCACTGCAAGCAAAATCCTTACTCAGAAGCAAGTCCCATTCAGTTCAATGGTTTTACTTGAACCAAAGTTTGTTTAGAACGTGGCACACCAGCCCTTTAGCTTATTTTTGTGCATTAATTCTTAAGCTTTGGCCTTTTCTGCCTTTTTTGGCACTCATCTCCACTGGGGTGCTGCTCTCTCCCAACCCTCCCTCCCTCCCTTTTACCATAGCGCTGGACTAACTTTGGAAGTTGAGGGATCTGAAGGGTGTGTGTGTGTGCAGAAATCTACTGCAGAGAAGCCTGTCTGGGACTGTCAGGCTGTTACATGAAGGACAAGAACTTTCAAAATGCCCTCCTCCCTTTTACATCTCTGACTACATCTGTGATTGCAAGAGCAATTACAAAACACCTCATCTCAGACTTAGATATGAGGCTGCCCCACCCCTTGGAGCTGCCTGTGTTATTTCTATGGAGATTGCAGCACCTTGTCCTCACCAGAGAGATGCTAATTTTCCATCAGTACTACCCCAGCATCAGTAGAGGGGAGGCAGTTTATGGTTAGCAGGGGTTTCAGATGGCTCAGCACATCTCTGTAACCCAAGTGTGGCTTGTGGACTGCATGTTGTGCGGCCATGAGCTACAGCCAGTGTAATGCAGTGGCTAGAGTGACAGACTAGGTTCAGTTCCCTGCTGTGCCATGGAAGGTTGCTGGGTGACCTCGGCCTAGTCACATACTCTCAGCCTAACCTACCTCACAGGGTTATTGTGAGGAAAAAATAGAGAAGAGGAGACTGATGTAAGCTGCTTGGGATCCCCACTGAGATGAAAGGCAGGAAATGAATGAATGAACAAATGAACACCCTAGGTATATTGGTGATGTCTGTAAGATAAATGGCAATATCCAGTTGACATTTTAAAAATGTATATGAATACAGCGTGTAAATATCTATGGGGTAGGTGTGTTTTTATTTCGTACTATTTTAGTCAAGTGTTGTGGAATAATAAGGAGATGCAAAGATGCTTGCCATTATGAGAGCTCACTTGCTACTCTTTAAGACATGCTTCATAGCCTATATTCCAAGTTGGCTATATCATCGGTGTTGCGGTCTGCAATGGATATGCAACTCTGTCCAAAACATACCCACATGAGGCAGTCACAAGGCTTGCTTCAGCCATTTAGCCTTCAAAGCAGGCCACCATCCATGCCATCCCAGTGACATGTAAGAGCTACTGTAGCATAATAGTTAAGTGGTTGGGTTGCACATCAGCATTCTGCTGGTTCAAATCCCACTACAGTGATGAGCTTAGTAGGTGGCTTTTGGTAAGGCAGCTATTTCAGCCCCAGCTCACCAGCTGTATTGTGGGGATAAAAAACACTGATTTTGTTCACTACTCTGAGTGGGGCACTAATCTGTTAAGAAGAGCATTATCTAGCTGGGGAGTTAAAAAGAGAGCAAGAATGGCTCAGAGCAGACTACAGGCAAAGGTGTTTTTGTAAAGTCCTGGCAAAAGCCTTGCCTCTAGCCTGCCCTGAATGGCAGCAGCATGGTCAGGATAACTAAAGGAGCTGAGGGCCGCTGAGGCAAGTGCTACTCCCGTCCTCATGGTACCCCAAATGGTTGCTTGTTCTACTTGTGTTAAATCCCAGTTCTTGGCAGTCAGTGAGTTACCAAGCCAGGGAGTGATCAGACTTAGACCAGGACAGGAATGAAAGACTGTACCTCAGCGCAAGATAGAGAGAGCAAATATGTATCAGAACCCTACATTGCAAGTTGGAACTGATTCTGAAGTAAAAAAAAACCCAGGAATATTCTTGGAACAAACATTTTTATTCGGCCAAGAGTTTAATTGAGTTTTATTTTCTTTTTCCCATTTTGACCCCACTTTTTTGCTGTTTGCTTTTATTCCTGTTTTTACTCTGATGATACTACTGTGTTTGCTGTCTATCATTTTAAAATACTGATGACAGGTTTTATTGCTGCTGTTTTAGTTTATTGAGTTATTTTAATTGTTGTTTGGTTTTGAATTTCATTTTTGTTATAATATTAGCTGCCTTGGGCAGATTGTGAAGAATGCATAGGATATAAACTTTTAAAATAAATACATATTCTTTTTTAATGGCTGTGGTGAAAACAGGATGGTATTTGTTTTTCAGAATCGAAGTGCAGACTTATCCTAGGAATTAAGCAATTTTATTTATTTTATTTCATTTGGATTTCTATTCCGCTCTCCCCACGAAGATGCAGGAGGACATGACAAAGGTAGAGCTAAGTACTAGGAGGAAACTGAGATACTTGGGCAGAGACCCAGAAAGGTATTCATAAAGAAACAGGCCTGAATAGCAGTCAAGTGCCCTCTCTGTTGCAAATGCAAAGTTCTGGTGGAAAAGAGGAAGTTAAATAAATGGTCTTGTATAATAGAGGACAGGAGTCTTAGGAAGTCAACCAGATTTTCCAAGGGCAGAATCACCGTTAAGGATTAGCTTATGAAATTTATATTAAAATCTTGTGTAGCTCCTAAAGCAACACAGCTGTTTGAGAGTTGATTTCAATCCCAATGATACAAAGTTGATTCATTTCTGCTCTTTGTTTTCCCTTGCAGTCCAGTTATGCCAGCTGTTCTTATGAAAGGCATTTGCGGAGACCGATGTCATAAGCTCTGGGGAAGTGCCCTGCACTCGAGGAAATTGCAGGTTTTGTGTAGGGGGGAGAGGTTTGCAGTACCTTGTGGAGCTATTGAATTGAGCAGCACTACCCAGAGAAAGCACTAACTGACTTTTCTGTACATGTATTACATATTTGATACAGCATGCAGAAAGACTTCCCACTGCATCTATACCATTGCAGGTGACACAACCTTTAGTTTCCTCTCTTTTATGTTTCTCTTGTTCTACAGTTCTATAATGAGACAGAATACCTAGCCTAACAGTGCATTCCTAAAGAGAGTTACTCCAGTCTAAAACCATTGAAATTAATGGGATTAGATTGGAGTAACTCTGTTTAGGATTACACTTTGTGGCCTTACCTTGAACAAGGATTTTTCACTTCCCCTAAATGCTGACACAAGTTTGTACCCATGATCTAATAAATTAGTTCTGTAGATTTGATTTTAGTTAATCAATATTAATTACCGTAAGTTATGTAATATGTACAAGTCTGTTTTCAATATTTGTGGAGTATAATCCTCTACACCTTCATGTTTGTAGAGCCCTTACTTATGATTCCTTTCTTGCTTAGAAAGAATTGATGTACATAGTTATAGGTAGTTTGTGCAAACCTGGTTAGTACTGGATCCAGAGGAGTTAGCTGTGTTCGTTGCAAAATAGTAAAGAGTCCAGATGCACCTTTAAGACTCCACCTCTTTCATGACTTTTGCAACTGATTTACATTTACATGGCCCTCACTCCCTGCACCCTCTCCCCCCTCCTTTCACCACCTACATATCTCTGGCCAGTTTCTTCGTACCCTCCATGCATCTGACGAAGAGAGCTGTGGTTCTTGAAAGCTTATGTTACAATAAAGTTGGTTAGTCTTATAGGTGCATCTGGACTCTTTACTGGTTAGTACTGTATCCTTGCACAGTTATTCTGCTGCTGAATTTCAAGAAAGCCTTGCATCACTACATGTGTACTGTTTCCAGTTCGTGATCATATGAATCCTTAGTCAATTAAACTGTACTATTGTCATTCTTGTTGCTGATTTTTCTGTCAACTTGGGGAAAAATCCAGTTTTCTTCATTAATATTTTAACTGGAAAAGTAGCTCTTGCAAATGGAATTTGACTTTTTAAAATGAAAACCTATGTCTAGAAACAGCCTTAAAGTTAGTCTCTGGTTTTGGTATAAACAGATAATCTCAGCAACATATCACAAAGAATGCAGTTTCTTCAGTTAATTTGGATGATTTAGGAGTTTTTGCTGTACAGAGAGCAGCATGTTTATACTTTCTTGCATGTACAAACAGGACTGTATACACATCTTAATCCATTTCCCTGTCCTTCTCTCCTGTCTTGATTAATTGGCTTTATTGAAATTAGTGTTTTTACACTGAACGTTTAACACAAGAACCATCTCTCTGGAGATTATTACAGTATGCATGTGCAAATATGTGATGTCTTACATTAAAGTATCATATGTCTTACATTACATTACAGTATCATATGGTAAAGCAAATGGCTTGTGCTAATCATGAAAATGGGTCATGCAGACGTTTCTATTTATTTATTTTATTTATTTTATTGGATTTATATCCTGTCCTCCCCGCAGGTCCTGGGTCTCAACTAGGAGAGCGTTCCACCTGGCCAGAGCCAGAACGGAAAGGCTCTGGCCTTGGTTGAGGACAATTGAACATCCTTGGGGCCAGGGACAACCAGCAGATGTTGATCTGCAGAGCGTAACACCCTCTGGGGAACATACAAGGACAGGTCCTGAAGATATGCCGGTCCCAGTCCATTAAGGGCCTTAAAGGTTAACACCAACACCTTGAACTTGACCTGGAATTCAACTGGGAGCCAGTGCAGCTGGTGCAGTCAGGTCAAATATGTGTCCTAAATGGAGTTCCCATGAGGACACATGCTGCCGCATTTTGGACTGGTTGCAATTTTCGGGTCAGTTTCAAGGGTAGCCCTGCATAGAGTGAGTTACAGTAGTTCAATCTGGAGGTGACCGTTGCATGGACCACTGTAGCTAGATCTGGGGTGGAGAGGTAGGGAGCAAGTTGCCTGGCCTGCCAAAGATAGAAATATGCAGTTCTGGCAACCAATGAGACCTGGGCCTCCATTGACAAGGAGGCTTCCAGAATCACCCCTAGGCTCCTCACCGTCAATGCAGGCATCAAAGGTGCCCCATCTAAGGCTGGGAGCCAGATTCCCAAGCCCAACAACCCCCGACCAGATACAGGACCTCCGTCTTTACAGGGTTCAACTTCAGCTGACTCTGCTTCATCCACACGGTCACAGTGTCCAAAGCCCTGATCAAAACATCTGGGGTGGCATCCAGCCAGTGATGATCAACAGATACAACTGGGTGTCATCAGCATATTGATGGCATCCCAGTACGAAACTTCGGACTAAATGGGCAAAGGGGTGCATACACATATTAAATAGCATTGGGGAGAGAATTGCCCGTTGAGGAACACCACATACCAGTGACCTTCGCAACATCTGCTCCCCAAGCGCTACCCTCTATCCCCGACCATGGAGAAAAGAGACTAAGCATTGCAAGTCAGCCTTACATATCCCCATATCGGCAAGGTGGTGGGTCAGAAGGTCATAATCAACCATATTGAATGCTGCCGTCAGATCCAATAACACCAGCAGCACTGACCCACCTCGATCCAAATGCTGACAAAGATCGTCTTTGAGGGTGACCAGTGCCATCTCTGTCCCGTGGCCAGGGCAGAAGGCAGACTGAAATGGATCCAGGACCTAGGAGTCATTCAGGAAAACCTGCCAGCTGCTCTACATACTCAGCAGACTCCTGAAATATACAGAATAATGTAATCTTGTAAGAAAAAAATGGGGAATAATCGGAAGAAAAGGGGGAAGAAACCTTCAAAGAATGAAGCATGCTTCAAGAGGCAAAGAATGTTGAGGCTAAATTGAAAGGGGAGAAGAGACAGAGGGGTTAATTGGGTTGCCTAAGCCCCTAATAGAATCCTGGAGGGGAGACTTTGGGGGCTTGAATTTCCTGTCTCCTTTCCTCTTCTGTGATTCCTCAGTCCTACAGATTGTTCCCTCATAAAAATTGTAGTAATTACATGCCTATCATGAATTAGACATTTCTGTAAACTCTGGGGATTTCCTAAGTGCATAAAAAATGGTTGCTAAATTAAAACAATACTTTGTAAATGAAAAAAGAAAAAGTCACAGAAAAAAGAATCTGAGCATGTCCTTGAGATAGTGAGAGCAACTGAAAATCAGTTAAATGTGGGGAGGGCAGTAATAGCCTGCTCAAGCTACTAAAAACTTACAGTGTGATTTCCCAATCATTTTCCTTTTCTATCCCTGGTTGCTGTGGAGGAGCAGTTGGTGAATTAGCTATGTGGAATCAATATAACCTTTTAACCTGTTGATGATTTCAGTATAATGTCCTTTGATTGGCCGCCTTGACTAATGGTGGATTAAGAGATACTTAAATAAATACTTTTTTTAAATGCCTGTGGTAAAAACAGAGATGGCGTTTGCTTTTCTGTTAGCATTCCAAAATCAAAGCACAAACTTATGTTAAGAACTGAGCAGGATGCAGGATGTGACAAAGGATAGGGCTAAGCATTAGGAGAAAATTGGGATACCTGGGCAAAAATCGAGGTCATAAGCTTGATTATTAAACAGAGACTTCAGTAGTAATCAGTGACGGTTTGGCTTGGAGCAATCTTTATATGAAACTCAGAACTCATAATAATGTTTTGAGCTGGGATGAGTCTTTTTAAATGTCAACTACTGCAAGTAAGTATTTACTTTTTTGAAAAAGTGTTTTAAAAGTGCAACTTCTGTCCTCTTGAGAATTGAAAGTACAAGTTGAAATTATGTTCATTCTACCTGAAGTTCCCCTCATGTACTTTCATCAGCTTAATTTGGGTGTTTTCACTTCCTATTCAAATGGTTTGTGCTGTTCAACTTTTTTGACCCACCCTATCAGTGGCTTCACTTGATTGCCACATTGTTTAGCTTTGAGGAAGACAGCATGAAAACGTGATATGACTACAGCTAATGTTTTAGCATCTCAAAAATCTAAACTTATTTCTACATATTTCCATTTAATTGAAACATTATGATCTATATATTTCATTTAGAGGATCTCAGACCTAATTTGCATTGATCTCTTTGTAAATTTGGATGCTAATGCTATGCGACTCTTAATAATGCAAGCATATGCTTATATGTCATCCTGCAAAATGACTCCAGATATTGTTTGTAGTATATTTGAATAGCATGGCTTACAAATTGATATTTTGTGATTGGGATAGGGCAGTTTCTGGGAAGTATAGGATAGATATCTTTTAAATACATGACATTGTAGACTTCAGTTTACAGTCATGGAGTTCAACCCCCTTTTTCTATGTTTTGCCTTTTTAAAAACCAGAGTGACTTTGTACTTGAGCTTCGAGTACTGGAGCTGAACTAGGAAAATGTATGTTTGTTTTAAACATATTTACTTCACCTTTCACCCAGTTCAGGAGTCCCAAGATGGCAAATATATAAATTATGTAATGTTTTGCCATGTTAATAGTTTGTTTTATTTCAGCGAATTAATGTGAGGTAATGTGAGGTTTAAAATGTTCACCATGGTTTAAAATGCAGGCCTCTAAGAGAAGAAGGAATAGGGCTGGATGGGTGAGTGAAGTGTGCTGTGATTGGATGGTAGCTGTACCCCAATCGATGGACTGAGCCATATGTTTTAGGGAGGGGTTCTGTGAAAAAGAGTTCAGTGTGTTGTTCAAGTATTGTTGAGAGCTTTTCTGTGGGAAAGTGGGAGGAGTAAGGTGTAATCTGAGAGAAGTCTATGTGTTCCTTTCTTTGCGGATGATATTAGCCTAAGTGACAACTGGGAAAAAAATAGGTCTTTGTGACTTAGTCCATTTAGAGATGTTTGAAGATCTATACCTATCTTGAAACCATTATCCTTATGAACCACCCTGAAAGCATTACACACATGTGTTTATAAATAAACAATTTTTATTTAAGTAAAACGTCTGTTTCATCTAGTATAAAGGATCCCTTTTTACCTCACAGCCACTTCCACTTGCCAACCGTCCTGTCATTCTAATGAATATAAATGAGCCTTCCTATTCTTTGAGTTAAACTGAGCAATCAAAGCTGAGAGCCTTTAGTGGCAGCAAAAATCATTTGGGAACATTAAGGAAGGTAGTGAGGCACCATAATACAGATTATTTCAGAACCTTATAGAGAGGTGCTGTTACAGGTGTTACACACTAGCAGTCTCATAAAGAAAGCTAAGTGCCACAAATTAAATAAAACATATAAACACATAATTGCATAAAAACTTGGAAACAGGGAAGAGAGCTAATAAGAGTTAGTGAGGGAATGCCAAACAAAACAAAAAAAGTTTTCACCCCATGGCAGAAGACAACAATAGAAGTAGACAGGTGAATCTCCCTAAAGATGGAGTTCCAAAGTTTCAGCACCATGATTGATAAGGTCCTTTCTTGGGTTACCACCTATCCAGCCTCAGATGGCATGGACACATGAAGCAGGACCATTGAAGATAACCAGAGTGGTTGAAAGGTTCATATAGGAGTAGGTTGTCCTTCAGGTATGCTGGCCCCAAGCCATGCGAGGCTGTAAAGATCAACACCAACACCTTGAATTGGATCTGGAAGGACACCAAGGGCCATCTTACTACCCATGAAAAAAACCACATGGGAGAAACCAGGACTCATTGGGAGGGGGAAAGCGCTGGAACGATGTTCCAGTAGAGCTGAAAAGTGGTCATGTGGGTTTTGGCCCTGCCCACGTGATTCCTTTTCCTCCCCTCTGCCTTCTCTTGAAAGGAGGGTAAGCTGCTTCAATTCATTCTGCTGCTTTATTTTCATTCGTGACTCGTGAGAGAGAGTGAGTGAATGAGTGAGTGCAAGCTGGGCTACTGGGCCTGGATCTCCAAAAGAGGGTGAGCTGCTTCAATTCATTCTGCTGCTTTATTTTCATTCATGACTCATGAGAGTGAGTGAGTGAGTGTGTGTGTGTGTGTGTGTGTGTGTGTGAGAGAGAGAGAGAGAGAGAGAGAGCGCAAGCTGGACTACTGGACCTGGATCGCCAAAGGAGGGTAAGCTGCTTCAATTCATTCTGCTGCTTTATTTTCATTCGTGACTAGTGAGTGAGTGAGTGTGTCCGTGCAAGTAGGGCTGCTGGGGCTGGCTCTCCAGAGGAGGGTAAGCTGCTTTGAGTTCATTCGGCTTTATTTTCAGGAAATACCTGGAGATTTTTGGGGAAAGGGGCCTGAAGGGTGGGTGTTGCCTTCTTCTGACACATTTCTGGTGATGTCAGGGGTGTGTGGCAAATGCTAATGAGATATGCTAATGAGTTCCTGCAGTTCTTTTTCTACGAAATGACCCCTGGGAGAAACCATATAAAAGCTCAGAGTCTGAAGAAAGCTCTAGTCTAAAATGTACTCAAACTATCCATCAGACGAGTTATATAGGTGTGGAAAATGCCTAAATGTCCAGAGGGTGGAAAGAGCTTAAAACAGCACACATCTTTGGACAGATCAAAGAATCCAGATAAGGAAAAACCAATATACATGATTAGAGATAAGCATGAACCAGGAAAATGGTGGTTTGTGGTTCGTCATGTTGCACAAACCACAAACTTACACTAAATTGCCCGGTTCGTGAACTGGTTCGTGATTCATCACTTCCAGAGGCCGTAGAACGACCGCCTTGGCAGTCAGAGATGCCAAACTCACAGGGAGGCTTCAAGAGACTCTCCTCCAGCTAGCCTCTATGTTTGGCAAAGATTGGTTTTTGGATGTCCAAGTTATGGACCCCCCCCCAAGCAGGTGCCCCCAGGAAAGTTCCATTAAATATAATGGGAGCCACGAATGCCAATTGACTTGCATTGGCTCCATTGCAATGAAAACGCGGGATGGAGTTAGAGAATCTTCCTCTGAGAATGGAATGATGACAGTCCCTGGGAGCAGAAAAACTGCTCCGGGGTGGAATGGGAACAGAGGTACTCTTTGAGGGGACAGTCAAGGAGATGTTCTTGGGGAGACAGGAATATGCTGTTAAAGGACAGGAGGACAGAGACAATCTATGAGAGGAGGTTAATCTTGGGGGAAAGGAGTAGATGTTTTTTAGGGAGACAGAAATATTCTTGTACAGGAAAGGACAGAGGTGATCCATGAGGGGAAGTTAATCCTGGTGGGAAGGGGACCTTGGGGGAACAGAAATCTTCCCAGTGAGGTGAGCAAGGGACAGGGAGCCTTTTAATGTGGAAACAGACCCTGGGTAGAAGTTGCAACAACAGCCAGAATCCATCTCCCCAATGGGGTGGCCGAGAGGGAAGCCTTCCACCAGTGGAATCCACCTGCAACAACTGGGGGATGGGAGGACCCATGGGGAAGGAGGTAAAAATTCCTCTTGTGGGGGGTGCATTCTCACCTGGCAAGGACAGGGGATGGTCCAGAGCCCTGAGCCACCCAGACACCTTCCCATCTGGGACTGGTGCTCTAAATAATAATGATATTGATAGTAAGTACAATATGTTAAAGTATTCTGTGGACTGATGGACTAGGGAACGGGAGGACTCACGGAGAAGGAGGTTAAAATTCCCCTTTGTGTGTGTGTGTAGGGGGGGTGCATTCACACCGGGCAAGAACAAGGAGTGGTCCAGAGCCCTGACCCTCCCAGACACCTGGGGTCTGGGGCAGGTGCTCCTAAATAATAATGATACTGACAATAAGTGGAATATATTAAAGTATTCTGTGAGCACCAGAGCACAAGCTTCAAGTACCTCCCTCTGTGATTGAAAATCCAACCACAGTTCTGAAACCACTTGCCTGAGAGCTGGGGGTTTATATACTCCTGCTCTCATAGAGCAGAACGGGAGCTCTCAGATTGGCAGCCAGAGCTGCCTATCAAGCTTTGGAGGGCTGACATTGGTGGTCCCAGGGCTGCAGAAGGTTAGCAGAAATCTATCTTCTCCCCCCCCCCCGTTGCCTAGGGAATAGATTGATTGGTGCCAGGCTGTCTGTAGTGACTAACTGAAAAATGAACCAAATGAACTGCCTTAAAAATCACAGCAGTTTGTCATGGTTCATCAGAATTGTACTTCATCAAACCACTGGTTTGCAAACCAAAAAATGGCCCGGTTCATGACAAACTTTGGTTCATATTTTGGTTCATGCCAATCCCTATACATGATCCAATTTTCCACTATAGGAGAGGTGGTCACAAAGTGCACTGGTGTGCCAACTATGGTCCTCAAGCAGTCATTTGTTGGTTGTCCCACCATTTAGGGTGGCTCGACTGCCATCAACTAGAACCTGGGCCTTTTCTATCATGCCCCTGCTCTGGGGAATGGGCTCCCTAGGGAGATATCCAGGAGGCAATGCAAGACCTGTCCATCTCCCAGTGCATATTTTCCACCAGGGTGACCAAGGCCTGAAACTAGATTGGAATGGATCCAAACAATCTGCTTTGTTCAGAAATCCCTGAAGTTGCCCAGCTTCCACTTTGTTCTATCACTTTGCTCAAGAATGGTACATTTGAGACTGCGCGGTAATTATTGAACTCTCTTGGGTCCAGAGTAGGTCTCTTTAGTAGTGGATGGACCATTACCAGCAAGGCAGGACTGACCACCTCCTATCTCGGATATATTCAGCCACAAGTTCATTGCTTGGTGGTGGTGGTGGTGGAGAGTGCCCTCAAGTCAGAGTTGACTTATGGTGACCCGTAGTGGGGTTTTCATGGCAAGAGACTAGCAGAGGTGGTTTGCCATTGCCTGCCTCTGAGACCCTAGTGTTCGTTGAAGGTCTCCCACTCAGTTACTAACCAAGGCCAACCCTGCTTAGCTACTGTTCTTCTTAGGATCAGAACAGCTTCCTCTTAAGGAAGAGTGAATTATGTACATATAGATGGAGGCATAAGATTGTTTCATCTAGTTTTACATAATGCAGTGCTCCTTTTTAAGGAGTGCTTAGATGTTACTGTTACAAAGAGGGGAAGAGAAATGGCATCCACCGTGATTTTTCTCCGGCATAAGGGCCCTGTAACTAATCAAGTAGGCAGGGACTGGGCTCTTCTTCTCTGGTGAGCAACTGAGAAAGAAGATGATTGTCTCTAGTGAGACAGATTTTGGCAGTTTTGTGTGGAATGGATTTACAGTCCTTACAAAAATCTGCAAAAGTTTGCTTCCATCTTGAACTACACCATGCAGTAGTTGGAGATCATATTAACAGGAAACATTTAACAATGATGAGAGAAATAATCAACAACCAGAGCTGATTCTTCTGTTTCAAGTGGTACTCAACTGGTAAGCAGAGATCCCTGATTTAGATCTTCTGGACAGCTGTCCAATACATTCAGAGAGTGTACAGTTATATATGAACAGTTCAGTCACCCAAACATTCTAAAGTGCTGACATGGTTGTACAGGGAGAAAGGGCAGGGGAAAAACAGACATAGGCTTCTTTGTCAGTCTTCCTGAAGCCCTTTGTCTATTGTTTGAACTGACACAATAGCCCCACACTCTAAAGGGATAGTTGTCACTATACCTGTCACTTAGGGAGAATCTGACATGCCCACTTCTGCCTGTTTCTGTCATGCATACACACACTTAATCCAACTAAACACAGCTGAGAGCTGGCATATACAGAACTCCATCCTTTTGCACCCGAGTGATTCAGGGGGCAGCACAGTCTCTCCTAAATAAAAAAGGGAAGATGCGTGTAACTGCTTGCATGGGCAAAAGGGGTGCGAAAGAATTTCAGACACACAGAAGAATGCAAAACAGTGAAATGATACAGTTAACTATGGCAACATGACTAAACTGATTCCCTAGCTTAATGGCTTACAGTTCTTCATGGATCTTAAGCCATGTTGGACTGACATGGGCATATCTTACAAGGGACACATGTTCCCTTGTTTGCTTCTGGAAAGGCTCTTCCTTCAATTTTGTTATAATCCCACCCACTTGCATGGATAGGTGCTGTGTCCTGCTCTGACTGTTGCATCTTTTTGGAGGAGAAGCCCAATCTTTTCCTCTGGGGCTTTATGATTCACTGTCCTGTTTCCACTCTGACTTGAGATCTGCCTGCAAGTCCAACCTGGTCTTGGAGCTTAATTAGAAACAGGAAAATCATGGAGATTAGGATGGGATTTATGAAAAGTACATTTTAGAAGCTGCTAGAAATCATTGGAGATGAAAAAGTGTGTGATTTCTTCTATGGTGAATTATGGAATAACTCTGAAAGGGGTAAAGTATGTTATGACTGATTTACACTTTTGTGTTCGTGTCATGCAATCCTTTGTGCTTCAGTGTTCTAGAAGCATTTCCAGTACTTCTGTTTTGTTGAATGACTTCCTGAGTGGTTTACAATTTTTCTAAGGTGCTTTGTATAGGAGTGTAGTTTTCATAGGTTAAGTTTCCTTATTGAGGGTTGGAGGTAGAGCTGAGGTACCATGCAGTTATTTTTTGCTGCTGGGATAGAAATGTCTCTCTCTCAGACTAGTTGCAATCCACATTCTTTGTCTTATTTTGCCCAGATCTCAGAACTTCTACACAGGACATGTCCATGTACTGTAACAGAGAGCTTTACAAGACATGCATCTTGCAGAGATTTTGCTGTACCTGCAGAGGAGCAGTAAACTTACTGTCATTTTGATGTATTTGCTCAGAAATAATTTTGGCATTATTGTGTGGATAAAAGGAGAAATGGGAGCCATCCTAAGCTCTTGGGGGTGGTTAAAGATCTAAATAAATAAATTCACCAAGTGTCGCCTAATCTTATATGGTCACAGCAGCCCAAACCACTTTAGATGGAATCACTGAGCAGTGTTTCATCTTACTCCGGTATAATTGTAGCTGAAGGATGTAGTTGACTGTTACCAGTGTCTTTTATATACATATATTCATTGCATAATTTACATAAACTTCACAATACTAGGATGAATGCCATATTAATGACTATTGGTATACTGCAGTTTCATGATATATTTTGTGAGTTTTAGCCTTGACGACATGTGCACAGGATATCTTTTACTTTATCTATCCCAGAATTATAATTCCTGTGATCCTTGTTCCGTTTTTATGTTTACTAAAGTATTTTAGAGCCACACCTTATTTATAAATATTCATGGAGAGAGTGAAGCAAATATACCTTCTGCCATCCGAGCTGAGATAATGAAAGTACAATGCTTGGAGGAAACTTATCCATATTATGTGACCTTGAATTCAGCTAGTCTTCTAAATTTGCTTATGATGACTGGTTCTTGCAAAACAAGGAAACAAATTGTAGCCTTGTACAACAACAACAAAACTATACTGTGCAAATTAAAACATGAAACCAGATATAAAGTGTACAATGTAAACTAGGGAGCTAGAAAAGATCCTTAAAGATAAAGATGTCTCTCTGGGAACCAAGATCTAGATAATCCACACTATGGTATTCCCCATTACTGTGTATGATGTGAAAGTTGGACGATGAAGAAAACTGACAGGAAGAAAATTGATACATCTGAAATGTGGTGCTGGAGGAGAGTTTTGTGGATACCATGGACAGCCAAAAAGATAAATAAGTGGGTACTGGATCAAATCAAGCCTGAATTCTCCCTAGAAACTAAAATGACAAAACTGAAGCTATAGTACTTTGGTCACATCATGAGAAGACAAGATACTTTGGAAAAGTCAATAATGCTTGAAAAAGTAGAAGGCAGTAGGAAAAGAGGAAGAGCTAAAACGAGATGGCTTGACTCGATAAAAGAAGCCACATCCTCCATTTTGCACGATCTGATCAAGTCTGTTAATGATAGGATATTTTGGAGGTCTTTCATTCATAGGGTCGCCATAGGTCAGAGGTTGATGGAACATAACACACACATGTAAACAACTTACTCTAATAAAACCATAATATGATAAGCTGATCCTTTGAGTATAAGAATTTATTTTTAATCTGTTGTGCTGCAGCTACAGTTATATTGTAAGTTGCATGCTTTCTATCAGTAAGAAGATACATTTTCACAGCCTCCCCTATGTTAGACATTTGCATAGAAACTCTGCCAAAGATCCTGGTCTAGGGGATTTATATAATGGACTATGCAGTGGATAATATATGAAGGGTTTTTTTACCACAGAGGCTGCAAATGCTGCTATGCACTGTCTTTGTGCGCCTTGTCTCCAGATGAACAAATAGTTGTGACTGAAAGCTGAGAGGCATAATTTCACCCTCTTAAAGGAAAATTAGTCAAGTCAAACAGATATGTCACAGTATCATCTTACATCTTATTTGGAAAAGAAATACTGCTGAGAGAATCTCATTTTATTGATACCAGTGAAGTATTAAAAAGCTAAACAGGATTTTTCTGATTTTCTTGATTTTTTAAAATACTAAGTTTAATTTGCTTCTTTTTAGCAATAATAGTACTGTCATTTAACTCATCCAAGGATATCTCACGATTGTCTTATTAATGCAGAACACTGCTATTTACAAAGGTTATTGGCTTTATGCAGGAGTTACCAAGATTACTGGCTATCTGCTCCTCTGTTTTAGTAATGCATTGACCTTAGCCAGTGAAGTATTAAAAAGCTAGACAGGATTTAAAAGGAAGAAAATAGTTCTAAAATGAAGTAAGTATAAACTAGATTTTCAAACTGTTGATCTCTAAGTTTTTAATATTTGCCCGTTCCAATATTTCAGCACTTCAGGTATCTTTACAGCTGAAGGACATAAGTTGGCTCCATTAAGTCTTGTAAAATTCATAATAGCATTTACAGTTTTGTAGTTTTGACAAACTTGTTGATTTATAGAGGGCTTCTCAAGAATGTTTTTCACGAAGTCGGATGCCATTTAAAGATAGTTAAAAATCAAAGCTGTTCTCTATCTGTGTTATTATCCTCCTATTTCCAGAAAACAATTTTGGCTTGGTTGGGAGTAGTTAATAGTGATTTTTCTCTTCCGTAAAGTTCTGCCATATCCTCAAGCAGCTGATGCATCTCCTTTGAAGTGGTGGAAACCAGAGCCTGCATATAAATAAAAACAAAACAAAAAACAAGCAGCTTGTATGATGAGAGATGCTAGGAAGTACGGGGGTCCTTTATGTTCACTAATTATCTTATTTAGATAGTCGTTGGAATGAGCAGTGAAAGTTAGCGTGGACAACCTTAGGAAAACCAAATAAAATATAAGTTACCTCTTAGCCTAATACTATTCCAATCCGAAAATACCAAGTGAGGGTAAAAATTCCATAAGAAGATATAATCTTCAAAGTTCAGACTACCTCCAAAATGACATAAATCCAGTCACATCTTAAAGCCTTACAAAATGTATTGTGATAGGTGCTTTCTTGAGTCAGAGCTCACTTCTTCAGATGCATAGAAGTATATATCCATTAGGCTTAGTTAAATACCCAGCAGAAGTGGGTGGAATGTTACAAAGAGAGGGTGGTGTAAAACAAGATCTAGTCAAAAGAGAAATCAGTTCAGCTACAGTTAAGTGTTAAGACACTTCCAATCAACTACAGTAGAGGCTGATGTTCGGCATGTCTAATGCAAGATGAAGTGAGAGTGAAACAAACTAACACCTATAATGGGTGGAATTCATGAGGGGTGCCTCCAGGTGTTCAGAAATCATATCATCAGAACGCCTTGACTATGAATGCCAAATTTTTTCAGAGTTTTAAAATGGAGCATCCTTCAAGTGTTCTTTGAACCTTATTTTTTGACAATAGTTAGTACACTGTTTTGAAGGCAAGGGTGAACCATGTCTCATACTTAAGATTTTTTAGTGTTAAATTATAGCAAATGCTGTGTGGATATGGAATTCTGATTACACCCCTCAGAACGGTGTCAGTTTTTGTGCCTGTTGCTTTTTAAAATGTCCATGACCTGCAGAGGAGCTTGGCTGTATATAACATCTTGAGCAACAGGCCCTGTTTTCATACTTTGTGGATTTTTATCAACCTATTAAAACTCTTTGCAACTTCCTTTCCCTGCTGTCTGCAGCCGACTACGGAAACTTTGGTGCCTGAGGCTACTTCTGCAATTGCAAGAGTTAGAATTGGGTGG
Organism: Eublepharis macularius; assembly: GCF_028583425.1. Classification (NCBI taxonomy): domain Eukaryota; kingdom Metazoa; phylum Chordata; class Lepidosauria; order Squamata; family Eublepharidae; genus Eublepharis; species Eublepharis macularius. The sequence continues at coordinate 39,395,883 of NC_072798.1, read as the reverse complement.
GGATGACAGGGCTTCTGTCCTCCTTTCCAGCATTCTTCAGCTAGAAGAAAATAAAAAGAACAGGAAAATGTTCTCTGCAGTGTGGCATGTTACAGTCACCTGTTCTCAACTTATTTTTTTGTCTGCCTCCTCACAGTGCTACAGTTGAAGCTCCAGCAGCGACGGACACGTGAGGAGCTGGTTAGCCAAGGGATCATGCCTCGTAAGTGTAACTTATTCAAATTTTCCTTCCTGTTCAGACACACAGAACCTTTATTCAGAGAGAAAGGCAGATTGTATCTATTTCAAAATGTCTGTCCCTGCAAGATTAATTCTACTTCTAAGATCCATGCTCATAATGTGGGAACCTTGTGCAAATAAAATTGCTCTTAATTTCTAGAAACACGCGTTAGCATCTGCTTTGTGGCAGTTTGCTGCAGCACAAAGAAATAAATAGCTTTGTTTCTTGACACAAAGAAGTCTTATCAGAGGATGTTGCCATGTTAAAAATGTTTGAAATACTGTGTGTGTGTGTGGTAATCACTTTTCTAGCAGACTTCCTGCCTTGAACACTCTCTTGTCATTCTTGAGCTTGGCGCGTGCATACACATATGCTTAGTGAATCTTTGACTGGCAGTGTGTGTATTCTACAAAGCAGCTTTCCTCCATTTCCAGTGTTGTAGAACTGTACCAAAGCAGAAACTTGTAATGGCTGGTTTTGTTGAACGGTGACAATTCCTACAGCTGTTTATGGGAAGAGTGGGCGATGAAATAAACATATGTTGGGCTAAGGGAACCTTTCACACTTGATTAAAACAATTTCTGGCCTGCACTCCCAGTGCATCCCTGGCAGTTATACCTTCCTCAGTCCATTGAATTCACTGGGCTTAGAAGGGTGTAACTCCGTTTAGAATCGCTCTGTCAACCTTCCTTTCATAGAAGCAAACAGTTACGATAGAAGTAGACTTAAATGTGTCACATGCATCAGCCACTATAACACAAGCACACGTGAATTATTTTGGCATTTTCTGCATTTCTCATGAATCCTTCACAAAGGTGATAACCTAGTAATGGTTTCCTTTTCTCAGCAGTCTCTTGCTTGATTGCTTACACATGGGAAGAGCAGCCTAAGTTTCATTCTGAAGTGTATTGATTCTGAGCACATATTCAGTCCATTCCATATTCAGTCCATTCTGAACTGTGTGAATCATTTACTAACCGCCCATCATTATATGTGTGTTTGTGTATATGGGGCCCTCTGTATTGTGTGGACTGCTGAGGTGCAGTGGATCAGTGAGCATGCTGTATATAGACACACGGAGTCCTTGTCAGCAAAGGTCATGTTGCCAATTTTCAGCACTGGTTTGCTTCTCCCATTGCATCATTGTTCTCCACAGGAGTCCCCCGCCCCCCGCCCCTGTAGGGATGCTGCTGGGGTGGATGCGCAGCCGGCCCTTTTCATCTCAGTAAATGAGATGATAGTCAGCTTGTACTCACCCCCAACTGTCTCACAAACTGAAACCAGTTTCCTTTGTTCCTATAGGGGCAGTGGAGAACTGAGCTTCAGCATTGAAAACTGGGGTGGTCCTAATCCATGATCTCTTGTATAGGAAATTCAGACTCAGGGCAACATTAGGGTTTCTGCTGCAAAGTGGTGCCTGTCTCTCTAGCAGGAACATTTGAGTTTCTTTCGTCCATGTCATTTCTTTTCTTTCATGGGAAGTGTTCAGTTATGTCATTCAATATTTATTTAATCTTGGTTTTGAGAGAGATTTGGTGCTTATCCCACTGTGTGCTGTTTCCATAAATTTTTCATATAAGATAAACAACAAGGGTTATAACTGAGCTAAGAAATAGACTGTAGGGTTTTCTGCGCAGGTTTTTTAACTGTCAGTTCTGCTTCCGCCTCCCAATACTGCCTTGATTTATTTCCTGATTTCCTCAAACATTTTTTTGCCTTTACTTTTCACTTTGGGTTTTTTTGTTTCTCCTTGTTCCCCCCCAGTTCTTATAGACCGCTTTAACCCACTTTCGAGTCAATTTTTTCCTTGTGCGTAATGTTTCTTTTGGTTTTGTTTGTTTCACCCACTTTCAACCCACTTTTTGATGATTGGACATTCATCGTCAAACCACTCCTCCCCACTTCCTCCTCCCCTCCTGGTTTTGTTTTCTATCTTTTTTGTAAAACATAATTTTAATATTTATATATTGACCTACTGTTGTACTACTAGGTGCAGCAGATTCTCTGAAGTCTCAGCTTTCATTTTTTAAAAAAGGTAACTATAGCTCCTTCCATTGGAGAGATTGCCTTTTCCCTTATATCTCCATAAGGAGCTAGAGACTTACTTTTTAAAAAAATGAAAGCAAGGAATTCAGAGAATCTTCTGCATCTATTGTTACAATAGTTGGTCAATAAAGTGATATGGAAATGATGATTTTTTAAAAAAATTACAAAAGCCCTGGTGGCCCAGGGAAGGCGAGTGGCCACTTTTGGGGCCAAAAAAGCAGCAGTGGCTATGTGCTTCTGGAAAGCCACTGCTGCTCTAGGCTCCATCCCAACAGAAGTCAGTTTGCCCCACCAGTGCCAGCCTCTGTCTCCTGAGACTCTCGTTTGGACCATGGGCGGGGAGGGGGGGGCTTAGGTATGAGTAGTGGAGTGTTTCCCTTTTAAGCTTTCCTATGCAAAGACTTCGCCATGTGTTCATTTTCAATCTTTCTTTTTGAATTCAGCCCTTATATCTGTACAGTGATATAAACATGCACAAAAAATAAAAGGGGGTGGTGGTGCTGTGATGTCACTTATGATGCCACCAATGATGATAGCACTCTCACTTGAAAAACCTGATTATTTAAGGTACGTGCAGAGCAAAACAAACCAACACCCAGAAGAACCATACCCAAACCGATTCCAGTGCTTGGGCATTGACTGCTAAGAAAATCAGGAATAAGTCAGGTGTGCAGAAAAGCACAGGCTATGCTATGAACTTGACAAACCCTAAAAGACTTAAAAGCTCCTGCTTCATGCTCACCATGGAGGTGCCCTTTCCCAGTGCCCTCTATTCAAATTATTGGAACATTTATGTAAAGTAATGTAACATGTATAGAATTCAGGATCTCTACTCGGATATCATAGGCCTGTGTTTCATTTCTGTGAACATACCCGGGCTGCCAAATGCCTAGAAACAGAAGTATTACAGTCAGAGATTTAATACCAACATTGTAAATTAGTAAAAGCAGGCCTAATCCATTATTGGGCATTCTTCCAAGAAGAGATTTGAGATCAGGGCAGTTTGTCGCAGAATACATGTACTTTTGAGGCTGGGGTAAAGACAATGGCTTTACATTTATTGTTCTCAAGTACACTTAAGCTTTCTGAAATACCAATTCTGAACGGCCCATCTCCTTTTAGAAGAATGCTTTTTGTGGACTACAATTCTACCTTTTGCTACACTTTAAATCAAAATACTTAAAACCAACTTGTATGTTCTCATTATTAGATTTTTTGGTATGCCAGTAGTGAAATATTCTTTTGCCCTGAATAAACTTGTAAAAAGTGTTGAGTTTTATCAGATTTGGTGCTCATAAACCTGCATATACTCAACATAAACAGTCGGGTGCAATACACATTACACCGTTTTGTAACACACAGTGCCTGTCAACAACTACTAATTTAAAAGCACTGCTTCTACAAGGTAAATATTTAATTCTTTGTGATAGGGTTAGAGTGTGACTGCAAAATATGCAGGATAGGACTCAGTCACATTATGGGAAAGTTTCACACAAATTGCACCATTTTGAAGAATGTAACAATTTGGTTCCAAACTTGGAGAACATGGAACATAGCCTCATTGGTGTTTGACTATAGTTGTTGGAACCATGGGAATTTTTCCTTGATAAAAGTTTTTTTCTTTATGCACTATTCTTCATACCACAGTAATCTCAAGGTTAGACTATTGTAATACACTACACGGGTCCTTAAAGTCAACTCAGAAACTCCAGGTGTTATAAAATGCTGCTGCTTGATTATTATTGGGAGCTAGCTGGAGTGTATCAGGAAAAATGTTGGTGGGCGCCATGTTGGGGGCCCCTGCTGTCTGATTTCATTGTATTCATATTTTGTAATCTGTCTTGAGTCTCAGCAAAAAAGGTGGAGTATAAATGAAGTAATATTTTCCCTTCATGTACCTGTTATGAAGGTGTGCATGGAGCTGAAGGCTCCTTGTCCGTCTTCTGTGCAGTCCCACATGGGGACTGCGTATACACAGGCCTGCCAATCAGTAGATTGTTCTAGCTAAGTCCACTCGGGAGCACTTGCCTCCCAGTGTGCATGAGCGAGTTTTCCCGCTGAAACGGCACTGGGAGGTGGTGCCCCCAACCTTCCAGTTCCTTTTTTGCCGCCGATCAGGAAGGTTTTAGTTTGTTCCGTTTGTGCTGTAAAGGAATTGCAAGACATCTCAAAGTGAGTTCTTTTATTACTATGGCTGATACGGCCTTATTTAAGAAGTATGCTACCTGCATGACTAAAATGACAAAAACAGATGGCCATTCCATCTGGAGCATCTGGAAGAAGGACATAATGTCCAGTCCTGTGAACATTGCAAGAGCTTAACCCCCAAGCCAGAACTGAAAGGGCCAAGAGACTTAAGGCATTGGTCTGGGAGCATGCTATGAAGGCTTCCGATGCACCGAAAATTCTTTCCCCCTCTTCATCAGGGACGGCAGCTGCCCAGGCTCTAGAGAGGACCTCCTTGACACCTACCAAATTGTCTTGGATCTGAAACCCGTCTCATCAGTTGATGGCTTCTTTGAATCCATCTCAAAGCTGACCTTGCGGTGTAATTTGCAATCTTCACATTGAGAGCAGCGGAGGAATACAACTTCTTCCCAATGCGTCGAGCTTTCGGCTCTCCTTGTCAGATGGGGTACGGTGGGAGCCCTGTCGTTAGCGCGTCTGCATCACCTCCATCACAAGTGAAGATGGAGGAGGATGTTGGAACAAAAAGGCGCAAATATCCTCTCTAGCCTTATAGAGGCCCTCAGACCTTTTAGAGGTCGGTTGAGCATGTCAACGAACCCTTCAATAATCGGGAACTCCACAGTGGAAGGATTGTTCTGCAGGATTTTGTCCTTAGGCTTGGGATCTACTGCAGCCACTTCAATCTCCAGTGAGCAAACCATCTAAGACAGATGATTACCTCTCACAAAAGAGAAAGGACTGCTTAACAGCACGTTATTACGGAGTGCTGCCTAAATACCCTCTGAATCAATGGTACCCATACCGTCAACAACATCCACAACTCCAGCCTTACCAAGAAAGATCTTTTAGATACCAATCGTATCCTCAATATACTTATTGACAGTAGCAGCCCCAGCAGGGACAGTTTCAGAGGATACAGTCTAACAACTGCAATTGGCAAAGTCAGCAGCCCCCCTCCAACAAGGTGGTGACTGGAGAGAAACAGTTCTGACTAGGGCCACGACAGCCAATCGTTTTTGGAGACAGATTGGCTAGATTTCTCCCCGCATGGGAAGAAATAATGTCTGACAAATGGGTTTTGCAAATCATTCAGTTTGGTTATAAAATTGAGTTCGAATGTTACCTGACTTACCCTAATTTTGCGTCACATCCCTCTTCTGAGGGCTTGCAAACAGAGACAGGGGAGCTACTAGACAAGGGGACAATATTACAGGTCTCCTCCGGGGAGCTGCAATGGGGTTTCTCTTCAAACATGTTCTTAGTAGAAAAGGAGGACAGGAGTGTGAGGTCCATTCTGGATCTCAGGCAACTTAACAAACATATATAATAGAAAAAGTTTAAGATGGTGACACTGAACATGGTGCTACAGCTACTACCAAGCAGGTTGCTTGGTTTACGGTGTTAGATTTGAAGGACGTCTATTTTCACATCTCAATACACCCTTCACATAGGTGATATTTACATTTCAGATGCAATGACAATTTATACCAGTACCAGGTCTTACCCTTCAGCCGTTCTACGGCCCCTAGGGCCTTTACTAAATGTATGGCCGTAGTAGTTGCCTATCTGAGAAAGAAAGGTTGTTTTCTGTATCCTTACCTAACCACCTCATCTGATGAGACCCTAAAAGAGTACATATAGTAGTTGACACCTGCAACAGGTTGGGCTTGATTGTAAACTTCAAGAAATCATCCCTAACACCATCTAGAAGGGTCCAATTTATTGGGACAGTTTTAGATGGGACTGTAAATAGAGGATTCCTTCCAGTAGACAGAGCTAGACATATTGGCTGCATGGTAAAGCATTTTCAATGGTGCAGGTTCCAATCCACCTTGAATATCCAAACCTTACTGAGGTTGATGGCGGCTACCACCTTTGTTACCCCCTTGGCAAGATTACACATGTGTAATCTTCAATTGTGGTTTCTGTCTGTACATAACTTTGAAACTCAAGACTTGAGTAGGGGTTACTCGATCTCTAGGAGGGTGATCAGTTCCCTGTCATGGTGGACAGAGGACCAGAATTTGCTTAAGGGTGTAGAGTTTGGAGCTAAACAAACTGATGTCTGTAGCTACTGATGACTCCATGTCTGGGTGGGGAGCACACTGTGGGTCTCTGAGTTCGCATGGGAGATGGCTGACTCACAAGAGTCAACTACACATTAACGTGCTGGAATTACATGCCATTCGTTATGCCCTTATAGCCTTTTCAGATAGTATCCGGCAAAAAAGGGTTCAGATCTTGACAGACAATTGCGAAGAATCCATGATGATATGGGAGCAGGTCATTGCGAGAGGCATCTCCCTGCAGGCCATACACGTTCCAGACACCGTGAATGTGACAGCAGACATGCTGAGCAGATTAAGATCAGAAAACCACGAATGGTCCGTAACAGGCACTTATCTGGACCCTGTGTTTGATGACTGGGGCTATTCGGAAGTGGACCTTTTTGCAAAAGAGGGGAATCAGAAGGCGTTAAGTTTTTATTCCAGGGGAGGAATAGGGCACAACTCCCTGGCAGGTGCCTTCCAAATAACCTGGGACATATTTTTTATGCATTTCCCCCCTTTCCCTTGATTGCTTGGGCAGTCAGCAAGATCCAGATAGATAGGCCACGTATTATATTAATAACACCTTTCTGGCCCAGGAAAATCTGGTTCCAATACATGTTGCATCTGTCTCAGGGTTGATGTCATTGTTTTGGGTCGGAGCCAGATCTGCTGACAGACGACAGGGTATGGTGAGCTAGCTGCTTTGTGCTTGGACCCCCCCTCTTTGTAAAATACACAGTGGTAAGGTAGTCTTGAGACCTCACCTTAAGTACAGACCTAAGGTCTCGAATCTATTTCATTTAGTTCAGAACATTGTCCTATCTGTTTTTTCCCCAAACTTAGTTTCAGAATCTGAGCGTGCACTTCACTCCTTAGACGTACGGAGGGCTATGCTTTTCTACTTTATCGTAATGTGGAATTTAGGACAAGTGTTTATTTATCTGATATGCTGGTCTTAAGAAGGAAGACAGAGCTACTGCTCAGTCTATTTCACGTTGGGTCACTTCCACCATTAGGCAACGTTACTGTATGGCTAACCTACTGTGCCCCCTGGAGATACGGGCTCACTCCACGAGGGCCCAGATGTCTTCCACCGCTTTCCTGAAGGATGTTTCACTATCTGACATATGCAGCACAGCAACGTGGTCTTTGCTGGACATGTCCATGAGGCACTACACTCTGGAAGTGATGGAGAGGAGAAAATCAGCAGTGGGACAAGCTGTGCTCCATTCTCTGTTTCAGTGAAGATCACTCCCATCTCCAGGTAAGAAGTTTGTGAGTCTCCCATGTGGGACTGCATAGAAGACTGACAATGAAAACAGAGTTACACTTATCGTAACTGCTGTTCATTGATGTCTTCTGTGCAGGCACACATACCCTCCCTCCTACCCCACTGTGTTCTTTATTTCGTACCTTTGTGGAACCGGCAGCTCAGGAGAACTGGCGGGTTGGGGGTGCCGCCTCCCACTGCCATTTTGGCAGGAAAGCTCGCTCATGCGCACTGGGAGGTGAGCACCCCCTAGCGGACTTACCAAAAAAAAATTACCAATTGGCAGGCCTGTGCATGTGCAGTCCCACGTGTGCTGCACAGAAGATGTCAATGAACAGCAGTTACGGTAAGTGTAACTGTGTTTTCGTTGTTTCATTCTTGAGAGCCAGGTTTGATTCCCCATTCCTCCACTTGAAGCCAGCTGGATGACCATGGGCTAGTCACAGTTCTCTGGAGCTCTCTCAGCCCCACCCACCTCACAGGGTGTTTGTTGTGGGGATAATAATGACATACTTTGTAAACTGCTCTTAGTGGGCATTAAGTTGTCCTGAAGGGTGGTATATAAATCGAATGTTGTTGTTGTTATTAGTATAAGTGCAGCTCTGTTTTACTGAGCAACCTGTTGGTTATACTAGCATGCAGCATACACTGAGTGGTTCTTTGCATTTCAAAATGCAGTTATACAAGACAATATTACAGCAGCACTGCATGCTTGTATGGTAGGATATGTTTCATATAATCCTGAGGTAAAACCACTGGAGACATCTATCCTACACCCAATTTCAAAATAGATAGCCCTGAAATACATGTTGTGAGCTCTTCCATTTTGCTTTCTGCAGGTTGTTGGATACTGTCAACACTTGAAAACCACCAAGCAGGCAGGAAATCCACAGAGATTGATTGTGAAAGCATAGCCTGAGCAAACAGAGTGTTCTGGTGGTTGTCGTCAAATCTTTTTCTCTGCCTTGGAAAAATAGAACGAAGCTTGCTGCTCTGTAGTGCCTCTTTGTGATCAGTGCAGGAATGCCTTTGATGGAAAGTAGCAACCTGCTTTTCAGCAGAAAATACTGTCATTGAAAGCTTCTATTTAGTTTAGCATCCTTAATTTTATTCACTATTATATTTGTAATTGAACTTGCAAATGAATAACATTCAGCAGTGGCCTGTCCTTGTCTTGTATGTAGGGCTTTAGATGCCAAGTTTATTGCATTTTACCACCCTAAGGCCCTTATAGCTGCTGACATAGAATAGTTTGTTTATCATCGTCCTTGGCTCTTTCTGTTCCATCACACAAGCTTAACCATGATTCCTCCTGCTTTGTGACATAGATTCAATAAATCCTAGGTACAATATAGGAGATAATAGTTATGTTTATATTTGGAGATTAAACACAAAAGACTGAACGTGAAGGCACGTAGAACAGCTTTGAGAGTTTTGTAGGATAGATGAACTCAAGAGTGTATGGTGGAGAGAAAGACATTGCTGTTGTTAAGTTTGCAACCGGTGTTCTGCCACAATACTACAGTGGTCTTTCAATCTAGCATCCTATTCATACACTGGCATCTGGTTGGCCACTGCATGAAGCAGATGTTGGATTGGTGGACCAGTGGTCTGACTGCATGGCCACTATATTCTTATGTAGAATAGCTGCAAGTATTTTCCTTTGTTGCAAAGATTTACTGTTGGATAATATGAACTATCTAAAATATACATACAGTACATAGCATTCTTCAGAAATGGTGTGCTGTAACTAAACTGATTTAATAGCAGGGATGCAACAATCTGCTGTCCTGTAATTTAAATACCAGCGGGGTACGTAACTCTTATTAGTTCTTCCTAGAAATTTGCTGAAAGTGTGGAATTAGTGTGTTACATCTGGACACTAATCTGTGGATTATTCACACTCTGAATATTTATTCACAATCTGAAGCAGATTCTACGTGTGTGTGTTTCAAGAGTAGACTGATAAGAAGCAGTGGCAAGCAACATTAGCTTTCTGAGACGGTTTCCATTATTTTTATCAACTAAAGAAAGTACTCTTTTCTCTGCTTCCTCACCATTTGAGCCAGATGGGAAAGATAATTTAGTTAATGTTAAATGTGAGCAGCAAAGCTATCCTGAAGAATGATTTATGCCAAGTTTAATGTACTGAGTGTTCCCATTATAAGGCTAAGCCAGTGACCTTTGGCCCAGAAATAATGTTGTTTTTAATACTACTGCTGTTCACTTGGTACTTCCTGGTTTAGTCATTCAGGGTCACACATAACAAATGTTACAGGGTACCTTTTAATATTTTGTGGTGTCTGAGAATGCTGGAGGAACAAAGACACAGAAGGAAGAAAGGAGGTTTTTTTAAAGCATCATTAAGATATTTATGACCACCTTCACACTAAAAGTTTGACAATCTAGAACATATTTGGGGGAGTTTCAGAATCTATTTCTTTCTTCAGTATCAAATCTTAATGTTCCATGACAGATAGAAGCCTTGTTTTAGGTGCAATCCTTTTTAGATTGCAGTTTCTGTTCCTTGTTTTTTTTAATCAGTTGTTGCAGAGAGCTGGATCCTGTGCAATGGTAGAGGATCCACACTAACAGAGCTCAGTATTTCCCATCTTCTTCCCTTAGTAGCCCATTCTGAATGCCAAAAAGTTGATATGAGGGATTGGAGGGTCTGCATGGGTAAACATTCAACACAGCTGGCTGCAGTGAGATGGAGGGAGCAGGCAAACCAGCCCCTCTCTTCTTATGCCATGCATAATAAGGGTCTCTTGCATTTGCAGAAGTGCCATTGGCGGAGGAGAGAGGAGGTGTGAGGTTGTTTGTTGTTCCTTCCTTACTGCCATCTCTCACATGGCTTTGTGTCCGTACTGGTCCACCAGCTCCCAGCATTGCCTTTTTGATGATTACCAAACATTGCTTGGGAAAGGGGTAGGTGAGAAATTTCTTCTTCAGCTGTGTAGTATCCAACTCAGAGGTATGTCTGTTCTAATGGTAGCTTGACAACTTGCTAAATCAATACAAGGAATGTTTACATTAACTTTCTGTTCATCAGCTTTGATTAATAATATCCACTTGGATTGTAATGTAACTTTGCAAATAAAGCAAGGAGGCGGCATGTTTCCCACCTTGTATTTACCATATATTACTGCATTTATGCACAATGCTTTCACCGTAGTGAACATAGTGAAACACAATTTTTCCCTTGAAGAGAACCCACAGATCCAACCCTTTCATTGTTAAACCAGAAATGGGTCATGAATGTGATGTGGTTTTGGAAATGGTAGATAATGTTAAATAAAGGAAAGATAAAGCTCTTCAGAACAAGATACTATTTTTAAATTTACATAGAATGAGTGTTCTTCACCAGTGGTGCTGCCAGGGCTGGAGTTTGGGGCAGAAGACCAGGGTCCTAGCTCATGAATTCAGCGGCAACAGAAGGTGCACCAAAGCAAGCTGTAGCATTGCATTTGAATTAACACATTGCCATCAAGTCCAGAGTCTAAAAACACCTGGGTATAAGTTCCAACAGATATTATGGAGAGGAGATCGCTGCATGGCTGCCATTTCCAGCAAGCAGCTACCTACTTAGTATATATAATTTGACTCTGAGCCAATGCATGCAGTATTTTTCAGGCTTTTAGTGATTGTACTGTTATATGAGACCCTGGCTTCAGACTTTCTTAGTGCAACAGATAAAGTGAAAAATAAATTAAGGATGTCATTTTAAAAAATTCATTCCTACTGTCTTACAACCAAAGGAATTCAAACACCTTCACAGTGCCAATATATGCCTTGACAGTATGGTTGATGAATTCTAATGGATTGAAAATATTCTACTAAAATCTAATTATACTGTCTGACCTCCTTTTATCTAAATGGCAATTTGTTACATAGATAAATTCTGTATAATCTGTCTTGCCTGAATTTTATGATACCGGTATTGCTTCTTTCCCAGGTCTGTGTGATTCCTTTAAATTCAGAAGTACTAGTGCACAGCCTTGTGTTGCAAACTAGTCTTTCTCCACTAAACCTCTCTGTTGCCCTCCTATTGTTAAGCTGTTTTGGTTAGAAATTTGGTCAGTTTTCAGTAAAAAATACTTGTTTAGTTTTTTATCCATGTGGGTAGTGTCAGCTTGCCACGGGTGCTGCTGAGTGGGGTGCTGGCATGCCCAGCTCTGACTCCCAAGGGGCGTCAGGGATACTGCAGGACCCTGCTCTGTGGAAGGAGGGGCGGTATACCTCACCCAGACTCCCTCTCAGTCCACTCGCTGGCCTGCTCAACCTGCTCCTCCCACTCCAACACAACCCACCACGAACGCTCTCCTGAACCAGCATTTATAGGGTTTCCTTTATCTGCCCCCGCCCTTCCTTCCAAGCTCCTTCCTTCTCCTGATGCTGCCCAGCTGTGTCTGTCCTCAGGTGTTCCTTCCCTTCCACTGACACCTCCTGGCCTTCCTTGCCTTTCTAGCAGGGCAGAGTTAAATGTGAATGTATCCCAGCTGAGGCTCCCCCCAGGTGCGCCTCCTTTCCTTCCCTCTCCCTTCTCCCTTAGTCCTCTCTGCAGGACAGGGCTGGCAGGGCCTTTCCAGGTGATGCACCTTGGCCGTCTCTACCTCTGCTCCTGAGGTGCTGCCCTGGTCAGCGTCTGAGCTGCTTGCCCACTGAGGCTGGGCATGGCTGCGCTCCCCTGGCTTTGCTTGCGAGGTGCTGCCCTGGCCAGCGTCTGAGCTGCTTGCCCATTGGGGCTGGGCATAGCTGCGCTTCCCTGGCCTTGCTCGCGAGGTGCTGCCCCGGCCGGCGTCTGAGCTGCCTGTCCATTGGTGTTGGGCGTGGCTGCGCTTCCCCAGCCTTGCTCTCCCCCTCCCGCACTTGCCGCTGACTGTGCTGCCTTTCCTGGCTCCTCTGGGCACCCTGAATCTACTGCTGGGGTGCCAGGTCTGCTCAACCCCGGACCACTGTCTGTTGAGGCAGCTGGGCAGTTGTCTCCCGAGGGTCTCCCTCTTCTCCAGGTAAGTCCGGGGGCTGGGCTGTAAACCCCGGACAGGTAGTAATACTTTTAATAGATTGCAGTCTGTTTTCAATCTGTAAATGCTCTGGTATTTCCTAACAAATCAGATTAGTAGTTTATTTATTTATTTATTGTATTTCTTTGCCGCCACTCCAAAAAACTTACTTGAGGTGGCTTTCAAATTAAAACATAACAAAAATAAAATAATAAAACTCTTTAACTATAATGATGAACTATTAAAATCCAACATATCAAACCCAACCAGAGAAAAGAACCAGCATAAAACACTGAGCAGCTTAAAATTAGTCCCTTAGAAAAGTTCTCAGGCTAGAAGCAGATTGTAAAAATGATGTAAAAAGAACAAACCTTTAATTCAGATCCTTGAGTAAAAACAAACATTTTGGCCTGGTGCCTAAAAGAGATTTTTTCCTTTTCAGCATCTGTAATTGAGAATTAAACTTGAATGATGAATATCTTGATAGGCTATTCATGAAATCTGATTGATGTTATTTTGTCAGAATTTGCATTATATCTTGTGATTGCTTGTGTTATGTCTCACTTTACTATAAGGGCAACACAATTTCTTTTGAGTTTCTCATTTCCAGAATAAAGCACTGTCATTTTCTGACTGAAAATGTCCTAATCCAGTCCACTCACATCCAAAATTACAATGTTTAAACGTTCCATTTATTTTACAATTTTGAATTTACCTTGATTCATACTTCGCACATTCCATGTTCCTATTATGTATATCATACAGCTTTGGACTGTCCTTTTGCCATCCATTCACATCAACTGAATGTCCTTTTGGTTTTAATCTGATTGCATCATTAAGAAAAGCAGTATTTGTACTTTTCCTCTGCTCTTCCCCAATAGCTAATTGAGTACCTTCTGATGTTGGGATCTTTTCTTCCAGCACTATATCTTCTTCCCTTTTAGATTGTCTCATCATAGGTTTTTCAAGGCATGAGATGATCAGAAGTGGTTTACCATTGTATTCTTCGGCGCAGTACTAACCAAAGTCAGCTGAAGTATCTATGAAAGCTTCTCCACCAGTATCACTTTCCACTACTGCTGCAACCCAATAGCTATCTTCAAGGATTCTTCTACCCCCCACCACCATTAGAATTGTCATTTCTCTTCCGCTGCTCTGACCATTGATTCCTGAAGGAGGTGGATGCATCTTAGTCTGGTGATTCAGTTTTGCCCATTCCACTTTGAGTGACTCTGACAGTGTTGTTCTTATCTTTACTGACAAGCTCAGACCCCCTCAACACATTAAGGTATGTGTCCAAGAGAGAGGAATTCTCTATACACATTAAATAATTACACAAGAAATAAATACTAAAAACACAATAAATCAAACAAGCTAGAATAATACGGTCCCAAGCACTGTATTATTCCAATATGTTCATTGTGTTAATTATAAGTTTGCTGACCTCATTAAACCAACTACACCCCTAACTAAATAAATTACTGTTCATTATAAAATTAAGATTAGGTGTAATTTGTTAAATTTACCACCAAGAGAGACCAAACTTCATTAAGTTTTCTTACCTTTCTATGTTTAAAGTTTCACCAAATAATTCCATAAGTAACCATTATTGTTTTGTAGGGGAGATTTTCTGTCTTGCAAAAAGCAATCTACCTGTTGTTAGTGCATTTAATAATAATTCCTGATTAGAGATGGGCACAGAACAAAAAAACCCCGAACCACATGATTTATGGTTTGTAGCATTCCACGGAACATCAAACCACGAACTTCTGACCTTTTCCCAGTTCGTGGTTCGTTGTTCCGTGGCAGTTCAATTGCCCTGCACCGGCTGTGAAAGCCAGTGCGGGGCATTTGAAACAGACAGCCCCTTTCTTCTGCTGCCTGTCAGCAGAAGAAAGAAGCTGTCATTTCACAGACACCGGCGTGGGGTCTGGAACCGGCGCGGGGTCTGTGAAATAACAGCTGCTTTCTCCTGCTGCCGGGGCTGTCAGTTTTACAGACACCGCACTGTTCCAGCATGTGGTCTGTGAAACTGACAAACTGACAGCCCGGGCAGCAGGAAAAAGAGGCTGTCAGTTTCACAGACCCTGTGCCGGTTCCAGCACGGGGTCTGTGAAACTGACAAACTGACAGCCTGGGCAGCAGGAGAAAGAGGCTGTCATTTTCACAGACCCTGTGCCGGTTCCAGCACGGGGGTCTGTGAAACTGACAGCCCATTTCTCCTGCTGCCTGGGCTGTCCGTTTTGCAAATCCGCGCTGTGGGTCTGTAAAACAGACAGCCCGGGCAGCAGGAGAAATGGGCTGTCAGTTTCACAGTTCCCATGCTGGGTCTTTGAAATGACAGCTTCTTTCTTCTGCTGCCAGAGCAGCGGGAGAAAGAAGCTGTCATTTCATAGACCCAGCGCCGGTTCCAGCACGGGGTCTGTGAAACAGACAGCCCGTTTCTCCTGCTGCCCGGGCTGTCCATTTCACAGACCCCGTGCTGTGGGTCTGTGAAACGGACAGCCCGGGCAGCAGGAGAAACGGGCTGTTAGTTTCACAGACCCCGCGCCAGTTTCAGCCCATCGGCTGAACCCCGCTTGGGGTCTGTGAAACTGACAGCCCCTTTCTCCTGCTCAGGGGCTGTCAGTTTCACAGACCCCGCACGGGGTTCAGCCGATGGGCTGAAACTGGCACGGGGTCTTTGAAAATCTGAACCCGTCCACGGAATGGCTGGAAAAATTCATTTGTTCCATAAACACGCATTCCTGTGGACCACTTGTTTCAGTGCAAATGAACTAGCCATTCTCTACAGCATTTTGTTCCGTGGTTCGTTCTGTGCCCATCTCTATTACTGATAGTTCTTGGGAACTTTAATTTTTATATCATTAAAAAAGAAAAATTCTGTCTTAAAATATGTTGTTGTACACGATCATATCAAACACCATTTGCCAAAAAGTATTTTACATTTCTTTTTTTTTCTTTTTCTTTTTATTAACTACATTAACTAACAATACAAAGGAAAGAAAGGGGAACAAGGGAAGGAAAGAAAAAAAACCCAACAACAACATATAACAACTACACTACACAGAATGCTTTCCCTTCATACTGCCATTATTAAAAAAAATTAAAGCTTTGTATAGTATTGATGGAGTGGTTGACCTTACAAAATGCAAATTACAATTCAAATTCAAATTAAGTTTTCCTCCCCCTCCTGGGTCCCGGACGCAGTTCTCTCTGAGCAACTGCAGCCGCAGTGCTCGTTTCCCCCCCCCCTCAGACTTCTCCTTTTCTTCTTGCTTGGTGCGCTGAAATTCCGGATTTTTGTCCTCAAAATCCCTTAGTTGATCTTCTGATAATATCTTGTAAGCTTGATCTTTGTAACTGAACCAGATTCCTTCCGGAAATAGCCATTTGTACTTTTTTCCACGTTCCCTCAGAAGAGCTGCGAGTTTTTTATACTTAAAACGTCTTTTCCGAACTAAAAATGGGACGTCTTTCAGTATCTTAACCTTGTTACCCAAAAAGTCCAGATCCGCGTTATATGAATTGTATAGGATAGTGTCTCGGATCCTTTTAGATGAAAAATCGATGATGATCTCGTGAGGCAGCTGACGCTTCGTTGCATATTTTGAAGAAGCCCAGCGGACTTCCAAAATGGCGCTTTTAACCTCTTCTTTAGTTGCCTTCGCGGGTGTCGCCAATAGTTCCGAGACCAGACCCCATAAATCCTCATTTTCCTCCTCTTTCACGTTCTGGAGGCGCAAAATTGTCTGTGTTCGTTCCACTTGTAGCCCGATCAGCTGGTTCTCCACCAGCTTTAACTCTTTATTCGTAGCCTTCACGAGTGATGCACTTTCCCGAGCAGACTTCTCTGCCCCCCCGCTGCTTCCTTAATGGTTTTCACTTCGCTCTCAATTAAGCCCACCCTTTGATCTGTTTCGTTCAGCTTGTCAACAAAGGGTTTTATGGCTTCGATAACCGCCCTCCGCACCAATTCCTCGAGCGACTCTCCCTTCCCCTGCAGGGCAGCTGAGATTGACTTGCCCAGAGCGGGACTTTGTTTTTTCGTTGCCATTTTGGGGGGGGGACCGCCAGCCAGATTCTGAAACTCAGCGAAGGGAAAGAACGAGCCTTCTTAGCTTCAGATCCCACCACTCCTTTGCGTGCGCTTGTAATAACAGAAGGGATTCGCTTACTTACAGGCTTCCGCCTAGTTCTGCTCTTTGCCGTTTTCCATGGCCCGGCAGCACTCGAAGCGCCGCGCACGTCTGCCGGCCTCCATAGGGACAAACGGGCAATTTACCCCCCGCATTGATTTTCGGGGGGCTCTTCCCGCAGCGTCCCGGACCCTGCCTCCCTCACTGGGAGTCTTGGGGGCTAATCTTCGCAGATCAGCCACCCGGTCAGGGTGCTCGGGCGCTTCCTCCCGGACCTGCGGAGAGGAGCGTCCGACATGGCCGAGAAAACGAAACCGAATCAAAAAGTATTTTACATTTCCAGTATATATAGTAGAAGTCAACTTTGCAATCATGGCAATATCACCAACCACCAGAATTACTTTTATGTAACTATCTGCCAAAGATATTCTCTTAAAGCAATTTGTTCTGTTTCTTAAACTAAAAGAAGCAAAGATCCTTTTGAATATAAAAATCTCCACACTTTCAGCTTGTTTGTTATGTGGTAAATCCTTTTGCCACTTTTTAATATTATATATAGGTTTTTCACATTCTAATTCTAATACAATACAATACATTAAAAAAATCTTAACTAACTGTAACCCTGAACGATCCTGAGGACCAGCATTAATAAAGTCAATCTTTTCTATGTAATGGTCTCATGTAAATATTTTTGATATTGTATGTTTTATTTTGCTGGTACATGACTGCAGTAAACAATTGACAAATTCAGTCACATTTCATTATCCTGTTTCTGTGCCCAAAGCCTTTTACTTGAAGATATTGAAATATAAATAGTCATTTTTTGTCCATTTTGTTAATTTTTGTTAAGAGAATCATGCCATTAAGCATTAAATCTGTGTGGCAAGTTAATCTATATTTCTCCTATAGATTAGAATTGCCTGAATAATACTTCATCTTATGATCTGTCTAGGTTTGTGTATCAAGAAATTTTTGTTATAACTCAGATCTGGACTCCAGGGTGTGGGGGATTTTTACTGTGATTGCTTATTTCTAGGTAGGACATTATCAGTACAGATTCAAATGTGTCTGTTTTTTCGGGTTCTGGAGTTCCAGGACCATTATTTTCAATGGAGAATGTATACAAGGATCTGGAGCAGCTGTATATAAAGATAATGGCACCAAATTTTCACAGAACAGTCGTCTCTCTAATCTAAAGCTCCCTGTAAGTTTCAAGCAGATTGAATAAAGGGAGTTGATTTTACAGACCCCCAAAGTAAGTCTCTCTCTGCACAGCCATACAAAGTTTTCTCTTCTAATTTCTAAAATGGCTGTCAAGCTGCAGCCAGCAGTTGGCCACCAGTATTTTAAAAAACAAAGCTGTCTGCACTTATTTCTTTTCCTACTTTTACATTGACCGACAATAATTTTTTTAATCTTTCTATTGAAAACTCTGTATTCACCATCTTTCCTTGTTGTAATTTGTTTCTTGTTTCCTTTCACAAAGCGAGGAAGGCTTCTGTTATAAGACCCCTCCCCAGCCATTGTTGCACCTTCATTCTTCCCTTCCAGGGGGAGGGGGCTGTTGTGGTTTTTCAACCAAATGTCACCGAAACTGAAGTGGAATATATTCTACCTGTCCTTCAAAGAACCCCAAGTTTCAAGCAAATTGGGCAAAGTGTTCAAATTCTGCGGGCCCATACACAAGCCATCCCTCCACCATTATAATTTACATAATTTACATTACATTACATTACATCATATAGGGTACTTGCGGGGGGGAGGGAATAATTGTTTTTCAACCAAATGCTACCAAAATTGCAGCAGGCTGTCTTCTGCCTGTCCTTCAAAGAATGCCCTTTTTCAAGAAAATTAGGCAAAGTGTTTGAATTCCACAGGTCCCTGAATAACCTTCCCCTCAGCCATTGCAATTTTATGTCCATTCTGAATGGGAGATTGCGGGGGTGGGGGGAGCTGGAGTCGTCATTGTTTTTCAACCAAATGTCACCAAAATTGCAGGGAAGCTTCTGCCTGTCCAGGAAGGAACCTTCATGTTTCAAGCAAACTGGACAAAGGGTTTCAATTCTACAGGCCCCTGAACAAGCTCAAGCTTTCTACTTTTCAGAGGGGAAAAAACTTTCTCCACCCCACAAAGGACAGAAAAAGGAGAATGGCAGCTTTCTTCAACTTGGGATTGGCTAGGAGTGCTCTGTGCTCTTCTCTTGCAAGGGTCTGATTAGAAGAGAGGAACACTGTTGTCCAAGAAATCAATAGAATAATAATAATAAAAAAGCAAAACTATTTATTCATGCTGCATGACTGATAAGCATCAGAGCTCAAAACACACTCACCAAAACCGGGATATTTTCAGATAAGATATCTCAATATTCCCAAGTGTGTTAGTGTTTCAGAAAATTAAGGAATAATTAGAAACAGTGATTTCTGTGTATATTTTTGGCTTGGAAATTCCATGAAACACATCCCTACCGGTCTCTCATACTGTTGAGGCCAAGAATGAAACAAGTGGTATGATTTTCTGCCATGCTTAATTCTTCAACATGGTGTTAATAAATTTATTATGATTGTAATTTTTTTTTACTTTGGGTTTTGTTAATCCACAGTAAAGTATATAAGATTATTCAAATAACAGAAGAGTCACCACCATCTTGTACCCAGTTGGTTAACTTGGTTACATGATAGTTCAGTCTTAAACTGAGGATTCCACATTCCCCTTTTCCCCATTTACTCTGGGCCATTTATAGATAGATCTTCAGCTTTTTACTTGCCCATATAAAGCCAGTACCATGTTTTTGCTTTTCTTGTCTGTCAACAAAATAGGCACATTACAAAGCAGAAGTTTTAATTTTAAAAGATTGTCTTAACTGACCAAGAAATCATATATGTGGATACTTTCTGTGTTTTACCAGCAATTTTCAACATGTCTTCAAATTCTTCTCCGTGGTCTTGAAGATTAAAACTTTTAAAAACTGAAAACTGAAAATAATGACAGTTCATTTCTCAAGAGTCACTGAAAATTACGTCTTAAGGCTTCATGCTGGAAAAAATCTCTTGGCCTCATAACTGACATGATAGAATGGTTTGACAGTGCCAAGACTTTTATTATGTACTTTTTATGCAGCTGAGAAAAATGTACGCTGTTTAGTTAGTTTGGATGAAGTCTGATACTGCTGCAGTGATCCTTTTCAGATATCAGTTCCTTCCAAGAAAACATTGAGGGGGAAGTAAAGAAAGACTTGTTCCCTTTTGGCATTTTCAGAGGTCAAATATGAAAGTTCTTTGCTTTGTCTTAGAGCCAAAGCTGGAGAGAGGTACAAACCAGAGTGTTTTTCTGAATACCAATGAGAGATTATGATAAATCAGGCTAAAATCTTTGGGGTGTTCATGGAAAGATAACAGCATGGTTATGTATGTATTTCGAATATTTCTGTGCTTCCTCTCCAGTGAACTTGTCTAAGGCGGCTTATAATATAAAACATGATAAAAACATAAAACAGTGCCAGTCGATAAAACAACACAAAACATAGAACAGCTTAAAAATGTGTTTTGTTTGACTAGGTCCAAGATAGTAAGGTTGGCCACGTTGCTACATCCATATGTTTTTACTATAGGGTGTTTAAAAATGCAGATTATATCCTGTTTTGGCATTTTTTGAGTGACACTTTTACAGATGCAGATGCATTTAAGTCTGTAGTGCACACAAAAATGAAATTAAGAGTGTGTGAGTGGTTTGGTATACAAATGTGTACAGCTTGAAAAGATCCATTTGAACCTCTTTCAGTTAATACATAATACCAAATTAAAAAATGGATTTCACTATTGTGTAATGTAGTCAATTCTGAACAGTTAAGAGACCATAGTCTTGCAGTTCTTTCAGTGCAGTCTGTACAACATATTATAACAATATCCTGAAAATCTCTCCACTTTAGATGGAGATGCCCCTTTGTGTGCACATCTTTAGTCCAGTCTAGATCAGGGCAGGTTTTGACACATATTGTTATGATTATTATCCTAATTGAATATATTTTATGCAAGTTGTTCCTGCTGTTACAGTTTGCATTTTTGGGGTGTTGTTCTGGTGAAATCCCTAATCCACAATTTTCAGTACACTGATATAAATACTGTCTTGATCATCTCTTTCATAAGCAGTAATATGGGCTGCGTGTTAGTGTGAATTGCTTGCATAACATCCCGTTCTTTCTTGCTTTTTCTGCTGTCTTTGGAAAGATAACGGTACTCTTGTATACCAGATACAGCTGATGTTCACTACCTACCGTAATGTGTTGAGGAAAGCTGCATTGGCAGGCATCAGTATTATTAGTGAGCTTACTGGAATCTATTAAGGGAAGTCCTGCCAAAGGATTCTTTCAAATGTGTACAGTGCTGGGCAACAGCTGATCAGTGTTTTAACATAGGACCTGTCTTGGCAATGCTACAGAGGAGGGGAAAGAAAGAAAAGAGACAGATAGAGGGAGTGACAGAAAGAGAGGAAACACTCATTGTGAATCAGAATTGCTCATTAGATTTTCTGCCTCCTTTATGTGTTTGTAAACGAATGTTCTTTCTTTTTTTTTTCTTTCTTTTTAAAAATTTTTATTTTATCAAAACAAAGAGGGGTACAGAAGAAAAAAAAAGAAGGGGAGGGAATGGTACGGTCAGAAAAAACCATGAAACTGCGCTACAAGGGTTATTGAAATACAGAGTACAAAAAACATAATTTTTCTCAAAATTTGTCCTAATTCAGATAAAGATTACAGCCATTATTAAATCTGATTGATAAATATTTTCCATCTGTGCTGCACAAATTGAATACATACCTCTTCCTGCTTACTGTTTAATAATAGAAATTAAAGATCAAAAGGAAAGGGCTCCTTATTTCATTATAACTATGATATCTCAGCTTATTTCTTAATATAGCTATAAAGATCATTTCTACTTATCTTAACTTTATACCACTATTTCCATATCATACAGTTTATTTCACCAGTTATTTATTCAAACATTTTCAACAATGCATGGTTATGACCTCTTATAAACTATGTGCAATATATCGATATGCGATCCTATTCAGATTTACAAGACTAAAACATCTTACATGTTTTATCCAATGAATGTTCTTACTTGACTTGTTTCCCTTCTCTTTTTGTGTGAGCCCACTATGGTTGATTAAATTAGATTGGGGAATCATCCAAATATACGCAGACAGTTATAGGCAGTGTGAAAGAGCAAACATCAGCAGATTTCATGTATCTTGTATGGTGTGCGGTTTGTTCTCCTGGTGCTGAAGCGTTTTGTTACATTCTCCATCAAATTGTATAGTGGTCATTTCTTTTTGCAGACTAATAGAGGAAAGGTTGCATTTATTGAAATAATAGTATATCTTTTAAAACAGAGTATTCTTAACAATCTTTGAAAATTGGCTGCATTCTCAGCTGCTTAGGTTCGCCAAACACCAAGATACAGGTTTACATCACTTAAAGACCTGGTCCATGTGCTAAACATATGCAGGAAGGAGTTCCCTCAGTAGGGGTGTGCAATTAAGATCCGAGATGTGGGAGAAAAGGGCAGATTTTTGCTGATCTGGCTAAATCCGACTTTCCTAAATCAAATCAGAGAATCCAGAATCTGATCCAGGAACTTGGATCCAGACCCCTGGATTCCCCCCATTCCTGTGTTTCAGTTTGGTTCTGTTGGGCTTCCTCTTGCATTTGGAGGTGAACCTTTGGCCACTGTCTGCCTTGCCCCTGTGTATTTCTGCCTGAGAGCCTACTTGGAAATATTTCCCCCATAGAAAACAATAGAGAGTGGCTGGGGCACCTTCTTTAGGGGCCCATAGAATTGTACTCTGGGGTCCAATCTTCCTGAAACTTGGTTGGTCTTAGAAGACAGTCAGGAGTAGGCTCCCTGCAAATTTGGTGTAGTTTTCTTGAAAAATGCCACCTCTGGCCCCCCAGATAGCCCCCAGCTACTTTTCCCTATAGGGAATAATGTCCAAATAAATCTGGGATTCTCTGATATGTCTTAACAGATGAGAGAATCTTTCCCAAATTTATTTATTTTTTGAGATTCCTGAACCCCCCCCCCCCAAAATCTGGATTTCCTGGGGTTTTTTTTTAAATGCACACTTCTGTCCCTCAGCACACTTTGTACCTTGGTGGATGACTTTTAAGTAGCATGGGTCGTATTTAGAAACAGAGGGGACCAACTTGTGTAATTAACTCATGGTTATCTTCCCAACAGCTCTGAAAAGCCCAGCTGCATTTCATGAACAGAGGAGGAGTTTAGAACGGGCCAGGGTAAGCCATTAACTTTTAATATTTATTATATCGGGTGTCTGTAGTGTCCTTCAAATCTGGGTCTAAAATCCTTCTAAGCTACTGATTTTCTCTTGGGCATCTTGATGAGATATGACATGATAGTTTCTGTGTCTTCCCTTTCCTTTGTGAATGATACCATCGACATACACTGTCCAACACCAACATCATATTCTGTCTGATGGTGCCTGAATGTTAATGTGTTAATAAGGGTTTTATTGCATTTTAACAAGTATATTTGTTGGAAGCCGCCCTGAGCCCGCTTGCGGGAAGGGCAGGGTATAAGTTGAATAAAATAAAGAAATAAACAGTTCCGGAGAAATGGCCATTTTTCAGGTTATCTGAAGGAGAATATGAGACATTGAAGCCCAAGTAATCATTGCTGGCTGCTCTGGAGTCTGTTCCCCACCTTTCCGTGGTCTTTCTTTTTTACATGATTCTGTGGCCCAGTACTTGTCCAATCTGGTAATCCCCTCAGTGTAGAACCTTCATACTAGCCAGGTTCAATCTCTTTCCCTTGGCTGTCCTAACAGGCATATATAAGGGTATCTCCTATAAGGAAAGAGTCTGTACTTGCTTTTATAAGGAACCTGATTCCGTGCAACATAATGCTTCTTCATTGTCCTCATTATTCCTCTCTGTGTCACCACCTAATCTACCCTTTTTTGTCTTTTGCAAAGCCCACGATTAATAACTAAATTAACTTTTTTGTTATCCTATAAGTCCCCCGAAATCACTGCATCAGTCGCTGAGTTTCTGTCACATGTACGCAAGTTAAGGGCAGGAGTTCACATTACTTAGATCTTATTGTGTATCTTTTTTTAATTTTGTTTTTACTTCACCATGGTTTTTGACTGGTTGAAATTTTATATTACCTCCTGGGCACTTATATTTCAGGTTCCTTCATCTTTTGTTTTACTGTATTTTATGCCAATAAAGGTTATGGAATGGAATGGATGGACAGCTGAATTAAAGTCTGAAACCCAAAGCCCTTAACCTGAGATAGTGTCCCTTTTTACCTGTCTGCCAGTTTACTTGATTCTTTCAATGCCTACTGCATTGGCTTGATAAAAAAGAAACTAAATGAAAAATTTGGGGGGTTTCTAAGGAGAAGAAGCTAAAAACAGGTGCCCTGCCTTGGGGATTTCTGGGCCTCCTGGAGTCCTGGGTGATGATCTAAAAGTACACTTTCATCCCATGCTTCCTCCACAGAGCTCAGGGCAGTCTCTTTTTCCCATTTTCTTCTCACAACAATCATCAGGTGGGTGACTGGCCCAGGCTCACGCAACAAGCTACATGGCAATTGAGTTTGAACCTGGGTTCCCAAGACGCAAGTCAGATTATCTAACCATTGCATTACTGTGTGAATGTGTCGGCTACTGGACTATTTATTTTAATTTATTTTAATTTAAAGCCATCAGAACTGGAGCCTGGTGAAACAATTCAAACTTTGCTGCCATGTGAAATATATGGAGACTGGTCTTTCAAGACATGGGGCTGGTTTTGCCTGTTTATCAATAAATTCTTTCTTTCCTTCCCCTTCCTTTTTTTGAAAACATCTTGGAAACAGACGAGTTTTTTTCTGGGAAAAGTGTTGGCGGAACTCTCAAGAAGGAAATGAGGAAGAAACACACGGAATTCTTTGAAATCATATTATTTTCAAGCACTATTGCTAAGTATTTTCAAGAGGTGCCGGAACTCCGTTCCCCCGCATTCCCCCTGAAAAAAGCCCTGAAAACAGATATTTAACATATTACAGTGTAAGCATCTCAAACAACACTTGCCTCTTAAGTTTGGTAACCCATTTTCCTCACTTTTCCCAGTTAAGTACTGTAGAATCAGCCTGCTTAACCAGTGGATGATTCATTGCCTGCTACATTCTCCAGTGGCAGGCCTAATAAGAGCCTGAGAGAACAGCTATTGCCATGTCTCACAATCCAAGATGCATTTTTTAGAATTAAATTTTTGTGCCATTTGTTTGCTCTCCTTGGCATCAGCATGTGTTGGTTGTTTACCCTGTAGACAGAGGACTATCTGAAACGGAAGATCCGGTCCCGGCCAGAGAGATCAGAGTTGGTGAGAATGCACATCCTGGAAGGTATGGTCCCTAGGGGGCAACTAGTATAGTAAACTTTCCCTCTTTACTGTTAACAATGTGGCATTAATGGAGAGGTGGGAATAGGGCCTGGAAGTTGGACTGTGAAATTGAGAACCAATTCTTGCACTTCCTTGCAGATAAGATTGTCCTGCTTGCTCACAAAAGATGTTTGCCTGTCCATGTGTGCTTATGATGTATGCTTAAGTGATTATAGGTCTGATAGGCTACTCATTCAAACAAACTTGTTACTCATCGTGGACTGATGTCTTAATTGCTTGTGATGTTCATATAATTTATTTACATTTGACTCTTCCGCAGTCCTGGCATGGTACTGCAGGAGTAGACATAGCACAACACATGGCTTTCTATGTTTTTCTGGCACGTAGCTTGTACTATTGCATTGCTGACAATGTTTATAACCTTCCTTTAGAAGTATCTGTCCTGTGGTCTTCCTGAGATAGCTTTGAGGAAAAGGACTAAAGCAAAATGAAGTGTAGTTGGTTAGAACTACTACTTCTGAACTAAAGGCTTGACTAAAAGTGTTTAAGGAACCGGTGCGTGTGCGTGCGTGCGTGTGTGTGTCAGTGTGTCACTCATGTTGCAGGGGGCTGCAGAAGTGAGCTTCTCCAGCTTATTATACAGCCTGAGGTCTGTCTCTGAAGAGGGTAGGTTGTGATTGCATCCATGTGTCCCAGACTGATTGTGTTGTTTTGTCTTTTCTCGAGCAGAGACATCTGCTGAACCTTCCCTGCAGGCCAAGCAGCTGAAGTTGAAGAGGGCCCGGCTGGCTGACGATCTCAATGAGAAGATTGCCCAGCGGCCAGGCCCTATGGAGTTGGTAGAGAAGAACATTCTGCCTGTGGAATCGAGCCTGAAGGAAGCTATCATCGGTAAGACTGGTGGCAAGAAGAAGTCTGTGTGCACGTGTTGAAGACAGTGGCAGGTTCTGGACAGTTCTCAAAATGTGAAAATGCTATTCTGACTGTAGCCTTCGTTAGAAGCAGAATAGTTTCAGGATAGCTTCAGTTAGAAGCACAGTACACTCTTATACAAGTAGGATTATAGCAAAGCTATTGGAGTAGTCAGGTTCTGGATGATCCTCTTGACTTAAGAGCTGTAATAAGGTTTTGTTGTCTTCTTCAGCTTGTGCATTTAGATTTTTAACCTGAAAATCCATCTACTTGTTAGCATCTGTTAATCTGAGAGATTCTGGGCCAGTCAGGGAAAGAAGCAAGCCAACACAAGGGAGCAGGTAGAAACAAGATGAGAGCAAAAGACTGGATCCTTGAAAGACAAATTTGGACAGATGTGGGGAGTGAGTGCTCTCCTCATGCAAGAAGGGAAGGCTAAGGAATTGCATGAAGTGAGTAGCTAATTTCCTCTTTATAGACTGGTTTGAGCAGGTTGCTGTATTCTCTTTTACAAATTAATAGGCAGAAATAGTTGTGTGTGTGTGTTGCTTCAAGACCATACATCCTATTTGGAAGACAGTAGGAAAGTGCTGGAAAGTGCTACAAATAAACCTCATGTGAGGGCACTCCACAGGTCTAGTTTTCTATAATATTCCTGATGCTGTCTTTTCTGACCATGGGAAGTTTTTCTGCTGATGGTCCACCCATAAAAGGATCTTGTCTGTGCCCCTACTGTATTTCACAGGAAGGAACATCTGAGAAAACAAAGGAATATTTTTGTTCAGACTGGAGATTCTGTGCAGATTCTAGAAGTACTAATAGCAGTCTGGGCTTTGCAGCTTGTGTAGGCACTATCACATACCTCTCAGTTGTGATGTCGAGAGGAGAGAATGTTTGAGGCAGCTTGGTGGAAGAATGTGAGTAGTTGTTGTGAAGGAGCTTCACTTTACTCATGGAAGGCTGTAAACTTCTTTGGATACTAAGGAAATAATTCTCACAGTTGACACGGAGAGCAGTAATTCATTGTGACACCTTCCTCAAAAACTGGTACAAGATGCCCAGTGCTGTTATTCTTGTTTGCTTGTTTGTTCTTTGTGATCTGGGTATCTCTCAGAGTCAAGCCTAGATATAACAAAAAGTTATTCCATTAGCTATACAGATACAGAGGAAGAATATTTTTGTTACCTGCTTAACAGTCCCTTGTTGGTGGATGACATCTGTTGTGAACTTTTTCCTAACATTTGTTTCCTTTTCATTCCTACATTTCTTTAGCATAGTCCGGACACCTCTCATACTAGTTACAATTGACTCTTTTCATCTGTTGCATGATGAATGAACTTGGCTTTTATTGTTTTCAGTGGGGCAAGTAAACTACCCAAAGGTAGCAGATAATTCCTCCTTCGATGAGGACAGCAGTGATGCCCTGTCCCCAGAACAGCCGGCCAGCCATGAATCCCAGGGGTCTGTGCCATCCCCAATGGAAGCTCGGGTTGGTGAATTGCTTCCCACCCCCACAGTGGTATCCCCTGCTCAGGTGAGAATGTGCAGTGTTGGCTCCTGGTGCACTCCACAGCCTCAGTGTTCTCAAGCAACACAAGTGCCCAGAACCCTGGAGAGAAAATGCTGAGCAAATTTTCAGTGGTGATAAGCATACTTAAAAAGAAAGAAACAAACTTCTGATACCTGAATCTTAAAATGGTACTAATGGCTTACTTTGTGGAAGATAACAAGCGAGTATGCATGCCTGGTGATAAACCAGAGGGGGAAAGGACTGGGCTTCTGGCTTTGGTCTTTGATTCTGGGAATTGTGTTTGCTCATAGAACTTCATTTCTGGTGTAAATCTGTTTTTTAAAAAAGGCATTTATCACTTTATTCCCTATGAATAAACTGTTTTGTTTGTGAGGAGAACAAATCAAGAAATTCTCAGGCTTCAGATTGAAAATTGACTGGTTTACAATTAATCAGACATGTTGCTCCATCCAAATTGGGCAGTTTAACAAATAATGTTTTTTCCTCTTGCCTACCAACCTTTATAAACTGTGGTTTAGTTGTGGTTTGTAGGCAAGAAACAAATCAGAATTTGTTAAAGCAGCCAATTTGGACATTGTAGCAAACTGTAGTTAATTCTGACATCTTTGGCCTGAGGGCAGCATCAAAGGGAAGAGGGAGGAGGATGCAAACTTAGTTAAGTTGCTCTGTGCTGTATCTCAATAAAATAATTTCTGCCTTGTGGCACCATGTTAATATGGATGTGTGTACTTTGGTTTACGTTTGCAGGTTGTGTCTCAGTTAAAAGCCAGTGCAGATCCTTGTGAGACACCTTTCCTGCCTGAGCAGCCACCGACTCCCCTGCCACCGCTGCCACCTCCGGTGCCTCCTAATCTCACCAATGGAGTTGCGTCTCCTGCTGCCAAACCACTTCCAACTCTTATTAAGGTAGCCTTCACACAGAGGTTAACACGAGGGTTAGACAATCAAATCATCCCCATTATGAATACATTAAGACTGAGTGAGAGACACTGAGTAGAGTGGACTTGGTTACCAGCATATTTGATAATTCCCTTTACTGTCTCCTAAACATCATGATGTGTATATCCATTTATGAAATAATGAGCTAAAAGAGGAATTAAGCCTATGAACTTGTCTGTTCACCAATCCTAATAAAATGCAGTTCTTTTGGTGGAATTAGGATTTTAGGGTAAGAAAGAAATGCTTCCTCATAACTATGTGTTATTATCCATGGAGACAATATGTATCCGTGCCGTCTCGGACACAGCAGCCCTTTGGATCTCTTGTGAATCTAGTAATCTAGAATCATAAATTTCCACATTCTATATATACGACAAAAATGGCTTTTAGAGAATTGCTAAGAGTTTTATATTCTGCAAAATTATGTGAAAATATGGTGTTTCAGGATAAACAGCCAACACGTACAATATTTTGTATGGTTATGAAATAAGCATTTTTTAAAGTGAAGGATCTGATATATTTTAGTGAAAAACTAATTGAGAATCTCTCTGTGTATTCCTATAAATATCTTAAGCGGACTTGGTGTGTCAAACTGTTCTGCCAGAGGCTCCTTTGCCTAAGGCAAGGGGTCTTTGAGGGATTTGGAAGGTCAAGGAAGCTCCTGGAGGCAAAATATCTTTTGCAATTCAAAGCACTTTAATTACCCTTTCAGCTCAAAGCAACTTAAACGAGGCAAAACAATTCACAATTAATTAACCAGAGAAACAGGACAATCTGTAATAACCAGGTAACACTTGCTTATGTCCTTTTCTGAATTGTTGGGAGTTTCTTACAGCAACCACCTTGCTACTCGTCTGGTTCCCTGGCAGCTTCCGGTCCTCAGTGAAGCCCACCCTGCTACCTCTTTCTTTTTTATACTTCTGTCAGCATTGTTAGGTGCTGTCTTCCAGGAGCTGTCTTCCAGTAATGCTGGCTGAAAGCTAATGCAGCTCTCAACCCCGTACTAGGAAGGCTGAATCACTAGGAGGAAGTAATCTTGTAGTTACTTGTAAGGTTGTTCACCAAAAAAAAATCTGGATAGTCTGGGTTTTGGTGATTTAAAAAAAGTAGGATCCCTAGAATCTGGGTCAGATTCTTTGATATGGGTTAGAGAATCCATGATTTAACCAGCCGTTATTCCCAGTGGAGAAAAATGTTGGGGGAGCTGGGGAGGCATTTTATACCTGATCTCTGCCAAACTTGCAGGGAACATACTCCAGACTGTCCACTAAAGACCACCCAAATTTCAGGAGAATTGAACCCTGAGGTCCAGTTCTATGGGCTCCTGAACAAGCTGCCCCAGCCATTCTCCATTGTTTCCTATGGAGGAAACATTTGCAAGGCTTTTAAACTCGACACCCCACCCCAACTTGGGATTCTCTGGTTCAACGTTACTCCCTTGAAAGCTTATTGTTGTCAAACCAGAGGATCCCAGTGTTGAACCAGAGAATCCCTTTAGTGAAACAGAGTGGGGCAGCACTTGTTGAGCTGTGGAGTTTAAAAGGCAGCCAGCAGTGGTGATGGCAGCTTGAAGGGGCTCTTTTGGAGCTAGGAAAGGGAGGAGGTCAGAATGGAATGGGTATTCACTCTACCTGCTGCTTCCTCCCCCACTCCACCAGCCTCATGCTGCTCTCCTGTAGTGGTGTGGAGCTTAGCTCCATTTGTGCTGCTACTCTCTTGCTGCCACTGCAGCTGCCTGTGGCAGCTGCTTACAGCCAGATAATCTGCCCAGTGACTCCAGGTGAAGGGGTGTGCACCCCCAAAAGATTCAGGTTTCCCGAAGCAGGGAAAAAATCCAGCAGCAGCATGGAAAGGAGCATTTAAATCTCCGCTGGCTGGATCAGCTGCTTGGCGGCGATTTCCCCAGCCAAGCAGCTGATCCCGGGGTTTAAATGCCCCTTTCTGTGCCGCTTTGCAGCAGTATGGAAAAGGGCATTTAAACCCCTTGACCCGAAGCTTCCCAAAGCAATACGAATCACTTTGGGAAGCTTCGATTCAGGGTTCATTGTGAATCAGGTCTGAGTCGGGTACTTCATCCAAATCCGAAACCCCTGGTGCCTGGATGTGATCCGGGATTCAGGCATATGATCCAGTTTAACTGGATTAAGCCAGATCAGCATAAATATGGCTTTTAAGATGCTTGCTGAACTGAACTTGGATCGCACACTTCTAGTTACTTATAATTATGTCAGTATGCTTGAAGCCAAAATAGAATTGCCTGACAACACCATTCCCTCCTCCTCCAACTCAGGAGTTCTTCTGTGATGGTGCTAGACAATCAACCTGAAAAATAGGCTAATGGGTACCCTCTCTGCCTTTGAACCCTTGATTCTTACTCTCTTTGCCTCTGTCATTAACCTGATACCTCTTGTTTTTTCACTTCAAAATAGCAAAGCCAGTCCAAGTCCACCTGTGAAAAATCCCAGCGCAGCAAAAAATCCAAGGAACTGAAGCCGAAAGTCAAGAAGTTGAAATACCATCAGTATATCCCACCAGACCAAAAGCAAGACAAAGGAGCCCCTCCCATGGATTCCTCTTATGCCAAAATCTTGCAGCAACAGCAGCTCTTTTTGCAGCTCCAGATTCTGAATCAGCAGCAGCAACAGCACTACAACTATCAAACCATCCTACCAGCTCCACCAAAGTACGGGTTCCCACATAATGGTTTTTTGTTCTTTTGCATTTAATGAGAATTAGAGCCGTAGTTATCCAGCTGCTCAGCAGCAAATGGGACTTTCTGCAAAATAAGACAAAGGTCATGCTACACTGCCTGCTGTTCTCTTTTTCCAAAGACTATTCACCCTTGCAGTTAGTCACATTTGCTCACATCCCAAATCTAGAGAGGCGTGTCACTTGCCTGTTTCAATACTATCTTATTATGTGAATGTGACAGAGTTACCGAAGACATGGTGGAGTCGGGCAAAATGGTCAGTAGGTTCGAAGGTATATGCAGGTTGGCTATTTAGGTAAGCACTTCAGAAGAGTATGGCAGTCTCACTTTGTCTCCTTGTTTCCCCTCTCCCCAACAAACCTGGCTATGTCCAGCAACAGGTAGTAGCTTCAATTCTGGCTAGAATTTCTGTGGGCAAAAAGAAAGTAAGCAATCTTTGCTGTTTCACCCCTCCTACAACAGACCCAAATGCCTCCCCCAAATGCTGGTCCTGGGAGATGCGGGGAGTGGGGGGGATCCTCAGGAATGGCTTGGGGAAAATCAGAGATCTCCTGAGGGAGAAGGGAATCAGTGACAATTGTCCCTCTATTTGTCCATGGAAATTTTAGATGAGATGGAAGCCAAATACTGCTTGTATTAATGGCATATGGCGATCAGCATATATGATTCATCGTGTAGCTTTCTGCTTCATTTGGCAGCATATCTTACTGCTTTCACAATAAGCAAAATGAGGGTGACTGAGCAAAATCCCTAATCTTACTAAAGTGCTGCAATTTTTAACAAATGCATTCCATAAGTGCTAGTGAGCAGCGCACACTGCAGCTGCCTAAAAGAATTTTCCTAGCAGTCCCTGAGCCAGGAACATTTGTATTGCTGTATGTTACAAACCAACATCTTGAACAGACCTGAGAATGGTTTTAGCTTCCCAGTGATGGGTGGGGAACGGGCAGCAGGATCAGGTCTACCGTGGAATACTCAGCTCACCCTTTCCTTCCCCCTCAGGCCTCCTGGAGAGCAGCAGAGTGGCAGTAGTGCCCCGCCCATGCGTAGTCTCTCTACAGCTGTCAGCAGTACCTCTTCTGTTTCTTCCAGTTCTAACGGGTTGATGCGTCAAAACAGCAGCACTCCAGCAGGCAAGCCAGGAACACTCCCTACTAATTTGGATGATATGAAGGTGAGCTCTGGCTGCTGTGACCATAGCTGATGTAGAACAATTTTTAAAACGTGTTTTTGCTACTAGTAGCGCTGCAGTTATTTAGCGCTAGTGTTATGATAGCAGATGGTTGAATAAACATTGCCTAGTAGTTAGTGTTGGACTAGGGTCTGGGAGAAGCAGGTTCCTTTCCCCACTAATGGAATCTCACTGAGTGACCCTGAACCAGTCATTCCCTCTTATCATAATATACCTTGATTGTTGCCTGGATAAAATGAAGATAGGGTCCAATAATGTTGTAAGCCACTCTGGACCCCCAGTGGAGAGAAAAACTGTGTGTGGGGGGGATCTAAATATGTAAATACATATATTTCTGCTTTAATGGTAGACCTCTGGGACTGATGCTAATTGGCGCATGGTGATTGTTTTGTTACTACCATAAAGGTATTAAAAACTGGAGGGGTTTGATTTAATTCTAACTCTGTATGTTAGGTGGCAGAGTTGAAGCAAGAGTTGAAGCTGAGGGCACTGCCAGTGTCGGGTACCAAGACAGATCTCATCGAGCGGCTCAAGGCCTATCAGGAGCAGAATGGTACAGCTGGCCGTGCAACCACTGCTCCAAAGCCCAACTCGGCAATTCTCCCCAAAGCTGCTGAAGTGGTGGTAGCCTTCCCAGCTGCGAGGCTGGGGACAGGGCCAGCGCTGGTTAGTGCGGGTATCACTTCAGCAGAGGTGGTTGTGGCCACAGTCGCTGGCAATGGTGTGATGAAGTTTGGCAGCACAGGTTCCACTCCTCCTGTGTCTCCCACTCCCTCTGAGCGCTCGCTCATCAGTGGTGGGGACGAGAACTCAGCCAGTGGGGATGCCTTTGGAGAGATGGTAACTTCTCCTCTGACTCAGCTTACCCTGCAAGCGTCACCAGTGCAGTTTCTGGTGAAGGAAGAGAGCTCCAAAGCCTCCAGCTGTAATTCAAATCCCATATCTAGGATGGAGCCCTGCATCAACCGCATCAAAGACATGGAGACCCAGGACAAAGACCAAATGTTGCAGGAGAAAGATAAGCAAATCGAGGAACTCACACGCATGCTAAAGCAGAAGCAGCAGCTGGTAGAGATGCTGAAGCTGCAGCTGGAGCAAGAAAAACGGTCTCAGCAGCCTCTGCCAACCGCAGTGGTTGAGGAGGAAGGCGCAGCTCCAGGCCCAGAGCCGCCAGCTTTTGGCACCCACATCAAGAATGAAAAAAGATTTGTGAGTTGCCAATCTGCAGGGCAGCCCAGCTGCTCACCTGACCAAGTAAAACCCACACAGACCACTAGCCAAATGGACACCTCGGATTCAAGCTCTGTGCCAAAGAAAGCAGTGATTGTGAAGCAGGAGGTCCCAGCAGCTGCAACTGAGTCGTCATGTCAAACCTCCCGTTTTTTCCTTGGCCAGCAAAGTGGAGGCTTGAGTGACCTCATCAAAGGAGCACCTCCCCCTACACTCATCACAGATTCCACTGGTACTCACATAGTGCTCACAGTGACCAATCACAATGCTGAGAGGCAGGGCCTCTCGCATCAGGAGAAAGTGGAAAGTGGTTCCTTACCACTGAAGGTAGGCATGTACAAGTACTTTGCACCTGTGGCTTTTGTTTATCCAGAAAGTGGCTCTCAAATAATGAACCAACTCTCATCATATTGAATACTTCTTAAGATTGATCACTATTATGCTGGTAGTGTTCATAATTACGTAAACCAAGCTGACGTCATATTTTGGAACAAGTTGGTCACTTACAAAGTGTATTTGGGAATTGTCTTTAGGTAAAGCATTGCCTTAGTGCATTGTGCAGGTTTGGTCTTTTTTTTCTTTTTGTGAGCTATAGCTCAGTGGCTCTGCATTTGCTTTCCCATGTAGTGGCCTTCAAGTTTAGTTGTTAGTAAGTAGGAGCAGCACTCAAAAGAAGTCCAAGGACTCTCAACAGAGCCACAGTTTGTAAGAGAAACAGCAGTATTGTGGCCTACTTGAGACAGGGAATCAGTGCTTTGCACATAGAAAGTAATAGGTTCAATCCTGGCGTATTCAGTTAAAAGAACATAATGTAGCAAAGTTGGCAGAGGCCTCCACCTGAAATTTTGATGAGCTGCTGCAGCTCATGGAAGATTGAGTTGGATTAGGTTGGATGGGCTAGCGGTAAGACTTGGTATAAGGCAACTTCATGTCTTTGTAAGATATTAACTAGATTTTGGTCAAGGAGCTAAGCTGCCTATTACAGAGGTTGGTGGTGTTTGAGCAGTGATGTTGCTGTAAAGGCAGTGGCTGTTGTAATTACAAAAGATTCCCAAGAGTGTGGAAAGTGGAGAGGCAGCTGGTACAGTGGAAGGGTATGTTTGGGATAATGGTGCTCTTCGGGATTGGGGCATAGGCAGGCAGACTGTCACCTCTGTTGGCTTCAAACTGGCTCTCCAGCCAATGTCTTTGTTAAAAAGTACATGTCCGGACACTGGCTCTCTCCTAGCCACTAATTCTCCTTTACGTTAAACCAGTGTATATTAAATGGTATGAAATTTGTCCATCCTTCAATATACAGGAGATCTCCTTTGCTTCCTCCCTCCCTGCATCTAGTAACCTTGTCTGTATACTCCCCACACTGTGGCTTAGCTGCCCAAGTCTAACTGCTACATCCCTCTATGCATCTTTTACACTGTAGAGCCAGAAATGGCAGGCACAGGCTGGGATGTGCACTGACATCAACAGGGGGATGTGCCTAAGGCTCAAACTAGACATTACAACTTTTAATGAGCTGGGTCTTGGTTCCCTACACATGTGGATACTGCATGTGCAGCTCCAAAATGGGGTAAATAATGCTCTCCCAGGCTGTTTCAGCTCAGCAAGATGATGTGGGGGAGAAGGCAAGAGCCCCTTCCTCCCCCCCATTCTGTGGTCCTGACTGAATCTGCTGCTCTTTAAAAGGCAGTTCCCCAGAGCTCTTGTGGTAACTCATTAAAAGTTGTAACACGTAGTTTGAGCCTTAGACATACCCCTCTGTTGATGTCAGTGTACGTCCCAGCCTATGCCTGCAGCTTCTGGCTGTTAGGAATGTTAAAGTTAATGGAGGTGGGTTCTGTTAAAACTCGAAAGTATTTGCGTCTGTTTCAGGGAGTCTCATCACCTTCTGTGAAAGCATCAAACCAGCAACCTGTAAGCAGCTCTCAGCCATCTGCGCAGCAGGCGCCAAGTGAGCCTGTCAAGAAGGTAACTGACCTCTGATTCTGGTTCCATTGTGGAGTGGGTGGCAGAGGAGAGGGCGATATATATAAACTGACTACTGAGTATAGGACTTGCAAGGAAGATGTCCAGGCTGCAGTGGAGTGGATGATTCACTGGAAAGAGCAGTTACATCTCTATTGTTCAGAGGTTAAAAATGCTGTTTGTTTCTGGTGGGTAGTCATGCTGGTCTGTAGTAGAGCAGCAAGGTTCGAGGCTTGTAGCACCTTAAAGACCAACAAGATTTTCAGGGTATAAACTTTTGAGAGTCAAAGCTTATACCCTGCAACTCTTGTTGGTCTTTAAGGTGCTACTGTCTGTTCACTGACATTACATATTCTTTGGTGTGGAAGTGGCTGGTTAGGATGCATTAGCAAAATGAGCTATAAGCATTTGTTAAGTCAGCTGTGTTTGAATCTTGGCTTCTCTTCTTTACTGTGAACTTGTTACAGCTGTCCTGTAAGTTGAGCTGGAAGTGTTCCTTATAGAACAAGGATATGGAGACTAAAAAGGATGAGTTGTAATGGAATCAGTCAGAATGTGCTACCTGAGATCCCTACAAGTCTATCTCTTAGCCCTTCAGGAGGGAATGGAGGGACATTTCTCTCCCCTTTCCACTGTCCATGTAAATGAAGGCTGGGATACCTACTGGCCCCATAACAAATGCTGCCTCCTAGTTCACTGCTTTACTTTTTCCTATAGGAATATATGGCAGCCATTGACATATATTGCAGAAAACAAGGGGGTGTGCTCTGGGATACCTGTGGGGTGGAGGCTACACCTGTTCCTTCCAAACCATTAAGAATTCATCCTTCTCTGACTGGCCCTGCCCCCATCCTGGATGCTGTTCCTTGGTCATGCTGTGTTGGAATGTTGAGTAGCTATTACATGATTATAGAACATGTGCATGTGTGTTCAGTGTGGAGATGTAATGGGAAAATAAAAGAACCCTGATTATCACAACAGAGAGGCGGTGTGCTGTAGTGGTTACAATGATGGACTAGGATCTGGAAGAGAGGTTTGATTCCCCACTCTACCATGGAAGCATGTTGTGTGACCTTGGGCCAGCCACACCCTCTCAGCCTAACTTTCGTCACGGGGTTGTTGTGAACATAAATGGAGGAGAGGAGAATGATATAAGCTACTTTGTGTCCCCCTTGGGGAGAAAGGCAAGATAAAAATGAAGTAAAGTAAATTTTTGAGCCTCTTGCACTCAAAACTTACTTCTCACTAAAAGCTGGATTTCTTGTCACCAGTTCAAACTGCTTCAGTATAGTTGGTGCTGTGTTTTTCATTTTGTGACCATAGCAAACAATTTATAAAGTTTTGGAAGAAATTAAACATCTCTTTGCAATGAATAGGCGATCTGTGAGCTTGTGTGGCTCTGCTCTTTATATTCTCAACAATGCAGTATCTGGACTTTTCCATAAGTGTCGGATCCAGATTCCAGAGTCAAGTTTGAATTAGTGTGTGTGTGTGTGTGTGTGTGTGTGTGTGTGTGTGTGTGTGTGTGAGAGAGAGAGAGAGAGAGAGAGCGTGTGTGTGTGTGTGTGTGTGTGTGTGAGAGAGAGAGAGAGAGAGAGAGAGAGCATGTGCACACCTGTTAAGGCTCAGAAATGGGTGGCCTTGAGAAAGGCTTGTGGGAACAAAACTTGCATCCCTCCTTGCTGCTCTGCTGCTTCTACTCCTCTGATAACCATGCCTACCTTCTGCTTGTCTTTTACCCTCCAAGTCTTTCCTAGTACATTCTCAAGGATACGAAACCCCAAACAATAGAACCAAGAGTAGGATAGTTATTTTTGTTGTTTGCATCCAGAGTGTGTTTTCAGCATAGAATCCATGTTGGCAAAGAAGGAGGGTGCCAAGCTTTGCTTGGGTGCTCTGGAATCCTGTCGAGGCACAGCATCACAAGCCATCTTGATTGCCAGTGTGGATCCTCCTCCTCTAATTAGTAAGTCTGGTCTTTATCTTCTCCTGCTCAACTTTGTCTCTCTCCATAGGGTCAGAAGCCAAGTCCTCCAGTGGTCACTGAGCAGTTCCCTCAGACAGTCTTGTCTTTCTCAACATCTCCCAACTTGCAGCCCTTCTACCTGAACGGCTTCCACAAAGGACCTTTGAAAGCCAGTGTTCCCGGCAGAGCTGGCCAGCCCAGTGTACCCCCAAAGGTATTCTCTCAGCAAGCCTCACTAGGGGGAGTAGACCCAAACACATGTTAGTGGACTGATCTGTAGGGATTTGTGTTCCTTTACCACACTGACATGCAGCTACTTCTGGCATTGTCCTTAGTGACAGGGTCAAGAGGAGAAGATGAGGTGTACATTTGTACACTTGCCTGTTCAGAGCTTTAGTGTCAGCCTCTTGCAAGCTTTCACAACTAACAACCAAGGCTGAATGGAAACTGGGAGAGATTCCCCCCGCCCACCCACCCCCACACAAATGCATTTCTACCTTGTTTGTTAGCTTGGAAGGGAGGGGGTTGTTGTGCAAGGGAATAAAAATGTACATCCATTCAGAGTGAAAGCAGAGAACTTGCCTTCCTTCTGTCATCACATACCCAAATTTGACTGCCTGCACAATATCATGTTGCTTGCATATGTGATTCTTGATTGTCAAGGATTGCCTTGGGAATATTCCCATTTTAAATAGGTGGTAAACTATGTGCGGTAAAGGAGGCCAGGTTTGAGGGATGTTTTGAAATTTCCCCATTATTCCAGACCATCTGCATGTGAACATTTTGTTAACAGATCTATACTAATGAAGATTTTTAAAAAAAAATAGTAATTGGGCGCCCTTTTAAAAACCAGCAGCATCTCCTGAGTGTTTTAGAGATGCATTTGTCCTGAGGATCCTGCCATGAGGTGCAAACTTGTTCCCCTTTTGATTGTGGCCTCGCTTTGCTCTCCCTGAGTATCCCACTGCGCAGATGTTATCAAAGTACCTTTTGAGCAGTTTACGTTTTGCAGAATGTCCAGTTGTCTTACAGAAGAGCCAAATAATGATGCTGGGATATGGTGAGAATAGTAGAGCCATGAGTTTCCCCTTGTATGTCTGTGACAGTCTTTGACCCCGTTTACATTTCTGTTTTAACCTGGTTGTTCATCTTCGTTCTTCTGTGCCTCCACACATGGGGACTGCGCAGGCGCAGGCCAGCCGCCGGAGAATTTTCTAGAGCTTCCAAGGCTCCGAAGGGGCCGTTTGTCGCGCGCCTCAGCGACCGTCTTCCCGCCCAAACGGTCACGTGATCCTACAGCGACCAACGGCCCCTTCCCTCAGTTCTCTTCTTGCCGCCGCTTGGAGAGAACGTGAGCTTCGTTGCTCTGTGCTTTTTTGTGCTTCGTGCTTTATTCTGACTGATTGCTTGGCTTTTGACTTCGGACTTCGTGACCTCGACTATTCTTCGGATCTCGTTTTGGACTTTGTTGTGGACTCGGTAATTTGACTCGGACTGTTTTTGACCTTCCTTTCGCGTGCCCCTGAAGATGGCCTCAAAGGCTCTCTTCAAGCATTGCCTCCAATGCCACACGAAAATGGCCAAGACCGATGGCCATGAACTGTGCCTGTTCTGTTTGGGGGAGACCCATAATGTGACGGCCTGTAAAATTTGCCAGGGTTTCACCAGCAAGGCCCGGCAGGAGCGCAAGGCCCGACTGAACTCCTCCCTGTGGCAGAAGGTCATGTCCGGAGGCGCTCCGTTGCCCTCCTCCAAGGCCGGCCCAAGCCCCTCTGCCGAACGGCATTCCAGAGCTGGCTCAGTGGCCTCCGCGAGGTCGGGGTCGAAACCGCGTCCCCCGAGTACCTCGGCGTCGAGAGCGGCCTCTCCAGCGCAGGGACCGGTGCGGCCGCCCCGTAGCGCGTCATCTACCAGGTCGGATCCGAGACCTGCGTCGGAACCGAGGGTCCTGGTACCGAGTCCCCGGTCGGAACCGACGTCCAGATCGGTTCCGATGAAGCCTAAGAGGTCGAAGCCGAGGTCCCCTTCGAAGGCGAGGAGCGCGTCGGTTCCGAGGTCTTCTTCGGAACCACCGAAGAAGAAGAAAAAGACCAAGCACCATCGGTCGCCGCGTCCCGCTCCTCAGGAGGAGGTCATCGTGCTTCCTCACACGCCTTCCCCTCATCTGGGCTCCCCGGAGCCAGAAGACATCTCCGTTCCGGTGCCGGATCCGATGGCCTTCGAGACGGTGCCCGCAGAATTCTCGTCGGGGCCGGAGCCGAGCCCGCACCGTCGGAGCCGACTATCGCTTCCCCTTCGGTCGCCGAGGCTGGAACCGAGCCCGTCTCCTCGTCGGAGCCGTCCGTCGCCTGCCCGTCCGTCTCCACCTCCGGCCGGTCGTGAGCGGCATGGTTCCGGGGACAGTGTCCGATCAGTCCGGTCCACTGCGTCCCGGCATCGGCAGGCTTCCTACCTCCCCTCGCCATACCGTTGCCAATGGGAGGGGGCACCTGCGGGCTTCTCCGTGTCGGAACCAAGGCCTTCGACATCGAGGTCGGCGTGGGCTCCCCCTCCGCTCCAGGTTCCGGAATCCCAGCTCGGTTCCGATGAGGAGGATGGGGAGAGCTTTGGCGGCTACCAGTCGGAGTCCTGGTCCGAACCATCGCCGGCTGAGGAGCTAGTGCCATCTGCGGACTCGCCATTCGAGGACCTCCGCATCTACGCCGACCAGATGGCAAGGATGGCCAAGGCTCTCGAGATGGACATCTCTTCGGCAGTCCCCCAGACCAAGGACAAGCTCCTCAAACGCATTTACGGGGACAACCCGGCGTACGTTGGCTTCCCCATGCTCGAGGGTATTGAGGAAATCGTGGAGAAGGTATGGCAGGTGCCCTGTGATCAGCCTCCAACATCCAAGAGGATTGAGCAGCTCTACAAAATCAAGCAGGGTACCTGGCCGGCGCTGGTGAAACACCCTCCACCTTCCTCCTTGGTCACAGAGGAGTTCAACCCCAGGCGATCGGGTCACTCCTCGGTGCCTGCCGATAAGGAGGGCAAGAAGCTGGATGCCATGGGCAGGCGCCAGTACATTGTTTCTTCCCTGGGTCTGAGGATTGCCAACTATCAGACCATCATGGCAGGGTACCAGCTGTACCTCTGGGAGAAGTTGGCATCCTATACACGAGACCTCCCTCCTGAGCAGAAGGCTGTGGTGTCCCTGCTGCAGACAGAGGCTGTGAGGCTGTCTAAGCAGCAGATGAACGCTGGGAGCCACGCTGCTGACACTGCTGCTAGAGGTATGGCGTCGGCGGTGGTCCTCAGGCGCCACTCCTGGTTGCGGTCTACGGCCCTGTCCCAAGAGGTACGTTCCAGGGTGGAGAGCATGCCATTTGAGGGGGACTCGCTGTTTTCCAAATCGACCGACGAGACCCTGAAGAAAAAGAAGGAGGACCGGCAGACGGCGCGGTCTTTGGGTCTGGCTCCAGCGGACAAGCCCTCCTCCAGGTCACGGTACGCTCCCAGGTCTGGCCCTTACCACTACCAGGGCAGATACCAACAGCAGCGGCCGGGCTACCATCAGTATCCTGCCTACCAGCAGCGGCCTTACCCTCCCGCACAACAGCAGAGGAGGCGTCGGCCCTTCAAGCCTCGTCAGGCACAGCAACCGGCCCAGCAGAAAGACCAGCAGGGCACCGGGAGGCAGTACTGACGGGTCGCGCCAGCCGTATCCCTGAACTTTTCGGACAGACTTAGTCCACTCCTCTCTGAGTGGGAGTCAATAACATCTGACTCATGGGTCTTAACTATTGTTGAACTGGGATACGGGCTGGAGTTCGTTGAGCTGCCTAGATGCAGTTCACCCCTGACAGCTGTCAATAACACTATGGCCGAGCTGGATGCGGAGATCGTGTCGCTCTTGGCCAAGGGTGCTGTGGAAGAATTGCCCTATGAGGACTCTGTTAAGGGTTTCTTCTCTAGGTTCTTCCTGGTCCCTAAGAAGGATGGGGGTTTACGTCCCATTTTAGATCTGAGGGGCCTTAATGCCTTCCTCAAGGTGACCAAGTTCAAAATGGTTACGTTGGCGGCGGTGATCGCCTTACTGAAGCAAGGGGATTGGTTTGCGGTTCTTGATTTAAAAGACGCATACTTTCACGTGGGCATACGGAAGGAGCACAGGAAGTACCTGAGTTTTGTTTACCGGCATAGGGTTTTCCGGTATAAGGTGCTCCCCTTTGGCCTGTCCACTGCCCCACGAGTGTTCACTAAATGTGTGGCCCCTGTGGTTTCCTTCCTACGGGAAGAAGGCTGTACCATCTTTCCGTACCTCGATGACTGGCTCATCGTGGCCGAATCGGAGTCTAGGCTGGTGCAGGACATTGGCTTGGTACTTAGCACTTGCCAACGCCTGGGGCTCCTGGTGAACTTGGAGAAATCCAAGCTGGTGCCCAGCTGCAAGGTGTCCTACATTGGTGCGCTTTTAGACTCTGTGGAGGGTAAGGCCCTGCTCCCCTTGGAGAGGGCTCGGTCCCTAAGGGGTCTAGTGTCCATGTTTAAAAGGAACCGGTTCCAGTCTGTGCGCACTATCCAGTGCTTACTAGGGCATATGGCAGCGGCCACCTCTGTGGTGCCTTTCGCTAGGCTGCGTATGCGCCCTCTCCAGAACTGGTTTGTGCGGAGGTATGATGCTCTACTGCACCCTCCGTCCCTCAAATTCTCTATCCCGAGGGTCATCCTCTCCTCCTTGGACTGGTGGCTGTCTGACGACAACTTGTTTAGAGGGACCCCTTTCGGGTATCAACACCATGACATCACGGTTACCACTGATGCCTCTCTGTTGGGATGGGGGGCTTACTGTGGTGATGTGTCGGTGCAAGATGTCTGGTCTGACAGGGAAAAGACCCTCCATATCAATGTGCTTGAACTAAGGGCCATTCGTTTCGCACTTGTGTCTCTTACAG
This sequence comes from Eublepharis macularius, assembly GCF_028583425.1. NCBI lineage: Eukaryota > Metazoa > Chordata > Lepidosauria > Squamata > Eublepharidae > Eublepharis > Eublepharis macularius. The sequence continues at coordinate 39,353,177 of NC_072798.1, read as the reverse complement.
CACTGCTGAGAAATCGTCATGTCTTGGTGCAGACGGACAACACGACTGCCATGTACTACGTGAATCAGCAGGGGGGCACAGTGTCCATGGCCCTGTGCCGGGAAGCCACACTCACTTGGCAGTGGGCTATCAAGAACGGCGTGTCGCTCCGTGCTATACACGTGGCTGGGTCAGACAATGCCCGGGCAGATGCCCTCAGCAGGGCCCCGTTACTAGACCACGAGTGGGAACTGAACGGAGAGTGCGTTGGGCCGATCTTCCGGATGTGGGGTCATCCAGTGATAGACGTGTTCGCCACTGCGGCGACCACCAAGGCCCACACGTTCTGTTCCAGGGCAGGGAGCGACCCCCTCTCTATTGGGGATGCCTTCCAGTTTACGTGGACGCAGGGCTTGCACTACATGTTTCCTCCGTTCCCCTTGATTCCCAGGGTCCTGTGCAAGATAGAGGAGGACGGGACGGACTGCATCCTGGTGGCCCCCTTCTGGCCACGGCAGGTTTGGTTCCCGAAGCTCCTGCGGATGTCCCAACGGACATATGTCAGTCTGCCCCCTCGGCAAGACCTTCTCCTAAGCGGGAGCCTGGTCCACCACGATCCCAGGAAGCTGCACCTAACGGCTTGGCGGATCGTTCCTCCCCGATAGGTTTTACTGACGAGGTACAGAGGGTCCTCCTGAATGCTCGTCGGCCATCCACTAGGCGCGCTTATGCGGCCAAGTGGCGCAGGTTTGAGCTCTGGGCACTTGCCAGAGGAGTGGTGCCTGACAACAGTCCCTTGGGGGTTGTGTTCGAGTATTTGTGCCACTTGCGTGGCCTGGGCTTGAAGGCTTCCTCCCTCAAGGTCCACCTGGCAGCGATATCAGCTGCTCACACCCGAATTGAGGGTGCTACGGTGTTTTCTCACCCACAATCCCGCCAGTTCCTTAAGGGCATGTACAATCTTTACCCACCTGTGTCAGCGCCAGTGCCTCAGTGGTCGCTGTCCTTGGTGCTCTCACGTCTCATGTTGCCTCCATTTGAACCTATGGCTACCTGCCCCTTGGATATGCTATCCTACAAGGTAGCATTCTTGGTGGCCGTCACATCGGCCAGAAGGGTCAGTGAGCTGTCTGCACTGCGGTCTGACCCTCCCTTTCTTGTGTTTCATCCCAACAAGGTGGTCCTGCGTCCCTGCCTCGGGTTCCTGCCCAAGGTGGTGTCCGCCTTCCACCTCTCGCAGGATATCTCACTGCCTGCATTCTTTCCTCAACCTTCCTCTAAGGGGGAAAAGGCCCTCCATTCCCTAGACTTGAAGAGGGCCCTAGCCTATTACCTTGATAGGACAAAGGAATTCCGCACCTGTCCTCACCTGTTTGTATGTTTTGGGGCCAAGGACAAGGGTAACAGGGCTTCCTCGCAGACCCTGTCTAGGTGGATTGTGACGGCCATTAGCAAGGCCTATTCCCTGGCAGGGGTGGCTTGCCCGCTCCATGTCAGAGCCCACTCCACGCGGTCCCAAGCATCCTCTTCGGCACTCCTCAGGGAGGTGCCCCTGGTTAACATTTGTAAAGCAGCCACATGGTCCTCTGCAGACACCTTTGTCAGGCATTACGCCGTTGATGTCAATGCGGAGCAGGATGTATCTGTGGCCAAGGCTGTCTTACACTCCCTCTTTTCCTGAGGGAGTTTTGGGTATGACTTTCTTGACGTACCTGTTGGGTACCCTTGAGTGAAAGTGTGTATATATGTACCTGGGGGTGTGTATATATGTAAATATTGAATATTTAGGTGTCCTTACACAGTATTTTTACATAGATGTATATATGCATATCTATTTATTGTTGATCTTGTTTGCTTAATAAAATTGTGTTGGACTTCACCCCCGCCTTCCTTATTGTGTGAAGCTTGGTACACTCCCATGTGTGGAGGCACAGAAGAACGAAGATGAAAACAGGGTTAACATACCTGTAACTTATGTTCATCGAGTTCTTCTGTGCTGACACACAACCCTCCCTCCTACCCCGCTGTGAACTCCAATGCACAATACTGTGATGGCTGTAACGGATATTGGTGTTTTTAAGGTGTTATGGCTGAAGTGTGTTGGTCAAGCGGCGGCAAAGGAGAACTGAGGGAAGGGGCCGTTGGTCGCTGTAGGATCACGTGACCGTTTGGGCGGGAAGACGGTCGCTGAGGCGCGCGACAAACGGCCCCTTCGGAGCCTTGGAAGCTCTAGAAAATTCTCCGGCGGCTGGCCTGCGCCTGCGCAGTCCCCATGTGTGTCAGCACAGAAGAACTCGATGAACATAAGTTACAGGTATGTTAACCCTGTTTTATCTGTTGCTGCTGCTCTTCTTGTAAAACAGTTTAGGGGTGGCAGTTTCAAACAGCATTTACATCCATTTATGAACCCTAAATGAATCACTATGGCCATTTCAAGCAGCACTGCTTTTTCTGGTATGGGAAGCAGCTACCTCTCTTCCCTAGGCGACCATGGATTTTGCATTTTTTTAACAAAAATTGGGACACAAAATATCACAATAGAAATATAACATTATAATAATAGGTGTAGGTGATCTGAATCCCATGCTTTTTTTAAACAAAAGAGTAAACCTCTAGGCCCTTCCCTTGCAGAGATATGAGGAGAAGGCATACCTCCACAACTGAAGGGGCTAGAGAATTATTATTTTCTTAATGAAAACTGGAAATTCAGAGAACTTGCTATGCCTATTGTTATAACATTATAGGTCTAATCTATACGCGTTCAAAGAAAGAGAATGCCCTGGAATTGGGCAGAAAAATAAAAAAGTGGCACTCAGAAGTGCTACGGACATTTCAAGCAGTACTGTGCGTGCAGTGAATGGGAAGTACATTGAGAAGTTGAGTACGGGAAAAACAGTTTTTCAAAAAGAGGCTCAACCCCACATTGCAAATAGGGCACAAGTGGCTTTGTCTGATAGCAAGTGGCAGCAAAACTGCTCATTTCTGAAATGACTCAAAAGAACCCACTTGCAATCTGTAGCCAAAATGGTTTAGAAAAGCTTTGTGAAAAGGGCCTAGGTGAACGCTGCAAAGCGAATGGACAGTACGAGCTCCATGTTCCGTGTGGTGTGGCTGTCTTTATATTGCATTCTTACAGTATTCCTAAGTAACATGGGCTGCAAGTGTTACCTCTCAGCCTAACACCGTAGTGAACAAGTAGGTGACATACAGGGTGAAGACTCCTGTCATGCAACTGTCTACAGCTGTGAGTCAGATGAAGTGCTGTGCTTTGTGGGTCAGAAGAGTTCTTAAAAAGACTTTATTTTCCATTTTTAATTTAACCAATTGTCACAAGTCTTGTACCCACTCCTCCCTTCCTTCACCCACCCTAACCCCAACTACCCCATCCTTTCCAAAATTCCCCCCTCCCACAACAGCCCACAAATATACAGAAAAACTTGAATCATACTAGAAACAGTACTAAAACCTCACTAGGAGGTGTAAACTCCAGCAGTACTGTTGGTACACAGTGCAAAGAGAGCGTTGTGCCCTCAACTTGGAGGTCCCTAACACTTCTCGGGGGTGAAAGAAAGCTCTCTCCCCCCACCTCCCCGGCTGGGAAGATATATCTAAATTGAGTCCAAGAAGGGTTCTTGATTGTATGTTCTTGAGTGCTGTGGAGTGGTGGGTGGGGTAAATTATAGCAGTGCTCCCAAAGAGGAAGCAGGAGATGTTGCATCAGTAGCTGCTGCTGATTCATAGAAACTGTTCATTTGAGAAGACTGTCCTTGGCTTTTCATTGCCTCTCTTGCCCTTTGCCCCTCCGATGCAGCTTCTCTCACAGCAAGGATCTCCATCTCCTCCATCTCCCTCCCAAATGGAACTTGAACAGCAGAACTCCAGTTTCTTTGCTACTCCGCCACCATTGCCTCTCCCTGCTTCCTCAGTGTTGATGAAAGAACCCCCAGGTTATGAAGAGGCTGTGAAGCAACAACCAAAGCCCCCTGAGGTGAGAGTGGCTGTGGTCCCTTGACCTGTCAGGAAAGTGCATACAGTGCTGGTGTGTGGGAGGTGGGACAAGTGTGGCCCGAGGATTGGACTGGTCTTGGTCTGTCATAGATTGCAAGTGGCTATCCTGGCTACTGTGTGGGTCGGATGTTGGTGCCATTCTTGCTGGGTGAATTTATATCAATATCTGTAATAGGTGAATGAATGTTTTGTCTGACAGATTAGCATTTGTTAGGAGATGGAATTTGCCACGTGTCCTTTGAATGTCATGTCTAAACAAGCATGTTCCCTTCTTTTTCAGGAGAATGGCTGTTCAAGTCAGCAGATGGATGACTTGTTTGACATTTTAATTGAACACGGAGGTAAGAGGTGAATGAGTGTTTTATATCAGGTATATCCTGGTTTACTTTTTTCTGATGGTCTGTGGTTTGTGTGCATTGGGGTTGGCCATCTGGATTAATGCACTTAGGAGCCTCTGTACCAAGCAGCAGAAGCTTTAGTGTTTTCTTAGTGCTACAAAGGATACACATTCAAGGTGTCAGCCTGCTGGTAAATTCTTTGGGTCTACTAGTGCAGTATTTACAACTACCCTGAAGATGACCCGTGATGGCTACCTGAACTTTACAGCATGGGGTGCAGTAGTCATATTTCCTCTTTCAGTGGATTTAAGTGCATTTTCTTTCCCTCACAGAGATTTCCGCTCAATTTAAGGAGCAGTCTTCCCCATCAAGGAAAGATACCAGTGTTTCTCCGGGATGTCCTTCTCCATCCAACAGCCACCATTCCTCAGAGCTCTCCCTGCAGGTATCCTTGGGCCACACCAGTTCAGTTAATCCTTCCCCAGCAGGCAGGCTGGAAGACTTCTTGGAGAGCAGCACTGGTCTCCCCTTGTTGACAGCTGGCCCTGATGGACCTGAGCCTCTGTCTCTAATTGACCTCTACAGTGAAATGCTAAGCAGTTCAGCTATCCTGGACCATCCATCTTCACCTATGGACACATCAGAATTGCACTTTGCCCCTGAGCCCGCTGGGGGACCAAGTTTAGACTTGGCTGAGGCTAATTTGGACAGCATGGATTGGTTGGAGCTGCCAGGAGGGCCAGTGATGAGTCTCACCCCCCTCAGTACTGCAACTCCTAGCCTCTTCTCCACAGATTTCCTCGATGGACATGATCTGCAGTTGCACTGGGATTCTTGCTTATAGCTCTCTAAGCATGCAGACTGAAGGGAGCAGTACGGGTGGGTGTAGTATATGGGTGGGAGCTTAAGTGAAAGTGTCAGTCTACCTTAAGATTCCCAAATTACAACCTGCTTTTGTGAAATTAGACAGCAAAGGGCAATCACCCCGAGATGTCTTATGAATGATGGTTCAACCTCTGGCAAGCCACCGCCATCCTCAAGGCCTGTGGTGAGATCAGGCATGGCCCCTTCCCTCCAGTGGTCTGTCGCCAGCCCAAGTTGTTGGAGATTTTCAGCATTACAATACAGTAATGGGGCCAGGGTGGAAACTTAGTTTAAGTCCAGGCATCTGTAACAAGTTGGAAGAAATTATTGGAGAAGCCATCATTCCCTTCTGGCCTTGAGTCTTGTCTAGTTAGGAAGCATTTTTTTAAAAAAATCTGGCAAATGTTAATTTGATTATTTTATAAGGAAGGTGTCCTTAGGTTTAGAATATGGGATGTAGTTCTGGGAGTTTTTCTGGAGGTTTGGGGAGGAAAGATTACAGGGCTGAGGAATCTACTGCCCTTAGTTACATGACTGGGCATCTGCTTCAAGGAGCCTTTTTCTATTAATGCCATAGCATAGGTGCTTTTTTTGCCCCAATTCTGTGCCAGAGCCCAGGTAATAGCCACCTTTCCTTGGCTTGGGGAGTGATTCCTGCATGCAGTCTTTGTTCCTGACATGGTCCAACTAAGACGAGCCTGCCAGATGTCTTACCCCGCTGGTATTCACTCATGGCCCAGGCAGTGAGCGGACCTTCCTTTTTGGACCATGAATCAGCTCAAGCCAGCTGCCTGCCATTCACATTCTATAGTAATCGCTCAACTCCTTCTCCTTGGTAACTCCACTTGTGAGGCCTAGTCAACTAGAATATGTAGTTCATGAAACTTCTGGCCTTTTTGTGGCTTGACCTGTGGCAGCATACATAGCTGTAGCAACTCGGCTACACTTTGCAGTTTTGGTGCTTTTGCTGTTCATTTTTGACACCCCCCCCCCCAAGTTTTCTGTGTATGAAAGTGTAGCTTCTGTTGTTCAAGAGCTTGGTGTCAGGGGAAATGTGTTTTATGCACATTTGTGGATGTATTTCTCCTTGGAGAGGTCAGCTGACAGCTGCTCTGAGAAGCATTAAACATTAAATTGAAATAGGGCCTTGGTCAGAGCATGAATACCAACTTCTTATTAGAGGGAGGGGCTCTTTTGACTCGGTGCTTGCTGTGGAGCTAGAGCTTGCTTTGAGCTGCATGACTAACTTCTGTCATTACACAGAGGAAAGGAAATGTCCTGTAGCCATAGTTCTTGCTGCTATGAATGGTTCTAGTCCGCAGTCTTACCTCTTGGTATCTGGTTTCATTTATAGCTAGTGAAATATCTGTATATAGCCATGTAAAATTGCCTGTTTTGGAAAGCAAATGACATAACTCACCTAATTAGAAAGTGTTACTTTCCTTGAGCTCCTTCTATGTGATGATTTCTTAAGGAGACAATATTTCTAGCCTGTGGTTTGGTGGGAAAGAGGACTTGGTCCTTGGACTACCATTTTCACCTTCTCGCACATGTCATTCAAAGGAAACCATACTCTGTTAGTTCCTCTCCCGTTAAAATATGTCAGTGATACATTTTCAGGCACTGCTATTCCTCTCTGTGGCGTAAAGGAGTAGATTGTTCTTTTTAACTTTACAGGACTCCAGGAAGCTCTTCCATTTTTCTCTCATATTATAGAGAATATAACACATCCTATTTCCCTACTGTAATGTAGACTTGAAGAAGAGGTTGCAGTTATGTGAGTGGCCAACTGCATGTGAAGTATATTTTATCCAGTAAAAACTCCTAATTAGAAATCAGCTCATAACAGTGGCTGAAGGCCCTGTCTTGATCTTTGTATTCTTGCCCTTACTGCTTATCGTATCACTCAGTTCTGTGGCTAGTTTGGGAAGTTGGTTAGGCTTATGTGGCCTCATGGTATAGACAACCCGTGCAAAGGAAGCCAAGCCTTCCTATTTAAATAGAACATCTTTTCTCCCACTAAGAGTAGTAAATATTTGTACCTCTTAAGTACTCCTGGGCCAAGTGAGGGAATTTTTGGCGGTGGCAGCAGGTGGTATTTGTGCAGAATGGTGCTATCTCAACAGCTACCTGGCTTGGAGAAGGTAAGCATGTTCTCCTATAGTGTAAAATTAATTACAGCAATAAGGCAAACATTGACTACAACACTATGTTAAACTTAGCAACAAATTGTAGCAGGGCTTGTTCGGAATATTGCCCAGCTATGGTGGAATGGGAAAATCGAGATAGCAGCAGTTTCTTTTCATTATGTGAAAGTGGTAGCTTAAAAATAAAAGTTCCCTAAATTCTCCTTTTGTACCCACAGCCTAAATCACTATCCTATGAATCTGCCTGTAGTTTGAATGTACTTGCTCTTCTGCTGATAACCACGCCCTTGTATAACTTGTACTTGATTTAGCACGCACATTTCCACTATGCAGCAATGAAAGGGTTATCAGCATAGGCAACAGGCTTGGGCAGTGCTGTAGAATTGCGCCTAGAATAAACATGCAACTGGAAAAGGGCACGGAAGGAGCAGTTACTGGGGAAAGAGTAAACAAATCAAATTATTTTTTCAGTTACAGATATTTGAAAAATCCATTTTATTAAAAAAAATTGTGTTCTAGACTGTTTGTATATCTTATCTTTGGTTGTAGCACTACACATAATTATGGAGAAAGAACAGACTCTGCCTTGAACTTGTGCAATGAACATGGCAGGACATGTAAAAAGGCTGTACTGCACTGCCATGTATTTTCTAAGACAAAGCCTCATTGGTCACAGGTATGCTGCTGTGCACCATGTATTACTACCATGTCCTTGGCAGTTGTCCCTCTCGCTCATACTCCCCCTTTATCCGATGTCAGCTACCGCCCTCAAGAACAATTCAAGTACCTAAGTGGTGGTTTATTTCGCTACATAGTATGTAATTTCTAAATCATAGCCAACTAACAAGAGTACTGGATTTAAAACCTTCACATAACACTGGCAGGACTGCAAGGCTTATGAAAGATCAGTCCCATTTCCTTTCCTACAGTGAAGAACACAGTCACAAGATGTGCAATTTTATTTATAAACCAAAATGACACGGATCCTTCCATTTTATGAGTTGATTGTGCTCCCCCAACAGTGCTTCTATTATCACATGCACTCTATTCTCAACCCCCCACCCCTGTGTGCTCCTGTCCTGCAGCATCTGCTGCTGTCCTCAGAGATGCTAGAAGGTGCTGCTATCTTCCCTGAGCCAGCTCAGTCTTACCTCTACATCCTAAACTAAAAGGTCAAAATATACAGAGATTTCTGGATATAATTTACATCTTTTGGTCTCTTTAAAAAACTGCTCTAAACTAAAATGACATCAAACAGATTCTGTCCAGCTATGAACCACAGTAGATCACTACTAAGGTTGCTGCCACTACCATAACCACCTGATTCCCTTCACACAAGAACGAAGGCAGTTCATCCCAGGATTTTAGGCACTCAGTGGCAGAACTATCCCTCCATGCACTGCAATACCTGAAAAGTAGTCTGAAGTCAGACTGTCTCCCTTGCCAAGGCTGAAGGGTGCATCATACATCACAGTGGGTATACGAGGAGAACATTACACGAGCCTGTTTAATATCAGACTCATCTCTCAAAGAAAAACTCAGCAGGTAGCCTGGCCCTCTTCGTGTAGATGCTCCCTGGTTATAGCAAACTTAACAGCCCTTCACTATTTTTCTTCCCCTTCTACACAAACTTTTCAAATCTTCTGCAAAGGAAGAGGTGTTTGCTCCCCTCATATGCTGGGTTCAAGTAGAACTCATGACTCATACATGCTTGTAGTGATACCATGGAAAAGACAAGTTGAATAGCCAGTCTGAAAAAGAATACAACAGTGGAAACAATCTCCACCACCTTCAGTTTGCTCTGTACCAGCTCATTATAAAGAGCCTTTCCCTTAACAACGAGGGGATGGGGAATGCAGTGCATGAAGGGGCAATGGGCTGGTTGAGGAGGATCATATGCTGGGTGTTTGATGCCATCTAAGTAATCTAAACTGAATCCAATGAGTCACCCATCTATGTCCCAGCTAAACAGGTGGTGCTTCACAAGCATGTCTTGAACGCCTTCCTTCAGTGGTCTCTTCTCCTTCTCCTACAATAAAGTAAAGCAAGAGAGAGTAAGGAAGAAAAGTTATTGAACACTTGATGCTAAAGTATGTGTTCCTTGGTGCAAGTACCATACCCTCCCCCTGAAAGTAAGGGAGCAGAGGGACCTCACCAGCAATGGCTTAAACTTCAAAAACAGAGATGGGAGGAAACTTCCTAACCCTAAATTAGGATCAATATAAACAATGCTGGTGGAAGTGCTGTTAACTGGAAAGAGAGTGGCCCAACTACCCTGCTGTGGGATCCTGGGCTTACCTCTCTCTTGATAGGGAGTTCCCAGTCTGGTGAGAGGCTGAATGCAAACTTACTGAGGACTCTGTAACAGAATATGAGTTTAAATGAAGATTATGCATATGCTGCCATCAAATTCCAAGAAACCAGAATTAATAGGTCTGACATATTCAAGCTTACTTACCTTACTTCTGTTACCAATCTGGAAATGCTGCATTTTTATGTACAATTTACTTTTACAATTTATGCTTGTCTAATTCTGCTGATGTAAATCAAATCTTCAAGGAATGTGAACTTAATTAAACCCATTTATGATCAGCGTTAAGGAGAGGAGAAGCAAGGAAGAGATTGCAGATTGTTAAGAGGGAGGATCAGGAGAGAGTTTGTACCTTTTAAACAGTAACCACAGAGGAATGGACAAGGCTGCTTCTGTACAGCACCGAACCACCTTCAACAGATGGGCTGCTGCCTGAAGCAATTCTGCCTATACATTTGCAAGCTGTTCCCTGCAGCAAGCTTTTTTTAAAAAAATCTCAGCATCCCCATCACCTGAAGTTTGGGAATGCTACAGACCACTAGAGCCTGCTTGCGGGGAGGGTGGGATGATGATGATGATGATGATGATGATGATGATGATAATAATAATATAATGCAATTATATGGAACCTCAAGAATACTGGGAGCATAAGCAAAATCTTCCCCCTCCCCATGATCTATTCAGCTGTTAGAATCCTATTTTCCCTAGCAAAGGGAATGCCTCCCAGCCTACAGGAATTAAAGAAGTACCTTTTTCTGAAATTAGCAAATTATATGAGACTTGCTAATAGGAGGGACCAAAAAAACCCCAAACTTTCCACAGGTTTTCAGATTAGAAGCAAACAGCCCTGGTGAAGATGGAATGAGGCGCTGGGATGGCAGCTGATACAATTCCATGTCTGGAAGCAAGACAGGAGGAACTGCTGCCTAGGCAGGGAAGATAACAGAGAAAGAGGCAGAACCCCCATCTTCACAGTACTATGTCTGTGTTATGAGGCAGTCTGGTGTAGTGGTTAAGAGCGCAGAATTCTAATCTGGAGAACCGGGTTTGATTCCCCACTCCTCCACTTGAAGCCAGCCTTTTGACCTTGGGTCAGTCACAGCTTCTAGGAACTCTCTCAGCCCCACCCACCTCACAGGATGTTTAGTTGTGGGGATAATAATGACATACTTTGTAAACCGCTCTGAGTGTACATTAAGTTGTCCTGAAGGAAAGTATATAAATCGAACGTTGTTGTTATATGCCGTCAAGTCACTTCCAACCTATGGCGACTCTAAAGAAAGACTTCCAAAACATTCTATCACTAAAAGACTTGCTCGGATCTTGCAAAACTGATTCCTCTGTCAGGAAGCTAAAAAATTGCCATAGATAAGCAATTTTGATACCTTCTTTCTACCACAGGCAGGCACTTTTTTATTTGCTCCATTTCCTGGAGAAGAACTTGTCAGTGAGAGTGAGGGGAGGAAGAAGCTCAACCCACCTGAGCTCACACTTGATCTGTACCCAGCCAGGGCTGCGCAGGAATGACCAGGGATGGAACCATTTCTCCACTGACTGCAGGCTAGAGCACAATACCTCCAGCCACAGGTGCAGCACCTGCTCACTGCAAAACAAGGCACCAGGACAGTTTGTCAGCACCACAGAAATTTTCTTACATCCAAGTGAAAAAAGTAGGCTGCGTGATCTGTGCTTCTTCCCCATTTCTGAGGATATGTGATCTGCGCCTCTTCCCCACTTTCATTCCCTACTCTGTGCCAACAAAAGTAGCCTCTAACGAAATAGAATCTTACTTGAGTCCAATGCAGATGAGAGAGCGAAGCTTCACATCCATCTGGGCGTGTGCTACATCATGTGACATATTCACTGACTGCACGGCCTGCCAGGCAAGAAAGGGATTTATTTGGAAGCCTCGCATCCTCAAGCCTGATCATGTAACCTACTGCAACCAGCAAAACTCACATAACCACCATATTCCACACACACTGCTTGGTCTCTGGAGGCAGTGGGGAAAGGGACTGGGGCTGGCAGTTCTCCACAGTGCCACCTGCTGGAAATGCCTGGCCCTGATAGTTCTCTGGGCTAGTGTGAAAGGATATCTTGAACACACAGATAGCGTTCCTTCAAAAAGCCTTCTCAAGAACTCTGTAGTACATAATCTAATCCAGAGACCAAAATACTCACTCGATAAAGCAGCTCCTCTGGAGTTAGAACTTTTCCATCTTCATCCAGCCTAAAATGGTAAAGCAATAGATCCAGCACATACCATGAAAGGTGCCTTTCTTTGCCCAATATCAAATGTTTATGATGGGAATTCTCTGCTAAGCAGATTCTCAACAAGCCATGCACATTTCACCATAAATAGCCATTTTTTAAAAAATCCTCTGAGGACAAGGTAACTGCTCTAAGCAGTTATCCTGTACTATACCCATTTTGTGGTTACTTTAACAAGGAAATGTGAAAGACAAGAATAAGAGCTTCTCAAAGGAGGGGTCCTTGATGGGCAGAAAGCAGCTAACTTGTTGGGTTGAAGAAAGAAAAATTTTACCTGTACGTTTTACAGAGCACAAGACGAGAATACACAGAGTCAAAATCTCGTTCTACTTCACGCCCAGCAGCCTAGAGAAAAAAACACGCACAATCTGATCTAAGGGTTATTGGGAATCCCACGTCTCTTCCTGGTAACTGATATCTCAAAAAGGTATTTCCCCCACCCCATTATCTACAGCATGTTTCTGAGAGATCAAATGCCTCTTTGTGGCTCTGGGTATATATAATCCAAGAGTGGAGGGTGATGCCAAGCTAGAAACAAACCTTTATTCATTTATCACCAGACTCCTTTCAAGGGAGCAGGTGCTGCTCTTACCTCTTCGATGAAAAGCCAGGGGTGGCAGGCCCCCCCTAGCAGAGATGGTCTCTTCAACCCATGTTCAAATATGGCCTTGAGGGCTGGACAGAGTGTCCCCCGAACCAAGTCTGTCACACCTTCAGTGACAGAGTCATCTCCAGCAATGGAATACTGAAAAAAAGATTGCAGACCACTGTTCATACTCCAAAGAAGACACAATCCTCAGAAGAGATGGCAAGATGAACTGATCTTGGCCACATAATCTGCAGGTGCTGTTCTACGAGCCTATATCCTTGCTTTATGATTGGATGACTGTGCTTTTGTAAAACTCATTATAAGCTCACAGGTGGCAGCAAATACATGTACGAGGCCTTCCAAACTTACTCTTTGCTCAGTCCTTTACTCCCACACATCTAACACATGGATGATGGCAAATCTTGCGCGTTAAAGTTAGCTTCTCTCATGAATCTATTAATTCCTGCCTTTGCTATAGACATCTTACGTGAACTTGGCTTTGTCACTTATTCCTACATGTTCCGCCTCTCCTGCTGAGGGGTAGGAATACAGATATTGCCTATTTTCGAGAACCATTAAAACAAGGAATATGCTGGACTTCCACAGAGCGAGGCTGTACTGAAGGGTTCTGTTTTCAGAAAGAGTTAAGGATTGCCCTCGGGCTACTTTTTTGTTCACAAGACTCCCAAGCACTGCTCCATTTGTTCATCTTCTATACATTTATGCAGTTTATGTTGCATGGCATGAGCCCCTCCAGCAAGTCCTTTGCAGGCTGTAAAAAACCAAACCATGGGCACAAGGAGTAGTAAGGGATGAGGGTATAACTATACCCTTGCAAAGGATATGAACACACAGGGAGGGGAATCTTCAAGAGGAAGGTTTACCTCTTTGCTTCGTTCATCTAGTACCTCCACAAACTTCGCAGGAAACCAGCCTATAAAAAAAGGGAGGAAGACCACTTGAAGCACCTGATTATTGCTCAAAGCCAGTCCCCAAGGAAGTTCTGGCAGCAACAGCCTTTGAATGAAAAGAACAGTATTTGGGGCATAGGCTCTGAGGGCAGCCTGTATGCAAGAAAAGAACCCAAACTCTTATTAGAGAAGAATCTTTGGGGAAAGTGCAACATGGCCCGTGGAGCTGCTGTTTACTATTCCACCCTTGCACTAAAAGTGTTAACACTCACCTCTCAGGCCATTCAGCTCTCCCACCCAACAGTGTTCATCCTTCTGGGAAATTATCTGCAGGGTATGAAAAGAGGAACAATGATTTGGCCACAGATCATAAACAGGAAGACTCAGGAGCTTAGAAGGAAAAGGCTGTCTCCAGAGGGACACCTGACTATTCTCCACCTTGTTTGCTAACACAGGTGGAGTCTAACAGTGGTTGTGGACCTCTTTGTTGTGGAGGAAGGCCACTCACTGCTAATCCAGAAGACAACAAGAACTGGACAATGGCTGTTCCCTCCCAATCTCTTACTTCTCTTTCCATTCAACTTGTTTTACATACACATCTCTGACACATTTCAAAGGCTTCTAGTTTCTTTTCTTTCCCCCCATTATCCATTCTATATATGTGTATGTTTTTATAAGTTATTTTTTTCCAGTCTGTTACATCATAAATGGTTCTGATTTTAATTCCTTCTTCCATCCTTTGCTTATCTTGTATCTTGAAAAATTAATTTAATTTCTTGTATGTGCTCAATATGTTTCCCATTTATTTACATTTTTATACACATGCATACACATTACAATGGGGGGTGGTTCTTATCATTGACATGCTTGTCTTATTTTAACACTTATGCTGTAGTGAAATTTAAAACTGCATTCTTTGTCCTCCACCCATATAATTCAAATCCCCCCACCCCCTGCATGATGCCCCCATCCCAACAATCATACCGTGATTATATCATTCTTGCGGAAGCCCAGTTCATCATCATCATGGCGCTCAAAATCCAGCAGTGCCTTGGCACGTCGCCGCCGGTTCCGGGAACATGCTATGTAGCTTTCATGGTCCCGTTGGTGGCTCTCCATGGTATAATCCGGAGTTAGATCCTGGTTGGAGAAAGACAGGAATTCACTATATCTATGGCAATGCAGGTTGAAAGGAAAAGGGGATTCTTTCCTACATCAGGAAACAGGTTCTCAGTTTAACATTATACAACCCTCTTATGGCAATGTAGGCACAGGCCATTTTTATACTTTGGGAGATCCTTTCCCCCTACTACTTTCTCTCACTTACTATGCTGAAACTCTTGGGATCCACACACTGGAAATGCCGTGCCACTTGCAGGATAGCCTCGCGTAAGTCTGCTACCAGCTCTGTTTGCTTAATGTTCTTAGCCTTCAGTGCCTCCACATCATCTTCCCCTATAAGTAAAACAGAAAAAAGGTAAAGAGAAGGAAATTCCTCAGGCAACGTGCAAAGGTGAAAGCCTTCCTTGGTTTGTCCCTAATGTCCGGCATTCAAAAAGAATATTGGTTCTGCACATGGAGATACCAGTAACAGTGGACTGATTTAGCTTCCCTTAGTAGTTGTTGTTGTTGTTGTTTTTAAGACAACAAATCTGTGCTGGTGGCCATCACCTTCTCATGGCAGCAAGTTCTATAAACGCACATTGTACAAAGAAGAACCCACTTCTCTCCCAAACTCATCACAAATCAATCTAACTGGGTGACTTCAGATTCTGCCGTTCTGAAAAAGGGTGAAATAGCAGTCAAGTCCACACACACCCCTTAGTCATATTTTTTTCTGAAGTAAAAAATCAGCTACTTTAAGAACACCCTCAAGTAACAAACCCAAGTCTTAAGTGGGAGTTCAGCCCCATTCTACATAGGCTGTTCTCCTTTGCCTGGATCCTGTATTTGCTTGCCTGAATTAATTTTCATATATTTATCCTCACTCTGTCATTGGCCCCGGATACTGGCTCCAAAATTCTAATAGTGCCACCCCAGAATGTGATGGAAAGGAGAGACAGACCTAGATAGCATCAGCATACTAACAACACTAGACTGCAAAACTCCAGATGACCTTTGTCCCCAGCAATTTCACATAACTGGGAAACAAAATGGAATGTTGTGGCACCCATAAGCCTGAAACAACGGAGTGCAACAGTCATTTCCCAGCATCACCTTCTGGGACTCTCCAGGAAAGGCAGGGACCGCTGCAAAACTGCCTCCTGTCCTTTCCCTGCAAGGCAATTCAGAAGATACTACAGCTGCTGGTACTGAAATAAAAAAATCAAAAGGGACAAAGTCCCCCAGCACAGGCAATCTAATGAGGCAACCAACATGATCTCAGTTAAAAAGGGTTCTCTTTTCTGTATCCAGCTCCACAGAGTACTCTAAACATACAGCAGCAAAGAGGTATCTAATGGTGTAAGTATATTGCTGTTTTGCTTTCCATTCCTTTCTCCATTTGTGCCCTTTCCTCTGGTGCACTGTACTTTAGTATACAGCAGACCCTCTTTTTTAAAGTCTCTTTCGACATGAATGCCTGTCTTCTGATGCTATGCAATGAGAAGGGCTGGAGAGGGGGATGTAACATTCATCACGGCATGTTACGCTGCCCAGAAGGACGGAAGTTTTCCTCAACTTCCCTAGGTACCACAGGAGGGGGAAAAGTGGAAAGCTACAGTCAAATAAGGGTGTGTGTATATTGCAAACTTAATGTGGTATGGCTTCAGTTGTAGAAAATCAGTGAGGGGTCTTCAGTTTGGAGACAGGATTGCCCTAGAAGAGCCCTGAGCTGAAGGACAGTCAAAAATGGCACAGTCCTCTAAGGTGGGTCTGTCAGCAAGGAAAGCAATTTCTTTATCCCCACTTGTGTATTTGTCTCAGACATTTCTTTCTTTCTTTTACATGGGCAAAAACAGCTGGGCTTTATCACAGCCACTGACAAGACACCTTGTTTCCTGCTTTCAGCAAAGTATATCATTTGTATGTTGCACACCTCTATTTTTCCTGCTTTCAAAGAAGATCTCAGCAAAGGGCAGAAAGCAAAGTCTGCATGGACATCTCAAGGGAAACCGGGTGGTTCAACACAGAGCTGCTCTCTTGTGCAGACATGGCTTTTCATCTTAGACTGGCTATCTCAGCCCTTTCAACTACTCTGCACCCCTCCAGCATGCCCGGCTGCACATCTGTTCTTACCAAAAAGCAATGAGGTGATCCCAGACTTCCTGCGCTGAGTTCTGCGTCGTACAATCTGTGTGGGAAGAAAAACATCATAATGTATAAGAAAAGCGAATATTACTAAAGTAAACACACATAGACTGGCTAGTGTGCGAAAGGAGATCTTTTAAGTGTCACAGGGTTACAAGACAGCAAATGGGAGGAAGAGAACAGAAATGCAGAGGAGAAGAACTAAACAGGTGGCAGTAACAGTAGGGCCACAACAAGGATAGCTACCATTCCCCCTCTGCAGCACCTGAGAACCACTAAGGAGACAAAGATGGTGTATGTACGGGCTACAGTTAGGTCTGCATCCTGGCCAAGGGGAAGGTGCCTAGCCCCATGGAACCATCATCTGCTGCCAGGTTCTCCTGATGTGTCCTTCCAGCTACAGGGATGGAGAAGGATACTAGATGAAAAACCAGAAGTCAAGTTCAGAAGAGCCAAGAGTGAGAATGTGGCTTAATGCATCTTGCCACTTCAGTTTCTTATAAGCCACCTTGGAGAGTCATATGAGAGGAAAGGAAAGGCAGGATACAAGTGTTTTAAAATCAATATAACACCAAGAGCAAAGCATCAAGGAATGCCAGGGTTGGGGCCCCGTGTAGCCTTTATGCAACAAAACAAAGCACCAGAAAGGCAGTACTGCAAAGTAATGCTCCTTAAGGGTTTGCCAAGTTACCTTTGACAGGTTAACTGAAGCACTGGGGTTGAGCAGCTGCCCTTGGTCTGCTATGAGGTAAGCGAGGTGTTTGCAACGTTGGGTCTCCACTGCCACATCTGTCAATGATCCAGCAACACGCATGGCTTCTTGCAGGAGCACATCTGGATCCTCAATCTGAGAAGGGATGTCTGAGAGCGTGTTGAAGATAGATGCAGAATTCTCTGACTGGATTAGTTCATCTTCCTGTGTTAGCAGGAAAAAGTAATTCTACATATCATATGCTAAACATACTCAGAAATGCTTTCACATTTCTCCCTGTTTCAGGATCTACAATATATGCCTTTGTTATTCCCCCTTTGCACTCATTTCCATTTTCACTCACTTCATTCCAGGGAGAGCTACATTTCCAATACGCCTTTGTACCAGACGTCTGCTAAGGTCAGCCTAACTAGCCATTTCTTTGTGGAGGACAGAACTGGTTATGCCAAGTACTGGAAATGCTGCCACTTTAGTGCTAATTCTCTTTGAACTTCAGAGTTATTTCTATATAGTATGGGGTGCTAATCCTTAACATTATCAGGAACCCTTTCTGCAGCAGATGTAGCTGAGTTATCATGAACTCAACAGAAACACAAGATATAGAAAACCTACAGAAAGAATACCCACTGCTGTGATCAATTAACATTTATACCAAAGTTTACAAGTTATTTTGTCAAGCTATATGTAAAGGAATTCCTTCAAGCTACACAGAATTTCAGCCACCTCAGGGAGACACAAAAAAGCCGCATTGCACCAGTGCCTCAGCATTAGACAGCTAAAGCTGAATGATTTCTATTGGCCCTCTAAATACGAGGTTGGGCCAGGCCAGCATATTTCTTTTGCTCTTGTAGAAAACACCTATAATGAAACCTTTTGATCATCCTATATACAAATAAAATGTCACTGGCTCTGTGGCTTCCACTAAAAAAAAGAAACGTAAGAGGGTCCTGAGATTCTATACTAATTTGTTGGCATTACTCAGAAAGTAGAAGAGAGGATGATAAGGTAGTGGGGGTGGGTGCTGGGGCAAAAGGCGCTGAAGCATGTGCTTTTGAAAAAGCACATCTTTCATTCTTGCCATATGTTGCCATCCCCAGAAAATTCCTAGGATGAGAGAAAGAAATTCATATGTAACACTCATTCCATAAAGGAAGTTAGGGACTAAGGAATGCCAGTTACCTTCATGCTGAGCATGCCCAGTGTGGCCTGAAAGAGAACTATGGATCCCTGGTAGAAGAAGAGGTCCCAGATTCGTAGCAACAGCTTGATATGCACCACACTAGCAAATGATGTAAGGAACCAGTGCAGAGTGATCAAGGACAATTCTGTGGGTGGAGAAAAAGAAAAACGGCATACAGCTGCCATCTCCCAGTCTCTTTATCACCCCTGCCCTCCATTCGCAGCATTAAGAAAGAAGTGTCATAGCTCTTTCCTCTGAATAAGCCAAGCTCTTACCATCTCTATAATGAGCAAATATTGCCTTTCTTTTAAATTTTTCCAGTATCAGACAGGATGCTCATAATTCATACACAATGGGATTATAAATATATTCCATTTGCTCTCACATGCATAAATCTCAGATGAAAACAGCACACACACACAATGGGATTCAATAGCTGTTGGATCCCAGGGAGAGCTTTAAAACATAGGTGTGACTTCCAACTTGCAGTTAAGATTTGTGTGTGTGTATGTGCACGCACACATATACATGCACAAGTTGGAAGTAACTCTTTTTTCATATGCAGAGCATATTTGGACTGTATTCTTTACCACACTATCTCACTGGCAGTAATGCTCATATTATCAACAGTGTGGTAGGATCTTGAAGCCCCAACATCATTGTAAGTAAGTGAAGTAAGCTTCAGTAAGCGAATCACCAGCTTTCCACTCTATATTCATTTTCAGTCATTTTCTGCTTCTCTAGCAAACGTCATACTCCATAGCGGGCAGCTCTAATGCACAAAACAAGTCATAGCCTTCTCAGCCGCCCTGCTTTCACTCTGCTCAACTTGAAGACAAGGGTGGGCTCATGTTGGGATCACCTCAGTGGGCCGAGGAGAACTCTCACCAATGTCATGCTCTTGGAGAAGTTTGTCCAACCGTGGCAGGTACTGCACAATGAGATGGCGTAGGACACGTTGGTCAGTCTGCACTCCTATCAGAGTGGTGCTGAAGTAGGAGGCAGGCACCAGATCTTCAATGATGGCACACATCATCCAAAAGGCATCTTCCTCCTCCAAGAAGAGAAGCAGGGAAGCAACTACCTAGCAGGAGGGAAGGGAAGATCCATATTACACTGATGTCTTCACTGGTGTTTCCCTACATTTAGAGAAACACCGTTTCCAGCCATCTATTCAGAGACTTTGTACCTATCTTGACATTGCAAAGTAGCTGGCTTGGACAGGATGTTACCTAGTATTTTCAGTAACAACAGAGGATTGTGGTAGAAGCCTCTGAAACTACAAGGGTCTAAAAATGGGGAGGGGCCGTAATTCAGTAGAACAGCTGCTTGGCATGCAGGAGGTCCCAGGTTCAACCCAAACATCTCCAGTTAAAGAATCTGGTAGTCGGCAATGTGAAAGACCTCTGCCTGGGACCTTGGGGTGCCCCTGCCAGTCTAAGACAATACTGACCTTGATGGACCAAGGATCCGATCCAGTATAAGGCAGCTTCATGTGTTCATGTGTGTTCACATGACTGTCAGGAGCAGTAAGCCTTGCTGCAGAACTGAGGGTGAGGATACTGCCATGATGTGTGACCAGACATAGAATCCGGACACTTTGAATAGCATATGCTCTTATAAAACAATATCCTCTGCGTAGCACTTGTTCACTCCCCTGAGGTTAAGTTAGACATGCAGAAAATGGAGTAAAGAATCTGCTCCCCCAGCCACACCAAGTAAAGTAGGGCAAAGTCAAGGAGCAACTCTGATTCTCTATTACAGTGTCAATGACAGCAAGTACAGGAGGAGGAGTAAGAAGAACCTTTGCTGTGCCCTGAGACCCGTCCAGTCTTTTTTTATATCTCCCATATACAAAGATAAAGTCAGAGCACACATTATGCAGACAATAGGGATGCCGCTGAAAATGGCAGCTCTGGGGCATGTCATGTACAGCGTATCTCATTGCACAGACTGCTGTGGTAGCAATCCTAGAAATATGCCATTTGGTGTGTTATGGCCAGGAGTGGAAATCTCATTGTGCCATACTCGTGGCCAGAGGAGCATGTGATATTTTGATCATTCTGAGAGAGTTATCCTGAAGTCAATTCATTTTGTTTATTCAATTTAACACTATGTTCCTGCCTATACTATCGCCAAAAAACTCCTACTCGTACCCTGGAAAAAGTCCCCAAGAGAAACTCGCATCATAATCCTCAAAGGCCATTTACCATGCCAGTGCCTTGACAATAGCCAATCTCTGGGTACAACCAAGCCAGCCCCCGAAGTATTCTGCGTAACCGTGGCACTCCAATGCTGTTCATGTTGGAGAAGCAGGCATTGCTGGGCATGGTGCGAAGCAGGTCTTTCTCAATCTAACAAACAACAAGAATTCCATATGAAATTCAGTTCCTAGTAAGCTATTCAATGTTCTTTACTTGCTGTGGTACTCCAACCTTCACTGAACCTCCTTCAGCTTAAACTATCACCGATGGCAGCAACTATTTCCCTATTGGATGATACACTACTGGAAGATACACCTTTGCCTCAGTTCCAAGAGCTGACTCCTGTGTACCATTACTCCAGGTTTCTTCTTTCTACTTGGGAAAATAAATGTTTTAAAATTCTTCTCTCTCCAGCAAAACTGAATCCCAGAGGGGTATGGTATGTAATTAAGCCTAAACTTTACCCTTAGAAGCCTATGCGCTCATGGGGGAGGCTAGGTCCCAAAGAGGCAATAATACTTACTAGGAAGGGCATCCTTCATTTCAAATGTTGCCTCACCACATCCAGTTGGCTTTGCTAACTCCTACCCTGTTCACTGTCATTTTGAGGATCACTTAGGACTTGCAGTGAAGGAGCTAACAGTCCTGTGCTGAGCTGAACCACACCACCTTCAACTATAATAACCAGGCTTTCATTCCACATTTTGTTCAATGTTTATAATCAACAGAAAGTGCTTGAGTGAAGATCATTGTTAATACTAGTCATCACCTTATTATCTTACCAGCTGTTGCTCAATAGTTTTATGTAAAATCTGCTCCTGCAGGATAATTAGCCTTTGCTGAGCAGCAAATGGATTTGTGCTGGTTGAGAGAGGTGCTAACAGTGTTTCCAGACAGTAACCTGGAAAGTTATGGGTTTTCTTGTTCTCTGCAAAGCAAGATGGAGGCAGGTGCATGCTTGTGGAAAGAAGTTCACTCTCTTTGTTCTACACAAATTTTACCCTGTAGAGGATCAAACCAACTGAGAAACTGTTCCCAGTTAAAGCTGGGCAACCCTTTTTCTTTTCACCACTTCCACTCCTTTACTTCCATCCACCTGACAGAGTGCCTTTTCTGAGCCTCAACTCATAACCCACTGGGAATTACCCACTTGTTTGGCTGCGATAGTCTCATCATTTGAACTGTTTTTCACGATTTCTCGGTAAGACATCTCTGAATTTCTTTTCTTCTGTAGAGCTCCTGATAGTCGCATCCATAGCTAGGAAAAATTGAAGTGTTACCAATAAGACGCAGGATTCACAGACAGAACATCTCGCTTGCTTGCTCTCTGTCCCTCCCTCCCCTCCATGATGGGCCCAAAGCACCTCACCTGTGGCCTCATGCTGTGCGGAATGCCAGCCAGCACCAACAACCGCAGCTTGTCAGAACGGGGCAGTGTGACTTCCATCTTGTCCCAGGTGAGGTCTCCCACATCATGGTTGTGCGTGAACTCTAAATGGGCTTGCCACTTCAGTCTCTGCTGGGGCTCTTCAGTCAATGGGATCCCCAGGAGCTTACTGGAGTTTGGCTCAGCACCATCTGAGGTGGAGGGAGAAGGTGACCAATGCTGCCCATCTCTCTGTTGTGAAGTCTGGGTATTTTTAGATGTAGGGGGCAAGTCACAGGGGCTTGAGATGTGAGCACAGAGACTGCCCCCAACTTCAGGATACAAATATATTCACCATCACCAGTTCCTCATGAGGCCTATTTATATTAATTAGTTTAAATGCGAGCAGCAAAATAGGGGGAAACATTACTAGTACTTCATTTGACATTTCATTAGTACAATAACCTAGAAAGAGAGAGAGAGACTCTTCACAAAACCTTTTGTATCCTTGTAAAGATTCCTAAATACAAACTACACCTATATCACATACGTTATGGAGACTTAACCTTAGTTGGGTATAGTGTGGGGCAAGGGAAATGCAGAGGGCCTTTGGTATATCAGAACTGCTGTAGCATAGCGGTTACGTGGTTGGGCTACGTAACAGCACTCCGCTAGTTCCACTACTGCCATGAGCTCTGCAGGTGGCCCTGGGTAAGCCACCCCTCAGCCCCAGCTCCCTCGCTGTATTGTGAGGTTAATAATAACACTGACTTTGTTTATTGCTCTGAGTGTGACACTAATCTGTCCAGAAGGGTGGTATATAACCACACCGTTGTTGTTGTTATTATGGTGTAAAGAGGTTTCCTTCTGAGTAACACAGGGTTCCCTGCAGTTGGGTAACAGGACACATGGCAACACACAATGTCAGTTCAAGACCCTGTCTGCCAGTCCTGACATGCATCTCTAGCCATTGCAGCTTTAGAATACATGTGAATGAAGCCTATGACCCTTTCCTGATTGCCACTTCCATCTACTTAAGAAAGAACAGCTGTGACTTACATATATGTGTTCATTTCTAACTGAGAGGCTACAAAATTAACATCTTACAGGCCTGCCATTACACAACAGATCCACTCTGTGGATCAAGGCCTATTGCAGTTTCCCTCCTGCATGTAGTGAGAATGGGGTCTGCTTGGCCCACAGCTTTTTCAGTGATGTCCCCTAGCCAGTATGGTGTAGTTGTTAGAGCATCAGGCTAGGATCTAGCAGAGCCAGGTTGGAATCCCCATTCTTTCATGTAAGCTCACCGGGTCACCTCTTAGCCTAACCTGTTGTGAAGCTAAAATGGAGGAGATGAGAACAATGTTAGCCACTTTGGGTTCTCACTGGGGAGAAAGGGGGGAGAAAGTGAAGTAAAAAATAGATGGCAGGATGGCCTCCCAGGGAATGCCAACAAGCCTTCTGCAATAGTGCAGGATTCTGTCTTGAGTTTTTTTATATACAGACAGGTGATATTATTGTCAGGCTTTACACTATTTTATCATGGTTTTTATTACTACTGTAGTCTGCCTAGAGTCTTTGCTTTGAAAAAGGCATGTTAAAAATGAGTTAGGGACCATAGACTTCATCACTATATTGTCTTACGTATTATCTACTGCTTTAATATGTACTCCTATGTACCACCAGTGCTCCATGTTGTCTAATGTCAGTCCTAGAATTGATTATGTTCTGCTTCAGTATTTTTTCTACTCTGTATTGGATTCTTGCTAATACTTTGTCTTTTAAACTTGTATCTATTTACCCTATGGCATTGTTTATGGAAATGTCCTTAATACTGTACTGGAATGTACTTGTTACTGGTTGTACTAATCTCATACTGTGTAATCCGCCTTGAGTCTCAGTGAGAAAGGTGGACTATAAATGGCATAAATAAAAAAATAAATACAATAAAATTATACCAGGACTTTCTCTTTCAAGACAAAGTGCTTTCAAGACACAAGGAGGTGGGGCTAGGAGTAGAGGATTTAGGCCATGTCACTATCACATCACATAAGAGACCTTGCCTTCTTTGTCTACTCGGAAGCCAAATTCATCATATCGGAACTCAGGTTGTTCAACAGATTCTTCCTTCTGGAAAACAGAAGAACAAAGTTGGTTTCCCTTACTTGCCAGCAGATGGCACGACTCATCAAATATATAGCTTCTACAAAATAAAAAAAAAGGAAAGCAAACTTGTGCACAGCCTTCCTCTGTAACTTCCTTTGTTATTTTTTCTCCTTTGGCTCATTTTTGAGACAAGAAAAACATTTTATTCTGCAAGCTATTTAGAATGCAATGAGAAAGATGTTTTTCATGTTGCTTTTTATTGTTTGATGTTTTAGTCTTTTATATGTATTTCATTTTTATCTTGTTTTATTTGATGTAAACTGTATTAGAAATATTTGGAGTAAAAAGTGGTATAGATATGTGCTCGCAGCAAATCCAAGAAGGAAGTTTTGGAAGCTGTTTCTATGGCAGTTTTTTGCCAGCTTCTTTACTCGCTTACATCACATTATCAGAACGGTGCCTAAGATCTTCTGAGTGACCACAGACCTAGTTATCACCAACTCATTCTGTACAGCATAGTGGTTAAGTGGCTGGGTTGAGAATCAGCACTCTGCCAGTTTGAATCCCCCTACTGCCATAGGCTCAGCAGGTGGTCTTGGGTAAGCCACTCCTCTCAGCCCCAGCTCCCCAGCTGTATTGTGGGGATAATAATAATGCTGACTTTGTTCACCACTCTGAGTGGAATCTGTCTAGAAGCGCAGTGTATAAGCACATTATTATTACTAAAAACATACATCCACCTTGAGTCCTAGGGAGAAAGGCAGACTATAAATAATGTAAAATAAATACATGCCCCCCCTACTGCAAATGAATGTGCATTCTTAACACTCTGCTGCAACCAGTCTTCTAATCTAGATACAAAAACTCTTACATCAAAACACAAGTTAAAACTAGGATTTATTAGTATTGCCTATCCTAATTTTATGTAGAAATAAAGATCTACCAGTGAAAAATCACAGAATCTCTGGTTTTATCTAGAGATTGTTATTGGAACTGATTCACAGTTTGGAATGGTCAACTTCCACTACTTCTGTCTGGTCCTAATCCTGCTGTTTTTGAATGCTAGCCTTGGACATTAATGGGCAGAGGCATATGTAGCTATACTCAGCGATCATCATCCTCCTAACAGATCCAAGGCCAATTTTCACTTTATGTGCTTAAGTATGGGTGCAGAATATACTTCTCATCAAGTTTTATATAAACTTTAGCACAGTCAATTTAAAATTCTCAGAAGTGGCAAACAGGAAATAATCTAGGCCTAGCTACCAGATATTTTTAAATGGCAGGCCTATTCTTCTGGTGCAAATTTTTACTTTGATTTCTTTATGCCAATAAAGGTACTGATACTCTGATTTCTATACCCCAATACAGAACATAAAGTGAAAATCGGCTTTCATTTGCCTTTGGCTCTTGCAATTCACCATCCCATTCAATTCTCCACTCTTAAATTCTCAGTGGACTGTGGATTAGATTGTTCCCTACCTCAGTCCACTTGTCAGCAAATTAGAGAGACCCTTACGTAACAGAGCATTTTTCACAGGGCAGCTGCTGAACCAGCAACCAAATGCTGTGTATGCTATGGGAAGTGCTTGTGGGCACATATGAGAATAAATAATCCAGGATGGGAAACGAGGCACAAAACTGGTTCTCCCCTTTTTGATTGTACCTGGGTATATTTTGCCAGGATGTCCTGAGGCCATATACTGGGAGTGAGAGCAGAGAAGGGCCCACCAGCAGTAGGAGTGTAGCTTCCTATAAATAAAGCCAAACAGAAAATGAGGGACAGAAGAACCACAAAAGCACAGCTGTTATTAGCTAATCCTAATAAAGAGTTTGGTTGGTCCTATATGTTAACTTCTCTGTTTCTGTGCTACTCTGGATCAAAAATCATGATATGAAACTGTAGAGCTTCTTTTAAAAATGGTAAAAATAGGAAGTAGCTAATCTGTATGGCTGGCTGTTCATAGAAAATGGAATGGATGTGAATATATCACTCTCTATGCACCATCATCCTGACTGATTTAGCCACACAGTCCAAGTTTCTGCAGAGAATGACACAGAAAGTGGTATTGATGGATATAGATTTGGAGGTTTTTTATATACTTATTTTTATATACTAAACCTATGCTTTTTCAGTATTACATGCTTTGCACTTTTTCTATGCTCAGGAGCCAAAGTAGTACTTGTAATGTAACCTGTAAGAATTTGACACTTGAAACAAGAAGACTTGAAACTCTGTAAGAACTGATATACTGCTTTTAGGGCTGCACTTATATTATATGTTATATTATTCTATAGATTCCAATAGAAATCAGTACCAGAGAGCCTTTTGTAGAAAACTGATTTGATGCAGCAAGCTGGTTTTGGCCACCTGTGGTATTATCTTCCTTAAAGCTGAGAAGAAACTGGGGAAAAGGACACGAATAGGAAAACATCCCTTCCTATCCACAGATTTCAGTTATCAGAAGATATCAAGGCACCAGATTGAGACTCATTGGCGCCCTTGAAAGTATTATGCCCAGAAGAAAGTAGGTAAAAGGTTAAACAGTGTCCTTCCAAAATGAGGGCAGAAGAAAAAAAACTGTAAAGACTGGAATTCCCCCAAATAGAGGGGCCAGCCCAGAATTGCATCTTCAAATCAGAACTGACCCTAGATATGTTACGAGCCAGTAAGATATCAAATATTAGAATATTGTAATATTGTTATGATTATCTGAAAGTATTAATTGCCTGTGTTTCTATTGTAATTTTGATGAGCTCTGGACACAAGGAGACCACCTACTCCTGTGAAAATGGGCTCCTCCATTGTTTAAATTAAACAATCATATATTGCTTCATTCTACAGGACTCTGTGGTGTGTGTGTCTCTTAATGTGATTGGTGAGAGGGACACCTAAGGCACAAGTTTGTGCATAACAGTATCATATTTGGTTGTTGGGGGTTTTCCGGGCTGTATTGCCGTGGTCTTGGCATTGTAGTTCCTGACGTTTCGCCAGCAGCTGTGGCTGGCATCTTCAGAGGTGTAGCACCAAAAGACAGAGATCTCTCAGTGTTACAGTGTGGAAAAAATGTAGGTATCATATTTCATAAACTTTCCACAAGGGATAGAACAATTTAGTAAATTGTTCAAATTGCACAAACGAGGGAACCAAGACACACATGAAGTAGAAAGTATCCCTCCCACGCCACCTGGTCAAACGGACATGAGAAAAGAACAGTGATGTGGATTTCCCAGGGAAAAAGTCCAATGCCCTAAATGCAGCTTGGTCTTATTTTGCATGTGTAGTTTTGGCTTTAGGGTTGCCAGCCTCCAGGTGATGGCTGGAAATCTCTTGGTATTACAAGTGATCTCCAGGCCATAGAGATAGGTTTTGCTAGAGAAAATGGTTGCTTTGGAGGGTGGATTCTATGGCATTATACACTGCTGGAGTTCCTCCCTTCCCCAAACCCTGCCCTCCGCCAGGCTCCATACCCCAAACTACCAGGAATTTCCCAACCTGGAGCTGGCAACCACAACTTCCTCCCCACCCCCACCCCCAGCCCATAATGCCTTTGAAATGCTTTTCCTCAGCAACAGAATGAGGTGAGAATTGGAAGACTGCAATGGGGGAGGGGTGAAAACTGCCCTTTCCCCATCCACAGAAATCCTGTGCTGAGTCCAAGCCAGTAGCTTTTCTTCTGCTTAAGTATTATTATGGCTACTTCACAGTAACCAAAAGCACTAAGGAGCTAAGAGAGTTAATGGAAACATTTCCAAAAATTAATTAAACCAAAAAAAAAATTGGTTTTACTGCCGCTTTTAGTTTAAAATAAAGTAAGAGTTTTAGCTTTGGCTTCCACTAAGGGCACAGTCAATATGTTGAAATTATAATCTGGTTTTTTTTATTTGGATTATATATATGTATTTGTTGTTGTCCCCACCCCTTATAAATCAATAAAACATACATGTACTCTCTCACAAATTCCTAGATATAATCAATTGAAAAAACCACTAAGCTTGCTTAATATGGTATTGGAAATGGCACCCATTCATTATCGTTTTTATAGAAAAATAGAAGTCTGGAAAATTTCCTGCCCTACCATACAAAGGGAAGGCCCCCACATTTCTATCATTCCACAAAATGTGCAAAACAGGACTGCTCAGGAGGGTTTTCTCCACAGCAAGGCTGTGGTATAATGGTTCAGCACAGAAGGTCAGTTTTATGAGGCATAATATCCTTCCTACCCTGATTATCTTGTTGCCTTAAACAGATAGATCTATATGTGTTGTTCTCCCCCCACCCTTGTTCTACAATCCCAGCCCAATTGCATTATTTTCTCTAACTAGGAATCTTTGC
Organism: Eublepharis macularius; assembly: GCF_028583425.1. NCBI lineage: Eukaryota > Metazoa > Chordata > Lepidosauria > Squamata > Eublepharidae > Eublepharis > Eublepharis macularius. The sequence continues at coordinate 39,324,606 of NC_072798.1, read as the reverse complement.
TGTTAAATTCAAATGTTATCATATCTTGCAATCCAATTAACTGATTGTCTGACTACTACTACTACTACCAGTAACAACAACAACAATAATAATGACAACATTTTATGAGCTGAATTATCCTGGGTAGCTAGCATGTTCATTGAGTCTGCAGCTGGCATGGTCAAATATCTGCCAAAGCTAGAAATGTGAAGGCCCAGAGGAAGTAAAAGTCAGGGGGGAAAAGAAACACTTTTCTCATTTTTAATCTAATTATTTTATTCCTGCTGGATCTAACGTGGATTTTATCTTATGCTTTCTGTGTTTTTATTAATTCGGTTTTGTATTTAAGTAGTATTTCAACATTATTGTAAACTCCCTTGGGAATGTTTGAACAGCGTAGTATATATAAATATTTTATATAAGTAAATATTTGAGGATGAAAAACACTAGAATATTTGAGGATGAAAAAAAACTAGACACCTGTTTGACCCAATTAATGAATACTTTGATAAACTGTCAGGAAAAATGAAAGTGAAGACACATTATGCTAAATGCAAGGAAAAGATAGAGCCATCCTAGAACTAAGATTTCAGCAAAGTACACATATGCATTATAACCCAATTTGGATAAAGGAACTTATAATACTGTACTTGCCAGGTTAGCAGCACATAAACAGCATTATCCTGTGCCCTGTTTTTGAATGGATTAGGATGGTAGGTAAGCCTTATATGCCAGCTCTGGGCAGTTTTAGGGATGTGTCAGGGCCAGAGTGTGGCTTACTTGGCATCGTAAACCTCTCCAGTCTCATCATACTTTCATACTGATGTAACTTTACAAATGCAAGAACCCTGGCATAACTTTAAATATCCCACAGAGTGAAAATACAAGCTCCTTCATGGAGCTTTCTTCTCTGCCCAAGTCTGGCATAGCTTAGGGTACCAGCTGTGTTTACCAACAATCACATCTGGGGATTTTGGTAACCACAGAACTCCACAGAAGAACTGTTTTGCACAAAAGGGAGCACTAAGCCCAAACAGCCATGGGAGAGAACAAACTTTGTTGTAGCTTATGACTAAAACTGCTCTGCTCAGAGCCTGAACAGGAAACTCATCCCAGGACACAAACCTCCGAAAGGAGCTTCTGCTCTTCCAGCTAGGGATGCAAGGACAATGCATCAATACAGGTTAGCAAGGGAGGAGGGATCTGCCCCAAGATATGATCCCCCACCATACCAGCAACTTTAGACTGAGCTGCCCGCTAGGTATAACCATCATAGAGAGGAACTGAAGAACAGTTTTTCATGTTTGCGTGGATATGTTTGGTTATAAAAACAAATACCAGAACGGAGAAAAAAAACCCGAAAATTGAAGGCAGCTGAATTTCTACTTTTAGTATTAAGCAATGATCAGCTACCCTGAGTCAATATATACAATGAAAATATGATAGCAGGAAAACAAGTGCAGTTACTAATGAGTCAAGAAAAGCGCAAGGTAGAAAATTACAGGAAAGGCAATTTAATTATATGAGGTATGGAAGAAAGCGCACAATAATTCAAAGACTGCTAAGTATATGCAAGTCTAATGGAGTTTTACCCAGCATGGAAAAAACTTATTCCAGAAAGTGGTTTTTTAAAAAAGGTAGAATGAATGCCACTCCATTAAATACATACTAACTCCAATTATTTTAACTGCTAAAGCTTAACTAAAACAGTTATTTCAGCAGAGCCTCTTCATTGCTGAGTTGCTTTCACTAGAATCTTCAAACTGTTCCTTGTTATTGTCTCTGGCATAGTTAAAATCAACCATGATTTCAAACTGTCCCTTGTTGTTATATCTGACAGTTAAAATCAGTCCTGATTTCATGCTGTGGATAACAGTTAATATAAGCTCTACTAGCAATAAGGCTGGTGCTTTCTGAGTTTTCCACTTGAGAGAGAAAAGTAAACGAAAGGATGCTTGTGGTTCTCTGAATGGTGGCCAATTTGAAGAGCAGCCTGAGATAACAGAAGGATGGGAGCAAAATAAAATTTCTCAAGGTATAAAAGAATTATTTAACCTAAGTAGAAAATGTGATTACACATAATTGATTAGGGATTCAATTGATAAAAATAATACGACTGGTCAGATATTGGGGTTTTGTTAAAAAATCCAAGGACTTTGATGACTATCACAACTACTAATATTTCATAAAGACCTTACCTGACATGGTGCTAGAGAAGCGTGGACAATGGGATTTAGGTTCCAAGAAGTCACAGTCCTGTTATGATTCATGGAGGCAAAATATACACACAAAAAGATAGAATGTGTTAGCTTTCGGGATGAACAATGCAGAACACACCTAGCTGATTCCATTAGCACCCCACCCCCTTAGTCAGAACTGCCACTACCTTCACAGTGATGCTATATACCAATGTTTCCCAACCTGTGAGTCAGGATCTGAAAGTGCGATGCAGGTCAGCCCTCCCTAATGGCTGCCCCTATCCTTTACATTGTCCTCTTTCTCTTCTCTTCCTTTATGCCAGCTTTTCACATTCTCGCTCCCCCCACCCTTTGCAACAATAATGAGGGGGGAAGCCATTCAGCAACTAGTAACTTTATAAGTATTCCTATGTAGAATAATATTTCTGAAGGAAAATCATCATGTGTGAAGTGACTCCTATAAGAATCAACTTTAGTGTTTAATTTGAGGCAAGGCTTTGACCTGTATTTTGGAAACTAAGACCTGACACTGGGCACAGTATCTTCCATGCCATACAATAGTTTGGTCTTTTTTTCACTGCTTATGCATGTTGATTGATAATCAAGTAAAATGTGTCCTGACGGTTACTAGAATGAGTTTCTTAGAATCTTAAAAGGGATTAGAGGGAGTAATGGGAAAGAAGAGGGTAGTCAAAGGGTTGGAGTGTAGTTGTCATATGCAAAAAGTGTGTACTTTGGAATGCCATTTACAGTAGGATTTATAGTAGAATGTGATGTTTGTAGGTTTTTCAAAAACTTATAGTAGGCACTGTAGAAAATGTAGACTGCTGAACTAGATGGGCACCAAGGTCATACTTCACATAGGGAGCCAGAAAACTTGGAGCCATCCCTGGATGGGTCACTGTACCAAGTAAATTTGGACTGGTGGGTCACTATATCCAAAAGGCTGGGAACCACTGCTACATACAGTCATGTACTACTGCAGATAAACAAGGTCTTGGATGCTAAGAGGAAGAACAGACCAGAGTATAAATCCCCGCTCAGCCTCAAGTTTGCAAAGCCCCCTTTCTCAACCTAATTTACCTTACAGGGTCACTTTGAGGTTAAAACATGATAACTTCAAGCATGCAACCCTGATTTTCTTAGGGAAAGAATGAGATGCAAATGTATTTAAGCAGGTTTACATTAATTAAATCACAAACTTTTTTTTAAAAAAGCCAAAACTCCATACTAAGTACTAAATTGTCTAAGACAAGTTGATTTTTGTGTTGATTTCTTTAATTTCTTTTAAATCTTACTTAAAATTCTCTTTTCAGTCTGTATAAGGTATTTTTTTTAAACAATAAGATATCAGGACTGCAAATTTTAGCCCGTCAATTTCATTCGTTTTACAGCTTTTTATCAAGTTAAAGATGGAAGCAGGTGATCATAGAATGCTAGTTAAAGTGTTCAAGCTGGCAGTCTGATTTTCAGCATCAACCTTTCACAAGAGGTAACACAGACACTAAAATTAGACACGTTATTTCCCACACAGATTTCCCTTGGCAGTTATTAGTCGGTGTCTGCAAGCAAATACAAACACAGACCTGAAAAAGAAGGCTTCAGAGTTCCACAGACTGCTGTCCTTCCAGGTTAAGGTCAGACATTCCCAGGACTGAAGGTATTCAGAGATTCCAACTGAAGTCTGTGAAAGCTACTGAAATAAACAAGGTTAATACTTATTCATGAATAAGAGCAGCAGCAATAATTTTATTTAGATTAACATTTCTCTCTCTTCTACAGCTTAGAATAAGCTATGCAGAAAACTTAATGATAACAATAACCCTACTACATAAAAGGCAAGCCATATTGGTGACGACTCACTTTTTATCCTTGCGCAGGCGCACTCACAGGCCCGTGAGGGGATAAAAAGCGAGATGTCAGCAATATGGCTTGTCTTCTTACTGCCACAGCAGCCTCCCTGGGGCCTCTGGAGGCCTGGGAAGGCCCAGTGGGGCCCTCTTGAGGTCCAGGAAGGCCCACCATGGTGGCGTGGCCCTCCAGAGGCAGGTTTCTAGAGCCCATTATTTACACAACAGGCTTGGTTGCTGGTAATAAATACTTGTAGACTGTGGAAAATAGAGATGATGGTGATGATAATGGCCCAGTTCACAAAATATCAGCCCCCAGGGACACCTTAAACACATTAATCACTCAATACTTTTAGAAGAGAAAATTCTTTAAGTCCTAACTTACATGGGTCATCCCATCAAGTAGATTTGTGTTGGGAGTTCGCAGGAAGCTGGAAGTCCAATTTGTATTGGGATCACCATAGAAGGCTTAATGCTATTCCCCCTCCAATTCTCACCTAAAATGGCCCGGGAAGCCACTATTTGACCTACTGTGGGCTACATGTGTACCGATGAGTTACATGCAAGTTTCCCCAACAGAACAAACAGTGACTCTCTGGGGCTATTTCAAGCTAGAAAAACAGCACAGAGGGAAGGCTTAAGCACATCTCCCTGTGGTCCCAATCTGAATTGTGATCCTGTGCATCTAAGAATCTAAGTTTTACCAAGAAGCTCCAAGAGTACACTTTCTTGACAATCCCCAGTTAGGTCCTGTAAAAGACAGCCTTGGAGAACCCTTCCAAACTTCTTCCAGAAGGCTGTTGCACATAGTGGGTGCTGCACCTTGCTGTAAAGACCACCTGCTAGAGCAAGAGAATCACCAAAGATTGTGCTGAGCAGACCCAAGTTGGTTGTTTCTTAAAATGAGCATTTGACCAAATATGAGCAGCTAGCCAGCCTTACAGATTAATATCTGACTTCACAACAAAGTTACCATGCATTCTCTTTTACCTTGGTTTGTTATTTTCACCTTGAAATGGAAAACCAATTCATTTTGTTTCCTGACTACTCAAACGCAACAAAAGTTGAGACACCTGAATTCAAACCCATCACCAACAGACTCCCCAGATGGCCTAGTCACTCGCTTTCACTGCTGATGCTCATTTCTCAGCTGGAAAACACTAATGACCTGCCTCAGACAAAAGTGATTCAGTAGAAGTTTATATATTCAGAGACCTATAGTAATTGTCACTATGCTATAGACCTGGTGCAGCTCTTTCCATAAATCCATTCTAGGTCTTTTACCAGTGCTGGCTCTACAACTCCTTGGGACTCTCTGAGCATTTCAGAAGCAATGTTTCATGGCTAGAATTTGAACAAAAAAACAGCAAGAGGATTTGAAAGAGCTGTCAAAAGAACCATGAAAAAAGCATGTGTGGGGTTTCACTTTTGTCAACACAAAGTTAAGCCAAAACTGAATGGCTCAGCATTCACTCGCACAGATCAGTATGTTTGGCACAGTTTTAACAGCAGACTAGAACTGGGCCCAACACACATGGTTCTGTTTGGATGATGAATCCTTTACAAGGGGTTGGCTCTTAAACAGCAGTAGTTAAGCCAGGAGCCTTTCCCACACCAAAAAAGATGTTCTTACGCACGAATAGAGCAACTTTATCCACTTGAATCACAGACAGGCATCTCAAACTGAGTTCTCTGATCACTACAGACCACTTCTCCTATTTGCCTCCCCACCAATAGCCATATTCATAGACTGCTGAATATCACATGAACTGTAGCAGGTGGGCAGGTTCTTCCTGACTTCTGTTGCTATGAATCATTTCCTGGCCTTTGGAGACCTGACAAAGAGCAAGAGAGATACAGACACAGGACTGCTAAATGAAAGTTGTACAAAGGCTGTGAATGAGGTAAAAGTGCGGATGAATCACATCTGGGGACCTGGAAGGCAGGAAGAGGCCACATGTTGCTCTGCAAGGAAGGAGCAAAAAGAACTGGAAGCCAACCAGAAATCTAGAGTCTTTAAAAGCATAACAAAGTAGTTGATAGTAATTTCTTACATTTATATATAATCCAAAATCAAGGTTATACTCATGGATGTTATCAATCCTGTGAAACAGTTTAGGCTGGGGGAAGGGGCAACTGGCCCAGTCATGCAACGAACTTCACAGCTAGGATTCAAAACCAGCACTCTACTACACTCTTGCCATAGATGTAACCAGAAGTAACTAGCTCTGCTGTGTTACTTATAATTGTGTTCCGCTCATTAAAACATCTTTTGGATTTTCATAGTCCTATTTAACATTAGAGATTTCCAGAGCATAAAAACAAACAAACAGTTTAGTGCTACTTCCACTTAGTAAACAGCAGCCCACCACATTAAAAAAAAATTCTGAAGAATACTGGCCATTGATAAGGCCCCCCTGTTTCTCTTTGTGCCATTGGCACCCCTAGCCACATCTTTGCAAAGACATTTCATCCAAGTGCATGAAATAGCCCAGAGCAATCCACAATTTTTTCAGATGATCAGAGAAAACCATAAGAGGGTACAAAGGAGTAAGAAGATCTACAGCACTGCTAAACATTTGGATCCAGAACTGGTTAAACAATTGTATTATATTTTTACCCAAATAAATACCATACAGGGGCTATAAAGTGCAAAGCATCTTTTACACATGTAAGATCCAGCACACATCACCTGAGCAATTAATTGTGGAATCTTTTGCTTATGTATAACAGGGTTCCAATTTGGGGCAGCACTGCAAAAGAAGGGAGAAAATAAGCCTTAAATAAAAAGATCTTCATTTTCCTAACAAGATAAAGAATGGGAAAACTTAATGGCAAGAATAGCAAAACAAGGCAGGAAAACTGTGGTATACGATATATAAACCTTTTGTGTAAATCTACCTGCCTATGAGCTGTTGTCTATTAGGGAAAACCCTGGGGACCAGCTGGCAGTAGAGCAAGCTAGGGGTACTGAAGGAACAAAGAAAACAAATGAACCTGTTCCTGAAGTGAAAAGACGGACAAGAGTCCAGTCCTGAGGGTGGGTGATGAAATGCAGATCCAGGAATGAAGTTTCAGTGTTGAAAGGAGGGGGGGGGGAATTAAGCCAAAGAGTAAGGGTTCAGAATGCGAATGAACCATAAAGTCAAGTATGCAGGCTGGGTCCAAAAACAAATACAAAGGGAGGAGGCTCTGGAGGGTGGTTAAATACATTTTTCATTATATTAACAAGGAGGCAATGATTTTGCTGGGATGAGATTGGACTACTTGGGGCTGAAATTTGAAATCTTATTGGCTAGTTCAAAAATAACGGCTAAAAGTTGTCCCAAGAGAGAAGCCTGAAGGATCAGATTAGTGATTGAATTATAAAATGAATTTGGGATGTCAGTGAGATGTACTCAAGCAGACAATGGCATATGGAAGGCTGGAAGATCTGCCTAGGAGCTTGATTGAATCAAGCTGGGAGTGGAGGGGTTTTGGCAGAATCAGAAGTCTCAGTTATTGTCTAGCAAACCTGAGTCAATCATTCAAAGCCAGGGTGTGAGGGAGCTCTCGGCTTGAGACAAAAAACCTTTTATGAGTATGCTCCATAGAACATTCCAGCAGGTGAGTTACTCCCTTTTTTGAGTGTCCAGAAGAGAATTCCTGCTAGTTTCATCCCTTACCCCTGATTTAATATCAAACTGTATATTTTATCCAGGCCTCTTGCAGTCTATCCAGAAGATATTTAGGTGGTCCCGATTAGACATGGGCATGATCCAAAAAAAAATACCGATCAAGCTGTTCGTGGATCTGCACTGGTGACGACCCCAGATCACCGATTCACTCCGATCAAGTCCCATTTCCGATCTGGGATCGGAGGGGCGCCCCCCCACACACTTAGAGCAGATGGGGAAAAAAGTTTTTAACCCGGCAACAAGCCGCCTCCCCTCAGGGAGGGGACGTTTTCTCTCTCTCTCTCTCTCACACACACACACGCATAGAGCAGAGTGGGGGGGGAGTTTTTAACCTGGCGAGGAGCCGTCTCCCCTCAGGGAGGGGACATTTTCTCTCTCTCACACACACACACTTAGAGCAGAGGGGGGGAGTTTTTAACCTGGCGACGAGCCGCCTCTCCTCAGGGAGGGGACGTTTTCTCTCTCACACACACGCACGCACTTAGAGCAGAGGGGAGGGAAGTTTTTAACCCGTCTGTGCCTCTCCAAATAGAGAGAGAGAGAGACACCCCGTCAACAAGTTTCAGCCACTTTTTTAAAAAAGCAGGGTAGAATCTCCATTCCTCCCCACCCGATTTTAAAAGCAGTTTTCCAAAAGCATATTTTAAACAGGAAGAAAGTAAAACCAGGATCCACACGGATCCTCACGGATCCTATGGTTTTTTAAATAGGAAAAACACAAATGAAACATCAAATCACATATCAACTTCTTGCAAAAAGCAGGCACTGGGCTGAGAAGCCAGGAGGAGAGAGATATCTCTTTTCAGTGTTAACTCTTTCAACGCACTGAATGAACTCAGGAGAGGAGCGCAAAACAGCTTCAGTTGATAGCTGCTCTCAAAGCAAGGGGTTTTTGTTTTCATTCAGTGCGTTGAAAGAGTTAACACTGAGAAGAGATCTCTTCTCAGTGTTAACTCTTTCAACGCACTGAATGAACACAGGAGGAGCGCAAAACAGCTTCTGCTGATAGCCACACTCAAAGTTTTCTCTCTCTCTTAACCCCTTCCTCTTCCAATCACTTTGCTTATATTTTTCTCAGGAAGCCACCTTTTCACTCACAACTGTTTGCTTTTCCTCGCTGGGGGAAATATTATCAAGTTTCAAACAGAGCTCAGGCATTCCCCTGCCTCCGTTGCCAGGGGAATAGATTGTTGGCGCCTGAATGTCTAGCTTTCCGATCCTATCACGATCGCCCCATCCAGCCCCCTCCTGACAGCTGGATCGTTTGCCATGGAAGACAACGATCCACCAGGTCTCGATTGTGCGAATGCCATTATCGTGGGGTTTTTTTTATCGTGATGCAGATTGTGCCCATCTCTAGTCCCTATGTGGCATGTCTCATAGGTATCAGTATCAGGAACAAGAAGTGACACTACTGTGGCTTCCACCAGAACCCCTAAACAGAACTCTTAGGAGCTCATTTAGGATAGCATATACAAATACTTAATTTGTATATTTAATTAATTTCTGCTATACTTCTCTTCCACTGCCAGCGTCCATAATGATGACATACAAAAATGACAGCGGAGTACATGCACCAATTACTAACATTTCAACAGTGTATGTTTATTTTACTTTTCTTCAACTGGATACTGGATCAAATATATGCATTCAGAATGCCAAGTAAAGGGACTGAAGCCTTGAGAACAGAACTAGGATGTTACATGCTCTCTCTATAGAGCTGACCAGAGCGGGTAACAAGGACTCCAGTTACTGTTTTCCACCCTTGCCATTCTATGCCTATAACAAAACTGAAAACTCTCAGAGTTTGGTAGCATTTTGTTTGTCAGAGGAAGAAGAAAGGGAAGCATGATGGGAAGGGAAGAAAACTGGCGGGGGGTGGGAGGTATGAGGAACTCATAGAGTTGTACAGATTGAAGGAAAACTAGATCAGATCCTGCTAAAATCTCAGCCAGCTTCTAATTCCAACCTCTCTTCTTCCAATCTGATGGTATACTGGACCCCTAACAGGTACCTAACAGGTACAATGAAAAACAGTTAAGTGTGCAAAGGCTGAAGTGAGAGGAGATCAGAAACCAATTTTTCTTGTTATGTGGTCCGGTTTAGTAATTTCGTTGTTTTAGAAGGAAGTGCAAAATAGGACTAATATAATATAACAGAAATATTTAAGACTGATTTTCAAAGCCTTAAGGACTTTCTGAGCTGGATATCTGAGGAAGGATGGGTGTGGAGAGAGGTTCCAGTGGACTCTGTGTTAGTAGAAAGATACTACCATGTCACCTTCTGAACATGGATAACTGACAAAGGGAGCCTGATTCTCTGGAAATCATGTTGCTCTTTAAGGTGCAACTGCTTGGATACCTGGGTCTAGTAACCTCTTATGATCAGGTTCAGAAGGAATAATAATGTGGGGAAGTATAGCCGTATCTGGATGCCTTTCCTTTTAAAACTTGGATTCCAAGAATTTTATGAACCAGAACTAGCTAAAATACTACCTAAGAGAGAAGACATGGAAACAGACAGGGTAGTTTTCAAAAGTATAACACCTGCCAAAATTTGTTTGAATATCACAAATAGTACTTGTGAAGTGTTTGTTTAATATAAACGAAAGCAAACCATTTACTTGCAAATAAAGCAATCCAATTTCAGTGGAACACATGGGGGGCTCAGAAGTCTGAAGACACTGTTACTCCAGGTGAAGCACACTGAAAGTAATAGGATTGCACTACTAGACATTTAAGGTGTACTGTGACTGTCTATAGAAAACTGAAAGGAACGACAGATACCACCAATTCTAGCTAGGTAAACATTCGCTTAACTTATTTCTCATGCCAGCTATGTTGGCAGTGCTGCCAGATATCAACACGCAGTGGTTAAAATGTCAGACTAGGACAACTAGGTTCAAATATCAGTTCAGCTACAGAAGCTACCAGGGGAGTTTGGGCCTATTATATACTCTTAGCTTAACCGACCTCTCAGGATTGTTGTAAAGATAAAGCAGAAGGGGAGAACAATCTGATTAGCCTCTTTGGGCCCCATTTGGAGAGAAAAGTGGGATGTTAATTAAAAAACTGTTTTAGCCTGAGCTTGTTAAGATTTATCCTGCAGAATGATCCAATGTAAGAAGAGAAAAATATCAGGTTCTTATATGTAAACACAGGTGTTTCCTAGAGCATGCCAAACCTATGCAAACAATATAAATTGTTCAACCTGACACGTGAAATTTATAAAACTGAACCAAGTATGAGGTTGCAAAAGGCAGAGCTAGGCCAATTGAAGAAAGTGTCACAGCCACTCCTTAAGCCTGTTATACTCCATCTGTCAGGAATGTCTTATACACTGTTGGTTTAACTAAAGTTAGGAGTACAGTTTCTCCTCCGCATACAGTAGGCAAATATTAACTTGGGGAATTAATGGTATTTATAGGTAATGGATATGCTGCTATAACACTGGTAACAACAGTACAGAGAAACAAGGATAAGGTTTGTCTGGATCCTGAGATTTTGTTCTGATAAATCACAAAAAACATTGTAGGCTTCTTAGAGTGATATTCTAAGTTACCGTAAGAATGGGATCCTTTTCAGATGTCTGAGAGACAATGCAAGGCAAAGTAGATTGACTCATGATCACATATATAATGATAGATTACCATAAAGCAGCATTTTCTAACCTTTTATCCATGGAGGAACCCCTACATTAATTTTTAAAATCTTGAGGAAGCCCTACCTATATACAAAAAAGTTAATGGGAGGAGCACAATGCAATTACTGCTAACTTATTATCAAGAAAATGTATGTGTGTGTACCCATCAAGATGGGTAGCCATGTTAGTCTGTCTGCAGCAGTAGAAAAGAGCAAGAGTCCAGTAGCACCTATAAGACTAACAAAATTTGTGGTAGGGTATGAGCTTTCATGAGTCACAGCTCACTTTTTCAGATACCAAAGAAATGAGCTGTGGCTCACAAAAGTTCATACCCTACCACAAATTTTGTTAGTCTTATAGGTGCTACTGGACTCTTGCTCTTTGTGTGTGTGTGTGTGTGTGTGTGTGTGAGTGAGTGAGTGAGTGAGTGAGTGAGTGAGAGGGAGATATTACACACCCTTAATAACCATGATATTTTGAAGATATTTGGTATTTGTCATGATGTTTCGAAGTTTCTATTTATTCCATGATTTCTCACAAAACCTCTGACAATGTCCTGTGGAACCTCAGGGTTCTGCAGAACTCTAGTTGGGAAACACTGCCATAAAGTGAAAGAGAAGATAAGGAGAAGAGAGGAACTATACTTTGTCTGCATCTACAGGCTGGTTGGAGAGGCAGATGCCTCTAGTTACTCACAGGGTTGTTTTCCTCATCACATTTTTACTACTACCAGTGCGCATGTGTTTAAAGTAGAGACAGAAATTTTAGTTTGGCTTTATTAGTAGATGAAGTATAAATTTGTTAAAGCTACTTAGTTTATGTGTGAACTGGGAGCTGAATCCTGTGTAAGTCCACACTAGCTAATTCTGGGACAAGAAAGGGTTCCACAACCTCCATAATGTCAACATGATAAAGGGGCACTGAAATATAATAGACAAATAGTTAATCTGGAAAATTAACAGCAGTATTTTACATCCCCCAAAACAAATTTCATTGTGGCAATTGAACTGTAACATTTTGTTGTTGTTACTATCTTCCTTTTCATGTTGAATTTCCTCATTGAAGAAAGATTCCTGTTTTGGATCATACCTGGCATTCAGTATGTATTATGCAAAACTTCGTTGTTTCTTATCACAGTTTTTCCCCCTAATATATCTCCTAGTCTCCAGCATGGTACTCAAGCCAGATCAAAATTTTCTACATAAGTTCTGCACAAAGTAGATAACTACTTCAAATTCTGAAGTACTAACTTGGCTGAAGATTTTTCCTGACCTCCATCTCAGTAATACAGACCTGGCTTCTGAACTGAATTTCAAAGTTTAAAGCTACACAAAAAACAATCTGCTTCTATCTCAAGCAGTTTGTTTTATTTTGCCTTGTTACTTAGCAAGAAAGAATATTTGACTTCTTAAGTTTACAACAGTTCCTTTTATATTCTTCCCTTATCATGATTAAAACAGAACACTTAAATTTCTGTTTAAGTACTAACATCTAAAGACAGCAAGTTCTGAAATTGAGCTATCCTTCATTTCTCAGTAAGTAAGAAGTACTAAACACAGACCACGTCAGAACTTCCTTATATGACCTTAAAGATACTTAGAGCCAATTGTACTAGTATTAGGCCTCAGTAAAGCTCTAAGAAGTTAGTCCAGAACATTTCCCCTTCTCTACATTAGTATTTTCTTGTCTAGATATTTATAAAAGATGCTCATTTTCACTCTTTTTATAACCCTCTGAAACTGCTATGCAAGGCTAACTAGGCACTGGACCATAAATAATGTAAATAAAAACCTAAATGCCCTAACCTGGATAGCCAAAATGAGTCTGATCTCATTGGATCTCAGAAGCTAAGTGGGATTGACCTTGGTTAGTAATTGGATGGGAGACCTCCAACAAAGACCAGGTTTGCAGAGTCAGGCAAACCACCTCTGTTAGTCTCTTGCCATGAAAATCCCACCAGGGGTCGCCATAAGTCAACTATGACTTGAGGGCAGGATATCATTTTTCAAATACATAAATATGCACATGCAGCTTATAAAGGGATTTTTAAAGGATCTCTTACCTAATAACCTATGTGAGCACTACTGAAGCCAAAAAAACTTACACAGGAGACAAAGTTTCTCTGGTAGGCAAATTTCTTCACACACAGCTAGCAAATTAGCCTGCAGGTTACTTTGGCCCTACATTGAGGGGAGAATGTTCTCTTCAATTGTCAACAATTTCTCTTGTTTTTAAGTTGAAAAAAAACACCAATCTCCCAGAGAAGTTTTATACCCATAACAAAAGTATGGCTCCAGATATTTAAGTATGTTTATACTACAAGATCTGATTTGTCCTGTCACTTAGGTCTGTTGGTGCCATGTTTCCTGGAGACTGAAATTCTGAAGAATGATTTGTATTAACCGTTGATCTTTTATTCTATAAACAAATAACAATTATTCTGTAAACAACCAGCACTGAGATTATTTAAAGCCCTCCAATGGAACTGGTCTTTACACATTTCTACCAATGTGTCACGGGGTTATAAACAATAAACCCACATTTCTTTGAAGATCACGGTCTTTGGCATCTTGATTTGTGTAAAGTCATTGGCTGAAAGGGGAGATCAAATTAAAATGCAGAGTATTACAAATTAAATTCCCTTTCACAGCTCATTCCTATTCATACTTAGAAGTAAAATAGGATTCTTACTGCACATTAAAGACTAGCAAGTTTTTATTCTAATGTAAGTTTTTATGGACTTCATCAGGATTATGTCCATTGGATTCAGTGGGACTTATTCCTAAGTAAGCGTACATAGAACTGCAGTCATAGAAATTAAGTCATATTGAATAAAGGATCTGGTAATGGTTATAATTCTGTGCAGTTACTCAGAAACAAGAACTACTAAACTCAGGAGAACTTACTTTTTAGTAAATATGCATAACACTTTAAAAGAAAGTAAATGATCATTTAGACAGAACAACTACCAAGGGAAATAGACATTACAGAGGTAGAAGAAAGAAAATCAGAAACAAAAGGAATATTGAAACATAGTGTGTTATTTCCAAACAGGAAAATGAACAGAGCATAAAAGGCATTGAACAAATCCAATTAAATCCAATCATGAATGTTTTGAAAAAATGAGTCAGAAAACTGCAGTGTGGACCTGTGAGTCACCAGATACATACAAAAAGGAAAGTTTCAATGAGCTATATGAAAAAGAAAATCAGTATAATTCCAGTTTTGGGTGAAACGTACATTTCATAAAATTACAAAATACAACATCTCTTGGTATTAATTTAGCTTTTCATTATCTCAAGTGCCACCACTAAGAATTTAAAAAAATAAAAATCAGAACTTAATCTGGGAAATTTTCAACAACCATTAAAATTCAAACCACACAGCTGCAGTTCTGGCAGGTTCTATGCTCAAAAAAGATTCTTACAACAGAAATGGGATCCAAGAAGTCTCAGATTAATTGACAGTGTGGGTGGGGAAGAGGACACAAAAGTATATGTTAGGATGCAAGCCTCCATGGGAAGTGATTTGGATATTTACTGGGAGCTGATGGAATGCTGTCACATGACACTAATATGGATTGACCTGCATATGCATATATGGCAGCTTTGTTTGGGAATCAAGATCCTGCTACATCGACTGTGGCAATACACACTTGCCTGGCTGTAATAATACATAATTATGAGCATCACTTCTGCACACTCTCTTCTTGAAAAACTTAAAGTACATACTTAGTTCTTACTGAGGGATTAGTAAATTATGAACGTCGAAAGAAGATACAGGAAGCAGGACAGAGAGGAGGTATTGAACAGTCGCAGAATGAAGAAAAAAGCACTGCTTAGGATGCTCCAAGTCAAGTTATCTCTGACAGTCATTAAAACGTGTAGATTGTAGAAGAGACTAGAACTCCCGTGACAGATCCCCCCCGCCCCCCGCAAAGCAGAAACATGAAGGTGGAAAATACCCTCAAGGGTCATCTAGTCCAACCCCCTGCACAATGTAGGAAATTCACCTCCACCCCCCATGATCTACCTGTATGCGGGCACCCCTGATAACATTCTGCCTTCCACGTAACATTCCCAGTAATGCAAACTAGCGAAGGTTGTTTTTCAAACCACCCAACTCCCCCCTAACCCTTCCTCAAACATGCCTGCACCTTATGGTGGGGCTTCCCCTCACAAAAATACCCCGATTCAGGTCTTGCACGGGGGGTGGGGGGAGACAGACAGACGGCGGCTAAAAATGTACCCTAATGCGTCTGTTTTCATTTAGCCCAGACCCTTGGCAAGCCCTCGGGGTCTCCTCCCACCCAAGGCTGCAACATCGGCTGTGGCGAATCCTTCCCAGCCAGCCTAAGAGCCCACCCTTCGGGAGGGGGGAAAGGGCACGGAGATGCCGCCCCTTCTCAATCCACGCCCCCACCCCAAACTGACGTGACTGGCCAGCCCCTCGGCTATCCTTCCCCTACCTTTTCCGCTTACTCCTAAATCTCGCTTGGGCCGATCCTTCGGCAGGCTGCCTCTCTGGTTTTCCCTCCTCCTCTGCCTCTCTCTCTCCGCTGCTCTCCGGTCGCCTCTTCCATATGGCCGAACCACCCCCACCTCGCTCACTTGGTACCGCTGCCGCTTCCTCCTCACTAGCCTCAGCCGGGGCGTCCAGGCTACAGCCTCCTCTTCCTCACGCAAGCTTCCAAAACACCCACCTTCGGTACTCCGCTTCTGCCCGCTAATTTCTCCCCTCAGCCAGTTCCTGTCAGTCCACCTAAAACACAACGCATGCGCAGCAATGGTGGGGGAACCCTTAGGTGGCGCAGAGAGCTATGGGAACTGTAGTCTCTAAGAATCCCCTGCTCTTCACGTTATGGCCACGTTTTCCTATTCGGTACTGGCCGTTCCTTCACTTGAGATCTCGGCGGACCATTTCCTGCTTCGTTGGCGACCCCTGCAGGCCTCTCACAAAAGTGTAGCATCTCTGTTGGGAAGGGTTGCCACTTCTGAGCAGGGAAATTTCTGGAGATTTTGGCGATGGAGCTTGGGGAGGGGAAGGACTTCAGCGGGGTATAATGCCATAGAGTCTACCGTCTAAAGCAGCCATTTTCTGCAGGCCTGGAGATCGTTGTAATTCCGAGAGATCTCCAGCCGCCCTCCCTGGAGGTTGGCGACTCAACAAATGTGTTCAAATCTCAAGTCCACTGAGGCCGGAACGTGTACCGCTGACATGTCAAGACTTAGCTGCAAAACCTGCACTTACAGCCTGGCCACAATGCTTACCCGAGAGCTGTGCGACCAAGAGCTTTTGCACTAAGGAAGTAATGTAAAATAGAAGAGTCCAGTAGCACCTTTAAGACTAACCAACTTTACTGTAGCATAAATTTTTGAGAACCACAGTTCTCTTTGTCAGATGCATGAAGGGTATGAAGAAACTGGTCAGATATATATAGGTGAGGAGTGGGGAGGAGATGCAATCAGTAGCTTCTGATAATGGGATCAGTTTGCTTCTGATAATGAAATCAGTTACTTCTGATAATAACCATTCATAGTCTCTATTCAATCCAAGTCTGACTGAGTCAAATTTACATATGAATTCCAATTCAGCAGCTTCCCACTGGATTTTGTTTTTGAAAGGTTTCTGTTGAACTATGGTGACCTTTAAGTCCTTGATGGAGTGTCCTGGTAGATTGAAGTGTTCTCCCACTGGTTTCTGGATGTTGCCATTTCTACTGTCAGATTTTTGTCCATTTATTCTTTTGCGCAGAGGTTGGCTGGTTTGTCCAATGTACAGAGCAGATGGACATTGTTGGCACATGAGGGCATATATCACGTTGGAGGATGAGCAGCTGTAAGAGCCTGCGATAGCATAGTTGACGCCATTGCAGTCCTAGGCAGAGTTACTCCTGTCCAGCCTAAGCTCACTGAAGTTGATGGACTAAGAGTAAAGTAATTTAGAGTGGTGTAACTCTGCTTAGGATAGCACGGGTAGTCTTCTAAGGACAGTTTGGAACCTCAACAAGGCAACCACCTCACTCTTTGTAAACTAAGCACTGTTCAAGAACAAGGGGCACCCCCAGTGACTTGCAGGTTCTTGCTCTACAAAGAACTGTGTGGCTGTGCTCAGCCTCAGTGGTAGTCTAACCTGTGCAGTTTTTACAGCAAGTTTATAGACTACTCTGTGTGTGAGCTCTTTGTGGCTGATAAAAACAAAGGTATCACCTTAAAATACAAGCTAGACTGTCATACTTCCTGCAGGCCATAATTTCATTTAAAAGCCCAAGCTTGCTTTGCTGGAGTCAGGGTTCACTGCAAATCTCATCGTTCACATTTGCAAGAACATGCACAGACACAGATAAAGGAAAAAATCAAAAACGATCCCAAGGATTTGGTGGACAATTTATTTATTTAACTTCATTTATACCCCAAAATTCTCCCTATTGGGGACTCAAAAGTGTAAGCACTTATATTGTTTTATCTTATGCTAACAACCACCTTGTGAGGTAGATTAGGCTGATTATGTGACTGGTCCAAGGTCCCTGACTCACAAGCAAGTTTCCAGGGCAAACGGGGGATTCAAACCTGGGTCTCCAAGATCCTAGACTGATGCTCTAACCAATACACCATGCTGGCAGTTAAAAGAGGAACCAGACCCATCTCTAGGTTCTTTCAGTTGCAAGAATTTCCATGGTTTTCCTCAGGGCTGGTCTAGGTTTTCCTCAGCAATGAAGGAAGTTTACACTCCTCTTTATACACAAAATTCCCAAATACACACTGAGGTTGTAGTTTAGTTTCAGCCATACTACAGTGATCATAGATTTAGTAACAAAACCAATACAGAAAATTTCCATCTCATTTTTCTTATGCTGCCTTTCCACCCAGTTCAGGGTCCTCAAGACAGCAAACACTGAAAATGCAAATACTGTATAGATTTATATTCTTTTTGGCACTCTCTCATACAGCACAACTTGCAAGAGGCTACTTTTTAGGATGGTTCAAATCCAAGTCTAAGGCAGAGATTTAAAATAAAATAAATCATAATAAAATAAAAAAATCAGACAATTTTGAGCGATTCAATGGAATAGTGCTGAGCACAATTTAGTAGAAAAGCAGGATTTAAAAAAAAAATCTAAATTCAGAGAATAGTACAGGTTGTGCCATATCTTCCTTTACATAAATTTAAAAGAGTAATACTTTGTCTTGTTCTGGTAGATTCATATTGCTTAGTCCTGCATATTCTACAGTTTTCTTTGGCTACCACAAAACCTGTATTCCATATAGGGCCAATCTGACAAAATAAAAACAATTAAATCTGTACACATTTCCACATGAATCACACTTAATAGAAAGCATGACAGACATGGGACTATCAGTAAGCCAGTCCAACAAGGATATACAAGATAATATTGTCCTACATAGTTGAAGAGTCCCCAACTATGCTGAAATGCTAAGTTTGTAAATTAAAAAGAACACCCACTAAGACATCTGATGAGGACTGAGAGTATGCATTTATAGCAGCATCGTTTTATTATTAGACAGTGCCTGCCACCTGTTGTTTTCCTAAGCGCTGCATTTAAAATCGCACACTTTAAATATCTGCTGCCCAAGCCACTGATTAAACATTGCATTCCTAATAGTAAAATAGTTCCCTATATTTTTTCTTTATGCAAACAGAAGTTCCCTGTGTTTTTTAAAAAATATGACCTGTCTCCTAAACAATAATTCTTATGGTTATGAACATATTATTTGTAGTCAGTGTTAGATGCCGTCTTGCAAAACCAGGCACTTCAAACAGGCATCTTAAAACCAGGCACTTCAAACCAGGATACTTAAATAATTTTAATCTTCTATTTCCTCATAGATTATGTGAATGAATTAAATGCCTGTCTTTTTTGCACCGGAATTCTGAAAAGGAAACTAAACCCAGCTTCTCTCTAATTTTAGTACAGCTCATTTTAAGCTAACAATAGCTTTATATCTTTAAATTACTTAATCTCTGCCTTTTTATAGCCACCAACACATGGCACAGGGAGTAAAACAATAGCACCATACAGGTTTATACAAGTTTCCAGTTTTGTACAACTACTGGAATTACAAATTGCGATCGTATTTATTTTCTGACAGGGATGTGAAACGGAAAAACTGCAATCATGATGCAACTATTAGCCTTAAATGAACTGCATAATAAAAGGTTATGGGTGACCTCGTGATTTTTCAGAACTGTCAAATAAACATTCCAAAAGCATCTTAGACTATTTTCATCTCGAATGATCCAAGAAACAATTCATACATTTTAAAAAATGCTTTATTATCCTTTACGCGCACACACTCCAATAAAACCCTAATTCAAAGAGTAAGCTCCATTTTCACACCCATCTTGCTCTGATATTGGGTCAGCATTGGGTAGACCTCTTCTTTCAGGAATCTTGTCACCTGTCACACAGGAGAGGTAAGGAAAATGTTAGAACAATAATTTGGCTTCAGTCTAACCTTTTCCAATTCAAGTAAACAATAAGAGCTGAAGGAGGAAACAGGCAAGAGTAAATAAGCTTGAAAGGTTTTAGAACAGCACAGCAACCTCATGAGCTCAAAAGCCTTTTCTCTCCTCCTCACCTGTTGGGAAGCACGCCCAGTAAAGGATGTGGGTTCAAGGAGGGCTTCCAGCTGCTCATGGATAGGGCTGAAGTAAGGATCAGCACGGATACGAGCAATGAGATCGTTGTCACCTCCTTCTTGTTTTACAACAGCAGCTGCTTGCTGGGACAGGACACGTATCTTCTCGTGACAATCCTAAGGTAAAGAGAAGCGACTCTCTCATAAGCCAGGAAATATACTAAACCTGCTGACCAAGGAGCATGCAGGGGCCATGGGGGGTCTCATCACAAGGATACTGCATTTAACTATGCATGACAGAACCACTGCAGAGGCTGGATGCTCTCTACAACATGTTGCTCTGAGAGAGGCAGCAAATCCCTGATTTTTTTCTGAGGCTCTTCTGATACTGTACGGAATATTTTTAATACCTTACCTGTCCATTAAAAAACTCTAATCATTAGGCATGGCAATCATTTTATACAACTCTAACATATAACAAGTCCAAAAGTAAAGAATTTTTTTCCAGATATGACTGATCGATTCACTTATATCTAGAAAAAACAGTTCAGATACAGAATATTCCTAGGGACAAGCCATCCCTTTTGACTTTCCTCTTGGAATGAATAACAATCTCAAGGATCTTCAAGCAAGCAAGCCTTTATTGGCAAATATTCTCAAGGATCTTCAGTCCCCACGTGCACCAGAAAAGCAGGCATATAAATGCCTAAATAAATAAATAAATATCAAACAGATAGTCTGGTGTCTCTCAGTTGGTCTGCAATCATCCATATTATAGAGTCAGAATGGATGGTCCGCAGTAAGGATCAACTGTTTTGTTTTACCTGGTTAGAAACCCAGGGACGGGGGACGGGGGCTTTCTAGTTTGTGTCACCTTTTGTCTAAAAGCATATGATACTGAAGCCGGGGGCATGATAGAGGTCTGTTGAATTATGCATGGTGTAGAGAAAGCTTAGAGAGAACTTTTTCTCCTTTCATATTAGTAAAGCTTGGATATAGTCTGTGAAACTGACTGACAAATTCAGGAAAACAAAAGTATACAATGCATAGTTAAGGGGGACAAAATCATGGAAGATGGATCAACAGATATTAGCCATCTCTGAGTAAATAAATCCTTCATGTTCAGAGGCAACCCAGAGAATTTTCAGGATGGGGAGGCGGGCAAAAGTGGGGGGGAGGGGGTACTGCATTCAAGCCCTCCTTGTAGGCTTTCAGTGGTCAGTCACCTATGGAAAAAAATGCTGGACTAAATGGTTTTTAGTCTGATCCAGCAAGGTCTATTCTTGTTTTTTAATCAGTCCCGAGAGGGCAGGGAATTGTTTTCTATCATCCAGCTTAAATTTTAAAAAGGAGGGAAAGGAAAAACAGCATAGAGCAAAAAGCACAGGTGTGAATTTAGTAAAGAATCACAGCTGCTTAAAGAATCTTAATCAATGCTGATTTTAAAGAGGTATTTGCAAATGCGTAATTCTTTTGCCCTGTAATTACTGTTACTTGTAAGAGACAGCCACAGTTAAATGTTCATTAATTGCCTTGTTTTGATAACAACATTACCATTAACAGTATAACAAATAAAAGCATCCATACATTCTTGGGTTGATTAACAGAACAATGAGAAATGCCTCCTACAGACAATCTTTTCTCTGACTTTACAGTACGAAAAAAACCAAAAATGCACAATAATATGAGCAACTGTATGCTCTAGAAAATTAATTGTCCAAGAAACTGGCTTCAAAATCTTTTTATAATTATTCTTGAGTTAAGTATCTTGAGGAACCTCAGTATGTACATACCTGGCGATTGCCCCCAGCTTTCACCATAGCCATGATAATATTTTCAGTGGACATGAAAGGCAACTCCTGTTGAATACGTCTTGCAATCACCTAAAGCAATAAAAAAAATAACATACTATTAGGCAAGAAATGTCCTCTGTCCATTCAATATTTATCCAAATTTTGCACTATCATAAGGCTTCTTCCTAACATCATTCAGAAATCAATTTAGTATCAACATGCCTTGAAAGCTTCTGCAGATATAATAACTGAATATGTAAATGATTTTTGTTTAAAATGCCCTCTATAATGATACTGACCACCTACACAGAAATGATAGGGGAACTTTGTTTATAGACATATACAGTGTAATATTATAATGGAAGGTACAGCAAATTTTGCTTCTTTGCAGTGAGCTCAGCATCACCAAATATGCATCACCCTTGCCTTGCAAGTAATAGATTCAGTACTTCAGTAATCTATCTTTGCCTTTCTTGTCACGTTTCACATAGAGGGCCTGCCCTTTTTAAAAATGCACATATATGACAATCTACATTCAAATGCATTGGAAGAACTGCCAAACTGCAGTTTAGGGAAATGGAATCTTCACCTCAAAGTGTTACAAGAATAATATTCAGGTAGGACTCCCCCTCCCCACATGCAGAACAGTTTGCATCTTCATTGACTAACAAACTGTAGTTTCTTTACCAGATTTTAGACAAGAAGAACGGAGGCCTTCAATGCTCTGGCCTCATTCTGGCCAGAAGATCTATTTTATACATTTCCACCCTTCGACTTAATTTCTAGAGCCTTTTGGAAGGCTCTCTCTTTGGATAATTGTTCTTTGAGTTTGGACACCATTTGATAATACATCAACCATGGGATGTTTTTTCCTTGAGCATGAATTTCTTGCCATGTTTTTATATTTCCTTGCTTATCCATCATGTATTCATAGTTTACATGATCTATTTTATTTCTTGTGGTAGCATCATAAGAGGCATCTACTGGTAATGTCAATGGCGAAGTTTTCAGACATACAGCGCAATCCTATGAAGAGCTACTCCAGTCTAAGCCCATTGACTTCAATGGGCTTAGGCTGGGGTAACTCTCCATAGGATTGCACTGTTAATCTATTTCTGCATTGGAACCATTTTCTTAATGGTCCATCCCTCAGAATGTAGATACCATCGTACTTTTGAATAGTTTTTAATGATTTCTTAATCCATAAGTAACTGTGAATTCCTTCCTTAGTATCTGTTGTCTCCATCTTTATGTCTTCTCTTCGATTTATGTAAGAAGATTTAATTGTATATGGCCAAAGGCCGTCACAATACAGAGTTAAGAACAGTAAAAGTAGGAATTTATCATACAAGCATAAAATAGAGTTATTAAAATAACAAAAATAAAATACAATTAAGCTAGAACCTTAATAAATCCAATTGATTTATGATTCAATTTGATATCCAAACTAATGTAGCTGCTTGGCAGTATAGTTTGATATTTGGTATCACCAACCCATCTCGTCTTTTTACATCTTGTAATGTTTTAAATCTTATTCTACATGAGGGCCTCCCACCCTATGTTCCTCCACAGCAACTTCGCTCATCTGAACAGGGTCTCCTGCAGGTGCCACCCTGCACATGGGAAAAACCAACAGCAGTCCATACACAGGCTTTCTCTGTGGCGGCGCCTACCCTGTGAACTGGCCTGCCTGAGAAGGTCAGGAGAGCCCCCACTCTCCTAGCTTTCTGCAAATGATGCAAAACCAAATTATTCAAAAAGGCCTTTGTATTGTAGGGAGGGGCTCTCAGATGCTTCACTACTGAGTTAAGGACCATAGACTTCACCATTCACAGGTATCCTTACATACTACCTGTTGTCTTAAATACGTGATCCTATGAGCTACTTGTGCTTCATGTGGTCTAATGTCAGCCCTAGAATTGCTTATGTTCCATTTTAGTATTTCTTCAACTCTGTACTGGATTTTTACTAATGCTATGTCTTTGAAAAATTGTGTTTATTTACCCTATGGCAATGTTTTATGGAAATGTCCTTGACACTGACTGTACTAATCTCACATCGTGTAATCTGCCTTGAGTCTCAGTGAGAAAGGCAGACTATAAATGACACAAATAAATACAAAAATATTCTCAGTTTCAGTTCCATACAAAGTGATGTATCATTTTCTGCCACTTCTTTAAAAACTTTTCATCTATATGGATGGCAGCATTTGAAACAAGAAATTCAATTTTGGTAACATATTCGTTTTAACAGCAGAGATTCTCCTTAACCATGAAATAGTCTTCATTATTTTCCAACTTTGCAGATCTTCAATAATGTTTATCCAAACATTTTGGTAATTATCTTTATATAAATTATCATTTTGTCCCGTTTTATTTATTCCCAAGTATTTGACCAGTTTTCTAGTAATAACAACACAGTCTGTAATAATGCAGTCTGTTATTTTTTCTATCTCCTCTTCTTCATCTCTAGTTGTCGATAATAACATTATCTTAGTCTTCTTTGTATTCAATTTATATCTATCGATTTATTTCCTTGGTTTCTGATTGGCCTTGCTCTACACATCTTTCTTCAGACATCTGTGTGTTAAGCACTTTCTCAAAAGAGTCAGTTTTATTAACCCTCATCAATGGGGGTATGCAATCTGAGATTCATGAACCTGCAAAATAGCCAGATTTACGCCAACCCAGAATCCCAGACTGGACCGAGGGAACCAAACTGTGATGTGCTGGGAGAAAAAGCAGGCAGCCAGCGGAACAGTCAGAGAGTGAGTGAAAAGCTGGTGGTGCAAAGTGGAGGCAAGCTTTGTTCCGCAGTGGAGAGTGGTACGAGGCTGGCGGTGGATAGGAAGCAGCAGTCAGAGTGGATGGATTCCCATCCTGCTCCTCCACCCTCACTTGAGCTCCAAAAGAGCCCTTCAAGGCGCTGCTGGCCAGCTTTTAAACTTTGCAGCTCCAGCAAGCACCACCCCCTTGCTTCAGTTTGGGAGAATTCTCTGGGTTGACATTGGGGGTTTTCTAGTTTGATATCGGAATTCTCTAGTTTGATATAGGTTCCCTTGCTGTAGTTTGGTTCTGTTGGGTTTTACTGGTTCAGCTTGCATTGGGAGTGGGACTTGCATCTGGGACTGGCTTTTGGGACTTCACCCTTTGGAAAAGGGCTTGAGACCCCTAGAAAAGACTGGGGAGAGCCATTCTACAGAATATCATCTTTTCCATGATCAGAAAGGACTCTCACAGATAAGCTCAATTATTCTTTTCTTTTTTTCCATTTATACCTGCGTACATCATACTACTACAAAAACCGCAAGCACACATTACTAGCCACCCAATCTAATATCTGGCATTCCACAAGGGCCACTTGCTAGTGAAACCCCCAACATACTTTACTCCAGCTGCTGACTCCATATTACGAACTAGCCCCTTAATCTTGCTGGTCTATGCTGGTGGTCTGTTCAGGGGTGACAGCATTCCTACCTCCCACTACATCTCTGCAGCCACCATTAATCAGACAACAGATAAAAATGAGATCATTCTAAGATCCTTTTTTCAACCCAGTGCTGGAATGGAGTAGGGCGGGAACTGTTTGGGATAGTTGCTTTTAAACTAGCTTTCTACATTTAGGGAGCCCCTTCCACACACCCTTATCTATATTCATGAGGATATTAAGGAGTGCACACGCTCAGTTCATCTGAACTGCTGGCCAGGCCTTTTAGTCTTCACTATTTGCCTGTGCTAACGAAAAAGTATACCCAGCACTCTCCAGTAACTATCTCTTTGAGGGAATTTTTTTGCCATTAGTGGTCTTTCCAGTGAGGAATTCTCTAATAAACTTCTAAGGAACTCCAGGGTCTCCTGGAACTAAGTTTGAAAGCCATTGCAAACATATCCTCTGATTTTACCACTTCTTACCTTGGGGTACACCACAAGACCTTCAGAAATATTCTGCAAGGTACTAAGTATTATATCAGCAGTAAGGAAGGCCTCAGCTAAGGCCACACGCCTGTGGAAAAACAGGAAAAAGAAGTACTAGGATAAAAAAATATAGCAGTCTCATAGAAAGGGATGTTTTAAACAGTTCAATAACGATTAATTTCACCATCATTTATGGCTTGCTATCCTTGATTCCCACATAGGGTTTTGGAATGAAATTTGTTGGGTTTAGCCTCCAGGTATTGGGCTCTGCAGTGGTGGCCTTGTGCAGGTATCAGAAATAGTATCTTCAATGTCAAAATGTCAATTTCAATAAATCAAGACTCTCTGAATTCTATGTCCAGTGTTAGAAGTCAGGGATTTACCTGTTTGCACTATCATCCAAAGTGCGTTCAAACCACTGCACAGAAGCTGTTTGGAGGGGATCCAGGACTAGAGTCATAAGGTGGCGAGCTAAACTGCAACAACGTTCTGAACGCATGGGATTCCGTTTGTAAGGCATGGCACTCGAACCTGTACACAGGAAAGGGTATGCAAGAGTGAACTAACACAGTAAAGAGTGTTAATATGGCATGCCTTTCTCAAGAAATTAAAAAATACAAGCAAGAGACCTGCAAGGACTTGCAGGGGGCATCTCATTTCCCCCTTCCAATATTTCCTCTTTTTCTTTCCTGAAAGCCCCATAACCTTTCCCCTTTTCCTGCTTTTTCTCTCTCTGCCACCCACCACACAACTTACCTTTATCTGCTCCCTTGTCTTCAGCTTCTCCTACTTCTTTCTCCCAGCAGTCTCTACTCCAAAGAACAATGGCCAAGTTGCATGGTGTCAGCTGTGGGGCCAGGCCCAGGTGCCTGATGGGGAACCCACAAGGTCTCGCGGAGGCCACCCTATTTTCTTCTTATCACCTTCCCCACACAATTTCCTCCCCTGCCCCTTCTTGGCAACCCCCATATCCTCAGCTATTTATTTAGTTAATTTATACCCCATTTTTTCCACAAGGGGGATCCAAAACAGCTCATGTCATTCTTCTCCATTTTATTCTCAGAACAACTCTGTGAGCAGGACTGGACTGGGAATGAAAATCTCTGGCTTTAAGTATCCTCAGATTTGGCTGAGTTGAGAATTAGATATATTGATGAGGATGATACTCCTCCACAAAACATTATAATCCTGAACAGGCAATAGGAGTTGCATGCAAAAATGTTTTAAATGGTGAGATTTTTGCTGCTATGGCATTGTTACTAGTTTTTAAAAAACCCTCAAACTGTTTTTAAATCTTTAAACTACTTGGAAAATACAGCTTCTGATGGTTATTGTGGGTTTTCCGGGCTGTATTGCCGTCGTCTTGGCATTGTAGTTCCTGACGTTTCGCCAGCAGCTGTGGCTGGCATCTTCAGAGGTGTAGCACCAAAAGACAGAGATCTCTCAGTGTTACAGTGTGGAAAAGATGTTGGCAGGTCATTTATATCTACTCAGGAGGGGTGGGGTTGAGCTGAGTCATCCTGTAAGAGTTTCCCAGGGTGTGGAATGCTAATGGAGGAAGGCTTCACTGTATCCTGAGGAGGTTCTTTTGCATATGGATTGGTGCTTGATGTGCTAATCTTCTCTGCAGGGCTATTGTCGGGTATAGAGTGTTTTGTTAGCCTGGTGTTTTTCAGAACTGGAAACCATGCTCTGTTCATTCTTAAGGTTTCTTCTTTCCTGTTGAACTTTTGCTTATGCTTGTGAATTTCAATGGCTTCCCTGTGCAGTCTGACAAAGTAGTTGGAAGTGTTGTCCAGTATTTTGGTGTCGTGGAATAAGATACAGTGCCCTGTTTGAGTTAGGCTATGTTCAGCCACTGCTGATTTTTCAGGTTGTCCAAGTCTGCAGTGTCTTTCATATTCTTTTATTCTTGTCTGGATGCTACACTTTGTGGTCCCGATGTAAACTTGTCCACAGCTGCAGGGTATACGGTATACTCCTGCAGAGGTGAGGGGGTCTCTACTGTCTTTTGCTGATCGTAGCATCTGTTGTATTTTTCGGGTGGGTCTGAATACTGCTTGAAGGTTATGCTTTTTCATAAGCTTTCCCATCTGATCAGTAATTCCTTTGATATATGGCAAAAACACTTTTCCTGTAGGAGCATAAGCAAAACTTCAACAGGAAAGAAGAAACCTTAAGAATGAACAGAGCATGGTTTCCAGTTCTGAAAAACACCAGGCTAACAAAACACTCTATACCCGACAATAGCCCTGCAGAGAAGATTAGCACATCAAGCACCAATCCAAATGCAAAAGAACCTCCTCAGGATACACTGAAGCCTCCCGCCATTAGCATTCCACACCCTGGGAAACTCTTACAGGATGACTCAGCTCAACCCCACCCCTCCTGAGTAGATATAAATGACCTGCCAACATCTTTTCCACACTGTGACACTGACAGATCTCTGTCTTTTGGTGCTACACCTCTGAAGATGCCAGCCACAGCTGCTGGCGAAACGTCAGGAACTACAATGCCAAGACCACGGCAATACAGCCTGGAAAACCCACAACAACCATCGTTCTCCGGCCGTGAAAGCCTTCGACAATACATAAATACAGCTTCTGTTAAAGAGTACTGAGGGACTTACTTTCTCCAGAAACTAAAGGATACAAATTAATTGGCCTATTAGCTCAATTCAAAACAGGTTGAATAAGCTTAATTATGGTTCAGCATGAGGTCTGAGCTGATAAGCCGTAGTTATGACTGGCCAGCAATCTAGAATCAGAAACCAGAGTTTTATGTTATGGAGACAGGAATGAACTTAATGAGGCTGGATGTTAAGAAAATGGGAAACAAAAGCAAGTGCACATCTCCAAATCATGGTCTCTCTGCCTGCTGTACATTTGGGAGTTCGAGGTATGGTTAGAAAATGAGCCACTGACTATCTTAAAGTAACATATTTTACAGCTACTTTTAGATGGCTATTACATCAACAGCTTTAAGACATTTAACAAGTTCAGTTGTGTTTCAGTGGACGTTTGTAGGGCTCTTCTATGCCCAAGACTTTTACATTAAAAACATGTGATGTGGATTTATCTAAAATCTCAGAGATGATCAATTGCCAGTTTTATGTCACTTGTAAAGATTTTCAGTAAAAGGAAGATGGACTTAAAAGGTGGGTAACATCTCAAACAATGTTAAAGAAAAGGGCAGGATGACTGGCAAATAATTTAAAGAAAAATGAAAGCAGAGTCAAATCCTGTTTCCGTACTTGTTACTTACCTATTTGTTCTTTCTCAAACGGTTCCTCTATTTCTTTGAGGTTTGCCAGAAGGCGGATATCGGTACAGATCTAGAGAAAACCAACGAGCATCAAGTTCACACACTGATCCAAACAGTATTAGCATTCATCAGTAATTAGAAACATAAATGGATCCCTTGTATGCAACAATTCCCATTAATTTCAATGGAAGGAGCCAATGTGCGCACACAAAGAAATGCAAGTGTGGACTGAATGGGGATAACATTCTGTGCAGAACAACTGTAACATTACAGCTCATGTACCAGGAACAGTCTCTGGAGGAGGGTTTAAACCATGTTCCAAGACTCAGTTCAACCACCATGTTAGTTCAGTGGCACCTTAAAAAACCAACAAGATTTTCAGAGCATTAGCTTTCGAGAGTCAGAGCTCCCTTCTTCAGACACCATCTTGTTGGTTTCTAAGGTGCCACTGGACTAAAATCCTGGGTTCTACTGCAGACCAGCAGAGTTACCCACTTAAGTACCTACAATTGCCATGTACATTAAACAACTGCAGCCTATAACCAGTATAGGTAACAAGTAACAGCTAACTTTTTTTTTCTATAAAACGTTTTTCAAAGCACGTATATGCCCAGGCTTCTATAATAATCTTATATAAGTGAAAGCGAAGCAGAGTTACGTTGTTGAATAAATGGAACATCCTGCCCCCCCGTTACAGGGCACCAATCCTAGGACCTAAAGGACTGCTTCCCCCACACTGCCTGAATGTTGAGATCTGCATCAGATGACTTGATGCTTGTCCAACTTTTCTGAAGTACGATAAATAGCCATTAGGGACTGGGCCTTGTCTATTATGGCAACAATGACATAAAACTCTCTTCCAACTGTTACTTGTATGGAGCATTCTTTTTTAAATTTTAGATGCCAAATAAAGATGTTCTTATCCTCCCAGGCTACTGGCCATAGCTGCACGTGTTATTGCAAGAGTGCCAAGTGGGACTCATATAACACCTGTACTATGTCAGCTACATTGGTTGCCAGTGGAGCACTGGATCAGATTCAAGCTTCTGGTGTTAACTTACAAAGCCCTACACAGACTGGGAGCAGTTTATCTGCGGGACCTCCTCTCCCTATATATTCCCTGGAGGACGCTCTGATCAGGAGAGAAACTGGTGGTCCTTGGCCCCAAGGAGGCCCACCTAGCCTCAACCAGAGCCAGGGCTTTCTCGGTCCTGGCTCTGATCTGGTGGAACTCTCTGTCTATGGAGACCAGGGCCCGGCCAGATTTCTTATCCTTTCGCCAGGTTTGTAAGACAGAGATGTTCCATTAGGCATATGGTTGAGGCTGGGCCAGGCCTCTGCCAGCCTGGTAGGGAGGGAAAAGAACGATATGAACCCTCCCAATTAGGCTGTCCATCATCCTGTTTCCACATTGGTTGATTTAAATGTTTTAAATTGTTTTTATGGAAATGTAATAATTATTGTGGCTTTTAAATCTAAAATAATAAAATAAATAAATAAAAATTTTAATATGACTTGGTCTTTACTGTGTTTGTATCAATTAGTTAAATATCTTTCTAAAGATTTGCCCCTATTTTAAACTTTATTTTGCATTCCTTTTTGCTGCTAGGCATTTTAGCTCTATATTTTTATTTTTTTTTATTTAAGCTCTATATTTTTAATGATGCTGTTCTCATGATTGTTTTGGTAAATCTGTATAATTTCCTGGCTTTTGTGAACCATCTCAAGAACTCCCCCCACCTTCCATATAGTGGTTTGTAAGTGTAAATAAATAAAAAATCCTGAGGAGAAAGACACTAACAAAAAGCAGGAAAAGTTTGCTTACTGGACATATAATGGATACTTATTAGAGATACTAAGCATGATAATACTTTTAATGGAAATGCTAATAATAAAGTTTATTTATTTAGGCATTAATAGCATTCTTTTCTCCTCTCATGGACTCAAAGCAGCTTATAAAACCCCAGAAATATATTAATTTTGAAAAGCAAAGAAAAACAAGTGCATGCAGCACTTAAGTCTACAATTGTACTACCAATGCTGCCAGGGCTTTTTTTCTGGGAAAAGAGGTGCTGGAACTCGGTGCGCTGCCCTCAGAGAAAATGGTCACATGGTTGGTGGCCCCGCCCCCTGATCTCCAGACAGAGGCGAGTTTAGATTGCCCTCTGCGCGGAGGGCAATCTAAACTCTCCTCTGTCTGGAGATCAGGGGGCGGGGCCACCAGCCATGAGACCATTTCCAAGAGGTTCCGGAACTCCGTTCCCCCACGTTCCTGCTGAAAAAAAGGGCTGAATGCTGCTACAAGTTGGGCTAGCATGTGACCTGGGATTTTGACTTGCAAGATTTCCCACTGAGCTTACTGTCACTTTCTGTCCATCTGTAATCAATAAAATTGGGATCTCTCCACCCTAGACAAAAATGTGCTAAATAATAAAAAAGCAAAAACTTGCTAGCAAGCATTCTACACAAGAACATTTACCCTTAGCCTGCATGTATCTAGAGCAGTGGCATGTGTGGTCAAACAATTCAGGTTAGCAACCCTAGGGCTTTTTTGGCTGTACTTTTGAGTATGAAGCTTGAAGTAGGCCCTACCTTATGTACAGATGCCCCTAGACTAGCCAGAACAGACAGGACTTCGATATCCACCTTGCGACTGTACGTCTGTCCTGTGACAATATAAGCTCTGGAACAAAACATACATATAAAAGCATCATGAAGTTCAAAAGGGTATTCAAGCACTGCATGAGTATCACGCAGCATTAACTGGCTCCTTGACCCAATGCCTTAGCCATACTATCTTTAAACCATCTAGAGAAATGATACGTATATAATTTGGGTTAGCATGCAGTGGGGTGGCAGAGAAAATGGAAGCCAGAGCAAGGCTGAGAAGCAGAATGAGGACCAAGATGAAAGGAGTTCCTGCAAAGCCCACCACAAAGCAGATGCTGTAGAGCAACACTCTCTCCTAATAGACCCCAATGGTTAGCTCGAGCAGCAGGAACATTAATTGCACAGTAGAATTCCAATTTACACACAAGGTCATAGAACAGCTCACTTCCCAACTGTCCCATTTAGGACACTGAGCACTGTCTACAACAATGGTGTAGTTTGTTTTGGGTTGTTTTCTTACATACCGCTTAAATCCTGCCTTTGCAGTCACCAGCCTGTCTAGCTCCTCCACCTCAGGGGAAAAACAGACAAGAACCTCAGAAGGCAGCAAGTGAAGTGTGAATAAGGACCGCACCCCAAACAAATTCCCTTTTTCTTCAGCACTGTGCCCAACAAACATGTTGCTAAGCTAAGCACCATCTTGTCCTGTAACTCCCTTTGATGTACTGTCTTTCAGGTATTATAGTTTTTAATAGAATCCATGCAAATTTAATCTCATCACAAACCCTGTGCCGTGACCCTCAAAGTAATTGCAATTTAAACTGGACTTCTTTGCTGGGAATACTTACTTTGTCATGATTTCCTTCAAAGAGCTGCAAGAAGCTGGCCTGGGTGCCAGTGGTGCCTTTCACACCCCGAAACCTCAACTCATCTCGTGCTCGCTCAAAATTGTGCAGGTCCATGCACAGATCCTGGATCCATAGGGAACAACGTTTACCCACAGTGGTTAACTGTGCAGGCCTAAAAGCACCGGACAAAATGCAATTCAAGGACATGTCCTCACAGTCTTCATACATGCTATCACAAAATGATTTTCCTTATTGCTATGAAAGCACTTTTATCATACCTTCTTTCAGAATCTCCACAAAAAAAGTGGTTAGCAGTACAAACTTTTTAGTTTAGAGACAAGAAGGCTAAGAGGGGGAATGATAGAGGTAAAGTTATGCATGTTGTGGAGAAAGTGGGTAGAGAGAATTTTTTCTCCTTCTCCTATAATGCTAAAACATGTGGACACCCAATGAAGTTGATGGACAATAGGTACAGGACAGACAACAGGAAGCAATTCTTTACTCAACAAGTAATTAAACTGTGGAATTCACTGCCAGTGGGGGTAGTGATGGCCATGAGAATAGAAGGCTTTAAAAGGGGGTTAGGCAGATTCATAGAGGAAAGGTTCATCAAGACGGACGAATGAATGGTCTGATCCAGAGCAGGACTTTTCTTATGTAGCCCGATGCAGAGATATTCAGTCTACACCCAGATGTCAATGGGTTTAAACTGGAATAACTCTGCATGAGATTGAATTGTAAGTCACTTACTCTCAGAGGAAGGCAAAGTCTGATCTACTACCTCTGTAGGTATAGTTGTGTTCAGTGCAATGCCAAATACAACTGCATCGGAGTGAGTGAGCTAGGTTGTAATCTTGCTTACTTTTGCTACTTTCTGTCCAGTTTGACAATCCCGTTATGGCTGTAAGTACATTTTCTAACTAACATGGCTTGAACAGAAGTTCCAAATGACCAACAAACCACAAAATTATGTTTTTATTCAAAAAGGAGTTGCGCAGGTAGGTCAAAGACATCATATCAAATGTATAAGAAAATTCTGCTTTTAAAAAAACGGAGTCTCATTGGGTTGCTCTGAATATGAGAGAATTGGTGCTAGAGAGAGGAGGAGATTAACCCTTTCCTCCCATTCTATTTCCCTAATTTAAATCACTGTCGAAAACTGGCAGTTAGCCAGGGAGGAGGGGGTAAGAGAGAGCTGAAGATACTGCAAAGCCCAAAGACATAGAAGAATCTTATTTGTCACATAGGGTTTAGTTGAGCCCTAAACTATACAGGAACAGAGGAAATAAATCTTAGTTCACAACCAGGTTCTAATCCTCCGAGTGATTTAACACACCATCATCTCAGAAATTATTTACAAAGTAATACCATCTTATTTGACATGGTAATCTGTTCACGCCTAGAAATCCATTTCTCCAACCCTAACAGTGTTAATTTCACTAAGCCTCCTTAGTGCAAAGCCCAGAGGCCAAGAAATTACTTGTGCAAGTAACAAAACATGTCCTTTAAGAAAAAAAATTATTTCATCTATGAATTAATATAGCACATAGAATCTTTTGTTTCAGTTCTCAGAACTAGTACTGCAGAGTAAAACTGCCAAGTCCAGTTGTACAGAAACAACACTTAAAAATTACTTTTACACATCTATGGAAAAATTTGATGCTGCCTGGCAATCATATGCTAATCTGTGCCTTTTGTTGCAGACTCACCAGTCAAAATTTCAAGTGCCACTTTAGTCATTAAATATATTCCAGAAATAGGAAAAGCGATGCCTTTTTAATTACACTTTGCTCTCCTTGACTGAGAACAACTGTTTTAGGGAGCAACTAGCATTAAGTACTCAGGTGCTATTTCAGTGAAATAGTGTTTTCTTCACCAAATGTGTGTTTAGATGTCATCCACATTTTATATCTGGGAAACCTGAAGATTAGAGTACACAGGTATTTAAAGACATAGCTCCATATGCATTTAAAGATATAGGTATGTTATCAGCTGCTGCATAACTGCTTCAGGAAATAATACCAGTGTACAGCAGTCATGTTTGCCATGTAAAGTGTGCTGGTTTCCTAGATGAACATAAAATGCAGAGAAAAAGCATGCATGTTAAGGGTCGAAATAAAGTGTGCTAGATTTCTCTGTTCTAGAATAAATTATCATCCCTCCAAAAACGCTACAAGAATATAAATATAAGCCCCACTTTTCTCAAGTTTTATCTATTCAGGGGCAAAGTGGATGATACTCGTGTCGTGCATCAGCATGTTCTATAAAAAACCACCACCTCATTTTGAAGCTTAGAAACATACACTTTTTTAAAACAGTACAATATGAATTCTGCTTGTTTGAACAGAGAAAAAAGATGGCACAAGAATTCATGGTTCAAGAATCAACAAATATAATTCTCTCAAATACACCTTAATTAAAACTTCAGGAGATTAACACCATACCTAGTACTTAGAATAATTAGAATTGCTTATACTCTGTTTCAGCATTTCTTCAACTCTGTATGGATTTCTGCTGTCTTAAATATTTGCAAATTTTCGTTTGTTCCCTATTACATTGTTTATTGAAATGTCTTTGAAACTGACTGTACTGACTCACACTGTGTAATCTGCCTTGAGTCTCAATGAAAAAGGTGGACTATAGATAACGTAAATAAATAAATAAATAAAAACAGTAAAAATCAAGAATGAAGATACTGCATTGTAAAACATGCCACTTATTAATTTCAATTGATCTTTCCCATGGCATCAGTAATTTGTTTCAAAGCCACTCATACATTAGATGGGTAAGTTATGGAACATGTTGTATATTCTTGATAGAAAAGCATATAATCCTCTTGGATTCAAGAAAATAGTTTTACAGTGACATAAAAGTTAGGTACAAATAAGTTATGAACTGTTTATGAGGATGGGGAAGCTGAAGAGCTATCATATTTCCTTTGTTGCCAGCAGCACAATTTGAAGATGGTTTTCTCTTTTGATTTTGAATTGATAGAGATTTCCCTAACTACAGCTTATACTACTAGGACAGTCAGTAACATTTTTGCTATGATAATAGCTACAATTAGAGCTCAAAGCTTTAAGCCAAATTAATATTTGCAAGCCCAAACTTTAGGGGGTGGGGAGGAGGAAGGACTTGAGTATTTGCTATGTTTGCTGATTAAGAAACAGCAAACTGATGACTTGATTTACGTATGTGTATTACACAGGCCTGTGATAAGTGTTCTGGCAGTCATTGCCCTTAGCTTTTGTAAACATTACCTTATTGAGAAACAGAACTTTTCAAGTTGAGACCAGCCAGCATAGCACACCAGCAGAATCAAGGCAAAAGTAGATACTGACAACCATGGTCCATATAGTAAAGAAATGGCCACCTATTTCTTTCATACTATAACTAAACTACTTGGCTCAATCATGCACAGAACCTGCTTATCAGAGGCTGGGGAAAAAAGAGTTAGAAGAGGCAACTACATCCATACTATACAATAAATTTATGAATTACTTACTGGTAGTGAGTGAAGCCCAAAGTTGGCAAGTCGGCATACTTCTCAGCAAAGTCTGCCAGACGGTTGATCACTCTAGCAAGCTACAAAAATAAGAGAGCTTGCTTACAAAGGATAAAATGCATAAAATGTCTTAGTTTTAGAAACCTGAAAAGGATGGTATACTGATATATTGTTATAGATTGGATATAAGGTTAGGATCTGATAAGATGAAATTGGTTAAATATTAGTGTTGAGGTAGAATGCATGATATGGACTTTGGCAAAATAGTTAAGTTAGAAACAATCTGTATAGCAGTAAGAATGTACATGGAGACTGCTTGTTTTGACCTTTAGTTGATGTAAAATTGAATACTGTGTAGGAAAAAGATCGTATTTAGTTTGAGAAGATACACCGGAGCTGGAATAGGAGACATAATATTGATGAACTCTGATTAAGGTAGGCTTTGTGCACTCTGTATTTTATCATAACAACTCCTGTAGCGCAAAATCTTATTGTTCCTCTGACCATGTTATCCCCTCTTCTTTTTTTTTGTACCCCTCTTTGTTCTGAAAATTTAAAAAAAATGAAAACAGATTGGACAAAACAAACAAAGCCTGTAAGAAAAAGAGAAGCCATGCAATGGAGAAAAGTTGCTAGTGTGAACTGCTCTATACAATTCATCTGAAAAATGTCCAAGCAAGATTGGAACAGACAGAAGAAATAATAGGCAGTATCCTACCATTCCATGCATGGAACATGGAGCTTTTCCCGCATCCCCCTCCATTTCTATAGCCCTTTTCTAACCCTGGAAAGATGATTCCCAAAGTTGTAGGACCCATTCAGAGGAACAAGTTGATGGGGCTGGAGTGAGGAAGGATAAGGGGGTGAAATTGCTAGTCCTTCCTTTTTTGCAAGTGCAGCTCCAGTGAGGCAAAGGATCAATTCTGTTCCCTTGTCCTTCCTCATTCCAGCCCACAGACCCATATGGCGCTTCTTCTGAATGGATCCCACAATACCAGGAATGATTTTTCTGGAGATCTGAAGAGGCTGTGCACAGAGGGTTGGATATCTGCCAATGCTATTTAACATGAGACAGTTCTAAAACCAGCAGAGTCCTTTTACAGCTCTCTGTGAAATACTAAGACAGACAATGTGGGTCAGTTTTACATGATCAGATGCCCAGTACATATCTGTGTTCTCTCCGATACAGATGTAAGATTTCCAGAAATTATGAGTCCATCCGGGAAAACATTTATCACTTTTTTCAAGAGAAAAATGGAAATACATGCAATAATTACTTTCTAATAACACCTATGCTTTGTTTTAGCAATAGAATACACATAATTTATAATTTAGTATATATTAATTGTACTATTTGACATACTTAAGAAATTTAGTACCATAAATTCCTTTGTTTTCTGCAAAGTAAATTGCAAATATAGCCAGTACCAGAGAAGAACTGCAAAGTGCTCTATCTATGCTACCTTAGTACATGAAATCTGAGATACAGGAAAAAACAAAAGATGAAAACAGGTACAAATTTTGTAGCTAATAAAAGACAGTGTATTGTTTGATCAGAATATCTCTCACATAGTCATAATGACTATACGTATCTAGCTGCTGAGTTAAATTTTATAACACTGAAAGCATTGGACGGTTCAAAAGTGTATTTTAGCTTTATTAATTCTGAACAAAACTAGTCATAAATAGTCTTATTCTTGAAGATATGTTGTATATGCTAAGTGAATAAACCTTGTCTTAAACAGCACTAAATGTATTTCAAAAGAGAAACTATTTTATCTGAATTTTTTTCAGTGTTTCCTAAAATTTCCCAAGAGCATTTCGGGGGGGGGGGGGAGGAGGAAATGTCCATCTAAATTTTTTAGGCATTCAGATTTCTGCTCTCTAACCCTGCATTCCCCCTGCCCCTGCCCACTCTCTTGCCCGCTGTCTCAATTCTTACAACCTTCCAGTCAAGTAGTTATCTATGTCAGAAAGTCATTCAGAATCAATATACCCTGCTTCAGTGAAACTGTGCCTCTCACCTTGGGAAGCAGCAGATTGAATCCATCCCGAAGAACAATCAAGTCCTAAGTAAAAAGAGAGGCAAACATTCAGGTACAATTTTATTAAGCAGTCACAATTTTGCTTACAGTTTTACTGGAGGTTGCAGCTTCTATAAAATACTCAAATGTAACTAAAATTCCTTCTTGTACTAAGGCAAGTTCAGAATTGTAGCTGGAATGTATGTTTCCCCTTAGAAAATCATTTACAAACCTCAAGAACCAGAAACAAAATACCTAATCCCTAGAGATCTGTATTAGTAGGATTTGTCAAAACCAGATTAGAACTCAACAGCCAGAATGGCAGCACAGTAGAATAGAAGAGTTAAGTGACATTCTTCTCAATGGCTCATTTAGTTTAGTGGCAAGTCTGGCAAGTGCTGATTGTACAGAAATAGCAGCATGTTTTTTTCAAAGATAACCATTTAGACTCTAAAGTAGGGGCTAGCAATTGGAGGCCTCTAACTCAAACCTGCAAGAAATGCTTCAGTTGGCAACCAAGGAGCAAAAAATTTGTGGAGGAAGTGGCATCAGGAAACACTACAGCGGACAGGGAATCTGGGGGACCATGCCTCACTACGGTTTGATATGGCCCTTTAGGAAAAGTACACGCTAAGTAAGACTCTAAATATTCAACTGACTATAAGGAAGTCGCTTATTTGACCTTTTAGATTCTAGAGTACACACAAAAGAATCTTATCTCCATCATATCTGAGGTGGTAAATGCACCCCTGTCCCCGCTGATTGCTGATTTCCCCCTCTTATGAACACAGGCAGATATTCCATGCAACCTGAATTTTATGTTCTATAAATGTCGAAGTGTTCATTTGAAACATTAATGAGCCAACAATCAATTGACATAGCCCAAATATCATGTGGCTCAGTTCATATGACCACAATTTATTTCTAGCAAGATTTTATAAGGGTTTGAGAATGCAAAAAATACAAGTTTATATTTTTATTCAAACACAAGACAACAGTAGTTTGCAGCCTGCAACCATGAGATTTTACAGAAGTAATGCAAACATCTTAACAAATGGACATCTTGACAACTGGTAACTTTTGAGAGATCCCCACCCAAGTTATTGGGATAGATTAAATCCTAGTTAGAAATGTTGTGTAGAGGTGTGTGATTCGGCTCCAGGAATGGGCAAAAAGATGAATTTATCCAATTCAGTTTAATGGACCAGTTCAGTTAAATGAACCAATTTGGTTTGGAGCTTGGATAGGGGAGGAGGCAGCCACAGCAAGCAAGAGCAAGTGGCATGGAGCTGAGCTAAGCTCTGTGCCACCGCAGAAGTGGCCTGAGGCTGGCAGGGTAGGGGAAGATGCAGCAGGAAGAGTGGATTCCCATCCCACTTTCCCCATCCAAGCTCCAAAAGACCCCCTCAAGCTGCAACCACCAGCCACCTTTTAAACTCCAGAGGTCGGCAAGTCTCACCACCACCCTTGCTTCAGAAATTTCCAATGGTATCTGATGAAGGGAGCTCTGACTATTGAAAGCTCATATCCTGGAAATCAAGTTAGTCTTTAAGGTGTTATTGGACCCGAATCGTGGCTTGACATTGGATTTCTATAAGCTTGAAAAAGAATAATGTTGTACCAGAGAATCCCAAGCAACAAGAATCCCAAAGAAGGGTGAGGGAATCTAGCCACAGAATTTAAAAGCCATTCTCCATCAGAAACAATGGAAAGTGGAGAGAATGTATACAAAATGATCTACAGATGGTACTTAACACCAAAGAAAATTGCGCTAGGGAATACCAATATGTCAGACAAATGCTGGAAATGCAAAAAGCATGAAGGATCATTGTACCATATGTGGTGGACTTGTGAAGTAGCTAAGCAATATTGGGGAGATATAACTGAAGTAATTAATGAGATTTTACAAATTCAAATAATTAAGAACCCAGAATTGTTGCTACTGAACTTGGGGATGGAAGTTGTTCCAATGCAGTACAGAACATTGCTATTTTACATGACTACAGCGGCAAGACTTTTGTACGCGCAGAAGTGGAAAGTACAAGAAATACCAACCATAGAAGACTGGATTTACAAATTGCTGTACATGGCCGAAATGGACAAAATGACAAGGAAGCTTAAAGATCTTGACGTAGGACAATATATTGCTGATTGGGGGAAATTGAAACAATATTTAGAGAAAAAATGGGATGTGAAAGGAGAACTGTGGCAGTTTGAGAACTTCTAAAGAACGGTGTTGTAAATGGAGGAGAGAAGTGACTTTACCATTAAGGGGGAAACCTAATTATAATAATCTAAGCTAATTTTATGATTAAGAAAATTTGATTTAGAATATATAGTTTAACAAAGGAAAAGTAAAATTGATAATAATAAATATTATATTGATAGTATATTTGATAGAGAATATGCATAAAAGAACTAGAACATGTTTAGAGTAAGAGATATTATGATCTATGTGTTGCAGATAAATATATGTTATGTTATATTACAATGCATGCTATGCTATATTGGATGGTATAGTATATAACAAATACTATATTGATAGTATAAGCTAATTTTATGATTAAGAAAATTTGATTTAGAATATATAGTTTAACAAAGGAAAAGTAAAATTAATAATAACAAATACTATATTGATAGTATATTTGATAGAGTGTATGCATAAAAGAATTAGAATATGCTTAGAGTAAGAGATATTATGGTCTATGTGTTGCAGGAAAATATAAGTGAAATAGAATTAAGCAATAAAAGGGGGTAAGGGTTGGAAAGCTGTTGGAAGTCAATAGGGAGGGGGGAGGAAAAGGGTGGGGAACAGAACTAATTAGATATGAAGGGAATGTATGTATCAAATTTGAAAATTCAACCTCACCAATAAAAATGTTTATTAAAAAAAAAAAGAAACAATGGAAAGTGGCTGAGGGCAGCTTTTTCAGAGGTCCAAAGAATTGGACCCCAAGGTCCAATCTTCCTGAAATTTTTTTTGGGGGGGGGAAGTCTTTAGGAGACAGTCAGAAGTAGGTTCCCTCCAAATTTGCTGGAGTTAGCTTAAAAATGCACCCACCAGATCCCGAAGATTATTCCTCATAGGGAATAATGGCCAGTTAAATTTGAGAGTATCTAACCTGGATCAGAGAATCTGACTCAGAGTTCAGGAATTGCAGATTTAAAAAAAAATGAAATCCAGATCACCTAGTATTTTGTTTGGGTGCACACCCCTTTGTAGTGTGTTTCATATATGCAGCCATATTTCTTAAGTAAATTGTTTGAAGGATTAGAATCAGCAACACGAACAGTAATTTCAGAACACTGCTTTACCGTATTATCTCCCACATAGCAGGAAGTTGCTCCAAGATGAATTATTCCTGCAGCCTTTGGACAACAGTGGGCAAATGTGTGTACATGGGCCATTACATCATGACGCAACCGCTTCTCTTCCTCTGCAGCCATCTGAAAGTCTATGTTGTCCAGATTTGCTTCCATTTCTTGTATTTGCTCATCTATGATGGCTAGACCCAATGACTATAAGAAAGAACAATTTCTAAAGTTACCCAATACATAATCTCAATTCCCAGAAGCTAACACCAGTGAAATCACAAGCATCACACTGTTTACAAACATATAACTCATCTGGGATCCTATTCACACAGGTTTAGTGCTTCATGAAACTTTCAAAGTGTTAAATGCAGCTTTAAATTGGCCATCATAAAAAGCAATCTTCCAAGGCATAAACGCAGAGATAGCTGACATAGATCTTCTCTGAGTCCAATCTATTATTTCTCCAGTACATTCAGGTGGTTAGCACGGCAAGAGAACAGGACAGAGAAAGAGGAAAACTGAAGTTGTCTCAGACATGTAATCTGCCTTGAGTCTCAGTGAGAAAGGTAAACAAACCATAAATAGAATAAATAAGCAAATAAATAAATAAATAAAGGCATGACCCACCACCTAGCTGTCTGAATGTATTCTATGGTGCCCTAAGCTATAGGTGGAAGGATTTCTCCAGCAACCTGAAGGGAGCAATTCTTCTATGATATTTGAAATGCAGAAATTACTATGGTTAACTAAATCTCACATAGCAATTCCTTCACTTCTGTTGAAGTTTCTACAAGATTCATAAAATATGTGTGTTGCTCCCTATATAATGTTTATAGATACTGGCCTATACTACCCAACAAAACCTAGAGGGCTTTAGCTACTTTTTTAGTACATAAAATTGCCTTATACAGAGTCTGACCTTGAAGTCTATCACTGGCAGTATTGTCTACTCTGATTACCTGCAGTTCTTGCAGGCTACAGATAGAGATTTTTTAATATCATCTACT
The DNA here is from genome assembly GCF_028583425.1 of Eublepharis macularius. Taxonomy (NCBI): domain Eukaryota; kingdom Metazoa; phylum Chordata; class Lepidosauria; order Squamata; family Eublepharidae; genus Eublepharis; species Eublepharis macularius. The sequence continues at coordinate 39,282,380 of NC_072798.1, read as the reverse complement.
ACTCAAAAAAACTTGGAAATACCAGTTTGAGTCTGGGACCTTCTGCGTGCAAAACAGATGCTCTACCATTTGGCCACACCTCCATGGTTGTATCCCAGTTGCATATAAGCAAATCTGGTTTAAATCAACTAAAGTGTCAATGTGGCTAACATAAAAACCAAAGCAAACAACATACAAACGTTCTTTACTTTTTCCTATATTTGACCCCCACACTAACCAGAAATGTCACCCATGATAGACTGAAGAGGAAAAACTATTGGTGATAATTACAAACACTCTTGACAGTGCCTTGATGAAGCAAACAGGTGTACAGATCGACTGTCTCTCCACTGTCAGCTGAAAAGCAAGATCATGGAGTTGTTTGTAACTCTGGAGGAACGTTGAACATACAGATAAAAATAACAGACTCTTGTCTTGCATTGCAGCACTCTGCAATAACTGCTTGATTCTGGAAACCTTTCTACACAGACAGAACAGAGACCAGACTTTTTCTTATGTGACTTGCTCCACAAGCCGGTGCAGTTACTACCCTAGACTTAGACTGAAGTAACTCAGGAAAGGACAGTACAGCCAGCAATATCATAGGATACAGGGCTATCCTCTCCATGAGATAGGAAATACAATGCTCAGGTGCACTGGACATCCATCTCCAAATGTTTCCTGTCCTCATCCTCATTTTTAAAATTTATTAAAATGTTTACACCCAGTCTTTCCTTGTGATTCAAGGCAGCTTACAAGTCACAGTTAAAACACTGCAATTTAAAACCAATAGATAAAACTCTAAATACTTCTCTCCCCTAAAAGATGCCTGCAGTTTATACCTCATCACAGCCTCAGGCAAATAAAATGGCCTTGTAGCACCTCCTGATGATTGCTAACTATGGCACTCTCTTTGCCTCCTCTGGGAACACACAGAGTGGGAACTACAATCGACAAGGAACAAGATCTGGCTGATCCCAGTCAGGCCACCTTAAATGGTGGAATAGCCAGTAGATGGCAGAATGAAGACTGTAGGACATATGGGAGGATATGGTCCTTTAGACATGGGGGTTCAATGCTGTGAGGGGCTTTAAAGGTCATAGCCAGCACATTGAATTGAACTTGAAAAAATGGCAGCCAATTTAGTTATTTTAAGATTAACAAGATGTGTTTCCATTGGCCAACTAACAATAATCAGGATGTTGCATTTTGAACCACTCTAATTTCCAGGTTTTCTTCAAGGCAGACCAATGTAGAGTGAGTTATAGTAATTAGGGATGTGGGCTTCGGGTTCGGGATCCGGGTTTTTTACCCGAATTGTGCCCGATTCAGGATGTTTTGGCATTCCTGAATCAACCTCAGCATTGCTGAAATGATTTGGGAATGCCAAAGCAAAACTTACTGAAGCATTTAGCAATGCTTTGGTAAGCTTCAGGTAGCGCGGAAGCAGTTTTTTCCTTGCTGTTTCTAAAGAATGGCAAGAGGAAACAGTACTTCTGAGGCTAGTGGGGCTTTCTAGGTGGTCGGGGGTGGCATTTTGAGAGTAAGGTTCACAGAGGGTCCTCTGCAGGTTTGGTACATTTTGCTTACAAAATGCCACCCCTAGCCACCTAGGAACTCCCCCCATTTTCCCCATAGGGAATAATGGAGATCGGTGGTGGATAGGGGCATCTTCTTTGAGGGGCCATAACATGCTCCCCCCAAAGTCCAATCTCCTTGGAATGTGGGTGGACGTTAGAGGAAGGTTAGTAGAGGGTCCCTGAAAATTTAGAATTATTTGGTAAGAAAGTGCCCCCCAGGCCCCCAGATAGCCGGGAACGGCATTTCCCATTGGAAACACTGGCCAAATCTTACCTAATAATCCCGAAGCAGTTAAAATACCCGAAGCTCAAAGCAGCTTGCTGCTTCAGGCTTCGGGTTTACCTGAATTTTTTCCCCTCTTCAGTAAACCGAAGCAGGAAACTCCAATCTTTTTTGGGTGCACACCTCTAATAGTAATCCAAAAGTGAGGTTACAGAAGTGTGGATCAGCATGGCCAGATTACCTGAGTCTAAGAAAGGAAAGAGTTGGCAAACCAGACTCAGCTCATGGAAGGTACTGTTGGCCACTATGCCACCTTCATTTTCAAACAGCAAAGCTCGTAGACTCATTGCTTCCAATCCTTTTACTGTCCACCTTTCCTGAGAGTATTGGGTAGTTTTCCCTCAGACCCTCTTTCCACCTCTTGTAGAAAGGTAAAAACACTTCTTGTGTTTTAACTTCCTACCTCTTCTCAAGTCTTCTCCAACCATTTCCCCTAATAAGGCTGTGGACTAATGGAAATCTTAGGTATAAAAAGATACAACTTTGGAAATATATATAAAGTGGAGACTCAAATGCAACCAGGTCAGTTTCTGCCTCCTCCCTTCCACACACAGACAGATGCACACATACACAATTCAATAAGCTTGTCCCATATGTTTTATTCTGGAATGCAACATGACTCTCCCCTCCTCTTATTACAGCAATTACATGGTCTACCAATCTGCTTCAATTCAAGGTGTTGGTCTTAACTATTAAAGTTTTACATAGCTTAGGACGAGGGTATTTGAAGGACCATCCTCTCCCATACATTCCTGCTAGGAGTTAAGATCATAGGGAAAGGCCCTGACTGTCCCATTGACCCAAAAAGTTCACCTGGTGGGTACACAAGAGATGGCCTTTTTGGTAGCGGCCTTACGATTACGGAACAATCTCCACAGGAAGGTGTGCATAGCCCCCTCACTTTCAGTCTTTAGGAGGCAGCTGAAGACAGTTTTATTTAGAACTGCATTCGATTGATAGTTTAGATAGTGATTTTAAATTGAGTTTTTTTATGCCTGTTATAAGCCACCCTAAATGTCATAAGGTAGAAAAGGTGGCTAATAGATGTTTTAAATAAAACAAACGGGCATATACAGATCTCCCTTTTACCCTTTTATGCAAAAGGGAAAAGCCAACATAATACTGCACTGAAATTCAAGCTCAAGGGCAGCTGCCTGGCTAGCTCCCTCTCTGCCTTTAAGTGAGAAGGAAAAAAGGAACAGCTGCATCATACTGTACTGCACTGAAACACAGCTAGAAACAGGGGAAGAGCCAGGAAACACCAGACTGTACCAATCTGGATATGAGCTTGCTTTCCCTATAGAAAATACTATAAAGACACGTTGGGATTTTTAGCCCTAAACTGTTTATGGCACATTTTAGCTCCAAGGTATCTCAAGTTTCCAGAATTTCATTCTGACTGCAAGATCCTGAAATGTTAAATATATATCCTGTGTCATCACTCAGCAGCATACATCAACATTGCTTGTAGTCTTCTGTACAGGCTTGACCTCCTTTAATTAAATTAATATTAAAGTTACAGTACATGGTATAGTATTTTGGATAATGCATTTGGAGTCTTGGCAAATTCTAGAAATTTGACCAGACAGCCACACAACCTGCAGGGCTATTTGGGTCATCTTAAGTTCCTGTTCACTTAGATATGCTGCCTGGCCTTGACTAGGTCACACAGGACAACTTTACAGTCAAGAGAAATGTACTAATTACATAAAGATTTCTGGGAAAGGGCTGATCCCATTATGGGTGAAAAGTGTTTAAACATTTGGTCAGAAGATAAACAACCATCTTGTTTATTTTTGGTTTCTGGAATCCATTTGTGAGGTAAAACACAACTGCAAAAAAAAGTGCTACTGCTTGATAGCAAAGGTCAGCCTTCTCTGAACCCATGAAGCAACAGCGCATGTAAATCATAAGCTGTCAAAAAAAGAAAAAGAAAACAAAATACCAAATATCTTCTTGTTAGATTTAGGATACAATCCTAAACACGCTACCTAAGGAGTAAGACCCATTAAACACAGTGAGACTCTAAAATAAGTAAAAACACTTAAGGATTGCTCAGTCAGACAGAGTGTGGTACAGAAAGTTTTGCAACTAACATGTTCAGAGCTTTGCTATTCCCTCATCTCCCTTGATGACAGATACTATGAAGTGTGAAGATACCAAAACTCATACATACCAGCCTTATTAGCAACCTGATAATATTTCTGTCAGAAAACAGGCAGGGAAGAGAACTGCTGAAATATGTGACAGCCAACCCACAAATTACAAGCTTCAGTGTTAACATGTCCTTATCAAGATCACCTCAAGTTGTGTGCTCTGAAATATATTTTCTTAAACCTTTATCTGCTTTAGAAACATTAGTCATGTCACATTTGTTCTTCTGTTATGCTGGATGATAGCTGAAACCATTTTGTAAAACGTTTACAAGTATTTATTTCATTTATCAGCAGCCTCTGTCTTGGACACTCAAGGCAGATTACAGAACTATAAAGAATGCAATAAAGACCAGTATAATGCATATGCTAAACAATGAAATAAAACTGAATTACACAATTAGATAACAATAAAATAAAAACTTCTAACAGGTGATTTGCCATTGCCTGCCCTTTGCTTGAATAGTTTTAGTTATTTGCTAGGGGGGAAGATGGAGAAGAAACATAAGTGCTGAACCTAGTCCACAAGCAAAGGAAGATCCCTCTTTCCCACACCACATCCCATGTTAAAATTGTTGCTGGGAATACTTCACTCACAATGCCACCCTAAGCTGATATACCCTTTTGATTCCACTAAAGCCAATGAGCTTAAAAGACTGTAACTCTGCTTAGGATGGCACTGTCATTCTCCCAAAACAGACGCATGTTGCATCTGATGAAAAGAGCTGTGGTTCTCGAAAGCTTATGCCTCAATAAAGTTGATTAGTCTTAAAACCGCTACTGGACTTTTTACTATTATGTTCTTAATGTTACACTACGATGACCAGAGGACAGGGTTCCTGCAAATGCAGGAGTTGCCAAAACTATTAATTTTTTAAAAGGTTGGAATTTCATTCCCAATGCTCTTTCGAGTTGTTTAGGAGAGGGAATTTTAGCAGGTTCACCTTAACAACATACCCTCTTCTGGAGTATGCTAACTTCAAAGTATGTATGCTTATTTATGCAGAAGCAAATCCCTTTAATATCAACTGGATATAATTCCAGGTAAGACTGTGTAGGGTTGCAGCATCGGAAAATCATACTGGTCAACGGCACCTAGGACACTGAAACACACCTATCAAGGTGATTAGGAGCTGGTGTAGGGTGGCCAACAACAGCCTCCAGAAGTGAATTGGCCATTTATTTTACCAAATGAAATCCTAGTGGGCAGCAGACCTGCAAGGCCCTCCCCCACAATGGAGCCCACATGGAGAAGTACGAGCATAGTGCTGCCTGGGTTTAGTATGGACGGCTAGGAGAATGGCAATGCCTGGCTGTCAAGGAGGACTGTGGGCACTGGGGAGCCTGGCTTTGACCTGCACTGAGTATGGGAGCGAGGCCACTGACAAAGCAAAGCTGAGTACTCCTCCACCAAGGGAACACAGGAATAGAGGGATTCTGTGCCTGCTGGTACAACCAGCGAGAACTGCAGGATTTGAGTTCAGTGGCACCTTAGAGACCAACAAGATTTTCAGGGTATAAGTTAGGTATTTTAACGGTATAATCAAGCAGCTGAAGAAGGAAACTTTGACTTTCAAAAGCTTATACCCTTAAAATCTTGTTGGTGTCTAAGGTGCCACTGGACTCAAAACATGTTATTCTACTGCAGACCAAAACGGTTACCTACCTAAAACTAACTAGAGCAATTGGCTACTTACCTAAACTAGAGCAATTGGCGAGAAGCAGCACTTTCTTTCTCCCCTGCCCTCCTTCAGGTGAGGGATGCCCGCCCGCCGGCGCTCCTCTTCGCCAATTATGCCACAGCTTTGCGCGTGAGAGCAGCAGCACACGAGGCTTTCGGCCTGTCCAGTAAATGCCCAGTCCTCTCCCGTGGCCTCTTGGCCTCTCCAGTCCGCCCCGGACAGCCTCCTCTCCCCTACCCACGCACCTTTTCTGCTTGAGCCAGGTAAAGCCAGAGCCGCCGCCAGGTGCCGAACTTCTTCCTCTCGCTGAAGTTAAAAGCCATGTCGGGGCTGGCGTAGCGCGAGACAAGGGGGGAGCGGTAGCGGCTGAAAACGTCTTCCTCCCCAGCGGGGGCCGGAGTCACCATGGCGATGAAGGGGCGAAAGGAAAAGTCTTCTCTCACAAACAGCAGCCGGCTCTAGAAGAAAAAGGGAGCGAGACTCCCTAAAGCCTGTAATAAGAGAGTGGAAAAGTCCCGCCTAGGCCCGTCCCAGCCTCCTCAGTCTCAGCCCCTTCCGTCAGCCATCAGTAGTCGCCGGACCAGGGCCGGCTTATAGCGCCGTCTGCAGCGCCGGAGGCTTTATGGTGGCTGCTGCTCCCGCCAGGGTTGATGGGGAACCGTAGCTGCGTGGGATTGACGCTCCGTTTAAGTTTTGGTCACTGGCTTGGTTGGTGCAGCAGAATGAGATCAAGGAATGGGCTGTGGGGAAGTCAGACTTTTGATCTTCCCCCTATTAGACTTGCCTACAAACAAAAACTAGCGTCTTGCCTCGCCTATCACACACTAGTTTTCTACTTTTTAAAGGATCTCTGCAAAATAATATCCACTCAGTGCAACGCAATGAGACCCAGAGGCAGCCCAGTAATGAAGTTGCAGAAGATAAAGTGTCTGCTGCAGACAAAACTTGAACACTCACTAAGGCAGGTAGAATTAGACTTTCAACTGGTACAGTACGAGTACAGCCCTGCCTCATGTATTTATTCAGAAGCTAGTCCCACTCTCTTCAATAGCTTTCCTCAACCTAACTGTGCACAGGATTTTAGCCTTGCAGCACAATCCTACAGAAATCTCACAAGTCCAAAAGAACTTACTCCTCAATGAGGTTTAAGACTGCACCCTTTGCTGAAACTTTTTCAAGATTACACACTTTTTGCAAGATTACACTTGCTGTATTCAAACCTCATTTAGTGTATTTCCAGAGGAGTAGTCATGTTACAGCAAAAGGAGCATTGGGGCATCATAACAAGCCTTTATTCTAGCATAAGCTCTCATGTTATGCTTGAATAAAACCTTGTTATTCTTTAAGGTACCACAAGATCCTCATTTAACATAGCAGAGCTTGATTTTTCAAGTAAACATACACAGGGCAAAGCTTTTACTGTGCTTCACTTTTACAAACACAATTGCAAAAGTTAGCTCAATAGTATTTTATACGTACAATTGCCCATTGGACCCTTTTAGTTTCTTTATATCACATGAATGCTTAGAATAAAGAAAGAATTGGGCTTGAAACCTCTCCAAGCACCAAACATTTATGAGTAGACTGCAATTGTCATACTTACCTGGAAATAAATCAGCAGTAAATAACCCAAGGTTCTTGGTGATGTTTATTTTTGACTTTTATATCCTGATCCTATTCTTGCTTATTCAGACATATCTGCTCAACTGGCTGTATTTCAACATAAATGTGTATAGACTTTCAGTCTTTCCTATGAGCTGGAACTGCTACAGCTGACCAATTAACATTATTGGTCTTGCGAGTTTCAATGTATTGCAGAAGTGAAAATGGAAAATTCTATTATTAGGATTTACAAGTGGGGCACCTGCAAAGCCTTGCAGGGGGCATCTCATCCCCCCCATCCTCTTTTCCTTCCATAGTTGCCCCTATAACTTCTCCCCCTTTCCTTGCTTCCTTCTCTCCTTCCCACCCACCTTTGTCTGCCCTGTCTTCACCTTTCCCCTCCCTCCCAGCAGCCTCTCTATGGCCCAGTTGCATGGTGGAGAATCTGGAAGGACTTGTGGGGGGTACTTTAATAATAATAATTGCACTTATAAACTATACTTCTAGACAGCTTAATGCCCCACTTAGAGCAATGAACAAAGTCAATATTATTATCCCCACAATACAGCCGGGGAGCTGGGGCTAAGAGGAGTGGCTTACCCAAGGCCACCTGCGGAGCTCATGGCAGTAGTAGGATTTGAACCAATAGAGTACTGATTCGCAGCCCAACCCTTAAACACTACGCTGCAGCCCCTTTCCCACACATTTTCTCTTTCCCTCCTCTTGGCAGCCTCCATATGCTGACTTTTCCGTATGTCCTTCTCTCCTTCAAACCCACTAAACAACTTAAATTTTCTATCTGTCCCGCCATCTTCATCGGTAGTTATTAATTTTATTCATTTATATACTGCTTTTCTCCACAGTGGGGACCCAAAGCAGCTTAAATCATTCTCCTTGCCTCTATTTTATCCTCACAACAACCCTGAGAGGTAGGCTAGGATGAGAGTTCCTGGATCAAAATGACCCAGTGTGCTTCCACAGCAGTGGTGATTCGACCTGGGTCTTGGAGATCCTACTCTGACACTTTTAACTACTCTGCACTGGCTTTTGGGCGGGAGTGGTGGTGGTGCTGTTGAATAGTCTTGTGGTATCAAGTTGCCTGGTGGTTGTTTCTGGGCCTGGTCCCGGTGAGTCCTCCCTCAAAGGTCAAAACAGCCTCCTCTCTACAGTTTACTGACCAAACTGTTATGATTGCATAGCAACCACCACTGGGAGCATCTGGTTAAAGCTACAGGCACTCCTTGTATTATTTTGTGTCCCCCCCTTTTATTTTTTAGATTTCAGTTTTTTTCTGCAAACCTGGAGCATTTTTCAGATGTGTAGGAAGACCTGTCTTTTCTGTTCATGGCTCCAATCTCCAGATTTAAGTATACACAGATTCGGGTCACTTGGCTACTAGTATATAAGATTAAGGGAAAAAACTGGAAGTAAATGAACATTCCCATTATATAAACACATAATATGGTTTTATCTAGAATACAGTTGTGATTGCACATCTCAGCCAGGATATTGCAGAAATGAAAAGGGTACAGAAGAGATCACACAGAGATTGAAACATCTTCCTTACAAATGCTAGAGATATTAGACAAAATGATCAGAAATGGGTTTGAGCATGATGTTTTTAAATGTATGGAGTCAGAGAAATGTGGAGTCATCTGATGAAATTGGCAGTATGTTCAGGAAAGACTCATGGAGGTACTTACAGTAACACAGTTGACTTGTAGACTTTGTCACCCTAAGATGTGATTGCTTAGATGGCTAAGGTATCAATCAATAGCTATTTGCCATGATAGCTAAATGGAACCTCAATGGCATATAATTTATACAAAAGGCTGGAGTGGCTGCTTGTGAACTTCCGGGGGTAGGAGACTAAGCAAAACACTGATGCAAGCGAGTTAGACCTTTGTCTAACGTGACACAAATGTTCCTTGCAAAAACATCTTTTTAAAAATCCATTTGTCATATGGCTCACTAGCTATTTGCAAGGGCGGAGCAGATTCAGCAATTACTGTTTGATATTGTGCCTTAGATAATTTTACTGTAAGGATCAGTAAAATGTTCCATTTGCTAACGTGCTTTTAAATTCACGCATGCTTTTCCAATTGACAAGAGCTTGTTTCATAAACAGTAATGATTTTATTTCTTCTATTTATTTTTCATTATTTATTACTGTTGCATTCCTCCATAAAGCTCAGAACATTTTAAACCAAGATTGAGAAATAGTGACTTGCATAAGGACACTTAAGCAGCGTCATCCTGAGCAGAGTCATACCTTTCTACGACCACTGACTTCATGGCAATGAGCTTCCAATAGACTAGTGATTTGAATGTGACTCTTGCAGGGCTTTGCCAGGAGCACCCGCCATGTCAGACAACCCCCCCCCCCAGTGCCCTCTCTGGAAACCATCTAGATCAATTAACCTCCAATGGCAGACCACCACACTAATGTTTTCCCTTGTTGTAATCCTGTTTATTGTTCTACACAGGATGGTAACAGGAGAAAAAGGGACTTCCATAACAATTTTGAGTACTGATGACCTGAGAATTCTGATTTCCATAGCTAGAGAATAAACTCCTCAGTTGCGAATTTCCTTTTGGCCAAGCTTGAAATCTGGGCCATTTTATTCCAGCATAGAAATAAGACTTCCCTCCTCAGTATATATTAACCAAGATATCACAGATTATCTGCATAACAGTGCACTTGAGTTTATATAGCTTGCACCATCAAGAAGGGCTTGGCAGAGTGATTTGATTTAATCAGGGAGGAGTGATTCAATCAGGGAGGAGGTAGCTGACCTGGCACCTATAACAGAGACCTGAGTAGGTGAACAGGGAAGTTAGGCTCTCCCAGTTATGCTTACCTGGGTACTTGGTTCAGCATCAGGGTAGATGTGAAGGCTTGGGGGGCGGGCCGTGGTCGATAGGAATTCCATCTCTCTCTCCAGGTATGTTGTTCATCCGATGACTAGTTTCAAGTGTATGAACCTTGTGTTGGCTAATAGGGACAGATTGGGGATTCTGGTGGTGGACCACCCACCCTGCAACCCATCAGTCTATTTGAGCTGACAGAGGTGGTCTTGGATGTGATGTTGGAATCCCCCAGGCGGCCCTGGGGAACTTCCACTTACATGCTGAGGGCACCCAACCTGATGTGGCTCAGGATTTCATGGTCACCATGACAACCATGGGACTGTCCCAACATGTTAGTGGCCCAACACATGTGGCAGGGCATGTTCTATAGAGGTGGTCTTTCGGGCTGGATATGAAGATGGTGCTCTGAGTGTGACGGACCTTGATTCAGTCCCTTTGTCATGGTCAGATCACCATGATTTCGACTTACAGTGGCTTTTTCTCTCTGCAAGGGTGAAGGACCCATTAAGATGGTCTGCCATTGGAGGTTAATTGATTTAGATGGTTTCCAGAGGGCACTAGGGGGTTTTCTGTCTGACATGGCGGGTGCTCCTGGCAAAGCCCTGCCCACTCTGTGAAATACAGAAATGACCTGGGCAGTTGACATGATTGCTCCTAAGTGCCCTCTGTTATAGAGTTCATACAGCACCGTGGTATATCCCAGAGCTGAGAGCGATGAAACAATGTAGCAGACAGCTGGAGTGCAGATGGATGAAAACTCCCAGTGAATGCAAGGAAACCCTGGTATATGTTTACAATCGGGAATATTCTGAGGCAATGAGGGTGGCAAAGAAACAGTATCTAAATACCTCTATTCAACCCTCTCAATGCCACCTAGTAGAGCTTTTCAAGGTTGTCCAGGGCTTACTAGACTGGACCCAAGGACACTTTGGAACCATCTTTGGCCCACTGAAATCTACTTGCTAAGCACAGGGAAAAATTTGCCAGATTTGCAGGGACTTTCAACTCCAGAGTAGACATGGGCACGAACAGCATTATGAACACAAAAAAGCCAACGAACAGCCTGTTCAGCTGTTCGCGAACAGACTGTTCACGAGGCCCGATTCCAACAGAACAAGTGGTCATTGGAAGCCTCGTTCATTGCTGTTTGGGTAGCTCTTCCTCAAGCCAGACAGTCCGGCACCTGCTGCAATCAATTCCCATGGCAACTGACACAGGGATTGTCTGAACTCCTGCTGTTGCCCTGGAAACCAAGAATCAAAGAGTTTAAATGCCCCTTTCCGTGCCGCTGTGGCACGGAAAGGGGGATTTAAACCCGTGAATCAGCTGCTTGTCAGGGGCTTCCCCAGACTAGTGACTGGCTGCCCCTCTCCTGGTGCGAGATATGGAGAATCTCCCCACCCCTCTTAGCACTGGGAGAGCTGGCACCGCGTGGCTTCTTCTGCCCGGTGCAAGAGGGCCAGGGAGAATCTCCCTGAACCGCTTGCAGGGGGCAGAAGTGGCCCCGGGGTGCCGGCCCTGCTGGGTGCAAGCAGGCCAGGGAGAATCTCCCTGGCCCCCTCACGCGGGGCAGATGCGGTGCCACAGAGCCAGCTGTCTTGCTGAGTGCAAGTGGGCCAGGGAGAATCTCCCTGGCCCGCTCACACGGGGAGCAGCAGCTCCGGGGTGCCAGCCCTGCCAGGTGCGAGTGAATCAAGGAGAATCGCCCTGGCCTGCTTGCACAGGGCAGATGCGGTGCCGTGGCACCAGCCCCGCCAGGTGCGAGTGGACCAGGGAGAATCTCCCTGGCCTGCTTGCACGGGGCTGAAGTGGCCCGGGGCGCCGGCCCTGCTGGTGCGAGTGGGCCAGGGAGAATCACCCTGACCTGCTCGCATGGGGCAGAAGCGGTGCCGCAGAGCTGGCCATGCCTGGTGTGAGTGGGCCAGGGAGAATCTCCCTGCCCAGCTCGCACTGGGAATAAGCCTGGCAGCGCTGGGGTGGGTGGGGGCTGTGGTTGTTTAAAGGGCCCTGCCGCTTGCAAGTGGCAGGACAGGTCCCTTTAAACTATCAGCTGGCAGGAGGCAGGGAGGAATCCCCCCTGCCGCCTGCCAGCTGATAGTTTAAAGGGATCTTTAAAGGGCCAGGTAAGTGGATTAGGGGGGAGATGGGGCTAAGTGGGGGGGGTTGGGGGCTGCAGGCCCCCATGAACAACTAACAACGAACATGTTCGGGACAGCATCATGTTCAGCATTGTTCGTTGTTTGTGGGCGGCAACGAACGACAAACAGAGTGTTTGAATTTTTCCCCCGTTCGTGGTCGTCTACTCCAGAGTTACAATAGTTGCATCAGTGGAGCTATCTAGAGCACAGCCTTGTACTTATTGGATGAGTTTCAGTTGGTACAGCTCAAGGATGGAGACAAGGTGTTTGGACAGGTTCATGCAACCAATTTGGTGTAGTGGTTAAGAGTGGCAGGACTCTAATCTGGAGAACTGGGTCTGATTCCCCACTCCTCCGCTTGAAGCCAGCTGGGTGACCTTGCATCAGTCACAGCTCTCTCACCCTCACCCACCACACAGGGTGATTGTTGTGGGGATAGTAATATACTTTGTAAACTGCTCTGAGTGGGTGTGAAGTTGTCCTGAAGGGCAATATATACACTGAATATTATTATTCAGCACAGTGGATTTTTCAGCAGGGTGTTTCTCAAGGGTCTGTTTTGTCCCTCATGCTATTTAACATCTGTATGAAACTGCTGAGTGGGGTCATCTGAAGTTTGGAGTGCGTTACCATCAGTATGATGACACGCAGCTATATTTCTCCTTTTCATTCTAGGCACGTGAGGCTATGAATGTGCTAAACTGGTGTCTGGCTACGATAATGGATGAGGGCTAACAAACTGAAACTCAATCCAGACAAGACTGAGATGCTGTTAGTAGGTCATTCCCTTGACTGGATTGGGGAAGGGGGTGTTCAACCTGTTCTAGACAAGGTCGCGCTCCCCCTGAAGAAGCGGGTTCGTGGCCGGGGGTGCTTCTTGATCTATCTCTGTCACTTGAGGCTCAGGTGGCATCAGAGGCTCGGTTGGTGGCCCAGTTGCGCCCCTATCTGGACATGGCTAGCCTGGTTTCAGTAATCTGTTCTGGTATTCTCCAGATTGGATTACTGCAACGCACTCTACTTGAGGCTGCCCTTGAAGACAGTTCAGAAGCTACAGCTGGTGCAAAATGCAGCAACCAAATAACTGGGACCTGTAGGCCCAAACACAGAAGACCGATTCTGGCCTACCTGCATTGGTTGCCTGTATGTTTCCTGTCCCAATTCAAGGTGTTGGTTTTAACCTACAAAACCCTGTATTGCTTGGGACCACAATACCTGTTGGCGGCTCTCCCAGCCTCAGTCTACCCAGACACTGCACTCAGCCTCTGGGTGCCATCTCAAGAGGCTTGGAGGGTGGCAACTAGAGGGAGTGTCTTTTCAGTGGTGCCCCCCCCATCTTTGGAACAATCTCCCTGTTGCGGTCTGCTTGGTGCCTAATCTGCCATCTTTTCGGCACCAGGTTAAGACATACCTCTTTATAGAGACCTTTGAAGATCTCCTTGGTCATTCAGGGGTCCATTATGTTAAGCTTGATGCCTCTATCAATGGTTCTTAACTGTTTCTACTGTTTTAATGTTCTCCTGTTGTTTTATATTATTATTTATTTTAAGATCTATTTATTGTATTTTGTTTTATATGTTGTAAACCGCCTAGAGAACTTTGGCTTTTGGTGGTATAGAAATGAAATAATAATAATAATCTGATAGCACCCACTAAACCTATGCACCTTTTTGTAGTGGTTGGCTTTCAAGAAAAATCAGATTTCAGAACCCATGGAACGATCTTTAACACAGAAATGGTCAAACACTACCATGTTAAACTAAGGAAATGTCACTTTGGAAACAGTGCCTGAAGCCTCCTCTGTCTAGGCAACAAAATCAATATAACAGCATTTTCCTTAGAAGCACAAAGAGAAGATCAAATATATTGGTATGCATGTCAGAAGTGATGGAGAATAGCACGAGAGAGAGACAAATTGAGGGCCTGGAACCCTCCACAGATATTAACACAAAAACATGTTTTGTCTCTCTTTTAGTCATAGAAAGGCCCTTGATAGTTAAGACTATGATCAAAATCAAGACTCTAGCTATATACAGACTATTACTGGTCACATTTTATTTTAGGTATGCTGCTACTGTTTTGGATAAATCTTTGTGGCTTTCCAGTACATAAATGATTTCTCCTAGAATTGTAGGATCCTTCGTTTTGCTTAATTAAATGTTGCTGGTCAATAATAATAATTAAAAATTTAAAAAAATGTTGCTGGTCGAAGAAATTAACAGATGAATGTAACCAGGGCTTTTTTTTAGCAGGAATGCAGTGGAACGGAGTTGACACGTCTTGTACCCAGTGGTCCCACCCTTGATCTCCAGGCAGCGACCAGCTCCCCTGGAGGAAATGGCCATTTTGTAAGGGGGCCCATGTGTTTCTCCCTCATTTCCCTCTTGAGAGTTCCACCACCTTTTTCCAGTAAAAAAAGCCCTGAATGTAACTGTGTCTAATTTAATAGATCCACAGGCACAATAGTGAAAGTTCATTCCCGTAACGAAATACAATCATAATGGCCTGGGAGAGGAGCAGTGGAAGATCACTGTCCGGACCAAATCACACAAAATATTACATTCTCTTCAATCTGATTTTGAATGGAAAACAAAAGGATATAAACACAACATATTCCAGGATGTAGTGTGGACTGCATACCTTTCTCACACAAACCTCAGTAGATGCCTCAGAACAGCTACAGTCTTTTCCCTTAACCAAAATGTTTATTTTTTTGATTCTTAAACGTTCTTGTACAATCGAACAAGCAGACATTTGTGTCCTTAAAACAGGATGTGGCTCCATATCCAGTTTTGTTCTTCCTCATACAACTCATTTGTACATCTGAAAAGTTACCATTCTTAGGACATACTCTGTGCAGATCAAAGGGAAAGTAATTTTCTTGTATATTTTGTTTGTTGGAGATCTTGCAGGAGGTAAAACCATTTGTTTGCAGGAGGTAAAACTATCAATGTGACTTGCTAATAGAATTGGTAATAATGGAAATGAACTACATGCAGTGGTGGTGAACAATCCAGAAGAGTAAGATCACAATCCGTAGACAAAAAAAATAAATTGAGAACTCCTCACAGGATTAAATGCTTAGCAGCCAAACACATTTATTAGTCTTTCTTTTTCCAGGAACCCAAAAAATATTTTGTAGTTATAATGTAAGCAACTGAGTTGCACATAATACAATCATATCTTTTAAAAAAAACAAAATAAAAACAGAATAAAAACAAAAGCTGTTTAAAAGCAAAAAAAAAAACCCTTCAGAAAACGTAATATATGTATTACACCATCTCTCAATTTCAATGAAATGACGAAGACTTAATTCCTTATTACTCTTAACTTGTCACACTCCAATAAAACGTCACCCTTTTGTTGGTTTGAAATCCAGCATGAGAAATACAGTACCTGCTATGGCAAAATACACATAAATGCAACATTTCAGCTTATTTGTACATTAGTAGAGTTTAAACATTTTATTGTCTTTAAGTGAACCAGTGATTTTAAGTACCACTAAACTAAAATAAAAATAGAGAAGAGAGGGAGAAAGGGAGGGCTGCATGCCATGCAAGAGCACATAAAGTGCTGAGTTTCTGTGTCCATGTGAATCCATAAGATAGTAAATAAACTGAAATATAGTGGATATGGAAGGAAATTAAGAATAAGCTCCAGTAGGAAAAAGATATTGTGCCTTTTCCTATTTTCCACTGTCCTGCATTGTACTTCTTGGATGCCCAACAGACAAATGGATATGGGGAAATTATTTCAAGTATAAGGAAAAATACTTATAGGTATATCTTTGCAAAAAAGCCTCAATACACGTATCCACTATTATGCCTGCTTGGTGAAGGGACATTTCAGCTGTACCTTCATATTATCTATTTATGTGCAAAGTAGGAAAGCTGCCTTTTCTAATCCAGATGTTTTAGACAGGAAAAATCATTTTGCTTAACAAATAAGGCTTAGATGGAGTTAACCTATTCTTCCATTTCGTCTCAACATATTTTCTACCAATGGCTTGATCATCAGCTATGAAGCAAAGTTCACACAACTGGATGCCAACCAATGGTTAGTTTCCAGATCAGTTCTTTGTAAACATAAGCCCCTTAGGGAGCTCTGAAATTAAAGCAGCATTGCAAGTCTCTATCTAAATAGCGGAAACTAAAGTAGTTCTAAATCCCTAGCTTCACGGCTTTCCCTCCCAACACAAAAAGGTCATTTCTTTTTTAACTGGAGAATGTTAATGTATTTTCCAAAGGAAGCAGTGCAGAATTATTAGTAGAGTAACTGCAGTGTTTATTTTATATCTGTTAGGTGTCTTGCACTTCAGGATTTTTCCAGGCTGGCGGAAGGCAGAATTCAGAATGAGCACTCATATGCACAGATCCTATGAGTCCTATATAGTC
Organism: Eublepharis macularius; assembly: GCF_028583425.1. Lineage (NCBI taxonomy): Eukaryota > Metazoa > Chordata > Lepidosauria > Squamata > Eublepharidae > Eublepharis > Eublepharis macularius. The sequence goes on along the minus strand of NC_072798.1, from coordinate 39,265,698 downwards.
TCAGATTTGATCTTTAATTAGTATTCATCTAGTAGTTGTGTACAGGGATCAGAAGCAGCAGAGTTGCTTCTTGGAGAGCAAAAGATGGAAAAGATCTGGGGAGCATCCTAAGACTAAAACAATTATGGAACCAAACCTTAGGTTTTCCAAAGTCAGAATCTGAATCCTTGGATCAATATGCACATTCCTGAGATGCACATGCAAGAATAAAGAATGACCCACATTATGATCAGGATCAGAAACAGGAAAAAAATAGCAAAGGCTCCCTGACAATTGTAAGACTTTCCCCAAAACCTCTTCTTCAACCACCACCGCACAGATTTTGGGAAGGCTGTAAGGCATATTCACAAGCAGCATATATTAATGAACATCACTATGTTTCTGTGTTCTATTGGCATATAATGGCTTGTGTGTACTGGGAACTGAGGCAGCATGTTTAACACACTTAAACAGGGAACGTATCTGGCATAATGTCCCCTTTATGAAGCAGACCACTGAATAGATAATTTCAATTTACAGCCCTCATATAAAACTGTACATTGATTTTTTGTTCTTTCCCAATGGCGTGAAGAGAAAGCTGCCCCTTCCATTATAGAATAAATCTAGCTAAAAGTCAATGTCCAATTAAAAGTATGGAAAAATAGACATATTACATCCCACTTACAGATTTCTTTCATGAGATGACAAATTCTAAATATTTTCTTCTTGAAAATGCATTTATTAAAAGACATGCATTTTTATATGCTAAATGTGGAAGTCAATATGAGAATGACAAAGGGAAAGGAGATGATAAAAGTATAAATGGTTCAACTTTGACTCCTTCAAAGTTGCTGAAAACAGTTCAAATTGTGAATTTCTGATGGCTTAAAAAGAATTATAGGGTTTCCTTGCTCTCTCTACAACACCATTGGAGAGAGGCATCTTGCTATTTACATCTCCATATAATAATACTTATAAAAAGTACTTTTTCTTTGTAGCACTTTATAAAAATATTAGTTAATCCTCACAAAACCCATGTGAGGTAGGTAAGTATTATTATCCCCATTTTGCAGATGGGGAAACTGAGGCAAAGATTTACTCTTGCCTAAGGCTAAAAGAGGCTTGGATTAGGAGTTTCAGCCTCTCAATCCAGTCTTCAAATTAGTCCAAGATGCTCTTTAGAGGCAAAGTTCAGGAAGAGTATAACCTCACTAACAATGAAAAACACCACAATGTTTCTAAAAGGCTGGTTAAAGGTAAATATGCACCACGAGGTATTTTGTGAAGAGCTGAAACATTTTTAAAAGCAATCTACCCACATAGAACCCCAATAAGATCACATCTACAAGGCAAGTATGCATGTGAGAATGATCAAGTCTATTATTCATTACAGTACTGTGAACACCAACAAAAAACCTGCTGTATGAAACACTGATTTACAGGTAGGAGAAACTCTTGGCTGTGATACTGCATTCAAGATAATGCTAATGAACCAAAGCAGTTCACAGCAACCAAAGGAAATAGTCAAGGCAATGCATTGCTATTAACCCATAAAGCAACCTCTACATTCCGGAGAGAAAGATGTGAAACATTTCCTGCCTTTTACAGCAGCTTCCTGCCAGTAAAAAGAACAGTAAATCCAGAAGGCTTTTCCTGTATTTTACACTAACCATACATTTCATGGTTAGTGCTATTGCCCACCCCTATTTCATTAGTAGTAGTACTAGCCCAGATAAATTGTCTTTTTCTTGACCAATTTTGATCACCTTTGGACAATTAATAGTGTCAGTAAAGGATATATTCTACAGCAATTCCTAGTTGGTACTGGTGTTATGAGTTGCATCTATGATGGGAGCTGGTAGAAAAATTTAGGGCAAAAAGTTTGGTAATGCAAAAGGGGAGAAGCTATGGTTCAACTCTCCTGAGAACCATGGGCAGTTATAGAGAGTAAATCCCAAACAACAGTGCTTGAGGTGCCATTTCCTGAGGTTGAAGAGAGGATGGAGGAGACAATGTTGGTAAATTTTCTCCTTAGGAAAAACAGGGATATTTCGTGTCATGCTGCTGGTCCTGTTCTAACACTGCATGGCAAGAATGCATAGTCCTGCAGAACATTTAGAAGTTTCTGAAGCCAATTTTATGCCTTTTTACCCCAAATTTACCTTGCAATGAAAGAAACCAACTTGGGAAAAGACAGGTTCCCGAAAGACCTCCAGTGACATCAACTCTTTGTTCCTACACCAACATGCAAATTCAATGGACACAGAAACAGTTTCAACAGTTGAGGCAGGTGTATTTCTTCCTCCCCCAAACCCTCTCTTGCTGAATGCATAGTTTACAATTCACTTACAAGATAAAGAAGCAATGCTGACCACATATGGGACCTTTTTTTGTTTGTTTGGAAAAGAAACAACCTCTTCTTAAAGTTCAGTATCAAAATTCACATTTGCATAATAATACATTTCAAGGCCATTAGAGAGGAATGAGAGCGAAGCAAAGAAAGCTGCAGCATCTCTCCTCCCTTTGTCTTCCTGAATGGAGCTGAAGAGAGCCTGCTGGAGCTTTCATTTGGGAAGGGAGCTGAGGTGCTACAGCAGCTCTTGATTTTGTACACCTTTGATTTGATGTGGGGAGAAGAGGTGGAATATATATATGTAAGAACAGATGAAAGGAGACACTGCAGATTCCCACGTTTAGCTACAAATAGGTTAAAAGAAACAAATAATCGATTTTTAAAAAACTTCTTCCTCACCATTTCAAAAACATCTTATTTTCTTGTGTAATACCCTGTTCATTTAAATGGCAACATTAAGTGTGCTAGAAGTTATAGGGTAGAATTATTTTTTCTGTCTATTATCAATACACTAACAGAGGGCAAAAGTGTGCCTAAACCCACAAATGGCAGAAGCTACAAAATACCTTCGTTACATGCATAAATGTGTCTCAAACATCGTTTCAGTTTTCCAGTGCTTTAAAAAAAAGTTAAAGCAAGCCACATACACAAACATAATAGATACATAATACAGATACAATTTCAACCAGCAACTGAAAACTAGCCTAAATAATGTCAACTTATGCAAATTACATCCCATCCACACCTGGATACATCTGCTGCACACAACTGCATACTACGCAGCTTAGAGACCAGCCTCCAAAGACACTGTTTGTCAAAAGGTACCAGCAGGCTGGAATCTTTGCATCTGACCTTTAGAGATAATAAACTGACCATCATCTCCCCCCACCCAGTCCAAGTCTTTTTGAACTGACAATCATGTACTCACAAAGGCACATTCAGAGAAACCACATTTAACTTACTGCTTGTTTAAAACTAAAAAACAAACAAAATACCCACAAGGGAATGTTAAGCGCTTATATCCCGAATCCCATACCTACTGACTCAGCAAGAAGCATCACAACGTATCGCTTTGCAAGACCCTACTCTACCTTCAGAAGGTATATATTTCTTTAAGAAGTTAACACCTCTTTTTGCATAAATGAATTGTTTTTTTCATTTTTGGCTTACACAATTTGGAATACAGCACACCCTCACTATAAAGCTCTGTTGTAAGGCTACTCCCTAAAGTAAGGCTGCTCTACCTTGACTCCCTTTTATTTCCTTTGCCCTGTCCCCTCCCACCCAAACTGCAAAGCACTCAGCACTTTATATAATAAAGGAGGGTGAGCCAATCTGGCTGGGATAAGGGAGGAGAAGAAAAGCACTTGATATCACAACCATGCCACACAAACACAAAAATATATCCAGCGAGATAAGCAATCTTTTATAAGGAGGACCCATAGTTAAAAGTTTAATACAGAAAACATCGATTTATTTTTCCTGGTTAAAATATGGTAAAAATGAGGAATTTAGTTTTTTGAATGTATTGATTGGTACACTAAGATGAGGCAACACGCTCTTAAAAGAAACACTTCTTATTCAACACTGCCCATCTGTGCTGTTTATCTATGGGAAGTTCCCCCATCTCCCTATTTTCTTCTGTTTCACACACAGCCAACCATGTGTCAAAAAATACCCACAGGCTGCCTGGCACAAATATTTACCTTTAATAACCTGGAGTGTGCTGGCTTGTGTTAAAAGGATGGCTGTCAGGCTCAAGTAAAAACACATTTAAACTCTATGGATAAACCCCCCAGTAAAATTCTACAAGGAACTAATTCTAGCTATTACCATTAACAACTATATGTAGAGGAAACTGGCTCTTAGTTGAGGTTGATTCTTTTTATCCTTCCATGGCCATTTATATGCTGTACTGCAGAAACAAGTTTCAGGCACAATGACCACATTGTATATCACATATCTGGTGGTTTACAGTGCTCTTTAAACGTTCTCCCAGTTGTGCAGGAACTGCTTTTATCCATGAGGAGATATCATACAGTTGGTTAAATCACTTAGATAGCATGTGCCCTTTCCACAGAATCATCACTCCCACATGGCTGGAAAAATATTTAAATAGCACCTGTACTAGTCTGACTGTTGATAAGACTTTTAGTGGACCAGACCAGTCAGAGGGCTTTGTTAGAAGAACTTTGTTCTCCTTGTAGCCTAAGAGAGGCAATAATCCCTTTAATTTGCTTATTACTCATTTTAATCCCCAGTCCTCTCAGCCTTGAGCACTACAGATTCCTGGAACATTATATGTTCAACAACAGCATGACCAAATTGTGTAGATCTGATACAAAGATATTGCATTTTTGTAAAACTTCATCACAGAAGGCCTTTGAGAAAGACTGCTACAGTAGGACATTTTGCAAAGTGGCTAGTGGAATAGATTATGCAGTATTAAATTTCTGCTGCCCAAATCTTGTATAGATTAATAACCTGGAGACTTGAGGTTGCATCCAATGTTTCTCTTCCACAAATAACGGAGCCTTCTTTTGACATAAGGAGCACTGTGCTGGTAGAACACTTCTTGAGCTGGAAAAAGGTTCCATTGTTAACAGAACAGGAAAGTTGGGTCCAACCCCAATTATGGCATCAACAGTTTTATTCTGTTCATTTTCCTTCGAATAATATATTTTAGATCAATGCATACTCTAGAGAGCGTGCATCATTTGGGATTGCATTTTATTATATGCAGTTTGTTGTTGTATGTATATAAAAAAGGAACAATACTTCCCAGCTAAATGAAACTTTCCCAGAGGATAACAGTCTGTATCTTGGCAGCCATTACTAAAATAAAAAAAATCTTCAGAATGCTGGAAAATCTTAAAGGAATACTCTGAATTACGCTAAATGTAGTATTTTCATGGAATGCAGGTGTATTGGTACTTGCTTGGATAGCACCACCTCTCTTCAGTTAGGATCTTAAAAATGTGAACCTGCAACTCCCCCCGTCTGCACATATCTCTTACATAATAGAGTAACTATAATCTTGATTCCAGGGAGAAGAGTTACATGTGTGCTAGATTCCTAATCAGGACCGTGTAAAAAGGGCATTATTTGATCCTATAAGGCCTGCTACTTTTATTTTCAACTAAATTCCAATACCTGAGAACAAAATAACCCAGCTATCAAAAGCACAAGTGTACAGTACTTATGGTTTTTTCTTTTAAATACATTTGAGCATGGATGACCCCTTTTTACCTCATGTATTTTCAAAGAAAAAAACCCAGCCCCCATATCAGTACAGCAATGCCCCATTTCCTGATGTCATACACTTCTATTTTATACTCTGGTACTGAAATAAATGGCCCTAAAATGAAAAGGAGTGATGGTTCAAAGCAAAAGAAACTGATTTATACAGTACCATTAGGAAGCACAATGAAGGTATAAAATAAAGTGACAGGGCAATGCTTCTTGATGCTGTGGATGACAGAATAAACAGAAAGTCAGCATCAAAGATGTAAACCCTTGTAACACTTACCAATTCAAGTGCCTGTAACTGAAATCAAACTGGAAATTTGTTTATACTCACTAATTTATTTATAAAAAGCTGCTAGGAAAAGCATGGCCCAATTGTAAACCAGGCCCTGATATGGCTAGAAAAGCCGAGGTTAGCAGTTTAGTTTTAGATCAAATGGCAGAGGGAAAACATTGCTTTAAAGCCTTGGAGTCTTCCAGGAATATGTCATAGCTGTCTTATAGGAATGCCAGCCCCATTCAAATCAAATTTTGAACCTGACAATGTAGGTCATATTTTAAGCAGAGAAAAGAAAACAACCTGACTACATAACTGGTCTGCTACAAGGAAGAAGGGTAACATTTTTTTTCTTTAAGAATGAAACTGCTGAAGGTATACTGACAATTCTGCCAAGTCTACAATTCCCTGTGGTGCTATCTTTTTATGTAGGAAAACAAAAACAACAAAACATGTTAACATTGCCCATTAACATAGTTGTTGAAAACATTTTATTTAATTCCTGTGGTTTCTGATTCCTTCCTGAAACCATATTAAATCACTTACTGCAAATTCTTCCTTGACTTGCCTGTCCTTGTTCTTGAGTATAGTGTTATGCTTCTTGAAAATCTCTCACACTGACCAGAAAGAGCGTATCAGATACAAAGCAGAAACAGTGTTTAAAAAGCTGTGTTCCTAGCATGGTCCAATAAGACAACCAATCATTCCAGATGTCCAGAGATGGTAGGTTATCAAGATTTATTCTAATGTTTTGGTTGGGTTTTCAAACTACATGACTCAACAACTCCATTGTGCATAGGTTGAAATGTGTGAGAGGTAAAGGATGCCTTCAATGTTAGGTGACATAGTTACATATTTACTGTTAACTCTTCTTCAGCAAGTGTCAGCTAAGGCTCTTTGCCAAGTAATAGATTTGGACTGATTTTGCTAAAAATAATTCTGGGAGTCAATCAACCATAAATATTAAAATTTCTGAAAAAGCATTCATAAACAGCTGTCACTAACCTGTAACACTTAGAATCAGCCGATCATCTTTTAATGTGCACTTGATGAAAACAATGCAACATGCAGCTATAAAGTATGAGTGATGTCAAAGAGCACTGAATCACAATTCTCCCCACACTGAGATAGTATTGGTGTAAGAAAATATGATTTCACTATTTGTGGAATGCTGCGTGGGGGTTTAATTATCAGAACACCAATCAGGTAGCTGTAATAGGGGAAAACACTCATGGACGGTACTTCACACATTCTGGTAAACTACCATTTCCAAAACAAAATAAAAAATAATGCATGAAGTTGCACTTGGGGTTTTTAAGAAAAACATTTACACAGCTTTGTATGTAACCCATTGCATGAAAGACCTTTCAGGCTTTATTAGAACATGCTCAGAGCAATTGTTTAAATTTAGCAGGAAAATGGGTTTAGTCATTTCCTTGGAGTGACTGGACTGCATGTGTCCTTCTACATTTTTAGGATGCATGGGTATATTACAAAGGCACTAAAGTGGTTTGTGATTTCATTCTATCTAAAAAAAACTTCAAGCAGATTAATTCCTTCTTTCTCTGTGCTGGGAGCTAGGAGCTATCCATCACAGAACAGAGCTTTAGTAAACTAGTTCTCAAAAGATGGGAGTCCCAACAACCAACGCCTATGGCTAACTACTTTCCCTTCCTCACATCTTAAAATTTCTAGCTATGCATCTCTGGCCAAAAAAGAAAGCAAAGATCAAAATGATGATTAAAATCAACCAGTAGCCGATTTTTTTTCTCCAATGTACACTTCACTGGATTCTTCCATAGTAACTTCTCTTTCTCATTTACTATTTTAAAATGAATACAAGTTAAAACTGCTCCATTATTTGGATACAATAAAGATACTGCTTTTCTCTAGCACTTTCAACTTAAAAGCAGTTTCAAGAAACACGATCCTGTACTCCCAACCTCTTCCTCTTAACTGTGGCTTATTCATTCAAACCAAACTGCATTTTAAAATATTTTTTTATTTTGTTTTTTTTTTTTTAAAAAAAGGTGCTTGGAGGAAGATTTCATGTTAATTTTCATTGTGAAATAACTAGGTGATTATAGTTTCATTCACACACAATCCTCTTCCCCATACAACTGCACACACACTCTCGCTTGAGACTAAGCTCTACAAGTATAAATCTTCTCACAACTTGGATTTTTAAGAATATAATGACTTTTTTGTTGCTGCTATTGATTAATTTTTTGTCATCAATTTGTACTTTTGTTTAAAAATTTGATCCCGAGTTTTGTCAACAATTGAAGTTTGTGTGTATTAGATTTTGTTTTTCAAATTTTTTGCTTTTTGTAAAGAAAAAAGTTTAAACTTTTTGAAGATTCAGGAACTTGTAAAAGTTTAACACCAAAGAAACAGCCATCTATCTAGGATAAGATAAGGTTAAATAAACCATCTTCAAAAACTGGCTTCCTACCCTAGAATTCCTGAGAATGCTTGCAAATTTAAAGCAGGAAAATAAATGTTAAACACAAAAACACTGTTAAATGCTCCCAGAGTTAGTCTTCATCTTTATATATAGACATATGTGTGTGTGTGTGCGTATGTGTATGTGTGTGTACACACCCACAAACACACACACATATATGCGCACACGCACTTTTTGGTCTTTTTTTGTAAGTTTTAATTTTTTTTCCCTTTAAGCTTGTGATGGAAGAACATTTTAGCTTTTCATTTTTAAAAAATATTTCAACTCCCTCATTACGTCTTGTAAACAAGAGGGGCTCTAGCACCCGGCTTTCACCGTAGTATCATAATGAACTCAACATATCCAAAGTGCAGGCAAAGGGACCATAGGGCAGGAGAGAGTGGTAACAGTAGTGAACCAGCTTGTGTGTCAAGTCACAGACTGGAACACATAGCTGCTTAACCAGGCCATGAGGTGCTGCATGTTCTCCTAGCTCAGGGCTTTTTCTATCATTTATCCTGCATGGTTTCAACACTGAGGCCCCAGAGACAAATACAGCTGTTTTTAGGAGCAGGCATGTTTAATGGCCAGAAGGAGACCCAATTGTCAGGAACTGGGGACAAACATATTTTGTTTCAATACATGAGATTGGATGACAGGCAGAAATAAGGAGAAATGCTTTAAAAGGTCCACGTAATATGCTGCAGATGCTGAAATTTAAGTACACACACCTGTCTACATTCACCACCTGGACTTACTACATAACAAAACAAGAGGCAGATGTAAATGTAGCATTCCACTGTCTTTGTAATATTGGGATTCATCACATACAGAATCCACAAACTCTTTCTCCCTTTGGACATGAATGTAATGAATTTTGCTTAAACTGTACCTGCTGTCATTCTTTTGTTTATATACCAGATGTCACTGTAGGTAAGGGGGAGAGAAACACTTATTCTGGGATCCCATACAATATGATCTGCTACTTCCAGTATTACTTGGAGTACATAGATATTTGCTGGTACAGATATATGGCAGCACTTTGTTATTCAAACATAAGCAGAGCTAGTGAAAAGCCAGAGCTACGTTCTAACACTTCAAAGAAGAATGCCTGCATCTCCCTTCCTGTTCTTCTCCTCCCTGCCCTTCCCCAAAACTGCTTTGTGTAAAGGCAATGTTTGCTACAGCTTTCTTCACAACAAATAATTCTGTTCCCAGTGCACACACTGGCAATCTTCTGAATTAATTATAGGTCTTCCCTATCCTGCCCAGAGTACTACTACACTGATGTTTTTTTAAAAACAAAAATCAACACAAAACCTCTCTTTAAATACAGACATTAAAAAGCAACAGTACAGGGAAAAGTAAAAATAATAAAGGTGCAATACTTTATAAACAAAAGAAGTCTTTGCTAGTCATATGCCTGCCTAAGCAAACCTTAAGCAAGACATACACAGGAAAATACACAGAGAAAAAAAACACTCAAAAGTACACACTGGTTTAAGAACATTCATAAGTAAACGTTTCTGTCAGTGATGGTCTGGTGCTGTAATACACCTAGGCCTGGCACAGGTAACGCTCACCATGGAGGAAAGAGAACAAAGGTTGCTGCATGAGCTTTCACAAGGAGACAGGCCAGCAAACTACTGACATTTTAGTTTCATCACAAACAGCAGATCACTTAAGAAATACAGTTAAGCCTGGATTTTGGTGGATTTTCCACACATGGATAAGAATCTTCATATACAGACTTTACGAACAGGTACAGGATTCATTTGTTTGACAATTACAGAAGCCTCAACCATTACACTGGTCTTTGTCACAAAAAAAAGTGATGCCCTTTTCTGTCTGGTCTCCCTGTAAGGAGAAAGGCTTTGTCATAAAACATAAGCCTTCGTTCACCACTCTGTCCCCTAAACCCTCAATTGAGACATGAATACACTTATAGGCAAAACAGAATTCCCCCCAGCAAAAAAACAAAAACTGGCACCCCTCTCACCAAATCCTTAGGATATGGCAGTGTGTTGCTCTATGACAGGGTCGGAACAAGATCTATACTGCACTGAATACCCTGCTAAAATAAAAATACCACCAACTGACAGATTGTTAACACAGGCAAATTTGATTTTGCATCAGTCACAGGCACCATCATAATTAAGTTTAAGTCTAGTCAGATAGGTTGCTGACCAACAGCAATGCAGCTTTCCAAGACAAATGTGTACAACCATACATAACCATGCGCACGCACACACGCTCTCGCACAGAAACACACACACATGGGCAGTTACATGTGCCAGAGCATACTGGTATATATCAACCAGCCAATCACAAAGTGTTTTTTTCCTTTTTTGTTTTTTAAAGTGAGGCTCCGTCAAGTCTTCCCCTCCCCTCCCACCCCCAATGCTTTTGAATCCCACCCCACCCCACCCCATCCCAACATGGTAGACCTAAGGACGGAAACACACCCAGTGCAAACAAAGTTAAAAAGCTATTTTTCAGTATATATGTTTCTTAGCAACAACTTCCGTATAACATGAAAAAGTGAAAAACTAGAAACTAATTTTTTTAAATTTTTTTGTTTAGATTTAAATGGTATGTGTACTTGCTTCACATTGTCTTTCTAAGTTGGCGTTCATGATTCAAGTATTTCAAGAGTGATATGTTCTCTTTTTGGATTCATATTCCAAACGAAAAAACTGAAGTTATAAGGGAGGCAACTATGTGCTCAGACAGTCCTGTCAATGACCCACCTTTTTTCTCTCTCCATTTTCTTTTTTCCTTTTAAAATGTATTTATTGCAAGTTGAAAAAAAAGAAAAGGTCAAGTTAGTGCTGCTGCTGTTCCAAAAAAGGTCACGAGGTCAGAGTTGAAAGTTTTAAGTTCAGATTGAATCCGACCCTCCGCCTAGAAGGTCTCCAGGTAGTAAGGGAGCAGGGCTTCCCATCCTGTGGGGATCTTCTACACTTTGAACCCCCCACAAACTTGAAGAATAGCTTGGGGGGCCCCATAATGAAGCACCAGCAAGGTCACCCCCACCGCTGCTGCCACCACCGCTGCTCCACTGCCCAAGCCCTGTTGACCCACCAAAAAGATTCAAAGCAGGTCCAACTGGATCTGTCTGATTCTGTCCTGTCTCTAGAGACTGCCAGCCTGCTGCAGGTGCGCTGGGTGTTGCTGCAGGTGTAGGAGGCTGAGCTTGTGTCAGAAAGCGACTAACCTCCTCGTCTGTAGCAAACTCAGCCAGGATGGTAGTGTTTCCCAAAACGCACCTACAGAAAAATAATGAGACAAAGTGAAGAGAAATAAAAAGTTAACAAAAACAAATCCAAGCATCCTGAGCAGAATTAAAGGTTTGAAAAGGGTGCTGAAAAATCTACATAATGGAGAAAAATCCATGTTCATCCACTGATGTATTTAAGATGAGGGCAGACAGTTCCAATCATTTTGTTAGACATTTAGGCATTTTTTAGACATCTAAGCATATTTTTTGCAATTCTCTCTAGTTTGGAATTGGCATACAAGTGAAACATTTGAGAATGTATCATCTAAAACTGGTTACAATGCCAGCACGGTGTAAGGGATAGAGTGTCCCTATTGGGGAGAAAGGAGGGAGTATAAATGAAGTAAAAAAATTACAACAATAATCCTAGAACCAGAATACTTCGCTGAACTTAGCATACCTTCTCACTTACAGGTATTGTGTAACAACAATGTTGGATTTCTATACCACCCTTCAGGACAACCTAATGCCCACTCAGAGCGATTTAAAAGTGTGTTATTATTATTACAACAATCATCCTGTGAGGTGAGTGGGGCTGAGAGAGCTCCAAAGAGCTGTGACTGATTCAAGGTCACCCAGCTGGCTTCAGGCAGAGGAGTGCAGATTCAAACCTGGTTCTCCAAATTACAGTCCTGCTGCTCTTAACCACTACACAAAACTGGTTCTGGAAGTGCCCCACAAGATCAGACTAAGAGTTTATCTGGTTCAGCATATTATGTCAGTAACTAGGCAGATGCTTTCTGGAAACATGCAAGAAGGGAATGAAATAAACTGTCCTCTCCCATTCTTTGACCCACTGTAAGTACATTTGAAGAGGGAAATGCAACTTAGTTATCCTAGCAAATATTAGCAGTCAGACTTATCCTCCATATGAGTGTCTAATTACTCTTTAAAGCCTGTAAATCAATGGCCACTGCTACAACTATATCAATACATTCCAAAACTTAATTATACAGCATGTGAACGACTTTATTTTGTGTGACGACTTGTTTTTTCCATATCATTCTTAATTTATGGTTGTTATGGGTTTTCCAGGCTGTATTGCCGTGGTCTTGGCATTGTAGTTCCTGACGTTCCTGACTGTGACACTGAGAGATCTCTGTCTTTTGGTGCTACACCTCTGAAGATGCCAGCCACAGCTGCTGGCGGAACGTCAGGAACTACAATGCCAAGACCACGGCAATACAGCCGGGAAAACCCACAACAACCATCGTTCTCCGGCCGTGAAAGCCTTCGACAATACATTCTTAATTTAATTTTATAAACCTCTAGCATATCCTCTTTGGTAATCACTTTTCTAACTATGAAGGTCCAAGTAATTTAGCTTTTCTTCACAGCAAAGGTGAGCCTCTTTACAACTTCTGTTCATGTGTTTTGGGCCTTTTCTATCATTTCAATGTCATGTCATGTTTGACATGGGATTACCAGACCCTGTACACAGAATTCCGAATCTAGTTGCACTGTAAGACTTACAAGGGCAGTATGACACTGCCCGTTTTATTTTCCACTCTTCCCAATAATTCGTAATCTCTTTCCTAGGCAGTCACAGCCAATTTAGATCTTGTGTGTGTGTGTGTGTGTGTGTGAGAGAGAGAGAGAAAGAGAGAGAGAGAGAAAGAGAGAGAGAGAGAAAGAGAGAAAAAGAAAGAGAGAAGTTCAGGTCTGCTATGGCTGCAATATAAGATCAGTTTAATCAGACTCTATGAAAAAAGATCTTCATAAAGAACTAACACATACATTTGAAAGTCAGTTGTATTTAGAGCACAAAGAGGAAAAAACACATTACTCACATGTGCAGTGCAGTCTGGGCCTTGGCTGCCTCCTGCTTGGTGCTGTATCGGATAAGAGCGGTGCCTTGGGTCAAGTTCAGATGGAATGTCAGGAGTGGACCATGCTGCATGCAGATGGTCCTCAAGGTTGACCCATCAATCTTGGAAAGAAAGGGAAAGACAAATGGAAGGGTTTTTTTTAATGCATGGTTTCTGAAATCATGTGACTATAACTGTAAACTTATGGCTCATACATAGTCATATCAGGCAATATATTGTAAATTCCATAAGAAAATAAATATGAACTCATGAATGTACTGAGAAGGACTATGTCGCAAGCCTCATAACTGTAATTTCCTCTTTATTTCTTTGTAAAGCACACTGTTAATTAAGTTATTTGCCAAGATTTTTCTTTAGAACCTGATCTAACCACATCTTTCCCTAGTATCTTAGTCAATGGTAGGATCTGTGCCCCTGCCAACTTTTCCAACATGACTCATGACATAAATTGATCCTCTGTGGCAAGAGGCAGTTGATGCTGGTCAACGTTTTATCTGTTGATGAGGGGTCAGTTTATTTTCAGCTAATTAGTTTACAATGAATAGTAGCAAATTCAGCACAACAAACAATTTGATTCACAGCCCCAAAGTTTAATGCTAGAATGTTCCTTTGGACAAAAGATTCCTTTCATACTAGTACTGCTATGCTATGCATTTAACTTACATTTATTTTGTGGGTTTTTTAAAAACTAAATTATTTATAGTTAACCGTACACTTTGATTACCATGTTAATATTTTTCTATTTTGCAACACTTCAGCTGCACACTGCCCTACTAGGTATCAGCCATAGTTATCAGCTTTATGCTACATGCCAACAGGAATTTACAGGCATGTTTCATAAATCCCACTCTGTGCATTTGGGTTCTCTCTCACTCATACACGTACACAGTGTTTAACCTTTGTAAACCCCGTATCTCAGATCATAAATAATGCAAGGCAAAATGAAAGCTCAACCACCACCGAGACTATTGTGACTGGTTAGAGCAACAGAAAAAACTCCTAGGTAGAAAATGCAAGAGTGTGGTGCCCTGTTCCTCCAACAATTAGGTGCAGATCAGTGCATCCATTAGAAAAGGGGTTGAGTATAGAATTTTAGGACACAGGAAAGGAGCCACTACTCAAGTGCATGGAATACAACCCCAAGCCCACTCATCATTCAGGTATCACCTTAATTACTTATGTTTACAGCAGCTGAGCTATGGCACCTGGTACCTGCTTTCATTTTCTCTGAACTCTGAGAAACGGGGAAACTATCTGCTTTTCTTAGGATGACTATTGAATTCTAGAACAGTGACTGGGTTCATTACCCACTTGCCCTAGATAGTGCTTCGAGGTGGAGGCAAAAAACCTGTAGCTTCCATGTAAATTGGTATGAAAAAGAACTGGAGGGTGAGTTTTTTCTACTTTTTTGTCCATACCTGAAGAAGGTCATTTGGGGCAGCCTGAATCACTGTATTCTAGAGAACCTTTTAGGATCTTGCATCAGTTACAGCTTCTTGAAGCTCTCTCATCCCTACCCACCTCACAGGGTGATTGTTGCAAGGATAGTAATAACACACTTTGTAAATGACTCTGAGTGGGCATTAAGTTGTTCTGAAGGGCGGTATATAAACCAAATGTTATTATTATTATACCTCAGCAACAAAACACTTCTTAGGGGAGATCCATAAACATTGACTTCTTCAGAGGTAAAATTAAGTCCAAACCCATGTGTCTTCCAGGCAGGATATAACCAGAGAGATTTTAGGCTGAGAGCCAGTTTGGTGTAGTGGTTAAGAGCACGGGACTCTAATCTGGAGAGCCAGGTTTGATTCCCCACTCCTCCACTTGAAGTCAGCTGGGTGATCTTGGGCTAGTCACGACTCTCTAGAGCTCTCTCAGTCCCACCCACCTCACAGGGTGTTCGTTGTGGAGATAAAAATGATATACTTTGTAAACTGCTCTGAGTGGGCATTAGGTTGTCCTGAAGGGTGGTATATAAATCAAATGTTTTTTTTTAAAAAAAGGTGCTCCCTATGCAGGACTTTTAAATTGATTGCTTTTTTATAGCAACAACTTAGGGATATGTTAACAGCTAATTCTGAAGGTTCATAATATAAATATTTGTATAAATTGAACTTTTGCAAAGAATAATATATTAACATTAGACTCCAAATATGCTAAGTTCAATATGTAAATGCTTAAAATTGAGATTTCCAGCTTTTTCACAGCCAACTGTCTCATGAAAAGGATCATAAGAGGCACCCTGCTGGATTCGACCAGTGATCCATTTAGTCAATCATATTGTTTTAAATAGTGGCTGACCAATCTCCTGGAAACACCAGCAAACTAGGCACAGAAGCCAAGGCCTCCCTGATCTTGCCTTCTTCAGCCTGTGCATGTGGAGCTTTCTTTTAGCAAACTATTCTATGAACTATCAATCACAGAATAGTATGTTTTCTTTTTACTGACCAAATTCTGTTTTCAGGAACTACTGAAATAAATACAATTTCTCTGAAATTCATAAACAAAGACATCCTTTAAACCACAGTTGAATTAAAATTGCCACCCACCCCACACCCCACGGTGGGAGGCACAACCTGTCATTCAGGCTAAAGAGAAAATATTTAAAGATCCCAATATACTTTGCTGGGGAATAATTTTAATTACGTTTAGTATTTGGACGTGATGCTATTGATAACAGAATATGATAACAGAAATGAAAAAGAATTTCTTTTCTGAATGGAGAGATGCTAAGACACAAATGTTAGAGAAGCTTTACTAGGCCGTGCTTTTGGCATCAGTGCTGGAAACATTCTGTGGTTTCACCTTGGAAACAGAGGAGAAAACTGGCAGTTCTGCCTCGCTTTGACAGTGTCCTGAAGAAGCTAGAGTCTTGGGTGATAATCACTTATGTTTTGGGTCTACACAACTGTTCATTTTCACTTAAGGCAAAAATGTCTTACAATTTATTTGAGAAATTAAGAAGGTACTAAGCGGAAACTGAGATACTGCAGTTAAGAGCAGGTACCTTATACTTGCCACACCAATCCACCTGCGTGATTACATCGGTAAACACAAAATCATTTATTATGAACAATTTAGAATTCCAGTTTCAGTAAAGAAGAACAGAAAAAGCCCTAACGTATTTGTTCTATGAAGCTTAATATTTCCATCAACTTTAGGAAGCAAAGACGGAAATACCTGTGGAGTGAGATTGTGAAGAACCAGCCAGTAGCTAGGGCGAACTGATCCACCATCACTCCAGGTAGAGGCTGCAAATTGTTAAACAGCAAAGGTAATAGTATTATGAGAAACTGCCACCTAAATTTTGACAATTATCTGTGTTTACAATTGGCTGAGACCCACAACTTTATTTTAAACACAAAAACATAAGTTCTCAGCTTTAGAGAAATTATTTCACTCAACACATTTAGCATGACCATTATCTATTCAGACTACTCTTCAACAATATAATACACAATCTTCATCTATTATGCTTTCAAAGACCCTTGCAATAGCATTTAGAACATTTCACTTTATTCCCCAGCAACATCTGAGAAACATTCAAGATAACAAAAGTCCATTTACGAAGGGGAAATGCTTTCTTTGTTAAGCAAACAGTTTCTTTAGTGACTGTTTCATCATATCCACACTACTAACTTAGAGGAACACACCCCATGGCCAAATAATGACACCACTAAGAGATTATTCTCACCAGAGGCAAGCCTTGAATCCTGTGCCCCCCACCCCCTGACTGAGCGAGGTGCTGTGCTGCTCCAGGGAGAGGATGGTTTGGGATTACTCAGACCAGGAGGTGGGCGGGGCAGCCCTGTAGTGTTTCTTGAGGAAATATGGTTTTTCCACATCTTGTTGGAGAGATGAGTGGGATTGGGTCCTATGGGATCTGGGGACCATGTTGATTTGTAATCACTGAACTTTGCTAAGATAAAGATAAGGAAAAGAGTCATTAGAGCCAGTTAATACACATAAAACAAATTACATCATTATTTCCTTTTTGTTATAGTGTATCTGTAACAAATAATTTTCATTCCCACCCTAAAAACACCTCACAAGCCAAAAAGGAAAAATAGATCAGATTATATGAAGTGCCCAGGGATGAAAGCATGTTGTACAGAGCCACTATACAGGTAAAAGCATGAATCTTTGGATCATTTCACAAAGGTAAACTGAAGAGACTACACCAGGAGCTCCCAAACTTTTTGAGTACGTAAGCACCTTTGGAATGTTGCGATAAGGAGAGAGAAAGAGACGGGGGAATAAAAAGAAGGAAAGCCTGAAGGGGAAATAGAACTACCCAATGATTAAGGAAAGTCTGGGTGCTATTGAATCCTCCTGATCCTATAGTGGCCGTGGCAGCAATTGCACTGGAAAGCCATTGAGAGCAGCTAACAAGCCCTGCCTTACAATGGCCCTGCCCACTTTCTAAAAAGCTTGGGAGAAAGTCAGAGGAAATAGTGGTAGGCATCACAGCACTCAAAGGTACCCCAGCTTACATACATTGCAATGCTCAAGAAAGATACTAGCAAAGGCAAGACTCAAAGTTCCAGGCATTGTAGATAGGGGTGTGCAGTTTGGTTCAGAATTCGGATTAAAATAGTGAATTTTGAGTGAATCAGTGAAATCCAGGTATTCCGAATCAGAAAAAGGTATTCCGAATTTTAACCAAATTGGGTGAAATTCATTTTTCAATGAAACCACCAAATTTAGAGAGAACCTACTCCTCCTCTAAAGACCCCCTCCAAGTTTCATTAAGATTGGACCCCAAAGGCCAATTTTATGGGCCCCCAAAGGAAGTGCCCCCATCCAATCTCCCTTATTCCCTATGAGGAAAAAATATCTGGGGGCTATGTGGGGGGCTGGAGGTGACATTTTTTTGAGAAAACGCCAAATTTGTAGGGGACCTACTCCTGACTGTCCTCTAAAGACCCCACCACCACCACCAAATTTCAGGAAGATTGGACCCTGGAGTCCAATTCTATGGGCCCTGAACAAGGTGTCCCTAGCTACTCCATTGTTTCCTATGGGGAAAAAAGGCAAAGGCATTCCTTTGCTTCAGTTGGCTTCTATTGCTCTAAGTTGCAACAGTGCCCCTTGCTTCAATTTGGTTTGGGTGGAATGAATGTGATTCTCTGGTTCTGGGGGATTCCAATCCCTTAATTTAGTTTGGTTCTATTGGGCTTTCTCTGGGATGAACTCAGCTTGCATTTGGGAGTGTGCCTTGTGCATGGCAGCCTTACCCAGTGTGTTTCTGCAGCGGGAGTCAGCACTGACTGATATGGCCAGAGTCAGTGCTTTACATCTCTCAACTTTCAACTTCATGCACAAGCTTGGCTTCTCTTCTAGTGATATGAGAAATATTAATTTCTGGTACTCCTGGAATCTCTGCACCCTATTAACTTCATAATACATGATCTGTGTTCTACAAAACTATCTTTGTCTCAAGCAAATCATTACAAAACATATTGTTAGAAAAAAATTAAGAAGTCAAATTGGGTTAGCATATGTTCTACTAAGTGAACCTCTTCATTAATTCATTGTCATGTGTACACCGTGTAGCACTTAATTCAGTAACTTCATCACCCTAAATAGAAGCTGACATACCTGAAGTGCTATGAACATTTGTGAAGGAATTGTCAGAGGCACTGTAGGGCCAGGCACCAGGTGAAGGCAGCGAGGTGTTGAGGGAAGAATTAGACCCTGTAATAAAGCAAGGGAAGGAAAAAAAACACTAGTTATGAAAGGTAGCCATCAAATCTGAAAAAAAATCCTAACTACAAACATGCCATAGATATTATATGTTATGTATTTATTTTAAAATCTTTTATCCCACCGTCCCCCTAAAAATTACTCAAGGCAACTTACAGCTTTTAAAATTCACATGACATTATATTAAAAACAATACATAGTCCCTAACAGCTAGAGGAAAGCAAAAAAGCTAACCTTCTAAATAACTAAATGCCCTCCTGAATAAATTAGTCATACTTTATTTCCTAAAAATCAAGAGGATTTGATTAACAAACTCTGGAAAGCTGTTCCATAACTTAGGGGTAGCCGTAATGAAAGCTGCAGAGCAGGCAGCAGCTGTTTTAAGAAATCTATGGGTAGGAACAGTTTAAAAGACCCTGCAGAGATAAGTCATGCTGCCACACAGGTTTGAATAGGGGGAAACAGTCCTTCAAGTATGTAGGTTCTAGATTGTGAAGGGCTTTAAAGGTCAAAACCACCACTCTGAATTGAACATGGACACTACTAGGTAGCACAAGTACAAAAATGGTTGGCCAGAGTTAATAATTAGGCTGCCACATTTTGGACCAGTTGTAGTTTTTGGGTTGTCTTCAAGGTTAGCCTTACAACAGTCTAGACTCAAAATTACTGCAACATGGGTCACTGTATCTTAGTCCAAAAAAGGAAGATAATTTCCATGCTAGATCTAACTGAAAAAAGCACCTTTGGTCACCATATTCACTTGTTTTCCCAACAGAAAGGTGTACGAGACTCCTCCAGACCTGGGGCAGAGTCTGGGGCTGCACCTCCCAGCTGTGGTTCCTTCTCTAGGCCTTGTTGATGGGACGGGGGGGGGGCACAGAAATCTGCTTTTCTCTCTTCAACTGGCTCTTGACTGCCTCTTCTACTCTGAGAACACAGCCATGTCCCTACTACCTGGCCTGCCTTTCCTGCCCTCTTGAAGGCCCTTCCAGGGGTCCCCACAGGGCACGGAGGACCTGCAGCTACCTGATTGCGCTCTCTTGATGTGTCCCTTTTGTTCCAGGGTCCTACATCAGTGTCACTTCACTCAGGCAGGGAAAGATCAGAGTTGGGGGCACTAACTCAAGGCGGAAGACTCTTAACCTCTTGACTAAGTCTGTTGATGAAATTCTCACCCTACTCAAAGCCAAAGCAGGCAACACAATACACTCAAGAACATCAGCTCTAACAACCACTGCTTCGATGGTTGTTGTGGGTTTTCCGGGCTGTATTGCCGTGGTCTTGGCATTGTAGTTCCTGACGTTTCGCCAGCAGCTGTGGCTGGCATCTTCAGAGGTGTAGCACCAAAAGACAGAGATCTCTCAGTGACACTCTCAGCCCGGAAAACCCACAACAACCATCGTTCTCCGGCCGTGAAAGCCTTCGACAATACAACCACTGCTTCCTTTGTGATTTAGATTAAGCATGCCCCCTTGACCACAGCATCCAGGCAATGGCCCAGCAGAGAAACAGCAGCTTCTGGAGGTTTATTTAAAATGATATAATGCTGGGTGTCATCATCATACTGATGACATTGTGTTGAGGGTTGCATAAGTAAGTACTAAAATATTTTTGGTGGTATAATATTGATTCTGGGATTAACTGAAAACGACTGCCCACACCATCCTCCCCTGTCATACCATCCAGCACAGCTGTGAAGGAGGCCAAGGAGGTATTTATTTATTGGCCAGCCAGTGCTTGGCACTATCTACAGCTAGTCACTAGTGAAGTAAATTAGCTTGGTGTTTCTGAGATATCCTCTCCCCCATCTTGGTAAAACTCAGTTACTGCCTCTTCTGCCCTTAATATCAAGAAGGTCAATAGAGATGGAATTCAACCAGAGAAAAGTTTATTTTCCAGTGAGGGAGTGTAAATAGGGAATTCCAAAATCCCCCAAGCCAGGACCCCATCAGGTCTGCCAAGTCAATTCTATCCTCTATCAGATCATTATGCAAATGGGAAATTTATTTCCTTATAGATTTAGCATTACACAGCATTAAGGTTGAGCTGATACTCTATGAGTTGATACACTTGCACCAACAGAGACTGGATGGGCAGCAAGCTAGAACATGTATTGCTGCTCACCTATCCAACACAATACTCCTTCTTATTGTCATACTGCCCTCAGGTGTGCAGGACTCCAATACGACTTGTTATCATATCAAATGGACATGCACCACCATCCCCAGTAACGCGATAGCCACCCAAGCTATCAAATATACAAAAACTCATATTTTAAGACATCCATCCATACAAAGCCCACCCCTCAAACCACATCCAATGAAATAACAGCAAACACATGCACAATATTCCAATAAAGACTGGGCACCACCTGAATGGCGATGCCAGCCAAAAGAAGCAGCCCTGATCCTAAATGTCTCCTGCACCTATTCAGAGCCATTAATATTGGCCCCCACCACTCCCACCCCACCCCGTTACTACTAAAAGTAACTCTGCTTTGTTCTCAGCTGCAGTAAGGTACAGTATTGTTACAGAAAGGAGCATTTTAAGTAAACCTGTGGTGTTGTCCCGCAGAAGTTGGTGATCAGTATCTACAATGGGGGATGTGGCTGTACCCCCCAGTACACTTCCTGGGGTCACATAGGGGTCAGATTCAGGGTCAATGTTTGGAATACCTTTCCATGGCACTCCTGGCTGAAACTCTGAAACAGAACAGCAACAATTAAATTTCCAAGAATGTTATTTTATCATAGCACATACATTCATGGTTATAGCATGTTTTCGGATATTAAAAATGTCTAGGCTTGGCACAGTGGGTTTTTAAAAAAATCAGCATTTCTAGATTTAGATCTACAGAAAGAAATGTTATGGGACGAAAACATGGAGATGGTGAAGGAATCCAAGTCACATAAGACAGTTACACCTCCTATTCTCATCACAGATCCAGAGGAGTTAGCCGTGTTAGTCTGCAGTAGCAAATATCCCACCATGCAGATTGTGTTCCTACTGTTGGAGTTTGCACTTGGCTGATCGTGGAGGGTGGCTTGATTGATTGACTTTCCCACATGCAGATGGACTGCAAGCCATAAGGAATATTATCCAGGACAAAACCGCAGCACACTTTGTACTCACTCACAATTACTTCGAATTTGGTGACAACTTATATCTACAGGTTAATGGCACAGCCATGGGCACACGCATGGCACCACAATATGCTAACATATTCATGGCAGACTTGGAGCAACGCTTCCTCAGCTCCCATCCACTGGAACCACTGCTATACTTAAGATTCCCGGATGACATCTTCATCATTTGGACCCATGGGAAGGAAGCCCTTGAGAGATTTCATCAGGACTTCAATAACTTTCACCCTACTATCAACCTTAGCCTGGACCACTCTACACAACAGGTACACTTCCTGGACACCACCGTACAACTACATAATGGACGAATAAATACCACCTTATACCGGAAACCAACAGACCGATACTCATATCTACATGCCTCCAGCTTCCACCCTAAACATACCACTCGGTCTATTGTCTACAGCCAAGCCTTACGTTACAACCGTATCTGCTCCAATGCTCTCGATCGAGACTCACACTTAAGAGATTTACAACAAGCATTTTTGAGACTACAGTACCCACCAAATGAAGTGAAGAAACAAATCAACAGGGCCAGACTAGTACCCAGAAACAGTCTGCTCCAGGACAAACCTAAAGGAATTAACAACAGAACACCACTGGTTGTCACCTATAGCTCCCAGCTCAAACCCATCCAACGTATCATCAGTGAGCTACAACCCATCCTGGAAAATGATACCTCTCTCTCAGAAGCCCTGGGTGGAAGACCTTTCCTTGCCTACAGACAGCCCCCCAATCTTAAACGACTTCTCACTTACAATCATGAATCGGCCAGCAGAGTCAACAGCACAGGTACCAGGCCCTGCAACAGACCCAGATGCCAGCTCTGCCCCTATATCTACCCAGGGAATACAATTACAGGACCCAATGGCATCAACTACACTGTCTCTGGCTCTTACAGCTGCTCATCCTCCAATCTGATATATGCCCTCATGTGCCAACAATGTCCTTCTGCTCTGTACATTGGACAAACCAGCCAACCTCTACGCAAAAGAATAAATGGACACAAATCTGACATTAGAAATGGAAACGTCCAGAAACCAGTGGGAGAACACTTCAATCTACCAGGACATTCCACCAAAGACTTAAAGGTCGCTGTGGTTCAACAGAAACCTTTCAAAAATAAAATCCAACGGGAGGCTGCTGAATTGGAATTCATATGCAAATTTGACTCTGTCAAGATGGGACTGAATAGAGACTATGAATGGTTATCACATTATCACAGGTAACAGATTTCCTTTACAGAGGCGTGGTCTGGGGGAGCCCAGTGTCGCCTGGTGTGGGCTTTCAGGGACCACAGTTCTCTTTGTCAGATGCATCTGGCAGGGAGAGCTGTGGTTATCGAAGACTTATACTACATAGGAATTGGATACTTTCCAAACAAACACGGCAAACTGACTCCACACCAAAAGGAGATGTTTACATTTACTAGCAAAGGAATGTTTGGGTTGCCTCCACGCTAAATGCATCCTGTCCGCTTGTGATATATGTCCCCTTCTTTCCCTCTCTCCCCTCCTCTTCTGTATGTGGCCAGTTTGGATCAGGCATCTGACGAAGAGAACTTGATTCTCGAAAGCTTATGCTACAATAAAATTGGTTAGTCTTAAAGGTGCTACTGGACTCTTTTTGATTATTTTCATCACAGAATCTGATCCCCCCCCTCCATCCCTTTGCAATCAAGCATTAACTAATTATTTTAAGTTATGGTAGGAAATGTAATTATGTTCAAAGGAAAGGTCTCTATGCTGATTTTGAACACAAAATCTGTACTATTGGCACAACATAAACAGCCTTGATTATGTTCCCTCCAAACTATTATATAAATTGTTCCATGAAACTAACAGAAGTCTACTGCAGAACATGTGAAGTTCTGCATGGATGGCATTCAAGACCACTATCTAGCTTTCATTTCAGACTAATTTGGCTTTCATCGTTTTGAAATGGCGACTACTTTGATGAATATACAGAAGTTCCAGAGATTAGATAGTACTTTGAACATGGGTTTGGAAGCTTCTATTTTAGAGAGCTTATGCCTTTTTAAGGCTGCAAATCTTTAGACAATGCAGCTTGTATAGATGATGCTCCATTCTCACTCCAATAAAACTAGAATTTATTTTTGGTGTGTAGCTGGGTCTCTTGCACGCAGAAAAGAGTGAAATTCTTAACAGTAATGTAAATCTGATTATACTTCTTGGCTGTTCTAGCTAGATCCATCAAGGTCCAATTCGATAAACAAACTGTAATAGCATGAGGAAGTACATCATAGTGGGATATACTAATTTTACCTCATTCACTGATTAACAGGCTACTTTGAGCAGTTGCCTACTATTCAATCAAATCTGAGTTTTGCACAACTCAACATAAAATAAGACTGGATCTGAAAAGAAAATCTCATCAATAAAATAAAGCAACAGGGTATATTTAATCAGGGCTGTATGTATAAGTGTAGAGAGATCATGGAATATGAGATCGGATGACATCTTGAGAATTTTAGCTTTCTTCAAGAAATACACACACAAGGATCAAGTTTCTAAGTTCAGTAGTGAAGATATGTAGGAACAGCACATGCCTGGTGAAATCTCTGAAGTCGGAGGGATTGCTGAATAAGATCCAGTGACTGGTAGCAGGTCTTCAGTGATCTGTATTGCTCCTTGCCAAATAAGTTATCCAATATAAGTTTAATTTACAAGACAGTGGTGAAAAGTGCCATCAAGTCATAGCTGACTTATGGCAACTCTTTCAAGGCAAGAGACTAATAGAGGTGGTTGGTTTGTCATTGCTTACCTCTGCAAACCTCATCTTCTCTGGCAGTTTCCCATTCAATTACTAACCAAGGGTGAACCTGCTTAGCTTCTGAGAGCTGACAAAATCAGGCTTGCTGCCTGGGCTATCCCAGTCAGGGTTTAATTTAGGTTAGTCACATAAGTTACACAGATCACATAATTTAACTTTCCTTGAGCATTATTTTGATTTTTAACCCCACCAAGTAGATACAGCCCTGCTTATAACTTTGTGATTGTAGTAAAGCTACAGCCTCAGACACAAGATAGACAGTTAATGACCAGAATTTCAAGCAGAACAGTGAAATTACCTGGAGGCCAACTGGCATTGCTGGATTTGTTTCCAATCTTACTTGTTGGTGGAGATTTGGCAGGTAACCAACTATCGCCACCATGACCTGTGTGGCTGCCCAGCGGGTCGCCAGGGATTATATCAAATTGGTTGTAGGGTGATCCCCCTCGAGCTTTTCCAGGGGGCACAATCGTGCCTGGAAAACATTTTGACACAGGAAAATCAGGGCAGGTACTGAAGACAGATTCATACTTTTTCGGCAGATGTACTAATTTTAAAACTCAACTGAACCCATGAAGAGCCATTTCTTCTTGTTTCCAAAAATAGCTGGATATGAAGAAAACTGATCAGTCAACCCTTGCAGCAATCACAAATCCCTCCCCGACAAAATCTGAAATAACCAAACAAGCAAGAGAAACGCTTTAAAAAAGAGAGATGGATTCCAAACATGAGGGAGGAGTAAAAATACATACTGAAGACAGGGATATATGTCAGTAGAAGGGTGGGCAGAACCAAAGCTTGACCCATAACAGAAGCACCCACACCAGCTTCTGAAGGGAGCAACATTTGTTGTCACCAAATAGTTGAAATTACAGTTTCTAGCAATTATTTCATCGCAGGTGTAAAGCAGCATTATATCAGAGCTCTGATTTCCCATTTTTAACATAATCTAGAATCTCTCACCATTTTTGTGCATATTGGCCTCTTGGGAAGCTACAGAGGGCAACCCGTCCATCATAGAAGTCCATTGTTTAAAGCGAGATTCTGATCCAGTTTCTTTCCCTCCTACCATGCCATAATCCATGCCACTGGAGCCAAAACCTGTGGAATACCACAGAATATCAGTATCATCTAAGTGTATATCTGTGATTACAGTAATGAATCAAATGAAATGAAGATACCAAATCACTTTTGTAAACAAATTTTGTTCTCTCTCCACCCTGTTCTGTGTCGATGTATCACTTTATTAAACAGTTTACAAATATCTGACATCTAGGGCTTAGTAACTACAATAACCTAAATAATATTTAGAACATAAAATACATTAGAGTATTTATTATTTATTTCATGTACATATACATATAGGACTCTCAACAAAACACTGACCCCGTATCTATTTAGCTTCAGCAACGCTGGCTACAAAACATGTATCTGAGCCACACTCAGGGACCAGGGTAGCATACTGCCACTGTGTCAAACCCTGGGACCAGTTCAGTTTACTATAGTATCTAGAGCCACATAAAAGCAACTGTTTAAAAAACACTTTTTCTCAAAAGGAAAGGCCCTTAACTTTCTCAAACTCAGCTGTCCCAGCATTTCTGAACAAAATATTACCTAAATAGCCCTTATTTTATCAGATGGACACAACTGCTCAGTTTTCAACTCCCAGCGTCTCACGCACACATGGTAAATCCATTTTGTATCATAGACACTTAGGACATGATCCACTTATTTCATGGTTGCCTCACTCAAATGGAAGAAAGAGCCCTATTCAAGTAGAACTCTACTGCCCTGACCTGGATGACTCAGGCTAGGCCGATCTCATTAGCTAAGCAGGGTCAACCCTGATTAGTACTTGGATTAGATACCATCAAGGAATCCAGGGCTGTTACACAGAGGCAGGCAATGGCAAACCACTTCTGAACATCACTTGCCTTTGAAACAGGACTGCCATAAATCCAACACTACAGCCCTGTTTCCCACCTCCATAGGGGCACATGCGTGCAGCACAATGATATGCCTGGGGAAATGGGAGATTACTTCACATATCCCCATCCAGCTCTTCTCTGACTACAATTTACATTACTCAAGTAATTTGCATTAAGCAGACTTATATGGTTCTTAAACAGAATCACAGCAATAGTGGAATCTCAGGGTCATTGTGAGGCTGGTTTATGATCTTGTACAAGTAAACTACTTATGAAATGCTATCCTACATTAATGCAGTCAGTCTTAAAATAAAGTTAGTGAGTCAGCGTAACACTGAGTAACACTCTGTAGGAAGGAAACCAAAGCTAGGCTTCTGTTCCACAAGGCAGATTCGGCAACGCGACTGCTACAAACCACAAATCCAATGTCTGATTTTTAGTGCACTGAAGTATTAACAGATTCTAGATGCACAAGAAATAAAACTAGGAAACAATTACAGCAATCTGCAGCACTTACCTGAACTGTATCCAGGAATTTGCCCTTTGGCCTGTAAATCTGAGAGGCCCACATTCAGACTACTAGGTACTATGCTGTCTAAATGTGGCTTTGGCCCAACTGGATGGGATGGAGAATGTTTCATGCCAGGCTGCCTCTGCTGCTGCTGAAGGGCACTCACCATACGAGCCAGCTACAGCCGAGGAAACAAAAAGAACAAAATAACCTTTAAAACTTGAGATACAATTATGAGCATGAACAAGTGATTACACTTCAAACAGCATGTGGTTTTAAAGGAAGCAATTGGGCTGAATAGCATCTTCCTGCTACACTGCCAGATTTCCATGCCCCCCACCAAGTACATCAGTCAGACTGAAAAATGCTATACCTGTTGCTCTTGCTGCTGGCGCACAGCTTGGGAAATCTTTCTCTGGTTCTGTAACAGCTGCTGCTGCTGCTGCTGCTGTTGCTGCTGCTGCTGGAGGAGAAGTTGACATGCCTGCAAGGCAAGTGAAGGAAAAGAAACTGGCTTATTTTAGCCACAATTCTTGCTGAAATTAACAACTCACAAACACACATTTCAGTAAATATGAAGGAAAAATAATGTGAAAGGTTTTGCTTCTAGAGGAATGCAATACTTTTCCTGTGTGTCTAAGGATACTGGAAATGGTCTTTCCATCAAGAGGATTAAATTATTATGAATAGACACAGAGAGATGTGAAGGTAGGATTAAAAAACAGAAAAATTAAAGAAAAAGTCCCTGTGACACTGAGAGATCTCTGTCTTTTTGGGGCTACACCTCTGAAGATGCCAGCCATAGCTGCTGGCGAAACGTCAGGAACTACAATGCCAAGATCACGGCAATACAGCCCGGAAAACCCACAACAACCAAAGAAAAAGTACTTTCCTCATTTTTTTAAAGGGACTTTCCCCTCACTAACTCTGATGGAAAATTTGGGGAAGCACTGAATACAACTCCTAGGAAATATTTTCTCGTTTAGAATTAGTAAAATTCTTCTTAAGGCAAGAGTTTTCACACACAAAATGTATAGCATGAAAAAGTGTGAGGACTTTCAACATTTCCAATGTAAAAACTGGCAAATTGGGGAAACACTAAAAAAAAAACCCTCCTGCAAAACATGTTTTCTTTCTGAATGAAAAAACCCTTGCCTTACAAATAATTTCATTCTTTCCAAATGTACAACATAAAAAAATCTGAAATTTTCTCAATTTTTTCCATGGAAACACTGGGAAATTTGAACGTCACTGAAAAAAGAACTCCCATAGTACAGTCATATACAATGTATTCTTTTTTTTCAATTGTTTTTAATTTAATGATTTTAAGTTATGTGTTTTATGATAATACATTATTAAAAAGTTCAGTGTTTTCAGTGTTAAAATTTTAGCTTAATCACGTTCTACGTTATGACTCTCTGAGAGTTTCTGTTCAAATAATATACCTTGTCTATTACAGAATTTGTTTTCTACTTTCAACTTTTTTTTACATATGTACGGCAGCATATGGTGCAAAAGTTTGCAACTCTTTCTCAAGTACTGGGAATACTTTCAGTTTTTCTGATAGAAAACAAAGAGCATAAATTACTGTGGGTTGAATTCTACAGAGAGTCAGCATCACTTTCTCACATACTTTGGCAGCTCAAAATGTCCCATGCCAGAAACAATATTTCAGGGGCATTTAGGGCTGCAACAAAAATGAGGGGGTGGGAGGAAGCTGAGCTCTGTGAGACCTAACAAATATGACACAAAAAAATACTCCCCTGTGTATCAAAAATATAATAACAGACTCAGGAAGGTTAGAAAAAAAGGACCACATTTGCTTACAAGCTGAAATTGGGGAATCTGTGGAAGTTGGCTCAGCATAGCAATCTGTTGAGGAGAAAGCTGGGGCCCCATATTGAAAAGACCTGGGTTCAGACCACTGTTAGGAAATTGCTTGAGCATGGAAGCAGACACCTGTAAAAAAAAAAAAAGAGTACACATTCTTCAACAAGAAACTGACAGAATTACCAAGCTATTTAGAGAGAAGTCTCCAGTCTCTACCCACAACCTTTGTGTAAAGGGGGAAGGTGTTCTCTCAGAGGAAGGGACAAAGCACTGTAACATGGAATGGTCCTGCTTCAGTGTAACCAACCCAGATACCCCCTTCCACTGATGTTAAACAAGAGGCACACCAAGTGTTAAGTCAACATTCCACAAATGTAAAAGCAGATTTTAACAATTTGAAAATGGAACATGACAAAGATGATATGGACTGAGGTATACTTCATAGACTGGAAATCATGTGACCATATGCCAATGTTACCCAAAATGTGCATTATTTATTTTAAAAAATTTATATTCAGTTATTTTAAATTGGGAGATGACTTCTAGAATAACGTGTTATATTTCAGTTGTTTGTTGCAATGTCCCTACTGGGCAGGTAGGTCAGGTAGTTTTGCTAAAGCATTATACTGAATTATGCATGAAACCTCTTGCTCCCCCACTGTGGCTTTTCAGGAAATCCATATTTAACCTCACACCTTTGTGCTAGGTAAAGACAGAGGGGGGGGGAGAAGAAAGAAGACTGCACTGCAGCACAAAGAAGAGGAAGAACCAACGTATCACCTTCTGTCACTTTGCTGCAGGGAAAGATGAGCATGAAGGTGGAGGCCAGGGCATACCAATGAAAAGATATGCCTGTTGCTTACTCATGTTTCTCTCTCTCCTATGCTGTGCGAAGAAAAGCAGAGGCTGACAGCCTAAAGGAGAGGCTGGACAGCACCTCAAAGTCTTCCACTGAGCATGCAGATCAAAAACAGAACTCAGTCCTTCTGACTCACAAAAAGGTAAGAAGAGCAACGAAATTGAGATATATACTACCAAAACTCTTCAGTGAGCACAAAACAAGAATAATTTAAATATAATTAATATTCTTCCCTGTTCTCTCTGTAGTTTATTTGAAGTTATGCTTTATATTAATCTCTTACACACAGAAAACAGAGTTGCACTTAACTGGTAACTGTTGTTCTGAATGGTCTTCTGTGCACTCCCAAACTGGGACTGCAGAAGCACGGGCCAGCCATGGAGATTTTCTGGAGATTATCAGCACCCCTCCTCTCTTTGGCACTTTCCCACCAAAAACATCACAAGATCAGGAGGAGGGGTGCTATTCCATCAATTCTCTCCATGCCACTGTCAGATACCTCCCCAGAAACTAAGATTCCAGAGAGTTCACAGTGGGGCAGGAAGGAGGGATGTGTGCCTGCACAGAAGAACACTTGATGAACAACAGAGGTAATTGCAACCCTGTTTTCATCTTCGTGGCTTCTGTGCAGTCCCACATTGGGAGAGCAGCAAGCTCACTTACTGAAGATGGGTGTGAAGCTCTCAGAGTAAGAGACTTTGGAGGACCACTTTCTCCCCAGATGCTTAGAGTCTCATTGATATTCACCCAGAAGTGCTTTTAAAAAACTGGGAGTTCTCTAAAAGTGTCCCAGCCAAAGGAGGAATACAGCAAGGAAAAAAAGCTCTCTTTTGGGGAGCTGTGCTAGGTAAAGGGCATTGAATAATCATGCACTCAAGACAGAGTGATAGCCTCAACCAACCCACAAAGGAAGAGTTGGTGAGAATACTATCAGGTCTCTCTGGGAGCCTGAATGACTAATACAACTGATAGTGTTGTGAAACATGAGGGCTATGAAACTCTATGAATGGGGGGGGGGACATTGGTTAGAAACCCACAGTGTCCTTATTCCACTGGTGGAAGTGCTGTACACTAAAAATGAAGCACCAGGGAGTGCAAAAAGTTAACAAAGAGTTTTACGCCTACTTTAAATATCTTTGGAGATCCAATAAAGAGGAAAGTTGAAATTGTTTGAGTCCCAAACACAGTCAATAGCACAAAAAAGGTCCAAGTCCTGCGACAGCCTTAGTAGAGACTCTTACACACTTAGAGATGCAACATGGGTAGTCAAGGAGCAGCAGTTGCCACTCAGTAAAAAACAAGACAAAAACAAAGCTGAGACTACTGCTATAGTGCAGGAAAAGGAGCTGACCAAAACTTCTAAAGCCATGAAAACACAAAACATCCACACCAGAATAATGAAAACATTGAAGCAGGCGTGATGGGGCCAAAGAAAGGACAGACAGTAGCACCATCAATGAACCTTGTGCTGCTAGCAGACCTAAACTAGGCTTTCCAACCTGTCCACATTAACCAATAATGAGCACTCAAAGACAGCACTCTTTTTTCAGTCTCAGGGGGAATACTGTACAGTTCAATTAACAGAAGAACAGGCAACCTCCCTTGAGAGGAGAAGGAGGGAAGACCTTGGGTCTTCTGAGCCCATAAAGCAACACAGACATAAAAAAAAATTGTAGGAAAACTGAGCAGTGGACAAAGCAGCAGACCACTGAATTCTTACTTTCTCTTGTACAGTAAATCATCAATAAGGACAGAAAAGTTAATTTAAAGGAGTCGTCAGCAAGCCCATTCTTCCCGCAGTGTTGTCTATCTACACTGAAGAATTCAGAGTCTCTGTGTGAAGTCACAGTAACAGCCACTACTTTTTTTTTTAAGTCCTAGCATGGACTAGGGCAGTCCAACTCCAGGTTAAAGGAACAGACTTGTCACACACACTACAGTTATTTGCTGTGAAACACAAAAATATCTGAAGAGTAAGCTGAACTAACAAAATCTCATAGCAAATAAACGTTAGTCCTTAGAGAGCCATTGGGATTTTGCCTTACTCTACAAAGATGCAGTATGCTATTGGAGATGTTCAATGGTCTCAATTTATAACACTCTGGCTAATACTCTTCTTGCACCAGGACAAATGTGTTTCATGCTTCCTTCAAAGGGGATGCTAAAAGGATCATAATGATCTGTTGATGAGCAGCTTAAAGGAAAAATTGCAGCAGGGGTATACTGCTTCCCACACAGGTTAACAGCTTACAGCATTCACAGTCTACAGTAACTTAAGAGAGCCAGTTTGATGTAGTGGTTAAGAGCAGCAGGAGTCTAATCTGGAGAACTGGGTTTGATTCCCCACTCTTCCACTTATTATTATTATTAATAAGAGATGAAGTGTTCTTAAATCTTTAAGCCATCGACCCAACCATGATGACCACTGGAATAAAGTATAAATTTGCTAAAGGATTGCAGCAGGGGCCCTGACAACAGACAATTCAATGAAAGTTTGTGTGTCAAATTTTTTTGTCCTGTGGTAACTTTTCTGAGTAGAAATATAAGATGTTCTTTAAAAAGATGGGTATGGAGTTTATTTAAACCCCACACCTTTCAGCCACAGCATGGACTCAAAGTGGCTATAACATTTTATACCTTTCCATTCCATATACGCAATAACCCTGCAGAGCAAGCTGAGCTGAGAGAATGCAAAGGGCCCAAGGCCACAGGCAAACCTTTCAGGCAAAATGACATTCAAATATGGATTTCCCAAATCCTAGCCCAATGCTCTAACCGTTATACCAAACTGGCTCTAATTAGAAATGGTGTCATACAGGAATTACTCTGGAGGCAGGAGGAACACAAGAACTCTCTCTTAGCAGCGGCTGCTGTAATGCTGTGGAGTCTGTTTCATATTTTATGATAGTCAAAGGATACTAAAACCTGGAGCAGTTTCAGTCCAGGTTTTACTCATGTCTGTGTCAACTGGTGGAAGGCCTGAGCTAGGCCTTGTGTTCTTTTCTTTGTTTCTGCTGAATTAAGTTACTCTGTGCTGACTAAAAGAGACCCTCTGCACATTCTTAAATGACTGCTGAATCTTACAGCAATGAGACTGAGAACCCTGAGGAGAGCCCACATCATTCCCTGGTTGGAAAATGGGAGTGTGGGCCTACGTGGAACCGACAGGGAAAAAACTGCCTTCAAAAAGCGTTGGGCTCAGAGGTGCAGGTTCATCTTCTCTGTTAAAACAGAAGCAGCTGAGGAATCCCAATCATTACACTGAGGGTTCCAGGCTGCTAAGTCAGCTGTATTAACTCCTGCCTCCAGAAACTGCACCTCGGAATCAAGGACAGCCTGGGAGTAGGAGGGATTCCTTGTCAGACAGGCACATTTCCGAAGGCCTTGGGGAAAAGCCTCCCATCCTCAGATCCCAGGACTCTTAAGTTACACCTCAAGGTGTCTCCCCCTGGAGCCCACACAGTCAAGGGAGTGGAGAGCGAGTGCCTATTCAGGCTGGCAGACAGCCAAAGTCTTTAGAAAAAAACTCTCAGCCTCCCAATGGAGAGAACTGTTAGCTACACCTCCAGGTATCTCCCTTCACAGCTGACAAAGTCAAAGAGGGGAGGGGTCTTTATCCAGGCAGGCACGCCAAAAACCTTTGGAACTGAGGGTTGTCAGGCCACATTTCCCGGCTTCTCCCTACAAAACCAAGGGGGCAGGTGCCTTTAATCAGATTGATACGCAGCTGCAGTCTTGAAGGAAGAGCTATTGTGAGGAGGATCTGACAGGCCACACCTCTGTACTTAGGCCTTGGTACTCAATGGTGCTAGAGAAGCAATCAGGCTGGCACAAAGCCACTGCCCTGCAGAAGAGCTGTTGTGGAGAGGCTCTCACAGGCCACACCTCTGGACTTAACCCTTGGTAATCAAGGGTGGTAGGGAGGGAGCTGGTGCTTTTAATAAGGCTGGCATTTTCCAGCATCTTGAAGAAGGTCTCTTGAGCTGTAACGACAAAAGGAAAGATAGAAACTTTCCTTCTTTAAATGTAGTTGTAGTCTTCCCTAGAATGACTACTGATGGTTAAAAACTTCCTTAAAAGAAATAATTCTCCTCAGTAAAGCAGCAAAGAAGACCCTGAAGAAACAACACGAGATATAGCAGCGAGAAGACAAGAGGAAGTGGATATTAATTATTTTGAACTATTATAGAGCTGCCATAAAGACTCTCCGCCCGATATCTGGTGAGACTAAAATAATACGAATATTTAAAGTAAAAGATAAAGAAGATGTTGGGGGGGGGAAATCTAGTGTAAGCTTGAAGAGAGTGGAGAAGGAACGGCAGGCTGCTATGGGATTGGCTATAAAAACGCTGGGAGAAAAAGTTGCAGAGGGTCACAAAGCATTGATACAATCTATTTGGGAAATGAACAAAAGCCTAATTATAAGCATTAAGGACATATTTAAAACAGAAGTGGAATTGAGAGATGAGGAGCAAGCAACTAGGCAGACAATTCAAGGAGAGGACCAGGTAGCAGAAATCGAATACAGAACAGCAGGATGCAAGCAACAAAAATGCGAAGGGCAAGGAGAAGTGGAGCAGTATTTGCAAGAAGAAATGAATGAAGATCTACTAGGATCTCTAAAGAATCAAGTGCAAGAATCAGCAACAAGCATGAAAAATAGAACCATCTCCAGTTATTTCAAGCAGAAGAAGCTACCAAGTGATAGAAGAATTCAAGTGAAGAAGAAAGCCTGGAAAAGCAACATGAATACAAGAATCAAGTTACAAGTGGGAATTACTTAAAAGACTAAGGCCATAGATTAAAGTTTGAAGAGTCTATTTTTTATTTTTCAGAATTGGGATGTATGATGTTTGTAAGGTTAAAAGTTAAATGAAAATTAGTAAATTAAGACAAATGGAATAAGTGGGAAATGTAATGTATAGCTAATTAGGTAAATTGACATTAAGTAAATTTATACATAAAATTGTAGATGGAACTAAGTGAAAGGTCAAATTATTAATTTTAAACTAAAGGGTTATATTAGAGAATAAATTAAAGGACTGGGAAAATATTAAGGCAAATCTAGGTTAAAAAATGGGAACTATAAATGGAATGTTTCGAAGAAATTTATAGGTGTAAAAAGTTATCAGTGGGAGTTATTTAAAAGACTTAGGCCATAGTTTAAAGCTAGAAGAGGTTTTTTTCTATTTTTAGAATTGGGATGTATGATGTAAATGCAATGTTAAAAGTTAAATGATGAAATTAGCAAATTAAGACAAATGGAATAATTGCGAAATGTAATGTATAGTTTATGCAAATTGATACTAAGTAAATTTATACACAAAATTGTAGAAGGAATTAAGTGAAAGCTTAAATTGTTAATTTTAATTTAAAGTGCTATATAAGAGAATAAATTAAAGGACTGGGAAAATATCAAGGTAAATGTATGTAAAAAAAAAGGGAACTACAAACGGAATGGTTTGAAGAAATTTATATGTGTAAAAGAAATATGTTCTGATGGCTTTTTGATAGTTTATTAATAGCTACAGAATTGTATTAAGAAACGGTAAGTTAGGATTTTACCTCTAGCTATTAGGGACAAATGAAAAGTAATATAGAACAAATGATAAGAAATTATGGGGCCGTAGTGCTGTCGGGAGTCTGCACAGAAAAGGGGGGAGGGGGAGCGGGTGGGATGCATCTACGGATATAGAGGGGAATGTATCTGTAAGATATGAATGAACTGTATGTCAACCCATCCAATAAAAATTGCTTAAAAATAAAAAGAAATAATTCTCCTCAGCCTCAAGGATGAGGTGAGGAAAAGCAGAGAACAGCAATGGAGATCCTCTCTCTGCAGCAGCAAAAAGAGAACTGAGGGAATAGCGCCCCTTCTCCTGATCATGTGATGTTTTTGGCAGAAAAGCATCAAAGGGAAGAGGGGTGCTCCTGGTCTTCTAGAAAGCTTTGGACATCTCCATGGCTGGCCTTTGCATGCGCAGTCCCAATGTGGGACTGCAAAGAAGCCTCAATGATGAACCTTAAATTAAGTTCTTACAGAATGAAATTACCAGCCCTGCTTCTCATCAATTACACTCTTTTACACCTTTAAAATGAGCGAGGAATGGAGCCATTATCATCCTGCTCATTTCTACTGCCATATGTCACAATCTGTCATCAAGGGAAAGGAAAGCAAGAAATACATATGACTATAGTTACTTAAAAAGCAAGCTATGCTGGGTGAGCCACCACCCAGTGTGCAGTCAGTATCAAAGAAACCACATCTCTGGATGTCACTTCTCACTTTTGGAAGACCAGGAGAAGCAGAATGGGACAAAATAGGTAAATGATAAAGTAACTAACTTCTTCTTCATTAGGGGCCTATGATTTCAGGCATGCTTCTTATAGGCCTTCTCAATCAAACAGTATTGAACTGAGGACACCCTAATGAAATGTATATCTGATTCATTCTGGAAAGACGTAATTCATGGCCACAGGCAGGATAGCTCCATCAGTCTGATATTTTTAAAAACTACTCCTCAGCATCATAAAGTAGATGGTGCCTGTTTTCTGAAAACCCTCTCAATGCCCTTCAGATGCCTTCATTGCCAAGACCACTTGATAACGTCAACTGTAAGTTTTGAACGTAAGCCATATTCCTAACATTAAAAAGTCAAGAATAGAAAAAACAAACTCAGATGGAGGTGGCTACACTCATCCACCATGCTTGTTGCGCTCAAAAAGAAAGTATGAAGTACTGTATCGGTCACTTGACTTCTGATTGGGCATAAAAAAAGACAGCTCTGGGAAGAATGCTGGTACCTCCTCACTCTGTCAAAATGTTCAAGAAGCTTCTGCTATGTCATTTGCCCAACAAGTGCAACCCCATATATGGAACTGCACAAAGACTATAAAGCATGTTTACTTACCTGGGGAGAAAGAAATTGGGGAGGCACTTGTGCCCGGATATTGGGGGAAGGATTTAGTGGCTGCACTGGTGGGTGCATTCCTCTCGATTGTGCTGTGCTGCTTCCAAACAGACCTTGATTGCCCCCCTATAAAGGTCAACCAAATGATTAGCACAATTGTTTCAAAACTTAGGTGAAAATAATATTCCAATTCAACCATCATACCACTTCTATCAGTTTTGTTTTCATATCATGCACATTTAAAGATCAGAGAAAAAGATCCAGAGAAAAGCCCGAGAACATTTTCATACTTGGCCTTCATGTCAACTTATCTTAAATGCTGACTGCTAGAAATGACAGTATTTCTTATTAATTTCAGAAATGAATGAATGAAAGTATTTCATACTTTTACATAAACATTTTTCCAACTCAAATTATTCAGAAGGCTTTAAAAACATGCTTATTACATTTAACCAATTCCTTTAAAATAACCATGTGGGGGTATTTTTCTTAATGAGCATAATTTCTACAAGCCCCCCAAAGCCAAGATTACCTTTAATGTTATAGTGCTTTGTTTCTTATTATTAATTGCAATGTATTTTACCAATTTAATTAGGTTTAAGGTTTTTAGTGCCAAATTTAGAATATTGTGAAAAATAGGATTTTTTGCTGAATATTCCAGCAAGTAGATTTACAAATCCCTTGAGACTGCTACAAACTGTTAGTAGGAGGTCAAAGTAACAAATACAAATAATAAATTGAATGACTAGAAGGAAAAAGAGGAACTGATGGGCTTCTGAATTTAAAACTTGTAGGCTGATTTATTTTAGTACATTTCCATGAATAAAACCTCTTTTAATTAAAAAGGGGTGAAAACTAGCTGACCAAGGTTTAAGTCCAGGGTTCAGCTAAGAAGTATTATATCCAAGAAGCGACCTCCTTACTTGTCTAGCAGCGAAGTTTTGGGGGTTGAGCCCTGAGCCGATTGCCCCAAGGCAGACGTTGGGTAGTGTGGAACCAGAGGGAGATAGCTTGTAGTTGGGAGAAGGGGAGAAGGGAGAGCAGGGAGCCTCATCCCCAAGGCACCCATCTTGATTGGAGAAAGGCAAAGTCAGCTGAAGCAGCAGTTAGCCAATCAGCAGGAGTTGGTTAGTGAAGCAACAGAATGCAAACAGAGAAAGAGTGACTATGAGTGACCAATAATATGCAAAATTAGTATGTACTTTTAATTGGTAAAAGGATAAACTCTGACACGCTCCACTACTTACATTTGGAAATATGGACTGATAGCAGACAGCCAAACAGCCAACACATCCATTAAAAAAACCCAGAAAACCTCTCCTGTAGTTAATACTAGCTTACTTAAAGGAAGCAAAAATCTTCACTGAAAGATATAAGAAAGTTTTCTTATGCACAGACTCTTCATGAGACCTATCATTGTGTGATATCAGTAACTGGTAAATAGATCACATTGAGCCAAATGAAGAAAAAATCCTTCTTCTAAGCACTTCCACTGACTGGTAATGGCACTTGGGTGGTTTTTTTTTTGCTTTGACAATTGCAAGATTTTGGCTTTGGCCTTCTATCTATTACATTACACAAGCAGGCATGTACATCTCTGATCCAAAGCAAGAGAACTGACATCCTTGCATTGTGTCACTAAAGGCTCTTTGGAAACAAAACACAAAGAATATTACCGCACACAAACTGTGGTCATTTTCTTAGCATTTACAACATCTATGTCTTTGTCATGTACTGGGCTGCAGAGGTAATGTGGAATACTGGTAGTCTAGGTGTATGTTCAGGCATTGTTAAGGCTTGCTAGGACAGATGTTTTTTTTTCCTTTCCATTTAAAAGGGGGGGGAAAGAAAGTACTTTCTGGCCACTGCAGAAACAAAGAATCAGTTTGGATGAAATGCTGTAACTTTCATCTTGAGACTGACAATGACTACTTGGAACAATAGGATTCTCTACTGCTTAGGTAAGAATCAAGACCAATTTAAGACAGTTTAAGCTGCTTTATAGACTAGTGTTTCTTTCACAGAAGTGCTCTCTTTCCACAGAAGAAAAGCCCAGATATATGAAACTGCCCTTAGTATTTTCCCTTTGAACCCTAACTCTTGGGGATTCTATGAAGAACACAAGTAGGAATGAAGCAAAATATCTTGATAAGCATTCTGTTTTAGCCCTTGCCACAATTGACTTTTGTCTGGGTCCTCTAAAAAATAACACATATTGAAAGAACTCAGTGTGATCAACAAGGTGCTTAAAGGTGGCTCTGTCCTCCAAGACAGCAGTTAGATGTTCAAAAGAGCCATTATGCCAACAGTCATGGAATCAGCCAAGTAGAAGAGACTCCAAATATAATCAGGTTATGAATGTATTCTCAGATCTTGTTAGATGTGCACCTGATGCATAATATTTTGAATTTAGCTACATCAGGTTGATTATGCTTCTCTAACTGCATGAGAGAGCTACTGGCAAAAAATTATTTGCGGAGACTACAGACCCATTAAATACATAGCCAAAGAGACAGAACTTCCTTTGCCTGTATTTAGTTATTTAAACAGGGAGATGGCTGATTATAAGTTGCATTCCATTGAGAAGACAGTTCCTCTAATGTCCAATACAACTAATGCATCTGTTTTCATCACCTTGAAAAGGGGAAATCTAAGGTTTTTGAAGTTATTTCTCCTTGTAATAATGAAAGACCTACTTTTTGCTTCAGCAGTAATATCTGGGAGGCCACAACAACCTAACAGACATGCATCGGTGATAGCGGCAATTTTGGCAGTTCTGTCAACAGCAACTACAACTGGGACTATGACACAGTCTATGCATTGATCCCAAAGATTCACTGATTGTAGGCATAAAGTCTTATGAATCATGTCTTTTTCATGTAGTATTTGGAGAAGATGTTGTCCATTACTCTCAGCATTGTTTACCCATGCTAAGTTGGTAGAAATGAAGCTACTGCTCTAAAAGCAGTGGTCATGTTTAGAGAACTGAAATGGGCCCTTAGCTCTATAAAGGAATATTCTGCTGTAATAGAAGAAACTCTGTGCTGTTAACTGGCAGTGGGGGCTTGTTGAACCTATTGTATTATATGTGATGTTTGGAATAACTGTAGATTTATTGTTGGAGATACTGATTTAGAATTACATACAACGTAGTCTAGGGAAGATTCTGAGGCATGAGCTGCATCACTGGATGGTTCAAAACCATCTTGCAAAACATTTTCTAAAATCCAATGAAGAAAGCTTCTTCTGATGAAACGACTGAAGTATCTTTGAAGAATGCTTCTTGTGATGGAACAAATGAAGCACCTTTGAAAATGGAAAGAACAGAGGTAATGCAGCTGGCTGTGTCAGTATTGTCTCACCTTTTCAAAGTAAGGCCCACTATCTGGTGTTCCCATGTCTTTGGAATTAGGAGGACGAAAACCAGACCGGCCCTTTCTCATTATGTCATTAAAATCCCCGAGATTCATGCCTCGTTTGTCCACATCAAATTTCTTATCCTGGAGGCCACCTGAATGGAAAAAGGAGAAATTGCTCATGGTTATGTTAATAGCTGGAAAATTACTAAATCTAAGTATTTTTTCATTTATAACCATATACACAATCGTACATATTCCCTCCCAACAGTCCAGGATTTCAGACAGCATGTGTTTGTATACTAGCATATATTTCTATAATTACTAGCATAAGTTGCTATAATTTTACTGAGATTTAACAATGCTCACTAAACAGGGAGAGCCTTACCAGAGTTAATTACAGCTTCTGAGGTAAAACTACTATATTATCATACAGGAACTTAATACAGACAGTCTGTTAATCAGTATGAACACACAAGTCCAAACTATACATTACATTGGGGAAGGTGGAGTTAATCATTTCCCCCACCTCTGCACTGCTTTCCCACCTGAACACAAACATCCCAAATTGCTATTAATTACTGTAGGGAAGCAAGACTGTCACCTTCTCTTTGTCCATCTGTTCTTCTAGTGAGGCTAACAACAGCTTAGGAAGGAGGACACGTATGTGATAGCAGTGTTGATTGGGATACAGCACACAGGGAAGGAAGACAACTTCGCCTTCCCTTGTACTACAGCCTTGATCTCCATCACCCCTCTCTCCCACTTTTAAAGGCTCAAATATATCTTGAAAAATCTAATAATGGATTCTCAACATATAAAACACAGTTTGGCTCTCAATCACCAGTATGTCCGTGACATCTCAACTCAGACCATCATTTTTTTCCTTCACACATACCACACCATTATAATGCTCAAGTATAGTTTAAAAAGCCATGCATATCTTCTTCATAAACTACATCCTACTTTGTCCTTGCCATGTTCATTCCTAATAGAGGTGGACCCGAACCTGGAAAAAAACGAACTGTGTGGTTCATAGTTTGTCCAGTTTCACAAACCATGAACCACAAACATTCACAAATTTGCTCCAGTTCACAAACCAGTTCGTGGTTCATGGGGTTTAAATACCCCTTCCCTTACCCCTGCTGCTTCGAAGCAGCAAGGAAAAGGGCATTTCACCTCTGACCTGCTTAGATCAGCTGCTTGTCAGGGAGATCCCCAACAAGCAGCTGATCAGGGGGTTTAAATGCCCCATTCCGTGCTGCTTCACAGCAGCACAGAAAGGGGCACTGTCTTGCATCAGCTGCTTGTCAGGGAGATCGCTGACAAGCAGCTGATTCGGGGTTTAAATGCCCCTTTCTGTGCTGCTTTGCAGCAACGGGGGGGAAAGGGGCATTTCACCCCCCACCGGCTTGGAACAGCTGCTTGTCAGGGAGATCTCTGACAAGCAGATGATCCGGCGTTCAAATTCCCCTTTCTGTGCTGCTTCACAGCGGCACTGAAAGGGGCATTTCACCCCCGCAGTCTTGGATCAGCTGCTTGTCAGGGACCTCCCTGATAAGGAGCTGATCGGGGGTTTAAATGCCCCCTTCCTTGCCGCTTCACAGCAGCACAGAAAGGGGTATTGGGCTTTTTCACGAACCAAATGAACTGGCAGACCAATTCGTGGAAGTTCGTGGAAAACAGGCTTCCACGAACCTCTGGTTCGCAAAGCATGAACTAGCCCAGTTCGTTACGAACTTTAGTTCGTCTTGCAGTTCGTGCCCATCTCTAATTCCTAACATGTATATTCTACTCTTCCTTTTAGGATTGTGTATGGAGTCATCCTTGTCCCCAACACACACAACAACCCTATGGGATTCACTTGGCTAAAAGAGATTGGACCAAGGTCTATGTAGTCTTCTTTATGGCCCAAGTAAGGTTACAGACTCAGAAATTCTTTAATCAAGTCCAACACAGTAATCATTACATCACACTGGCTTTCAAAAGTATCTCAGATACATACCTACAGATAAGTCCATCTTATTGCCTGGAGTGTCCTCAGTTTGATTCTGAAAGGGGGGGAAAAGGACACTAATGCTTCACAAAGTAGCATGAGAACATTATGCAAGAAAACATTGTTTAGCACAAATTTCAGAATGGGAAAAACATGCTTCTTGTGAGAACACAGAATCAGTTTAATAGATCTACAAATGTAGATCTGAATGAACTTTGAACATAGCTTATTGTGATGTTCATATTGTTTCAAAAACTACAACCCCCAGACATACATGAACCCATGATTGTGTGTGTGAGTGAGAGAGAGAGAGAGAGAGAGAGAGAGAGAGAGAGAGAGAGAGAGAGAGAGAGAGAGAGAGAGACTGAACAGCTGCTCTGGGAAATTAACCTCTATCCTTATGTGATGGTCAAGGGATTATATTCTGAGAAGAGCAGCCAGACTGTTACCTCATCCTCAAGATGCATCAGTCATCTAGTCTTAAAATGTGCTGCCAAGTAATTCTTCTGTAGGTAATTTGGGACAGTATGTTCCTATAACTTTGGAAAGGCGCAACTTTGGAAAATGTGAGTGTTTGGGTTCAAATCCATGTACCACTTACTTTCAAACTGACCCTCAGCTATTACCATAAGTATGATTGAAGTACCACTATATCTCTACTTCCCTATCTTAAAATATGGATACAAATATTCTGCTGGATATCAATGAGTTTCCCAAATGCTTGAATAAAATTAAACATGGAGACTTCATCTGCTCTCCTCAGACTCAGTCTGTGCCAAGTACTGTCAGCTGTATGTATAGTGGCTCCAACAATGATACCACACTAGTTCCCCTATTATGGTATTTCACAAGAAAAGGAATTCTAAAACTCTCCATGTCAAAACAGCACATATTACCAGGATCATGCACTGTTTTAAATTTGGTTACAAATACAGAACTGAAAATAGCAAACCATAATTTTGAACTTTTGCACACATTACTTATTCACAAGTTAAGTAAGCTAACTTAAATTCTTTCACAGATCAGTCTTGTAAGTAAATCAACAGAAGATTATCAGCAATGCTAGCCTCTTGCACCACATTAGTGGCTTGAAATATAAACCCTATTCACTTCCAATTTAAAGAAGTTGCTCTGCTGGTTATCCATAGGAAATTTATACTCACTAAAATCAGACAACTGTTTAGAAGCCTGCTAAATATCAGAATTCAGTTTAGAAACATCTGAATTATAACATTTTAAAAGACTCACCAGCAATCCCATATTGGAAATCTGATCAGATAAAGCGTTCATCCATGAATCATTACTGCCTCCTTTTAATGAACACTAAAAGCAAAGAGAGGATTGATCAGTTTTTCACTGTATCCTTGGGGCAGAAGTTCAACAAAAATAGCATAGTGATTAAAAATAAGATGTTTATGCTTGTTTTCATGTTTAACACAATAATTAGACAGCCATGTTTGGTTTTTGTCTATACCTCATATTCTCTTTCATCTCATAATGTAGCATTAAGGGCACAAAGGGCAGAAACTAAAGTTAAATTCCATAGAGGGAGTTTCCTCGAGGGGTATTCCATATGCCTTTAAGGAACTGTTTAGTGGTGGGAGAAAACAGTCCTGCCATCCATCCACTAATGAAAGGCCAATATTGCTGCTAGGTGAACCTTAAGAGAGGAGATGGATAGCCCCTTCCCTCTGTAGCGACAACAAGTAATCCAGGATAAGGGTCAACAGGTAGGAAAAGGAGAAACCTGTTTGGGTTTTAATCATGCAGTGAAA
The DNA here is from genome assembly GCF_028583425.1 of Eublepharis macularius. NCBI lineage: Eukaryota > Metazoa > Chordata > Lepidosauria > Squamata > Eublepharidae > Eublepharis > Eublepharis macularius. The sequence continues at coordinate 39,221,477 of NC_072798.1, read as the reverse complement.
CATGTCCTTTTTTCGCCATAAAAAGTACATGTAGAGGGTTTTCTTGTGTTAAGAATAACATGAGTTACTTCTCTAGAGAAGGTAGATGAGGAGGGTTTAGCAACCATGTCGTGAATTTCAATGTGGTTACATTGAAATGCCATACTTGGTCTAGATGTAGGAGGTCTGGAACTACTTGTAGATGGTAGTACCGGCCCTGGGCCCTGGTCCAAAGGGTGAAAAACCACTCTTGACAGGGCCAAAAAGGGACGACTAATATGCATTGAGTCTAGAACCTTTATTTATTTTTATTGCATTTTTATTCTGCTTTCCCTGAGAACCAGGCTTAGAGCACAACACAGAAAAAGATATAAAACAGGTAGCGTAACAATTCAGTAAAACACTGAGGCATTCTTATTACACAATCCCTCTATATACAAGAACCCCACGGGGGCAAGCAGCAAGCTGTTTGATGTTCAGCAGACCAGGGGGGATCATATCCCCTCTGGAGGGAGGCCAATTGAAGGGGGGGGGGACGCTCGCCTCAACCACCATATACCTGTTGGAACAACCCCGTCTTGCAGGTCTGGCGGAAAGATAGTAAATCCCGCTAGGTCCAAGTCTTTACAGACAGAGAGTTGCATCAGGTTGGTGCCAGGGCCAAAAAGGGCCACCAGCAGATGGTGATCTGCTGAACAAAGCAGAACAGGGGCCTGAACTGGCAGAAGGAAAAATAACACTGATAACTCTGAAAAATGTAAATGGTAACCATGTTTAACTATTGATAAGATCCAAGAATCATTAGTAATGGTATCTCAACTGGAAGCAAACGGAGACCATCTTTCCAAGAATGAGACAGACTGTCTGGCTGTCAGTCAGAAGAGCAACTTTTGCCCCTGGTGTGTGGGTTTAGGTGACCTTAGGCCAGGACAACCTCTTTGAGGTCTGGCACTGAGATGGAGGAAAGGACCTCTGGGCATATGGTTGGTGGTAAGGATACCTCGTAGAACAATGATGGTAAGGTTGCTGTCCCTGGTGTTTGGGCTTATATGGCTTCTGGTGAGGCTGCACAATGATGCCTAAAGACTTCGTGGTCTGATGATTCTTTTTCATTTGCTGGAGGGAATCGTCCATTCTTTCAGAAAACAGCACTGTACCCTCAAAGAGAAAATGCTCACACTTATTTCTCTTCTCTTGAGGGAGACCAGTTGAACAGAGCCAAGCATGGCATTTCAGCACGATGGCAGATGCCACTGATCTGGCAGAACAGTCAGCAGCATGTTTCTCAGCTGTCATTTTTTGTTTTGCCAGTTTCATCGCTTCTCCTTGCAGGACTTTGACAAGGGCTTGCCAGGAAGTCCTGGGTGTAATTGGACAGCCACTTCCACAGAAATAAATAGCAGGATCCCAAAATCAGCACTCTTGAAGTTAAGGGCCGCAAATGAATAACCTTTGAGACCAATGGTGTCTAGCTTCTTACTCTCTCTATCAGCAGGGGCCTGAACTTCCTCTGCCACCAGAGAAGATGGTCTAGGGTGACTGAAAAGGAACAAACAATCCTGCTGTTTAAGCTTGTAATAATTTTCAATCTTGTGGGAGGTCACAGGGATAGAAACTGGCTTCTCCCATATGACATGAGCAGCATCTAAGAGGTCCTCAATAGCTGGGAAGGCCACTGATGGAGGTGTAATACCTTACTTTTAGTCTTGGGGATAGAAACTGACACATCGAGCTCCAATACCCTAGCCATTTGTAGCATCTGTTCAGAGAAAAGGTCGTAATCCTCCTTTGGAGAAGAGGATGCTGTCTTGCACCCAGTGCTTCCTCTGGTGAAGGGTCAAAGGCAGAGACTGCAGCCAGGTTATGAAGGCCTGCCAATCTGCCCTAGCAGTGGGCAAAGGAGCCAGTGGCCAAGGTGACAGATAGGAGGTCTGTGGAATAGGAGCAGGTTGTGATGGCCATACTGTAGGGCCCTGAAAAATCAGTTGGAACCGATGTCGGATCTGTGGTAAAAACTGAGGTGTGCGTGTGTGTCGAAGGTGGTAACTTTACTTCCTCTTCCTCAATGGCTGCTGCTGTGGGAACCAGAGAGCAACCATGAGCACCGCATGTCATTTAAAACAGTAAACACATTAAATGTTTAGTGTTCAATTTGGACTTTTTGGGTGGCGATTTGGACACAGCACTTTCTGGACGGGTTGGAACTGGTAAACACTTTTTCTTGTGTTCCAAAATACCAGAACAAGGATGGCCCGATGAGGCATCACAGGGTACACACAGAGGATCTGAAGACCTAGACAGAACTGGTGAACAACCTCTGGTCGGATCCGGTGTTCTGGCCCCTGGAATCGATGATGGTGGTTCAGATTGGGGCGCTGGCTCTTTTGTGGCAGATTTCTTTGCTGACAGGCTGTCAGAGCCTGAAAGCACCTTCTCCCAAAGCGCTGCCTTTAAACGAGAGACCTGATCACTCGTAAATAAAATGCTAGCAGTGCTGGCAGCTAGAGACAATGTGAGATTGCCCAGACGGAGCATACAGAGTGAGGCATCTTGGTTTTATACTGAGAACACTTTGTGAATAATACTTTCAGAGACATATTGTGCAAAATGAACAGTAAGACAGACAGAGCAAAGGAAGAACCTCTGTCAACAGTGGTGAAAGAAGAACTGAAGGAAACAGAGGTGCTCTGCCTCACAAATCATGCAGCACCCCCTTACAGATTTAAAGAGCTAAAGAAATCTCTCCATGGCTGGCCTGCATGTGCACTGTCCCTATGTGAGACAACACAGAAGAAAAATGATGAACCAGTTATCACACACACACACACACACACACACACACACCTTGCCATTCTGCATAATTAACAGTGCAATCCTAAAACAGCTATTTCCTTCTAAGTGTATTGAAACTGATGGATCTAGAAGGATGTAACTCTACTTAGGACTATGCTTTAGGATTCTATATTGTATGTAATTGTGATGGGTTTTCTGCGCTCACTGATCTATTTAAAATTCTATCACCTAAGCATCAGACATCTTACCTTAATTTGTGGTTTCTTTCCTCCTTGTCCCCAGCTTGTTGAATTATGGGAGGAACTGCTTCCCTGAGAGCCTGCTGTGTTCCAGACTCCTCCCTCCTCTTCCTCTTCCCAACTGGAATGCCGTGTTCCAGATACTGGCCCATCATTATCCCCCCAGCCATCTTGAGATGGTTTCGAACCTTTGAAAGGAACGAAAATATTAGCAAAAGAAAGCCACAAAGACTACAGTTTGCAACAATATATGGCAACAATCCTTGGGTTACATGTTGCCTGATTCTATGGATACTTGCTTGGAAGCAAATCCCTCTTCTGATCCGCGAGGCTTATTCCCTAGTAAATATGGATAAGACTACAACCTTAACCTGTTTTCATTCCACATTAAGAATAGCAAAAATGCCCACCAATGCTTATGCTCAATTATATAATTCTAACAAAACACTATTTCACAGAACTACCTAAGCAGAATGAAATGCTCACAGATGTAAAAAGCCCCAGTGAACAGCCCTCATTTCTTAGTTCAACATCCTTTAATTGACAAAACTGTATTTTACTGACTCTGTGAGTTTTGTTCTAATTAGTCAACAGGGCCACCTGATTTTAACTACTTTGAGGAAGAGCACATTAAGCTGTTCAAGGAGATAGTTTGAGAATTTAAAGAAGAAGATGGTTGAGTATCACCCAGAGAAACTGGACTTTAAGAAACTATAACATCAATCATTAGGTAATATCACCCAATTTAGTCTTTTGATTCTATACTTAACATGTGTTCTTAAACTAATACCCAGTTTGCTAACTCAAGCACTGCAACACGCTATGCAGAGTTTTTACCCCTTAACTAACCAGGGTACCACTGACTTCAGTGGGCTTAGAAAGGTATAATGCACTGTAAAGTGGTTGACTGAATCTGGGAATTAGAACCTAGAACAGTGAGCCACCGAGCTCCCATTCCCCTTGGCCCAGGTGACTGAGGCTCAGCTAATCCGCCTGTATACTGAGGGCCCCCCAAAAGTATCCTGCCTTTGATGAGATCATACTGGTTTCTGCCCATGTCATCTGCACTGTCTGCCTCTTGTTGCAGCCTGAAGGACCGGATACCTTCTTGCAGTATTGCCTATCCTGACACAGCTGTTGAAATGGCAAATCCAATTCCTGAAGAAGCTGAGTGCCAGATAAATAGCCCTTGGTTCCAAGAAAATGTTGCTGAAGAGGCTCTCTGACTGGGACCAAGATCTCTGGATGTGCCTGATGGACCACTGAACCCTCCATCCATCCAGTCAGGCAGGCACTGGTGTTGATTTGGATATCTACAGTTACTGGAATAGGCTTGACTAACAAAAGATGGATTTCTCTTGTCCACCATGAACAGTTCTGTTTCAATTTTCTGCTTATAAGTATCCTTAGGGGTCACTTCATTGTGATTTGTTTTTTATGAGAAAGAAACACTCAGTGAAATAATCGTGACATACCCTCAGCCATGGCTCTGAGTCAATAGCAGAAATCATGCAGCCCTCTAAGCTAAAAATATCAGTTTGGCTGAGTGCACCCAAAAATATATAGATGATATGGGTTTCAGGAATATATAAAAAAAAATGTGGTGTATCTGAAATCTGAGTAAGATTATCTAATCCAGTCAGAGAACCCAAATTTATCTGCCCACTAAAGATCTCCCAAGTTTCAGGAAGATTGTACCCAGGGGTCCAATTCTATAGGCCCCTGAACAAGGTACCCCCAAGCCACTCCCCACTGTTTCCAAGGGGTGGAACATTTCCACAGCTCTTCAAGCAAAGGCAAGCCCTGGTCAAAAGGCAGTCCCAGATGCATGTACCACTTCCAATGCAAGCTAAACAACAAAGCCCAACAGAACTACAGTGAAGAAAGGGAACCAATGTCAAACCAAAGAATCTCAATGTCAAACTAGAGAATCCTAAACTGAAGCGATGGGGGGGGGCCTTGCTAGAGCCAAAGAGCAGTGGTGGAGAGGCAGGTTGGGAATCCACTCTGTACTTCTTTGGCCTCACTCAGCCCTCCTGCCATGGTGCAAAGTTTGCCTCCATTTTGTGCTGCTGTCCTCTAGCTTTGCTGCAGCTCTACTGGCTGCCAGCTTTTTTCCCCACGAGGTACAGCTGGATAATCCAGCCCATCATAGTTCAGATCTGATCTGGAGTTCTTCAATGCGATTCAGCTATTTTGCCTGTTCACGAATTCTGGCTTGTACAACCCTAGTGCTGACTGGACCTGCTTGACCACTTGCACAATCTTTTATCCCTTCTCAGGTGGTGGGAAGAACACGCTTTAGGTGGAATCTGTGATTGCCTCCAGGTGAAGAGCATACTGTGAGGGAATCATGTGAACCTTCTGGTGGTTGATGAGGAAGCCATGCTCCTCTAGGCAGTGAATGGTCACACTGAAGTCTTGGGAGGTCTTGGTTGATCATATCAGAAGATCATCCAGGTAGGGATGAAAATGAATTCCCTTTATACAGAGACTTGCAAACATAGCCATCATGAGCTTGGTAAATATGTGAGAGGTGAAACCAGACAAAAAGGCAAAGCCCTGAACTACCAGTGTTGACCCACCATAAAAGGAACACTGTCATGTGTCAGCCAGGGCTGAGTGATAGTGAGGACACCTCAGGGGAAGCGGAGCTCCATGCAGCCAGCCTTGAACTGCCAGAAGCTAAGGACTCCTCAGGAGAAGGGGAGTTAACAGAAGCTGACCAGGGAATGCCTGCTGATCAGCCAGCACCACCAACAGCTGAGGCACGGCCTACACCCTCTAGCTCTGATCCGGCAGGTGAAACCCAGTTAGCTGACCTCAGCCTTCCAGCTTCACCTCCCCCTTAGAGCGCGTAGACAGAAGCTGAGAACTGAACTGCAGACAAGGAGGCGAAGTGCATGCCTCTTGGGCCGGTGCCAGCTGCTTTCTGATAGTGATGAGAAGGAGTAGTTGCAGGATCCTTTCCCCAGTAATGGGCTGCATGCATGGCTCTTAGCCCTGAGGCTTTAAAACCAGATGAGAGAAGCTGCTGGGTGTGGAAGCAATGCATGAGTTTCCTGCTCCTGCTGTGATCACCCCCTAGAACCTTGCCTTGTGCTCTTGTAGCTTTTGGACCATGCCCTGAACCTTACCGGCACTGACCTATGGACCCCTGACTTGGCTTTTGGACTCGGCTCTTGGACTCTGGCTTTCAGACTTTGGGCTTAGGGACTCGTGCACTGACCTTGGACTGGACTGTGACAATCCTGCTTGGGCTGGCCACGCCCACGACAAACACAAAGGAAGAAACAACCTAAGAGCCCGAAAAGGCACGAAAAAGAACTGAAAATGGTGGGGACTCCCTCTCCACTGCAGACAGAAGGAACCATTTACCTCCTGCCTCCAGAGATTGTGCGTAGGACAGCACTCAATCATCAGAGTTCTCCTCCCTTCAAGTGAAAACAATGTTTTTACTCTTAAAAAAAATGAACCAACTCAGTAAGAGATCTGTACAAATCAAAAGCTCCCATACTGCTTTTTGAGCACCAATCCTAAGAACTGTTTTGTTTTAATTGAACCTGTAAACTTTTCCCATACGTTGTCGATAAGGTTTTACCACTCTTGTATACCCCCATGTTAAAATGTATGCCATTTTACAAAAGCTACACAAGGAAATCACAAAATATATAGAAGATCTTAACCAAAGCTATGTGGGATTGTTACAGAAATGGAACCTGATGGGTACTCACTAGGTTTTATGGCATTTGGTGCAGCAGAGGGTCCATTTCCCCAACCGGAAGAAGCCCCTGCATCATCTACTTCACCCCATCCAGGACTGGTTTCATTCGGTTCACCCCAAGCAGCGGTACCATTATCTGGAGCAGGAGGTGTGCTTTTGTTCCAGACTTGATACGGAAAGAGTTTTCATTATGCACAATTTATGAAGTGACGTTGATTTCTAACATTTAATATAGCATTTGGGGGGGGGGAGAATCCTTACTTCTTTTCATAATATTAACTCTCATCTGTTCTATTTCACACACTTCAGCATTTCTTCTGACACTGCTTGATTCTTAGCACTAGAAAGAAGCTCTCCACACTGCAGCAGAATACTATAGTATTAGTGGTGCAATATGGTTGTCATGTTCAAGACATGTTTTTCAGTTGATAATTAGCAGTTCAGTAAACTAAAGGACAAGAAAAGATTTGGGTGGATGTTTTTTTTTAAAAAAATGACTTTATAAGGGTCAAAACCCATGCTATGCCACAGGCATTACTATACTGTTACCTGGAATATGCAAGCAAAGCATGGGTGAGAAATACTGGTGGGAGTAACAGCAGGAGGAACAGTTTTTTAGGGGCAAAGTAGCTAAAAGGGGAAAGGGTTAAGCAGTTCTTCCCTTCTCTAAAGCCAAGTACCCCTCCGGAAAATGCTTAACAAGGAGAAATGGTTGCTGGAGCTTCATTACACAAGTCCTATCTAACAGTTTGCCCATAAAGGACTCTATATACAATGCTACTCCAAATTTTGTCAGAATAATCAGGAGGCAAAATCTCTAGAACCAAACTTTTCACTTCAAATGCCTGAGAAAAGCCAAAAACAACCCATAGCAAAACACATTAGCAATAATCTAATTTGGGTTTTTTCATATTTGGTCTTGGATATTAATAAAGGCAGACTGTTTTGACAAAATTGAATTATTACTGGCCTCTTGTCAGAGATGGTCACAAGCCAAAGGGCATATGCCTATGTATGGATCACACTGTTACTTTGAAAGATTGAAAGGGAGCTGAATTCAGTTCTCAAAAACAAGTGACCAAACTGTTAAAGCTGCTAGAACCGATCATTTGCAGGGCTCACACAATAAGGGAACAGAAGAAGACCCTGCTGATTTGCTAGCAGCAAGCTAGCAACAACTGAGTCCATCTAGGATGACTCCCCACCCCTTCTCTGCAGATATTTAACCAGGGCATGGTAGAGGCATGAGCCCTTGGGGAAGAGTCAAAGGGCTCTTAGCTTAGGGCCTGCAGCCTGGGAGCTGTATAAATCAGCTTTCCAGCCCTACACAAACCCAGATCTATTTTTTTTTCTAATTTGAAAACTTTTTCTCTAAGTAAGAGGCTTTGGGTTCCTATGGATCCCAAACGCTCAAATAAACTAACTGTTCACATAGTCCAGGGAGCTGGACGAAAGGAGACATCCATCCATTGAAAGTATGTGCACAGTTTCTGACCCAGCAAGCGATCCATATGCAGAAGTCTTTTTTCACACAAATTTTCCTTACTAGATATGAATGAATCTCAAACTGAAGGTGGCCAGTTTGTACATGCATCCCTTTTAGAGCAAATCTGCGCAAGTAGAATTCTATAGGTTGGGTTGAACTGACTATGCACCAACCGACAAGTAAGTCAAGGGATCCAGATAGCGTTTGATTCATTATTTACTCATTTATATGCTGCTTCTTTCCCCAATGGGGACCCAAAGCAGCTTACACTGTTCTCTCCTCCACCATATCCTCACAACAGTTTGAAGTAAGTTAGGTTGAGAGACTGTGACTGGCCCAAAATCATCCAGCAAGATTCCATGGCACAGCAGGGATTTGAACCTGGGTCTCTCAAACCATAGTCTGACACTCTGGCCACTACACCGCGCTGGTTGGTATCTGGATGGAGCTGGAAGCAATACTGACACTAGCTCATTCTCCACCACAGTATTCCTGCTATAAAAAGTTATAAAACATCTTGGGTCTCCTCACTCATTTGCCTATCACATGGGTCCCCAACCTTTTTGAGCCTACAAGCACATTTGAAATTCTGATGGGTGCAGTAATAAAATGGCTGTCACAAAATGGTTGCTACAGCTTACCTTCAGTCACATACTGAAGATCCCTGTGCTGCAGAAACACCTTCTGCCAAAGCAATCTTTTTTAAAAATCTGCACAGCAAATCAAATCTTCAATGGCCAAAAAGAAGCCCCACTGGCCACATCTACTTTTTAAAAACATTTGGTAGGCATCAAGAAAGGTGTCAGTGGGCACCATGGCACCCACGAGCACCATGCTGGGAACTCCTGACCTAGACCCTTTCCACATGGGTTATTTGTGCAGCAGGGTAGATGTTGGGATATGGGTCCCCCCACCCCCACCCCCGCTGCTTACTCAAGTATTTTGATGCATTTGTGCACTTCCTGGGCACAACTGTGTCCACAGGCACCATGTTGGGGACCCCTGGCCTAGCACATCAGTCATATATACAGACTAACTTATAAATGGTTAATATTTCAACAAGAAAGGTGTAACTACAGATAGCGCAGTTATTCAGTTCTTAAACTCATTAGTCAGAGGAAAAGCACATTAAAAATACTTGGTTCTACAGAATTCCTTGTTTTCATGATAAATTTAAATGACACAGAACTTGTTACAGATTTGGAAGCTCCTTCTTACTATATTTAGAACTCTAGTTAACAGTTTACTATTCACACTTCGTACTACAATGAAAAGCAAAATAAAGCAGAATACCTGAGGTTGCTGATTTGCTAGTCCTTGGAGGAGGGAGATTCTGTTCTCGTGGAGGTTGTCCACCTTGTGAGTTCTTGTCCCACAGGTTCACGTTCTTGTAGTTGTAACTGCTAGGGTCACCCCATGCTGAAGTGCCATCATCAATATCCATTTTCCGACTAATCGATTGGGGGGATGGTTCTTCCCAGCCACTGGGTTCCTCATCCTTTGAGGCAGTTGGCTGCGGCCCACTATTCCAGTTAGGATTTGGTGGCCTCCCATTACCCTGGGGCTGTGGAGGTGGACCCCAGGAGCCAGGTGCCTCTGGCTGCTGATGATGCTGTTGTTGCTGATTATTCCAAGAATTGGGTTGTCTACTAGTATCATTCCATGCTGGAGCTCTTTTATTATTATTATCCCACCCCCCTTTTGAAGAACAATTTGCATTTGCACCATTACCCCAAGTCCCAATCTCATTTTGACTAGCTTCACCCCAACCCGACATTGACTTGTTTCCTGAATTTTCCCAATTACTATTTTTTGTTTGGTCAACTTCCTCTCCCCAGCCATTCTTTCCAGAAGACCACCCTTGATTAGGTGGCCGTCCATTCCATCCTGGGTCCTTGTTTGAATTCTCATTCCAAGTTACTGTTACCTTTTCATCAGATCTTCCTCCTCCCCAGTTAGAACAATTGTTCTTGTAATCATTCCATCCTCCAGTGTTTTTGGGCTCTTTCCACTCTGTTGGAGTAGAGAGCTCCCCCCATCCAGACTTGATTTGATTGCTTTGGCTGGGTGCATCTCCCCAGCCCCCTGAGCTCTTTGTCTGTATGGCAGAATTCTCCCACCCCTCAGTTCCTTTATCAGCCTTTCCCTCAGGCCTTGGCATTTCTTCTATATCCCAAACAGTGTCCTGTTTGATTTGAGTTTGACCCCAGCCAGTATTTGAAAGCACTCGGGGGTCCAAATCAGTCCTGCTCAGCAAAGTTTGCAAGACTGCCTGACAATCAGGATGTGTAGGCCTGTATGATCTACGTCCAGAATTGTGACTGTCACTACTTCCTGCTTTGTGGTTACTTCCAGTGCTTTGACCTCCAACTTCACTTCCTGTAGAGCTGGAAGATCTTCCCCAACAGGGAGCCTGGGAATTGCCTTGGTTTTCAGGAAGGGGGTGGCCCTTTTGATTGTCCCATGCTCCAGTGCTAGAATTTGGTTGGTTTGGACCACTCCATTCTCCAATCTTCAGTTCATCAGACCCAGACGGCTGTTTCCATTCTCCCTGAGACACCCCTGATGTCATTTTGTTCCCTTCACTCCATTTGTTTTCACTAGAGTGTTGAGGGCCAAAGGTCCAAGACCCATCACCCGTAGACCTGTTGCCATTATCCCAAGAATCATTTCTTGACCCATTCGATTTTTGAACAGAAGCTCCCTTCCATGAGTCCTCCCTATCTTTTCCATTGTTCCCATGATTTCCAGAATTGCTTTGACCAGAGACACTGTCCAGTCCAGAAGGCCCCCTTACTGTACCCCAAGATCCAACACTCCCAGTCTTTCTCTCTCCAGTGCTTTGTGAAGGGGCATCAGTGCTCCTGGAGGCGTTCCCAAAGCCCATTTCGAAGGACATTCCCTTATTCTCCATTGGGTTTGGTGAACTTAAGTTCAAAGAGTTAGTGTTTCCATTTTTTGGTCCATCAGTGTTGTGAATTTGAGCCTGCTCTCTGCCAGAGACAAAGTTAACACCCGCATTTTCCATCTTTGACTGCTGTTCCCTAGAAGTCTGACCTGCTGTACTAATCTGTGCATTGGAGCTACCATTATCAGATTCTGAAATGCCTTTCCTTGAATTTCCCTCCTGAATCAGTGCTGGCCAAGCTGATGGGTTGCTATTTGGGTTAAAGTTGCTGAAGCCTGAGCTGGGGCCAATTCTGTCCTGCCCGCTCAAGTTCCTCCAGCTTGCTAGACCATTGTTACTCTCTGCTGCAGGGTTGGAAGATTGAACAGATTTAGCCTTAGGGTCAGATTTCCAAGCCCCAAGATTACATTCGTTACCAGAGCTTCCAGACTGGCACTGGTTTCCTTTTCCTTTGTTGCTAGTGGTGCTTCCTGGCAGAGTGCTCTTCTCCAAGCCAGGGTTCGAGGCACTGTTGTTGTCTGTGGTGTTTTCGGAAGAAGACTCAGTATCTTTGCTGGCAATACAAGGCCACTCTTCCATGTCAGACCCGTCTACAATCACCTTGTCCCACAAATGAGTTGGGTTGGCATTGGTGCTGTTGGAGGAGGCTCCAGAACCCCAAGTGGAATTTGCATAATTTGAAGCAGCAGCACCTCCAGTTGTTGAATCTAAAATGAAACATGGTCACAGTTATTCACAAGCACATAAATGATCTCTAGCAGAACAGACTATTGTTTCTATTCAGCATATGAACTGCAAATTACTTATAAGCTGTCATTTATATTACCAACGGAATGCACTGCCACAAAATGTAGTAATAGGCACTAGATCAGAAGGCTTTTTAAAAAAAGATTAGACAAATTCATGGAGGATTAATGACTACTAATCACTAGTATAGAATGGATAAGAAATGGCACCTTATGTTTGGTCAGTATGTCTGAGAATCCTGGAGAAACAAACTGGGAAGGACTGTTTCCCAGAGGCATGATGCTGGTCACAGTGGGAAAAAGCTGCTGAACTAGATAAACTCTTATCCAACTGATCCAACAAGTCTCTTCATATAATTATAAAAACCACAAACTACTTTCAATTTTGCAAAACTAGTATTAGTACTAACAGGAAACTTATGAACTGTTACTAAATTTTAAATATTTTTCATAATATATAAAAAAAAGTCATATAAAGGTGTAATTTAAAAAACCCTCTTCTATCCTGATATCAACTGCTTTCACTAACTTTAAGACACTGCTGGCAAGAGATGGATAGAAGCTGGATGAAAAAGAAATGGTTAGTACTGGACTAAGGTTTCATATACACAGCATCTTAAACCTGAGGGGAAGAGTAAAAAATTCTTAAAACATTGCAGAATTAGCATACTGCATCTAACCATAGCAATTTCATTTAGCCAAGGCGATTATTAGCCAGCAAAAGACCTATCCTCGACAATTTTTGTCTATTTTTAAATGTCACCTAAGCCATCAGTGCAATTTGTGGCCAAGAAATCTGTATGCATTCTATGAAAATGCACTTCCTTTTGTAGGAACAAAATGTACTACCAATCAGTGTCATTGGAAGATGTAAATTCTTGCTCTAATTTGTTTTACCCAGTATCTACAATCTAAAGAATTCTTTCTCTATTCATGGAAAAAGTAACCATAGGTACCCCTAGAAAACTATGAAGCATTTGGTTCAATTTATACAAGAAAGTCACCCCAAATCCTATTATCAGGTCTGTAGCACAAATATGTGCTTGCTAGAAGAAGTACTATTTAGTTTAATTTTTAATTATATTTGTATCAATTCATAAGAACATAAAATTTTGCTAACACTATGGTGGGCACCGAAGAACCATTTAGTTCGGTCCTCTCACAATTAAAATATACAGAGAAACCATTAGGAATTACAGATATATCTAAATTTCTTATTCAAACAAGGTTCTGTTACAGATACAGAATAAAATATTTCTAAATGGGAAATTAAAATTACCCATTTGACGCGCCATTAGAAACATTTGTTTCAACTACTAACAAATCTAAAATCTATAAAAGATTAAAATTTATAATAATAATCTCTGGTATTTATTCATACTTGCACAGCTTAAATACGGAACAAAGCCACTTTCTTTCATACAACTAAAGCACAATCCTTACCTGCCAGATGGGTTATTACCTAAGACAAGACAGTAAAAGTTATTATTTCCAAAAAGAGGATGTTTGAGAGAAAAAATGTGTCCAAGACCTGTCCCTCTGCATAGTACAAAATTTGTGTCATTCAGCAAGACAGGGTTGTATATACCTGTAACTATTGTTCATTGAGTTCTTCTGTGCAGACACACATGAGGACTGCACATGTGCAGGCCTGCCACCGGATAACTCTTTATCACTTCTTAGAGCTCTTCAGGGGCCGTTGCTCATGAGCCACATAGCAACCATTTCCCACCCAAATGGTCATATGACTTAATGGCAAGAAATGGCCCCTTCCCTCAGTTCTCCTAAGAAGCCACGACTCACAACTGGACTGAACCAGGGAGTTCATAGAGGGGCAGGAGGGAGGGCATGTGTGCCTGCACAGAAGAACTCGATGAACAATAGTTACAGGTATGTACAACCGTCTTCATCATTGTTCATCTGTGCAGTCCCACATGGGAGAGTACCAAGCTACACACAATAAGGAGGCGGGGTGAATCTCCAACTCAATTTTATTAAGGTAACAAATGAGCATACACTGCAAGCAAGAACTGTAATATAGAACATAACCAAAGTTAAACAACAACACTGATAATAAAACCAATAAGTCAGAAACTGAGCAGTGCAGATCTACCAATCATTGAAGATAACATCAACACCAATGAACAACATGTTCAACAACTAATACTTTATAAGAGCATCTCATAACATCAGGACTTATATGAACAGTATAAATGTTTGCATTCAAGGCTGCATAACTACCAGTAAATTCACAGTATACTTTCTGTTGCCCTTTCAGGGAAAGAAGGATTGAAGAATGACTCTTGCAACTGCTGCATCCTGATTTGCATTAACATCAACAGCATATTGCTTCACCAATATATCAGCAGAGGACCATGTCGCTGCCCTACAAACATGCGTGATCGGCACACCCGAGGAAGACAGAAGAAGCTGCCTGTGATCTTGCTGAATGAGCCCTCAGAGTAAATGGACACTGTACCCTAGACAGGTTGTATGCCTTCTCAATGGCTGACACAATCCACCATGACACTGTTTGAGAAGTCGCCTTTTTGCCCTTGTCTGAGCCTCCAAAACAGACAAAGAGATGTGGACTGTCGCGAAAGACCTTTCTCCTGTTCAAATAAAAAGCTAAAGCTCTTTTCAGAACTGATGTGTGTAGAGCCCTTTCCCTTTAGGGTTAAGAAAAAACACAGGAAAAGAAATATCCTGTGTTAGATGGAAAACAGTCAAGACCTTCGGTAAAAACTGAAGGCTGGGCTGAAGGACCGCTTTATTGGAACAGAATTTCAGAAATGGCAGGTCAGCCCTAAGTGCTGCTAACTTGCTTACCCTTCTTACTGAGGTGATAGCGACCAAAAACGCCACTTTGTAAGACAATACGTTCAAAGAACACAGAGCCAACAGTTCAAAGGGTGGTAGTGTAAGCCGTGCTGACACCAAGGACAAGGACCACTGAGGAACCGGTGGTGATACAGGTGGGTAAAGATGAAAAGTTCCTTTTAGGGACTGATGGGATTTTAAATGGGAGAAAACAGTATGCCCTTCAATCTGCTGATGAAAAGCAGAAATAGCTGCTAGATGCACCTTTAAAGATGTCACCATTATACCTTGAGTCTTTAACTCACAGAGGTAATCAAAAATCAAATTTAAGGGACAATCAGCAGCAACACCTTTAGAAGCAGCCCAGGCAGAAAATCTTGACCACTTGGCCTCATAAGATCATCGGTGACCAGAAAAACGCCCACAAAAAAACCTCCACGGTCATAAATGCTCACAAGAAAAAAGCCCATACAGAAAGAAACCCACACAGAAAAAAGCCCACATGGAATAATATTTTAATTAATTACAATTACAAATACCATTTTTTATTAATTACAGCTATGTTTATTGATTTCTCCCTTCCAAATACTTGTCAGAGTCAGCCCTGCTTAGCTTCATAGATCTATGAAGCCTTAACTACTTCTACTATTCAAGAAAGAGAAGTAGAAGGAGGCAGTGGCAGCAGCTGAGGGGTCTGGGTAACGTGATTAACATAAGAAGAACCCTGCTGGATTAGACCAGTCTCCACAGTTGGGAAGGGCTTACCTTTTAGTTGAACACTGGCACCTCAAAAGGTTTTGGTTGATTTTGAGAAGGCTTGTATGAATGAAGTGGGGATTGCCTTTCCACACGCTGAGGTCAGAGGGTGTTATTTTCACCTCTGTCAGAGTCTCATTAGGAAAATCAACAGTATTGGATTGAAGACTGAATATGAAACTAAAATGAACATAAAAATTATACTGAAATCTCTTGCTGCATTAGCCTTTGTCCCAATCAATCATGTGAGAACTATTTTTGATGAGCATGCTGCCACATTTGCAGATGAAGACAGCTACAATGAGGTGCTTCTTTTCGACATATATTGAGGGTGCAGCAGTTAGAGATTCTCAATTTCCTATAAGAATTTGGAGTCATCATGATGCAGCCCTGGAACGGTTGCCAAAAACTACAAACTGTTGTGAGGGATTTCACAATGCTCTTAATTCCCTATTCCACTGCAGTCATCCCAGTGTGTGGTCTCTATTTGATGGACCGCAGAGGGACCTGGCTTGCCACAAACTAACACTGGCTAATGCACAGGCATGTCGCTTAGAGATGAAAAAGAGGAAATATAAGGCACTACATGACATGATTGCTATTTCTGTGCAGCAATATGAGCAGGTGGAAGATCAACTTTATTACATAAGGAGATGGCTAATTTGCAATGAAAAATTATATCTGAGTTATTATTATTGTTAAATAATTGGTGCTTTTATTATTAGGGTTAGGTAGTCTTTTGTTGTGGTCACTGGGTGCACCACAATGTATTTGTTGAAATGCAAGTAAAGGAAAATCAAGATAATCAACTTTAATGTTGCTGCACCCAACAGCATATATTCCAAAAGCTCTGCAATTCAATTTAAAAAGGTGTAATTAATAAAAAATATTATTTCCATGTGTCCTTCTTTTCATGTGGGCTTTTTTCTGAGTGGGTTTCTTTCTATATGGGCTTTTTTCCATGTGGCATTTTTCCATGTGGGCTTTTTTCTTGTGAGCATTTATGACTGTGGGCTTTTTTCCTGTGAGCGTCTTTCCTGGAACCAAGATCATCTAGTAGAAGGTCTCCTAGCAATTTAGAGTTGCGGATGAGTTCGTCATGCCGTTAGATGCAATTTGTTCGGCTTATGATGGAACAGTGTTCCACTCAGAAGGACATCTGGCTGCTGGGGCAATCTGACATATGTCCGTTTGGACAGCTCTAGAAGTCTGGGTAACCACACTTGTCTGGATCAGAATGGTGTTATTAATGTGCAACTGGTGTTGCTCCCCTCTATCCTGCAACCTTTGTAATGAGAGGAAACATGTAACGCAACCTGTTTGTCCATGAGATTTGGAAGACGCCCCCAATGGACAGAGGGTCGCTTCCTGCTCTGGAGCAAAACACTTTGGTTTTGGCATTCTCTGATGCTGCAAAAACATCTATCTCTGGTGCACCCCACAGACTGAAAATGGGAAACAGATACTTGTCGTTCAGGGCTGATTTGTGGTTTGACACTAGCATTCTACTGAACCTACAATATGTATAGCCTGAATGGACACACTGTTCGAAATTGCCCACTCCCAGATAATCATAGCCTCCTTGCCGAGTGTCAGAGATGCAGTACCACCTTGTCGGTTTACATAATACATCACCGTGGTGTTGTCCATTTGGATCAACACCTTCCGGCTTCGGAGGAAAGCTGTGAATGAGACAAGTGCAAAGCGTATAGCTCTTAATTCCAGCAAGTTGATGTGTAACTCCTGCTCTCTCTCAGACTACACATCCTGAACAAACAGCCCAACCGTGCAATGATGCATCCATTATTACAATAACATCATGTTGCACATAAGTGAAAGGCATCCTCTAATCAGATTTTAATCCTATCCACCACATCAAGGACCTAACTATACATCTTGGCACCGAAAATTTTACAGAGGGAGCATGTACAGAAGACAAACCAATTTTGTAATGTTCTCATGTCGAGTCTGGCAAACGGCACCACTGATGTCACAGTGGCCATATGCCCCTGATCTTATGAACTGTTTGAAATCGATTTTTAGTCAGATCTGAGACCATAGATTTAACTGATCTTGCTCTTTCCTGAGGCAACAAGGCTTTTGCCATATTAGAATCTAACACAGAACCAATACAGGAGACAGTTCCACTGGGCTCAAGTTTGGACCTCTGAAAATGTATGAGGAGACTCAGACGTGAGCAGGTGCGTACCACCAGATCCACATCTTGCAGCAACCTTTCCCTTGTAGTTGCCACTATAAGCCAATTATCTAATTATGGAAATAATGCACGCCCCCTGCTCCCTGAGAAAGGCCACAATAGGTGTTTTGGTAAAGAAAGCACAGGTATTTCCAATGTTCCTTCTTTATGGCAATATGAAAGTATGCATCCTTGAGGTTAAGGACCACAAACCAGTCACCATGTTTCAACAAAGGTAACACTGATGATAAAGTGACCATCTTAAATTTAGAAACCTTAAAAAAGGCATTTAGGCTCCTTAAATCTAAGATAGGATGCAGGCCCTCATCTTTCTCGGCAACCAGAAAGAAGCATGAGAAAAAACCTGGTCCCACTTGCACATATTGTACCTCTTCAATAGCACCCTTAGCCAAGAGAGATTGAATCTCGGCTTCCAACTCAACCAAAGCACTATTGACAGCCGTTGATGGGCAAACGCAATCAGGCAGTTCCACGAACTCTAACCCACAACCACTATTAATAATGGTTAAGACCCAAGAGTCTGATGTTATTGACTTCCCGTCAGGGAGAAAAGGTGCTAATCTATCAGAGAAGTTCAAGGTAGAGTTCGCTGGATTCCGTCAGAACTGCTTTGCAGCATCCAGAGGACCTTTCTGATGGGTAGATGTTTGAGATGGTCGAGGCTTATATTGTTTACGCCTTCTTGACTGCTGCGAGGCATCTGCTGCTGGTAGTACTGGTGCTGTTGTTGTCTGCCATAGTACTGATATAGGCGGTGTCTGGGAAAGTACCTTGGCGTATATGTAGCCCTCTCAGCAGATGTGACCAAGCCTAGTGACTTTGTTGTTTGCCTATTTTCCTTCTTCTTCAGCGCCTCATCCATGGTGCAGGAGAAAAGTAAGTAACCCTCAAAGGGTAGGCATCTGCTGCATGGCTCCAGCGTTCATCTGCTGCAGACAGCATCCATTTGAAGTAATGATATGAACTCCTTCTTATCCTCTGGAAAATCTGTGATGTAAGACGACAACTTCTCCCACATATAAAGTTGGTACACTGCCATTATCGTCTGGTAGTTGGCAATACGTAGACTTAAGATAGATGTACTGTCTGTTGACATAGTGAGCCAAGAAGCATGTCTATGTCTTGCTGTTTGTATCTGTCATGTCACTACTGATGTAAAAGATCTATTTGACAGGTCCTTGGATGATGCAAGAGCAGAGAAACAACCTACGACACCTCACCAGATGTGTTATGATTGGACACTGAGGGGTGCTGTGGGAGGATATAAGCCAGCAGTGTCTTGTGCTGGAGTGGAGCTTGTTCCATTAGGTGCTTGGTGAAGCACGACACTGAGAACAAGATTCTGTATATAAGTCACTGTAAATAAACTGTACATACACTTAAATGCTATAAGTGTGTGGAAGCCTTATTTATAGCTCAGCTACAGTTCAAACCACGCTGCGCCAACACTGTCGACTTCCCATGCCATCAATCTTCCTTCCATCTTTATCTGGTGGAGTGGAATGGGAACCAGATCTACGTCGCTGGACCTCCTCTGCCACAAGCGAAGGAGGAGGATGCTTTATCAATGCCAGCCAAGTGTCCTGCTTAATCTTATACATTTGTTCTATGCATTTAGATGTAGCTGGCAACTCTGCAGATACCTTCCAAACCTTGGTCTCTATCTCCTCCAGGCCCTCTAGGATAGGAAAACCCACTGTAGCAGGAGAGTCACCATAAACGCGGCTGAGCAATTTGTCCTTTGTTTTGGGGCTGGCAGGAGACATGTCAATGTCTAGCGCCTTCGCCATTTGAGCCATCTGTTTGGAGTACATGCGAAAGTCTTCGTATGGCAAATCCGAACAAGGGCCCACATTGTCATCAGGCGACGGATCCAAAGCTGACTTTGACTGATATCGGATCCATCTGCCTCGATGTCCTCCTCATCAGAGATGTAAGTGGGCTGTAATTGCTCTGGAAAAGGCAGAGGTTACCATCCATGCCCCGTCGATATTGAGGGCCTCGGACTTATTACACTATAACCTGATGGCGCTACCGTGCCAGTGAGGAAGCCCTAGAAGATTCACGTAGGATCAGTTAAGAAGACGATTCAGCCAATGGAGTTGGATCTCTATGTGGAGACTGCTCTGCCTCAGTTCCAAACGTGGTGCCCCAGGCTTGCTCCGTCAACGGAGCCATCTTCAGTTCCAGCAGCTCACCCTCAGAGATAGAGCAATCAAGTGAGTGCAAGTGCAGAGATGGAATTCGAAGAGTGAGCAGAACCACATCATCAGTGCACCCTGGACGCGGAGACTGAGGACGATGAGTTGAAGTCGAAGTTGACTGAGACAAATGCTTTGTCTTTTTAGATTTCTTCGCTGGCAGTTCCAACGCAGCTCTCGGATCCAACGGGCGCTTAGAGCTTGGTTTTTTACCTGTCCGAACTCAGAGTTGACTTCATCGAAGCTACAGAACCAGCTCTAGAGAGTCGCTCAGCAGTAGCTGAAGTCTTAACTGCTTTTGGAGTCGACTCTGACAAACACTCATCAGAAGAAGTCTTAGCCACCTCTCTTTCCACCAGCACTTCCTCCCACAGTGCTGCTTTCAGCCACTGAGACCTCTCATGCCTCGATTTGGGAGGGAAGTTTTGGCAGATTTTGCATGCCACAACATTATGGCCCTCACCAAGACACATGAGGCAGAGTTCGTGCTCATCTGCGTGAGTCATTTTAGTACCACACTTCGAGCAGCGTTTGAAGAATACCTTAGAAGCCATACTGAGGGCAGATTAAGCTGTACCTCAGAAAGACAAGATGGGTCAAAACACACCAACAACCACAAAAGTCCGAATCAGCATGTGAAATCGTAGTCAGAACTCAGTCCAAATCCAGATTAAGCTGAAAAGATTGATCAAAAACAAAAGTGATGGAGCACAAAAGTGGAAGTCCTTCTCCAAGCAGTGGCAAGAAGAGAACTGAGGGAAGGGGCCGTTGCTCGCCGTTAGTTCACATGACCGTTTGGGCGGGAAATGGTTGCTATGTCTCTCGTGAGCCACGGCCCCTGAGGAACTCTAAGAAGCGATAAAGAATTCTCCGGTGGCAGGCCTGCACATGCGCAGTCCCTATGTGGGACTGCACAGAAGAATGACGATGAACTATTTTTAACCATATAGCAAAAACAACAACAAAGGTAATTTGTTGGCAGCTAAATTTGTATAGATTTTTCTACCATTATCTGGTTCCCACTCAAGATAAACACTGTTGACTTGGAAACACCCATTAGTACAATCCCTGAAAAGACTAGTATTTAGAAGGAACTCATTTATAAATATAAGTAAGATAGTTCATTGAATAAGAATTCTTCATGAATAATATAAAACAAGTTATTTTTATATGCAGGCAAACATACACTGAATTTTAAGATTATGATTGCTGTTACTAGGGATGCAATTCTAAGAACACCTTCCTGGGACAAAGGTCCACTGAATAAAATGGGTCTTATTTATAAGTAGACCTGCATAGGATTGCTCTCTCAAGGGGAACTCGCGTGCACACTAGCCTGGGAGTAAACAGCACTTATCACAGTGTGGCTTACTTGTGAGTAGACATGCACATGATTGCATAGTTAGAATTTGAATTCAGGGTGAGTCTACATCGTAAAGCTCAGTTCAAACATAATATAAAATCATGGTTTTTTATTTTAACTATGATTAAGTTTATAAAACTGGGCACTCAGAAAATCAAGTCAAATTGTGATTTGCCTTGACAAATGTAGATTTCATCACCATTGCTTCCCCTCATATACCTGCTTCAGACCCACTTACTAAGGCAGCCTGTACAACAAAAGCACCCCCACAGAACAGAACAGAATCAAACCAGGACATCTAAATTCACAGTGTTCTACTAAATCAATCTCCACTTCCCCAATAGCAAGGATGTTTTTCAACTTGGCAAATGCCTTTTAAGGCAAAGGATATTGCTGCAACCAGCCATTAAGAGCTTCACAGCACAACACTTTCATTTTCAACTGAGGCTTTTATTTCAAAAGCAGCAGTATTTGACTGTCCTGTTTGCTTTCCTCTCTGTTGATATCGCCTGATCTGAAAAAGGGGAGAGAGAAATGCTGCACACTATAAAAAGGTTCAGTTTTATCCTTGCTTTTGGTAAGAACAGAGGGGTCATTCAAAACGGAAATCAGATTTACTACTGATTTCTACTAAAAAAAGCTTTTCCAAATCCAGCTGGAAGTGCCACTTGGTTTAATGGTTCTGACTCCCAGACAAGTGTTCATAGGACAGCAGCTTTGAATATTTATTAAAATATTTATATACTGCCTTTCCTCAAAGCTCAAGGTATCTTACAAGTCTCAATTACAACACTGCAGCAAACATCCAGATAACCCCTTCCATAAACAATACTTATAGTTTATACCCAATTAAAAGCCCTCGTATATAAAACATCCTTGCAGTTCCACCTGAACATTTCTAAAGACAGCTCTTCCCTCACCACTTTAAGAAGCTGGTTCCACAACATGGGAGCTACAATGTATCTAGCTGATGGGATTTAGTTGATGCCAAATGCCTTAAGAAGGGGGACAGCCAGCAGGTAGCAGTCTGAGGGCTGTAATTTGTCCACATGGACTTATAGGAGGAGGCTTTTAGATATGTGGGTCCTTGGCTGTAAAGGGCTTTGAAGGTCATATACAGTAACTTGCACTAGACTGAGAGACATACTGTCAACCAGTGTAGTTGTTTTAAGATGACAGAGATATGTTCACATCAGCTAACTCAACAATAATCAGGCCTCTGCGTTCTGAACTAGATGCTAGGTTCTCCAGACTTTTGGCTTCTCTCTTTATCAGGCAAAACTCTATCTGAAACAAAGTGGGCTCTATGAACTCTTGCCACTAGAATGTGTTTAGGGAAATGCACCTCAGAAATCTTGAAAAACATGTCAGTCAGTCCACTTCACATTTGTAATAAATTCTTTTAAACAAGGATTTTAAACTAAGCCTTTTACTATTCTTTCAAATATTAGATACATTGGCTTGGATCCTAAGTATCCTATCCACTCAGGGTAGGTACTTTTGCTAAGGAGGGGAATTTTTTTTGACAATTCCTCTCTCACTCTACTTCCTACCTCCCTACCTCAATTCCTGAGATATATTTACCCATGGGGGCATAATTTGGAGGTGAAGACTGCAGAGTTGGGAGGGGGGCAAAAATATCACAGTTTAGTCACTACAGCTCCACTCACATTACACAAGATCCAAGCCATAGAATTCATGACAAGTTTAAACACTACAGAATATACGTCTATGTACTACAGACTATGTATTAAGATGTCAATCTGCAAGCATCTGACGGACAACATGGTGACACAGGGAAGTCAGCATGGATTTGTCCCCAACAGGTCCTACCAGACCAACATCTCCTTCTATGACCGAGTGACAGGCTTACTGGATAGTGGTGATGCTGTCGATTTAGTTTATCTGGATTTCAGTAAAGCTTTTGATAAGGTTCCTCATGATGTTCTGATGGGTGAACTGGGGACTGTACTCTAGGATAGTTAAATCAATAGGAAACTGGATGGATAACCGCACCCAAAAAGTAGTTGTCAATGGCATCATATCTGTTGGAAGGTGTCCAGTGGGGTGCCACAGAACTCAGTCCTGGGCCCAGTGTTTTTTTTAGTATTTTTATAAATAATTTGGATGAGGGTGTGAAGGGGTTACTCATTAAATTTTCAGATAACAAACACTCTTGAAGACGGGGATAGAATTCAACGAGATCTGAATACACTGGAAAAGTGGCCAGATTTGAGTAAGATGCTGTCTTAAGAGGAGGGAAGGGAGCTGTTCCTGTTGGCAACAGAGGACAGGGCTCGAAATAATGGGTTTAAACTACAGGAGGGAAAGTACGAATATTTGTTGGGGATGCTTTAGGCTGTTCCAGCATTGGGTAGGGGGGTCGGACTAGATGATCTGTAAGACCCTTTCCAACTCTATGATTCTATTTTATAGAAGAAACAAAACCACAAATATAAAGTAGTTATGGATTGCCCTATATTTCTTCACATTTTGTGAAAAAAACTGTCTTCATCAGAAAATGTGTATTATACAGTATTTGAGATCATTATAAAAATTGTTCGCTGAATTTTTTTTTAAAAAATTGAAATTGCAAGCCTTAAAAAGTTCAAAATTACTTTAAAAGTAATTACTTTAAATGAAAATGTCATTTTACATATTAATTTAAATAAGATTGAATAATGTGAGCCATGTTGATGTCATGTTTCATTCTTTAGATTTAAATAACCGTTTCTCCTTTATTAACACTGTGTAAAGTCAAATCAGTCTATAAATTTTTATTGTTGCAGGCAGTATTCTACTGGAACTGGATTTCACAGTTGACTAGTAGGAAGTAACAGTTGGCTAGCAAGCCCAGTTGGATACCCGCCGATTCAGACATCACTCAAAACCATACTTAAGACTGGGGTTAATAAAGCAATTTCAAACCATAATTTCAGATGTTGGTTTGACCCACAATAGTTAACGGAGTGGCCCACATTCTGAAAATCCCATAAGACCATGTTTTTTGTGTGACATCTGAACCAAGACCACAAGATGGGTTGCTATTTCAGTGGTTCTCATCAAGTTCTATGGGAAAATGTTGAAAAGGCTACAAGATTAAAAAGACAAAAAACCTGCACCATCCCATATACAGGAGTCATTGATATATGAAAGAGAGGCAAGGCTTTGATTGCTTACATTCTTATTTATTTGAACTGACTGGGACATGTCCTCTACCCCAGAAACCAGAGTCAGTAGCAGCAGATCTGGACACATCTTGAAGGCATCCCTGAGTTTACCCTTTTACTTTGTCCCATATAAATGGAAGGCTGACAAGCACCTATCAGAAAAACTACTGCTCGAGGACACTCAAGTGGAGAAAAAAATTAGTGTGTCCTCACCCCTGGGCTTCTCCCCAGGGTATAGCCTCCTCATATTCTTTCTCTTGGCCAATCCAAGTGATGGAAGTTTCCTAATTTTAATTAATCAGCACAGATGCATGGGAACAAAATTCAACCCTATTAATCTAGTTTAGCACCTCAATCTAACAATTAAACATTTCCATATGAAAAAGAGGAGGCGGCAACGGTAACAAAGGAGGCCCATTAATATTGAGGGGATACTTGATCTTCTTAATCTTAGGGCCAATTTAATCAAAATCAACTGTGACACACAGCTTACCATTCAGCTAACCCCACCTTTTAATATAAAGTATTTAATGTTTGATCTATCCTACCCCTCGTCATCCAACATTCAGTTCTCAAGGCAGAGAAATGCCTTCAGCATCTTTATAATAATGGACTAATTAAAAAGAATTATCCAATAGCCTATAAACATTAATTTGCTAGTTTTAATTAGAATAGTGAAGTAAAACCGGTAATTTGTCATGTTTTCTTGTTCTGCTAACTCCTTCCAACTAAGGCTTTCATACCAGTTGCAGTCCCACTGTCACACGGCAGCAGCACTCCCGTCACTGGTTGTGCGTTGTTTGGATTTGCTCCAGGTGCTGGAGAAGGAGGTGGCCCTACTCCACTCCCAAGGAGCATACAGGATGGCGGAGGGGGCTGCCCACGTTTCAGTAACACTTTGTGGTCCTGCTGGCAACGGAATCGCGGCGGCACCTCCCGAGGCATGTAGCGGGCGGCGCTTGGCGGTTGACCGTTCGGCACTGCCACCCTTTTGGCATTGTTGCCACCGTTGACTGGTGGCGATGGAGAGCTGCCAATTGGGCTGGCAGTCACTGGTTGGCTTAAACTTGGTTTTGTCGCTTCGGGCACTAAAACAAAAACAAAAAAGGAAAGGTGTTCTGAGTTGTTAAAACAATTGACTAAATTATAACCACTGATTAAACTATTCGGACAATTATTCTTTAATGTCTTGCTTTTCCAACATTATCTATGACATTCCATTATAATAATAAACCAGTGTATTATCATTAAAGCATATTAGAAGTACAAAGAAAAAGGCAACACTCACTACCAAGTGAGCTCAAAAAGGCATACAAAATGCATCACAGGACACTTTTCTATTATCAAGAAAAAATACACTTAATTTTACACTAGCACCAACTAAAGTGAGACAGAGACAGCTATAAACACCATCTATGACCCAATGTTATTTTACCCACAAAGTTCCAAGATATCCTCCAGGAAAGATGTCTGGAAAGAGAAAGTTGTGAACACAGGGAGTCACCTCACTATACTCCCAACATTCCTATGCAGGTCACAGAGCTATTGCTACTCTCTGGAAGTTCTATACAGTAGGAAGTCGATATTTTATCACAGGGTACAGTCAAGACAGAAATAAAAGCAAAGTGTGCATAAAGTGCTTATGAGCCTCCCTACCAGTCTCCTGCCAGGAGAGCGACAAAGTCATCTGCCCCCTATAAGCGCTGTCACCAGAATATTATCAAACTATGGCCCCCATCCACTCCTCTTGGTTTGTTTATGTTCGGATTGGGGAAATTGGAGGGGGGCGTCATCTGATATGCTGTTTTAGGTACTTATGTAATTACGTTTTCTGCATTTTAAAATCCATTTATATATGTATATATATTAAATGCTCATTGAGCATTTTATTGTATCCCGCCCTGAGCCCATTTGCGGGAAGGGCGGGCTAAAAATCAAATCAAATAAATAAATTAAATTAAATACACGGGCATGCCCATAGGGTTTCATGGAGGAGCTCACTCCTCCAGCATCTTC
Source organism: Eublepharis macularius (assembly GCF_028583425.1). Lineage (NCBI taxonomy): Eukaryota > Metazoa > Chordata > Lepidosauria > Squamata > Eublepharidae > Eublepharis > Eublepharis macularius. The sequence continues at coordinate 39,195,058 of NC_072798.1, read as the reverse complement.
TATCATGAGTCTAAGCAACATAGAAAATAAAAACAAAGGGAGAAGTTGACACGATAAAGAAGAAGCAAGAAAAGGAGGGATGAGAATTGCTTTGCTAAATAGATATTCCCTTGCTTGCTTGTGGCAAGTAAGATCACATTTAGATGGGGAGCTTTTACAAAAGTTTGGGTTTATGCTGAAATTGCGATCACAGGTGTATGTGGGCTGGCAGGCTGTTAAGTTTTTGTGGGGTTTTATCTTATTTTGAATGTGATGTCATTTCTGGTTATCACAGCTATTACGTTCTCATTATCTTAATTATCTTTTCATAAAGGCTAAAGCATTTCCTGTTCTTTGTCACAAACAGGTAGATATACTGGGTCAGGGGAACCACAGCCTGGCATATGCATATCAGCTTTTCACATGTCTGTCTTAATGTTCAAAGGAGATATTGTAAGCCAACACAAAATACCTGAAGACCTCATTTCATTCAACCAGTAAGACAAACTTAGAAGAAAATTTGAGGCACGAAATGCTAAAGAACAGAAGAAAACAGACATTTCTTTAAATGCAACAGAAGAAAGTAAGTCAAGCTGGACAATTATTAAGATTGAGAAGAAGTAATGAAGGAAAGCTCAGAAAATTACAGAAAAACACACTGAATTATTTGCATTAGTCTTCAATGCAGAAGATGCGGGACAAACTCCAACAGCTTTTATGGGAGTACATCTGATGCACTATATCAACTACAGATAATGAAAGATGAAGTTGCAGAACTGAAAAATTTAAAATAACAATTAAACAGACATCTTTGAGTTCTTAATAACCAGTAAAATCAGCTTCCTTTCTAAAGGACTGGAGGTTAATCAACATATGCTTCCAGAAGAGAAGCAGCAATTTCCCAACACGTGATCTAAACTTATGCCCATACTAGGAGGTCGGAAAGCATTAATGAAGTCTTGCCTGAATAAGCTTTTGAGAAACTGAAACAGAAGTGACTTATAAAATCTTTTGACTATTAATCCATTCACACATATGTATTCATCATTGACTCATGTGTGCATCATCAAATAGCATTTTTATATCATTCAAAGCCAACTCAAATAGAACACATTTCAATGAAACCATTTACTTGGGTGCAAGTCATCAAATGTAAAATAATCAACTGATATTTACACATATGTGTGACCCAAAGTGTTAAAAAAGCTAACAGGTAAACAAGCAGTGAAATGCCTCCTGTTAATAGGAATTTGCTATATAACTTGTTCATAAATAGTATGGAGTGAGAGCTGGTCATGTTTGCAGGTGTTAATAAATCATTCAGGACGGTACAATGCCAGACAGTCTATGAAAAGTTCCTAAAGGTTTTTTCTGAAACTGGGTAACAGGCAGCAAATAACATATTTAATGATGCACACTAGACAAGGTATCCCCCACTCAAAAAACCCTAGCCACACATAAGGTGACTAGGTTTAAACCACCTATGAGTACCCAGTAAAAACATCTTAGGTCATGGTGTAAAGTTCACTAAAAACAACAACAAAATTAGAAGAGAAAATTCCATAAAGGAATTATTATGAAAGGAACTGAAAAATAACAAGAATTATTATATCATCAAGAATATATTCTATTAAAATGATTATTTTGAATGTATTCAAAGCCTGCAATAAAGTGAGGGACTGTCACCCACCTTCCTATTTAATTCTCTGCATGAGCCAGAGGTCTCCAGGGTGGGACTCATCAGCAAATGAAACAGCAGCTGATAATTATGCTAAGCCAAAAACGTGTTGTACCTTGTATAGTTGAATTACATTCAGGAGCTCATAAAGTGTTTTATCTTTTATTCAGGAACCTCAATCCATATTTACAAAATGAGTTTAAAAAGGAGTTAAGCAAAGCAATACATATCAATTATAAGACTCACAAGTCTGCTTTTAAGTTATGGATACAACTACAATATAGGAGGTGCCTGCGCCTAAATGAAGAAGTTCCAGTGTGGAGTGTGATACCTGCAAAGCAGGTCTAAATGTATAGATCAGATGGCACATTAAACAAATTTCTTAGTTTCCGTTATAATATGACTGTCTCTTATCAGCTAATTAACTGGTCCCATTAAATCCCAAAGTTAAAGCTGGGGCTGCTCTCCCACTTTTGCTGTCTCCGTAACTGAAGTAAAAATGTAGGCTTCCAACTAGCACAAGCTTATTTTGAGTCAGGTAAAATTAGTTTGCTCCATTGCATCTAATATAAGACATACACCGTTTATCTGTTAAGATCCTCTTATTCAGACTTCTTTCGTTTCCAGACACAAAACTACCTTAGATCAAGGCAACATACCTGCCTTTTAACTAGATCTTGTTTTCATCTGTGCTCTACATAATAATGGTTACGCTTATTTCTTGGATGGCTAGGTCTTTTTACTGTACTTAGATCACACTTTTGAGGGTGTATCCACATATGTGCATGTGAATGCATACACAATTTTTCAACCTGAGAGTAACACTTTATGGCTTGGATCCTAAGAGTTCCATGCACACTACATAGCCTCCACAAGGGTATGTGTCTCCTCTTTCAGTAGCAGTTCCATTTGCACAAGTGCTCACTGAAAACCATTTATCTTACGTACACAGAAGTGCTAGAGAAAGAAGTACAGCACACAGTTGAGGCCATCTAGCATGCATGGAACTTGTTCACAGGATCCAAGTAGTGTTGTCTGATGAACTGGACTCTGATCATGAACACTTCTGCTACAATTAATTTTTAGTCTTTAGGGAGCCACAAAAAACTCTTATTGGTGATGTTTGCATCTGGCTTCCAGTTAGTTTTTTGTTCCATGCTCTGCGCATGCAATGCTACTTCATATTGGAAGAGCTGAAAAATCTTTTAATAAGGGTAATAAGGATAGGGAAATTTTGTTAAGAAGGCCTATTCAAGGGCCAAGATAAGTTGTTATAATTGCAGAAAAATTAAAGTCTCTTACCTTTGGTTTTTTGATCTGTGACCTGTAAGTTAAATAAGAAAAATAAAAGAGATGCAGATTTCTTATGATTAAGTTAAGCCTGTTTCAAGATGAAATAATTCATGTACTAAAAGTTAACCTGGTTAGGCATATGCAAATTTTAACATGTCAACTCAAAAACTCATTTATTCTTACTGGAGGATGACAACAACACAGTAGGGTGAGCCTCACACATTCTCTGACTCAATTCAAACCATGGTTTGAAGGGCTGGGAGTACACTGCAAGCTCATGCACATCCTGGTCCCCTCTCATTTGCGGACTCCCTCGTTCACTTCTGCATCACTCTAACCATAGCATGGCAGGATGTTTGAACTGGGCATCTAAGTTAACATAACAGCCTTACCCACTTCACAAGTGATTGTTGTGAGGATAATGAAAACACACTTTGTAAACCGCTCTGAGTATGGCATTAAGTAGTCCTGAAGGGCACTATATAAATTGAATGTTATTATGTTATTATTAACATCCAAATCACAGAATGAAGTGAGTTTGCAAATCATGGTTTCAATAGCACAAATCATATTTTGCCCAGTTTGGTCAAAGCAAACCAGGAGATGGAGGAAGAAATTAGCGCATGAAGAGAGGAGGGTCATGGAAGCTTGTTCCTGGTTATCCAAGCCATGGTTTAGACTTGCGTGGTCTCAACCAGGTGAGTATGGCACATCTCAGAATACTTTCCTCATGCTGCTAGTGCTCAGATACTCCCTGTAATGTACAAACTGGTATCTAAAGGTATGTCAATCTTTCAACTAAAGTTCAGCATATGCATAATTATTTAAATAAGCCCTTGCAGGAAGACTGCATCTATTACCGTTATTCAGGGAATGTACCAGGTAGCACAGAATGCAGAGTCTTCCCAGTATTTAAACCCTCAAGAAAAGGAGTCATAGAAATATGGCTTCTACGTGTAGACAGAGTGTAAGAAAGAGAATACCTACATTTAAAAAACTCTACTAATTAGAACTGTACTGTAAAACTATAAATTCTTTCATACAAACAAACTGAACGAAAGTTGGTTCAGGTATGCTTTTTGTTCAACCTTTACTGACAATTTCAGACACAGATTAATTGGAACGAAACTAAAAATGTAAATGTCTGCCCTACTATGTAAGATTTCCACTTACAGTGCAGTCAAATATGCCCCTGACATCCTATGTTTTGGAACATGCAGCTATATAATTTTGAACCTGCCAATCACAAGCACTTCTCCATAATAAAGCGAAATCCCTATGATCATCATGTGTCATGTTTCCGGATACCTCTTAAAAGAATTTGCTGAGCCAGTCCCTAATTCTAGTTGGTGCAGAGTTGCAGTCTATAATAATGAAAGTACAATGTGAATTTGTTTGCAGCAACCTAACCCAATCTCTCTTGTACAATGGGAACACAGAGACATGTTCCTCTTTTCTTCAAATCATACAAAACAAACTAAAACAGGGCTCCCACTAACAAATATGCTCTTTGCATTTTAGTCATAAAGCCCTAGAAGAGTTATCAACAGCTCAGTAGGTTTTGCCAGGAATCATCTGAAATGGGCTATAGTCAAATGCCAGTCCAAAATAGCACATAAGCAGAGCTCAAAAAACTACAAGACTAGCACCCCAAATCCAAACATAAACATTAAAAAGGCCACACAAAACACAAGCATTAATATGTGCCTGCCGAATTCCTGCTCCTCAAATGCCTCAAACAGAAGGTTCATCTGGCTTCTTTCTGCTTGGTTTATTCTAGGGTACCCTTTTCAGTGAGTGAGGAAAACAATAAAACAGGGTGTATTAGTTAGGCCAGCTGTTCTCTAACTGTCAGGACTCAATAGGCGGTCACAACTCTCTTGTATGTGGGCTGTGAGGTCAAGAGGGAGGAGGAACAGTATGAGCTGCAGGGAGACTCTGGGAGGCTCAATGGCAAATTTGGGTTTGCTTCTGCATAATCTGAGAAATGTCCAAGAAATACAGCCTTTTGCTAAGTAATCAATGTATTTATATAAGTAATAAACATGAGAAGTAAAGCAAACTTTTTCAGTATTAACTAAAGAGTTCTGTGTTTTAATGTGGAAAGGGAGAACTACAGTAGAGTTACAAGTGGATCATGAAAAGTTCAGAAGTGAGTTCATTTCAAAAAGCTTGAAAACCACTGAGTTAGGGAAGAATGTCCCACTCTTACAAATGTTCCAGCGAACTCATTAGTGAAGAACACTAGTGAAAATTGCTAGAAGTTCGACTCTACCCTCTGCCGTTCTGGAAAGAAAGTTTAAAGCTGTCCCTTACTCTCTTAGGCTTTGCTCCTGTCCCCTAAGAGAAATTGACTCACTGGAGCACATCTTCTTTAACTGCCCAAGTCATAGTAAAATTAAAGCGGAAACCATCAGTCCATTAGTAGAAAGATTCCCTGGAAGGTCAAATAAAATCAAACTTGATTATCTTTTGTCTGACTGGACTCACCAGACAACACGTCAAGTAGCAAGATTCTGTGCCCAGGTCTACAAGCAACGTAAATCGCATAAGGCAGACTGAATGTATTTTAACCTTTTAAACAACTAATTTATGATGATCTTATTTTTTTACTCTTATATTTATTCATCGTTCTTCCCCTGTATCCAGTCTCAACTGTTTTTAAACTGATTTGCAAATGGTTTTTATATGTACTGGTCGCAGACTGTAATAATAAATTTGACTTGACTTGACTAGTGAAAATTAGCTTAGCTTGGCTGATTCCTGGGCCACAGGGAAGACAAAGCTCTGGCTGCTCCTTAGCACCAGAGTTCTCCCTCTCTCCCAGAGAGACAGCTATCTAAAGAAGAAATGGCTGAGATGAGTCTGACACATCTATTCCAGGCAGTCCCCTACCTTTTTAGCAGCAAGCTGCTTAAGGCCATTAGAACATAACAGGCCAAATCTTGGAAGGGTACTGGAAACGGTGCAATAAAGGGCAAGCAAAATGTTCAAGAAGATAAAATATCTTTACTATGAAGGATGGCTGAAGTGTTTGAACCTAGGTAGTTTAGAACTCTATTATTGGGGAGCACAGGAGCTGAAAAATTATGAATTATTCTGGAATAGAACCAGTAAAGATATGGAGGCCCGGGGAAAAAGCCTTGGAGTCAGATTGGGCTCACCTGGGTGGGGTTTGATGTTCTATGGTGTCTGAGATGACTGATGGCTTCATTTAATAGTTTTAAGGTAATTTTAAATTTTATTTTTTTAATTGTATGTTGATTGATGTTAGTAAACTTTCTAGACATCCTTGAGGACCCAATATAGAAAGGCTGTACAGATGTATCCCAAATAAACAATCAACATGGCTGAAGAGCAAAGGAGTCTTGCAGCTGTGCAGAAGGCAAGAATGGCTGGTATACATGTTTAGAGGAAGAGAATGTGCACCTGTCCTTTGCAAATGTTGTGAGTTACTGTCTATCTAAATCAAATATATAAACAGTGTTGCTTACCTGTAACTGTTGTTCATCTAGGTCTTCTGTGCAGGCACACATGGGACTGTGCATGTGTAGGCCTGCCGATATCGGAGATTTTCTAGCTTAATATCACTAGGGGGCGCTCTTGCCACTTAGCGCATCTGCGCAGCCGTCCTTTCCCGCCAAAAACGGCCCCTTAAGTAGGCGGAGCGCCCCCAATACCCTCAGTCCTCTGCCGCCACCGTGCCCAGAAACAGTCAAAAGCATCAGCGGGGAAGGAGGGAGGGTATGTGTGCCTGCACAGAAGACCTAGATGAACAACAGTTACAGGTAAGCAACACTGTTTTTCATCATCGGTCTTCCTGTGCAGTCCCACATGGGAGATTAACGAGCTAAATTACCTGGGAGGTGGAAAAAGTGAAGTCATCAGAGGAAAACAGACTGGAGACCTGCCGTGCTCACTGACATCTCCTTCCTGTCCAGGATGTCCAGGACATAATGCTTCACAAAGGTATCAGCAGAGGCCCATGTCACAGTTCTGTAGATATCCTGAATCGGTACACCCTTCAGCAGTGCTGCAGATGAAGCTTGTGACCTAGTGGAATGAGCATGAACCTCCAAAGGACAAGGCAAGTTAGTTGTCTTATAACATAACAAAGTCGCCTGAACAACCCATCTAGCTAAGGTCTGTGAACTCGCTTTTCTCCCTTTCTTGGGACTCGAAAAGCAAACAAAAAGCTGAGAATCTACTCGAAAGGGCTTTGTCCTGTCCAAATAAAACAAAAGTGCCTTTCGCACATCTAACATATGGAGGGCGTGTTCAGCCTCTGTCTAACGGTCCCTAAAAAATACAGGTAATGTGAGTTCCTGGGCTAGGTGGAATTTCAACACTACCTTGGGCAAGAAGCTTAGTTTAAGTCTCAACACCACCTTTTCGGGGTGGATTTTTAAATAAGGAGGATCTGCACAAAGAGCAGCTAATTCCCCCATCCTCCGTGCCAAAGTAATAGCCACCAAAAAGGCCACTTTCATTGACAAATAACGTACATGACATGTAGCTAAGGGTTCAAAAGGTCTAGCGATAATCCTGGCCAACACTAAGGGTAGGGGCCACTGTGGTACAATAGAAGTGACTGGAGGAAACAGGTTATTAAGTCCCTTTAGGAACAACTTGGAGGCCGAGTGGGAAAAAAATGTCTTCCGGTCAATATGAGGGTGGAAGGCTGAAAGAGCAGCCAAATAAACCTTAACAGAAGAGTTAGAGAGTCCACCATGTTTCAAACTCAACAAAAATTCCAAAATATCTGAAAGAGGACAACTCATAGGGTCCAGAACCTTGTGTGCCGCCCACTACCTGAATTTGTCCCATTTGAGACTGTAAGATTGGCGGGTAGACACTCTCCTGGCATTTTGGATGACATCAGCTACACCAGCTGAAAAGGATACTCCTGTAGAATCAACCATGCTGTCAGTCTGAGTGTGTCAATGTTGAGATGATACACTCCGTTCCATGACAGCAGGTCTGGTCTCTTCAGTAAGGGGAGAAATTGAGTCTGTAGCCACATCAGCCCGTGAAACCACGGTTGCCTCAGCCAAAAAGGAGCCATTACTATAGCAGACGTCCCTTCCACCTGAATCTTGCTGACCACCCACATCAACAATGGGATGGAGGGAAAGATGTAATAAAGACAGGTCGACCAATGGAACTGAAAGGCGTCTCCTAGCGATTCGTGGCCTCTCAAACAAAATCAATCTAGCTTTCAATTGTCTTCGGAGGCAAAAAGGTCTATTTCACTTCACGAAAATTGGGTCTAAATAGGAGCCTTTTAAGGACCACTCGTAATTGTCTCCCCCCAATCTGCTTAACTGGTCTGCCAGTGTATTGTGTACACCTGGGATGTGAAGAGCTTGCAACCACATGGAATGGTCTAGAGCACAGGTCCATATGTCATTGTTTCTCTGCAAATCGTCTCTGATGCTATGCCCTTCTGCTTGTTCAGATAGAACATAGTGTAAAGGCCTTCATACTTCCCGTTGGTCGGTGGAGCAGATGCTGTCTTGAGATTGAGATTGTTCAGTGTCTCAACAAACCCCTCAATTATGGGGAAGGTCACATTGGAGGCAGATCCTGCATATATGTGTTTCAGGATCTTGTCCTTAGTCTTTGGTTCCAACGATCAGACATCGATTTCCAACACTCTCGCCATACGAACCAACAGATCTATGTAAGCCTGAAAGTCCTCAGTTGGAGGGTTATCCTTGAAAGCCCCAATCGCTTTGTCTGGAGATGTCTGGGACTACTCCGGCTCCGATACAGGTCACACTCTGACTCGGTCTCAGACAGCTGGTAGGCCATCCTAGTATTTTCAAAGGAATGCCTGCTCATATGTGGAAAGGGGGAGCGGCCCCAAGGCAGAACATCCATATAGAAGCGGCCCGTATCCAGGGTGTAAGGTGAGTCTCCCCGAAAGGATTGAGTCCGGGTATACCACTCACTATGACTCGCAACTCATCTCCTCATCTCCTCATCTCCCTTCCTCAATAGATGAACGAGTTTCCCACGATCTGAGGGAAGGAGACCTGGAGCCTCTTGGAGTTGGAGGTGCATCAAGCACGATGACCTTCTCACCAATCCATTCTCCCGAAGACCGAGAAGTGCTACAGTTCACCACATGATGACCCTGATCCTTGCATTTCTTCACAGGCAGCTCAGATCCGACATCGGAACCTACCATGGTCGTTCCGGTAGGGACTTTATTTATTTGGACTTACATTTTTTCTTCTTTTTCTTAGGTTCAGGCCCAGAGGAAGACTCGCGCCCGGAAGCAGTGGGATGGTCGGCCAACCCCGAGGAATTCTCCTCCCGGTTCTGGGGTGAAGACATTCAACTCCGAGGAGATGGAACAGGCCGCGCAGGTAAAGAAGTCAATGCAGCTGCAGACGATGAGGCGCAACTCTGTGGGGTTCCAGGAACCAAGGGGGCTGGATCCGAAGGAGGAATCTGATCCACAGGGTCTCGAACGCTAGCAGCCCTCTGCTCCGAGGATGGTTCTGACGGGGCCCTCGATGCTGAAGCAGTCGGAGATGAGCGGGGACGCAGTGTCTTAGACCCACTATTATTTGGGGTCTGGTCGATCAGGCATGCCGGTCAAGGCGGGCACTTTCGCCTTCATCAGAGGGTCAGTAGCAGCCATAGCCCTCTTCCAGAGCCATGCATGGAGCCTATCTGCCCACTCAGCCCTCGCTTTGGAGGTAAACACACAACAGACTTTGCACGTTTGGGTGCTGTGCATTTCACCCAGGCAAAAAAGACAAGACGAGTGGCCATCTGATCGTGTCATTCTTCCTTTACAGGAGACACATTTCTTAAACAAGGCCTTCTCCGACATAGCATACAGTAAGAAGAGTAAGGTAGGTACATATTGTAAAGACAAGAGCAGCTAGAACCACCTGCACCAGCGGTGAAAGAAGAACTGAGGGTATCGGGGGCGCTCTGCATACTTAAGGGGCCGTTTTTGGCGGGAAAGGACGGCCGTGCAGGCACGCTAAGTGGCGAGAGCACTCCCTAGTGATACTAAGCTAGAAAATCTCCGATATTGGCAGGCCTGCGTGTACACAGTCCCATGTGGGACTGCACAGGAAGACCGACGATGAACTCATTAGCCAAAAAATCTCTACAACTACTGTGCAACTACTTAGTATGCATGGCTTAGGACTGCATTGTTTTGGCATATCAAAGGCCTTGGGAAAGTAATTATTAATGGTATTTCCTTCAGAAGAGCAGAGATTTCAAACAGCTTTTGAGGGGAGGCCTGTGATGAGAGATTTTGCAGTGACTATGTAGATATCACTCCTTTTTAGATACTGCATGATACTTCTACAGACATTGCTATTGATGAATATCACAGAGAAAGCTAGCTCAATCAGAACTTCTGATCCAGCTGGGAACACCGTTCAGGGGAAGAAATAAGATTTCTACATTATGAAGAATGGCCATTAGACTTTCAGATAAGAAACCCCCTTTTCAGTGGCATCAAGATGGCATTCTATCTGTCACTGAGTTATACAGTGCAGATCACCCCAAGTGACTCACAAATTTTGTAAAATAACTTGACAGACAGAAATGCTGTTCAGTTTCATGAGTTTATCCTCATCTGCTCCACCGTATGGTGACAGGTTGCCGTATCTGCATTTCTTTTCATTAGGGCTTAGGATCTATTATGAACTCTATTCAATTAAGGTTTTTTTAGGAGGGTAAGAAGTTATTCCTCTTAGATGAATGTGCAAAAACTTGGCTCTTCCCCTTGGATTAATGTGAAAATGCTTTCTAAAGAAAGCCTTGACACCACTAAAGGATAATAATTCACATTAAAGTTTCCCTTATTTTGATTCAACATCTGATCACCACTTTCTCCCATGTATTCCAAAAGATTCACAAATTAAATCTGTCCCAGAGATTCTTCATATATTTTAGCACAAACAAGAGCAGTAAAAACATCCTAATACAGCACTAATTTATGTCTGAAAATGAATTGGAATTTCAACCATAATGTTCTAAATTCACAATGCCCTGCCAATCTACAGGGTATGTCTTTATTATAATGTCCGTGTACAATATCCCCTGGAAGCAATTATGAAAAGATTAGCCTGTTGAGGAAAAACATGTTTAGGTCAACTTTTCCCACAGGTTCAGGTCAACTTCTCCCACATTTGGCAGCCTCTAAATATTTCTGCAGTAACTTGTTTCTACCCCATATAGAATTCTCAAATGTTACTCAGTTGCTGAATCCTTCTGAAGAGCTGTTTGATACAGTAATCTTCTGCTCTTTTGCTGGGAGTATAGTAACTTCTAGTGAGAGCAATAATTTTGTAACCAACTTTGAACTAGTGAGAACATCTGTGACGCACATTTTTCGTTGTATTTTCTGCAGTTCTTGTGAAACGCCGGACAAAGATACTATGTAGCAAACTGAAAATTATCAACATTCTTGAACAAAAACTTTTTTCTTCCCCTTCTCAATTCTGTTCACTGTACCTGTTTAGGAAGGCTACAGCTAGCATCTTTGAATTTAATCAAGGTAACTCCCTTAGATCAACACCCACGCACATATATTTCATCCAAGCTACTGTGTACTAAGAGCTGGATCCCAAATTATTTTGAAGCACATTTTTATGAACAGAATTATGACTTCTACGTTCAGATTTATGAAAGATATAAACCACTAACTCCTGGATCTCTGCCACAGCAGCTTAGGGACCTGTCCAAACAGGTTATATCCATGTACTCAACAAAGGAAATGACCAGTACAAAGAGTCCAATGTTTATAAACGTAGATGGCACCCTAGGAACAGGAAGAATCCTAAACTGGCTTTTCATAAGCTTGATTTAATTTGCTGTTTACCTGCATCCCAAAGAGAAGCAGGAAATGCTACCAATTTTGTGCTGAAGTGGTAAATTATGCAGAATGAACCAGATGAAAGTATGCCTGGATCAGCACTGATATGGGTTTAAACGGCTGACTTGACTGCATGCACAATTAAGGAGTTTCTTCCTACTCTAGCATCCAAGACCTAACAAGCCTTTTTGAATAGAAGAAAAGGAAGCTGATGTGTACATGCAGCATCATAGGGGAGGTGTAGCAAGCACTAGCAAGGAAACAGAAGTATCAACTAGATGGTCTATTAAAGAAGTACTTGTCAAGAAACTGACTATGCCTAGTCTGTTTTTTGGCCTATTTGCACTTTGGTTCAGGCTTTTCGGCCTAGTTAAATGTTAATTAGAAGCAAAAGGAAGCTTTCCCTGGGAAAGTGCAGCCAGGATGATACTGCAAGTTCCCAGATAGATAAGGGAAAGAGATGGAACTAGCACAGGTGCAAGATCAGAGGAACTTCAAGGCCAGAACATTGAAGGGAGTTCCATTTCATTAATGCATAGTACTCTGGGGATGAAGTGATTTGCTCCCACCTACAAGGACATGTTGACTGCAGCGGCCTGTCATCACAGGATGAGCCTTTCACTTATTGGTCGGGCCACATTGCAGGAAGAAAGCCTTAAAGCTTGAACCCTTATTCTAGTTTTATCCTTCCTATGGAACAGATTCTGGCTAGGGATCAGACCTTTGTCTCTGGATGCTAATCTTGCTCTGATGGTTTCTGGTGGAAGCCTATAACTATACGCCATGTTATCTTTGTTCTCTGGACTCGAGAGGCTGAAAACTTGCCTGGACTTTTGTGACCTAGCTGAAAGGTAACATCTGGTTTAGGATTGAAAGCCTTTACCATGATTGCTAACTTCATTATTTAGCTTATTATTTTCTTCTCCTGTTTTGCACACTGCTATGATTTGTATTTCCTTGCACTTCTTTTAATAAACTTTATTAATTATATCTTTGTGGAGTTATTTGGGTTTGCTTCAATCTGAATCCCACAACTTGGCCAACTTGCCATAGCTATCCAAGTAACTGTTTTGTGTAATTCAGACTGCAAAGTATCCTGCTTTGTAGGGCTGACTTCTATTCTGCTTAAACCCTGTAGGACTTGGAACTTGCCTCTTGGTCTCAAGTTGAGAGTTATTCAAAGAGGCTGGTGGTGGCATTGCTACTCTGGAACTGAGGATTCATTTTCCAGGTTTGAGTGTTTTGTTTCTGATCCCTATACAAAAACAACCCTGTGGGACAGGGAGGTTTTTTACACTACTGGCTTATGCTCAATATTAAAATATAAACAAATGAATGCCCTTAAATTTGGAAATCAAACACTTGGCCTACCTTCTGAGTAGATTCTTTCTTTTTTTTATCCTCTTTCTTTCTTTTCTTGTCTTCCATTAACTGTTCTTCCTTTTCTTGCTCCTTCTCTCTATTAAAAGTTTAAAATACAAAATTATATACTCCTGTGAACATTTTATATGCCCCCCAAAAGACATACAAAAACCCTATGACACCAGTTATATTATATTCTGTAAAACATTTTAATTAATTGCAAGATTATCCACTATGATCTGAAATCAAACTATGAACAAATTTCTGAATGCAGCTAAAAGTGGCTCTGAATTCTACAATACACCTAAATCCAAAGAATCTATCAGCACGCAGGACTGAGAGCTGATGCAGCCGGTTTCTTTCTAAAACTGTTATCTCACCAGAAGATGCAGTACATTCTAAAAATCCTTGCAGGTATTTTTTCTACTCTATACCTTGTCTAAAATTCAAGAGAGCCACATAGTGATGCGTCACAGCATTTAGGCAGCCAATACTTAACTATCCCAATCTTAGACACTTTTTAAAAAAAGCATGCCTTTGTGAGCTGCACCATACATTATCAACACACGCTTTAGAATTCATAATGTATTGTGTAAGGTCCATGGTTCCATTTCTGTGATAATGTAAGCCATTGTATGTATTTTGCTACTTTACATCTGATTGCCTTTATGACCAGAGAGTAAAGTTGAAGTTTAGAGACTAACTGCAAGCATTACGCGCTGATTGTATGCTGGGAAATTTACAATGTTACTTAAGGACAAGGTCATCTTAAGCTGTACCACTGTGTAAATAGCCAAAACCCAAGACTAAGGCTTGGATCTAGAAGTGCACCAGCAGAATCAGCAGATACTGATTTCACCCATATTCTCCTTTCCTCAGCAGTTCCTTCTGACCTCAAGAAAAATGATACAGATACATGCAGATAAACAGCTATAAGGGTTGGGGGGACACTAAGGAGGGCAAAAAGAATGAAATTGCCTCTCATAAGTGCAGGCCTGCTGATGGAAGAGGGAGAAGGGGCAATTTTGCTCCCTTCCTCCTTAACCATTGTAGCCCACTGGCTTGAGTGACTGTTTGCTCATATGGGTCTCCCAGACTCAGGAATAATATTTTGGAAGTCAGGAATGACTGGGGAGCGGGGCGGTTGTCAATGCAGGCAAAATCCACATTTCTTCTGCTGACACTGGATCCAAGCCCTAATAATTAAAGTAAAGTAAGAATAACCTCCAAGAATTAAACACATTTTCTGCTCTAAGAGAAACTATCATGCTGTAATGCTTTGAATATCATGAGATTTAAAGCACCTAGCTATTTATTTAGTGTGACTAAATGATAAAGTGCTTCATCACAGTTGTAAAATGACTGATCACAGCTGAATACGAAAAATTCTCCATTATCAACATTTGGCTCTAACTTGCTTTTCTGCAACACCAAATCTTGAGTGCAGAGACTGGCAACTTTATAACAGTAAATATCGTAATTTCGCAATGATAAATTCTTTATATATTTATGTTATTGAGAGCCCACCTTTCTCACTGAAACTTAAGGCAGATTACACAGTATAAGTCAATACAATCAACAGCAGGGACATTCAGTAAACATTGCAATAGGGAATGGGTTACAGAAATTTGAAAACAAGCTGAAATCTGATATCGAGCTGAAACAATGCTAAAGCAAAACAATCAATTTGACATGGTTCAAACTTATAGCAACAGACAGAACACAGTAGTATAGTTGACAGTCCTTATTCCTTTAACCAAAACACCTCTTTGAACAGTTTCCTTACCACACAGCCCTATTACCTGTGTACAAAAGACCCTCTCGGATAATTTAATTTTACCTAGTTTGCAGAAAAACAGGAGAGTGGGAGGTTTCATGACCTCTTCAGGCAGGCCATTCCATAAGGTGAGGGACCACCATCGAAAATGTGAGTGTACGGACAGGTGTGATTTCACCCATATATACACACACGTTGAGGCATTACAAATGCCTTGCATCCAAGTAGCACACTTGTGACTTTGTTTCTAGATTCCAAAGTTGTGTACTACTGTAAGACTACCAACCAAAATATCACAAAATAGTGCGCAAGCTTTTGAATTCATCAGAATGCATTCAACATGGATATCCACAATCCATGTCCATCTATATCTGGATCTAAGTAATGCAAAGAAAGGTCAGAAATGTTGGTGTAAATATGCTGTCTCTTCTTTTCTGTTGCGGAGATTCCGTTACTATTTCCTGGCTGAGTGACTAAAAAGCATTCATTTGATAGCAATCATAGAACCCTTACATGGAACACATGAATTATACAGAATCAGAATGAGTTTCCTGCCTATTAAATTTGTTGTGTGTTACTGGTAAAATATGAAAGGAAGAAATATAAAGATGTAAAGTTTCTGGAAATTTAGAAGCCAAGAGAAAAACAGTTTGCCTTTTCCCCCCAGAAAAAACCCAGACATTTTGAGAAACACTGAATTAGATGCAATAATTAGTTTACTATCAATCCTATTTTTAACTGACTGCCACATAAAATACATAATTTATAATTTAGCATATAAATTGTATTGGTTGGCATATTTGTGTAATTTAGAAGTTACAAAAATCTTCATTTCCCATAAGAAAAATCGCAAGTATATCCAGCACTTGAGAAAGAGCTGCAAACTGTTGCACCCTATGATACTGTAGCCCCTGTATGTTTAATGTTTGCTATCTGAGGGGGGCGGGGACTGAAAGAAGAAAAGCTAGAAAACAAATTCTGCAGTTAGAAACAAAAGAAAGCATATATGAACAGCAACTCTCTCAAGAGAATCACAATAGGACTACCAACATGTTTGGATATTAAGCTAAACCTTGTAACAGTGAAAACTCTTTAATAATGTGTTATCATTGAACACATAACAGTATATTAATTCTTGCCAATATTATTTACATTTAAATAAAGTGTTTTATAAGTTTACAGTATAACTTTTTCACTGCTCTCCCAAATTTCCCAATTTTTCCACTGGAAAAAACGAAGAAAATCCTCAAGATCTTTGATCTTTTCATGCTATTCATTTTGAGCATGAGAAAAATTTACTTATTCTAAAAGAGAAAGCATTTCAAAGATTTTCCCTTCAGTGCTCCCTGAAATTTTTGCATTAGAAAAACTGAAAAAAGTCCTTGAAGAAAAAAACACACGTGCACCCTCCACATTCCTCCCCCCAGGTTTTCACATCTCTGAAGAAATAGGAATGCAATGTCTGTGTCAATGTCAGAAGTTCCCAGGGGATTGATCGATCGATCGATTGATTTATAGTCTGCCTTTCTAACTGAGATCCAAGGCAGATTATACAATGCAAGTGAAAATACAATATAATGAACAGCTAGGACATTCACTGAGCAAACTACAATAATCAACAGCAATCAGGACATTCAGTGACAGACATACAATAGGGTATGGTAGCAGAAAATTTGAAAAACAAACAAAGCTGAGCACAAACTTGAAATCTTTCTAAAATAAAGCATAAAAATTTACATGGCAAGTTCGCCAATGTGGTAGGAGCATGTCTAAATCAGCAGACAGTACCCAACAGAGTATTGTATAGTCCCTATCCCTATCAATTCATCTCTCTGAGCTACTTCTTACAACACACCTCTATAATCTGGGTATAAAGCCTTCCTGAATAATTCAGTTTTCATAGCTTGCGGAAAGCCAGGGGAGCGGGTGCTTTCCAGATCATCCCAGGCAGGCCGTTCCATAAAATGGAGACCACAAAAAAAGTGCATGTGTGGACAGCTGCCGATTTTGCTCAACTTCAGGGTGGTATCTGTAAAAGGTCCTGTCCAGATGAGTGAAGCTGCTGTGGAGGAACATAGGGGGAAAGGTGGCTGCACAAAAATATGAGCGACCAGGCCACATATGGCTTTGAATGTGAAAGCCATGGCCTTGAATTGAGCTTGGTAACTGATTGGAAGCCAATGGAGTGACTGCAGAATGGGAGTGATATACATGCTCCATCTAGCTCCGGAGAGTAAATGAACTGCAGCGTTCTGCACCAGCTGGAGTCTCCAAGTCTACTTTGAGGGGAGACCTACATAAAGTGCATTACGGTAGCCTAGTCTCATAATTACTGTGCCATGAATCCAGATGGCCAGATCAGCTGTGTTAAGGTAGGGGGCCATCTTCTAGGCTAGTCTGAGTTGTGAGAAGCTCTTCTTTGCAACTGCATTTACTTGCTTCTCTAGCAGCAGCACTGGGTCTAGTCAAATCCCTAGGCTCTTAACTGAGTCAGCCAGGGTCAACTGAACCCATCAAAGGTTGGAAGCACAATGTCCTTCAAGTTCTTTGATTTTCCAACCAGCATCACTTCCATAGTGTCTGGGTTCAATTTCAATTTCTTTGCTTTCAGCCAACTGACAACAGCTGTCAAGCAGTGACTCAATATCTCTACTACATCACCAGGGGATTTGGATAATGAGATACAGAGCTGGGTGTCATCTACATATTGATGGCATCCAATCTCATAGCTATAGATGACTTTTCCTAAAAGCTTTACATAGAGGTTGAATAACATGGGGAGAATAAGATTGCGCCTTGTAGAACTCCCCACAATAAATTCTCATTCTGAGGATAACTGGTCTCCAATAGCTCTTTGAGTTATCCCATGAGAAACTATTTAAACCAGACCAGGGCACATCCTCTGATACCTACTTCTGCTTCCAAATGCCTCAGCAGGATGGTGTGGCCTACTGTGTTGAAGGCTATGAACAGATCCTGGAGGAGGAACAATGAAGCATGGCCTTCGTCTACAATCAGGTGGAGGTAATCAACATGAGCCTCCAGAGCAGTCTCTGTCTCATACCCTGGTCTAAAACCAGACTGAAAAGGGACCAAACCGCCAGAGTTGTCCAAGAAGGCCTGGAGTTCGTTAGCTATTGCTCTCAACCACTTTGCCCAGAAAGGATATATTAGTGACTGAGTGATAATTAGCTACATCGTATTTCTCTGGGAGTCTGAACGACTAATACAACTGATAGTGTTGTGGGACGTGAGGGCTGCAAAGCCAACCCCTGGTAGGGAATCCAGGCCAGGGCACTGGACACATGAACACTATGAAACTGGGGATATGAGGGGGGGTATAGGCTAGAAACCCATAGTGTCCTCATTCCACAGGTGGAAGTGCTGTACACTAAAAATGAAGCACCAGGGAAATGCAAAAAGTTAACAAGGGGATGCACTCCTACTTTGAATATCTTTCAAGATCCAATAAAGAAGTGGAAAGTTTAGAGTTGTCTGAGTCTTCACAGAAATTAGTTCTAGAGATCTATTTAAATAATCTTTATTAATTGTAAAAAGTTTAAAACATTAAATTTATTAAAATTAAATCTTTTTATTTTAAAATAAAATAAAAGTAAGCCTAATACATAACAAACATAACAATAGTGAAAAGGGTTTCCAAATATATAAAAATAAGTCCTTCCACAGCTGTCTTTATGCCATATGTTCAAATAAAGTTCAGATAAAGCTGTAAGGTCCTCCATCTGCTGAATTATGAGAGGTGGGCATCTGTCTCACCAATGCTGTAATACAAGTCTTTTAGCTACAGTAAGGGCACAGAGGGTCCATTTTGTTGACCATCAGGATACAAGCTGGCAATTTAAAAGTATATAAACAAAGATCAGTGGGTATTCCAATACAAAATTAATATGAGTACTAACTTCCTCCCAAAGGTTCAATAACTGGGCATAGCCAGAGCTTATTTTTAAGAGATGTGATCTGTGATCTACAGTGCCTGCAACCAGACACTTTACTAAAAAGGAGCTGTGGTGTCCAATATATCCTAAACATATTTTTTTTGCTGAATAAGTCACAGCTTAATATCCGTAGCAGTAATGGATACTGCTTTTAAGGTCTTATCTCTTGGCTTTGGAAAAACTGGGTGATCTAACGCCTAATTCCATTCATTTCTAAGATTCTGTATATCACATTCATTAACTGACATCAAATATTTATAAACAAATATTGTAAGTTTCAGTTTTTGCATTCTTACCACTTAAAGAATAGAATGGAATAGAAGATTGAAGTTCTGAAATAAACAGTAAAAGATCATCTGCATATAGGATAATGTTAAGTTCCAAAATGTTATGTACAAAGCTATGAATATTATTATATCTAATGGCAAAAGCCAGGGGTTCTAGACATAGATCAAAAATGAGAGGAAAAAGAGAACAAACTTGACTAGTACCCCTCTCAAGAGGAAATGGTGCAGAAAACACATTAGTCAATAACCTGTATCTAGATGAATAAATAATTTTAATCCACTTCGAAAATTGTAAATTAAATCTTCATTTCCATTCACTGAAAAATGCACTAGGATAGTCAAGCCTAAGATAGTAAATACTTTTGAACAGCCTTACTGTAACTCACTCTATGCTGAGCTACCCCTGGGCCTGATCCGGAAACTGCAACTGGTCCAGAATGCAGCGGCGCGGGTCCTGACTGGTATATCTTACCAGTCACATATCACACCTGTCCTGCGCCAGCTGCACTGGCTTCTGGTTGAATTCCGAATCAGGTTCAAGGTATTGGTTCTTACTTTAAAAGCCCTGAGCGGGTTGGGACTGGCATATCTTCGGGACCGCCACTCCCTGAACGTTCCACGGAGACCGCTTTGATCAGCGGATAAATGTTTACTGGTGGTCCCCAGCCCTAAGGAAGCTTGCCTCACTTCAACCAGGGCCAGGGCCTTTTCAGTCCTGGCCCCAGCCTGGTGGAATGCTCTGTCAGTGGAGACCCAGGCCCAGCGGGACATATTATTGTTCCGCCGGGCCTGTAAGACAGAGCTGTTCCACCAGGTGTTCAGTGGTTGAAGGGGGCAGTGCCATGTCAGCCTCCCACCTTCGAGGGGGGGGGTTTTCTCCTCACCATTGCATTTGGTTAATTTATTTCATTATTGTTTTGTATATTGATTTTAGTATTGTTGTTTTCTTGTTTTTATTGATTTTAAACTGTTCACTGCCCAGAGCCCCTGGGAATGGGCGGTATATAAATTGAAATATAAATAAATAAAATATAAAGTAGATAAAGCACCCTTGTGTGGGACAGAAAAACTTTCCAAGGTCAAGCTGCAAACCAAAACTGTTTGAAGTGCAGCAGAGATATAGGACTTCACGGAGCTGAAAGCACTATGGAATCCTATTAGCTGACTCCAATCTTGGGCCACATATTGCTAATAACTTAAGGGGTAAATGGACAATCCACCTCTGAAGCCAACCACATATAACAGTGAGTGAACAAAGACAAACATTCCTATGTGGTAGTTCTATTTCTTTTAATTTCCCATTCACTTCTCACTGAATTACTTTGTGAGCACATTGATGAGCAAGAAAGGGGAAGTATCATTTGATGTCCTTCATCCACACTAGTTATATTGCAAAAACTATAAATTGACGATTCTGGCAGCTGAGTAATGCTATTTATTTGTTGCATCTTACTGTATCTGAAGGATTTTTCCAATGCTTATTTTGGTTCAGATACAATGAAAGGAAAATGATAATTTTTAAACTAACAACAATCCTGAAGTAAACAAGGGGACTATTGTCAGCAAGACCACAATTCCTCCTAGCTCACTCTCTCACATTTGTGCTTTTAAAGGAGCAAATCTGTTACTTTCTGAACTTGCACATATTAGAGCTCCAAATGCAGCCTATGGAACCCATCAGTTGTCAAATCTTCTATTTTCTTCTCTTATGTACTGGAAAGCCAACAAAGTTAGCTACATTTCTGAACTAGTACCACAGAGATGGAAAGGTGCCCAGCAATCTAGTATTCCACACACACACACACCCGCCAACATAGTTATGGGAGGGAAGAAACTACAGAAGATTGACTCCAAATTGATCCATCCAGCAAGGCCAGACAGCTTGTAACCTAATTAGCATAGTCCCTATTTAAGACTTTCAAGCTCATTTGTTTTAAAGAATACTCAACACTTTGTCCGTATTTCTTACCCTAATGCAGAGTTCCTATTCAAAGAGCCAAGTCTTGCAACTTTTTTCTCTGTAAATGGGTGGGAAATGCTAATTTTTCTAAAGCTATAGAACAGTTTCCCTGAGAAAGTAACCCAAAAATGAATCTTAATGAGAAACAGACTAAAAAATAGGAATCTTATTTTTATTTGCTACAACTTTAACAGCTGTCCAAAGTTATCAGTGCAGAATTTTAGTACATTCATTCATAACCACTATACAAAAATTAACGCAAAAGTGCATATTTGCCATGAAAGCCCCAAGTATGCAGTTAAAATCATGAAAAGCTCAAACAAAATATGTGTTAGCTCCAAATCCAATGCACCTTAAGTGATTTACTTTAAACGACAGTCAACTCCAATGAACCCACAGCTACTTTTAATTTTATACTGTCCCATCAGTTAGTTCCTTCAAAACGAAAAAAGAATATTTACTATACCTCTGCCTACTAGGCAAACTGCTGAAGAAAATAACTGTTATACATAACATGGATGTCAGCCAGCTCGCCAGGCCAAGGAAACATTACTCCAGTACATATTGTCTGCACCCATACTAGTCTTGGCACAACAAAGCAAGAAAGGAAGAATGACTTCTTCCACCAAATCAGCATACTGTTTAATATGATCATGTTTGCAAAACCTGAGGTAAGTAAAACAAATATATTTTAAAGATATACATCAGCCTTCAAAATCCAAGGTCTAATGAAAGCTTAGCTTCCATCCCATCCTTTGTTTGATAAGGGACAATGCAATATCTATGTGTAGGTTATACCAACCATTGCCTAAAGCCTGGGTATTGACACCTTAGGCCAAATGAAATTGACCAAAGGGACCTTTTCATACAAATCTATTTGATGAAGTGCCATGGTGAAGTCACATGTACACAACAGGTGAACTCAATCCAAGGGAGAAAAAACCCACTGCATATTAAACTGTGAGTTCAAATATGGTCTCTTGTATCTATTTAAAATCACTGACCACAGCACCCTAGCATACTTATCTAGATCAAAATATGTTAAAATTATGAAGAAACCATTACACTGTTGTTCAACATATAATGGTTATTTCAGGAATGTCTCTTCACCTTACAGTCTTCAGGCTTGCACTTTTTCTTTTTTCTAGAGTTCTATAATTTACCAGCAGGCTGCAGCTGCAAAATGGTTCTCCTAGGAGTCAAAGTCCATTAGCAATATCTGCTGCACTACATCCACTGCAGAATTTATTCATACAAGTACACATGCACATTTGACTTGTTCTACGACAGGATTCCAACTTCAAATTCTAAAAATGCTATACAAAGATATGCCAAAGGCAGCCAATTTCACTACCAATACATATGTGAGCCAATATGATTTAACTGTGGGTTAAGGATAGATCATGATCTACTTTCTGACCACCCCTCACTTAAGATCTTCAAAGCATGCCCTGTTCAAGATGCACCACCCAGTGACAACCAGATCCATGAATGTTATGACACACTATCAATAGAATTGCCTGCATGATGTTTAACCCAGCAAGCTCACTCACAAATTTTTGGACACTCTTAGAAACAGCTTGTTGCTTACTCACCAATCATGACTTGAAGCTGACTGTATGTCTAATAGAAGCTGTGTCCCAAGTGGTTTTTCAAAAGAATCAGTTATGTTTTATTCTAATAGTATTTATTTATTAATACTAATGGTTATTAGTATTAATAAATGGTTAATGCATTCTTTTGTATGCAAGCAATTTTAGGGTTTTTTTTCCTTAGCTAAAATGCAAGATAAAATTCTCCAATACTAATTTGTATAAATACAAAGCAGTTAAATGTTATAGTCCAGTATTTCCCAAAGTACCTTAATCTTTCTACTAACTCATCTTGCAATTTGTGAGTGTACACAGCAAGGCTGTTAAGACTCTGAAGGAAATGTACTACAGATAAGCAGGAAAGTAAAGTGCATGACCATTTTATGAAATGGTCTTCTAATCTGTTGAGATAAAGAGGAGAGACAGGAGGTTTAAGACAGGTCAGCAAGTAAAATGCTTGTGAGCATACAGGAGATCTGCACATAGCCTACTAAGACTGGAGTCACATTACAAAAACAGCTGGCATTACAACTATTTTAGTTAGCCCTCAAGATTTTCATTTAGTCTATGCACATTTACACAAAGTTTGAAATGCAAAGATACTTAGGAGATATACAGTGCAATCTTAAGCAGAGCTACACCAATTCAAGACCACTGAAATCAATGGGCTTCGACTTGAGTAACTGTTCTTAGGATTGCACTGGTAGTGTGCGTGTGTGTGTGTGGGTGCATTGTAAATAACATTCTCCAGGATGTCCAAGTTGTACTGAAAACATAAACCAAGTAGCAAATCACTAGCTCTCTGAAACAAGGACCATTTCTGCATGTCCTTAAAGGGACAGCCCACTCACTGAACACTGGCAGTTTTTCCACTTCACTCCAGACGTCTATGTTTTCAAAAAGGTTGCAGGCTGTTTGGCTTCTGTTTTTTCGTCGCCAAACAAATAGAAGCCAAATAGCCTGCAACCATTTTGAAAACCATTTTGAAAACCATCTGGAGTGAAGTGGAAAAGCTGCCAGCGTTCGGTGAGTGGGCCGTCCCTTTAAGGACCTGCAGGAACAGCCAAGGTATGGCCAACAATTAAAAACTCAAGAGGCATTAGCTGTGCTAGTCTGTAGTAGCAAAATCGGAAAGAGTCCAGTAGCACCTTTAAGACTAACCAACTTTACTATAACATAAGCTTTCGAGAATCACAGTTCTCTTTGTCCGATGCATGGAGGACAGGAAGAAACTGGTCAGATATATAGGTGGAGAAAGAAGGGAGGAAGGAGTAGATGCAATCAGTAGCTTCTGATAATGGAATCA
Source organism: Eublepharis macularius (assembly GCF_028583425.1). Classification (NCBI taxonomy): domain Eukaryota; kingdom Metazoa; phylum Chordata; class Lepidosauria; order Squamata; family Eublepharidae; genus Eublepharis; species Eublepharis macularius. The sequence goes on along the minus strand of NC_072798.1, from coordinate 39,171,014 downwards.
GTTACTTCTGATAATGAGATAACCATTCATAGTCTCTATTCAGTCCAAGCCTGACTGCATCAAATTTACATATGAATTCCAATTCAGCAGCTTCCCGTTGGATTCTGGTTTTGAAAGGTTTCTACTCTTTCCTCCCTTCTCCACCTATATATCTGACCAGTTTCTTCTTGCCCTCCATGCATCTGACGAAGAGAACTGTGATTCTTGAAAACTTATGCTATAGTAAAGTTGGTTAGTCTTAAAGGTGCTACTGGACTCTTTTCAATTAAAAACTGAATGTAAAATTAAAATTTCAATATTTAAGTTATAGGCACAGCACAACAGAGGTGGAAATAAGAATGTCCAATTTCTGAGCAACAAGTGATTTGCAGTTTCTGCTTTGAAACTGTGGCCAGCTGGGAGATTTCTTCTCCACCAACACCCTCCCCCCACCTCAAACTAAAAATTGCTTTCCCTAGACTAAATAGCATCATTTCAAACATCGGAGTAATTTCTGAAGATTAGTTTCCTCACAAAAGCTTTATTAAAGGTTATCAATAAATGTATCTTTTTGAAGTAGAACTTAATCCTATAAGAGAAATAGTTCAACTCTATGCATGCTTACTCAGAACTTGTTTTTTTAAATTACCACTATTAACACTTGAAGCCAGCTGGGTGACCTTGGGTCAGTCACAGCTCTTTCAGAGCTCTCTCTGCCCCACCCACCCTCACAGGGTGATTGTTGTGGGGATAGTAACACACTTTGTAAACTGCTCTGAATGGGTGTTAAATTGTCCTGAAGGATGATATATAAATCTATGATGATGATGATGATGATGATGATGATGATTACTACTGCTGCTGCTGCTGCTATTACTATTATTATTACTATTATTCACAAAGTAGCAATAAAATGACAGGATAGTGATATGAGCAACAAAACGGAAGATTTGTATTCACTTACCGTGAAGCTTCCTTCTCGGTGGTTGGGAAGTGGGTCAGTCTGACTGACGAGAAGTAGCTCCTCCTCTGCCTCAGGGTCGGTCGAATCAACGATCCTCTAGGAGGAGGGCTCTTCCCTGGAACACCAGTTCTTTTCCAAGCCCTCTAGACTCTACTGTTTTACTCAGTCTCTCCATGCCAACTGTCTCTGTAAACAAACTGAACACTCACATAACATTTTAACCATAATTCAACATTATAACTCTCAACTAGGGCAGGTTTGACTGACCCACTTCCCAACCACCGAGAAGGAAGCTTCACAGTAAGTGAATACAAATCTTCCGCTCTCCTGTGGTTGGAAAGTGGGTCAGTCTGACTGACGGGATATACGTCTAGCAGTACTACATAGGGCGGGCAAGAAACACATTCATAGAGCGTGCTGTAGCACCCCCCTGCCGAATGCTGCCTCAGCTGAAGCTACCTTATCCACCTTGTAGAGTTTAGTAAAAGTATGAACTGACTTCCAGGTAGCCGCCCTACAAATCTTATCCAAAGACGGAAAGGTCCTATACGCCGCTGACATGGCTGCCCCCCTCAAAGAGTGTGCAGTGATTCCCTCTGGAGGGGTAAGCTGTCTAGCCTTATATGCTAGTGTAATGCAGTCCCTAAGGCACCTACTCAGAGTAGCGGTGGATAACGCTTGTCCCAAAGAACTCTTCCTAAAGGAGATGAAAATGTTCTCCACCTTTCTAATCTTCTTAGTCCTGTCTATGTAATAACTAAGCGCCCGCTTAACATATAGTTTGTGCCATTCCTTCTCCTTTTCGTGTCTAGGGTTCTCACAGAATGATGGTAGGACAATATCTTCCCCTCTGTGAAAGGCGGAGTTAACCTTGGGAATAAAGGTTGGATCGGGTCTCAGTACTACTCTGTCATTATGAAATATGCATAACTCCTTGTTTACAGACAAGGCCCTAATCTCAGACACCCGCCTAGCCGAGGTAATCCCCACTAGAAATAATGTCTTAAAGGTCAACTCCTTAAGGGAACAAGTAGCCATGGGTTCAAATGGCCCTTTAGTGAGAGCATTTAGCACCCCGTTTAGGTTCCACGTAGGGAACCTATGCACCTGAGGTGGGTTAATTTGCATAGTCCCCTTGAGGAAATGCTTGACATGTGGATGATTGCTGAGGAGTACCCCACTCTTAGATCCCCTAACTGCAGAAATGGCTGCTGTCTGAATTTTTAGGGTACTGGTGGTGCTAAGTCCCTTGTCCAGTCCTTCCTGAAGGAATACAAGTATTTCCCTCACAGAAGCAGCAAGCAGATCAACGTCCCTCTGTCTACACCAAGCGTAAAATGTCTGCCATGTCCTATTGTAGCTTTTGTTAGTGGACCTTCTTCTGGAGGCCAACACAGTGGAAATCACACTGACTCCATAACCTAGGTCTGACAGCTGTTGACGCTCAATCTCCAGGCTGTTAATTTCAATGATACTGGATCTGGATGTAACATCTTTCCCTGATAGAGTAGATCCTTCCACTGTGGTAGGCCCCACGGTTCCATGATAGACAGTCGCCTCAATTCCTGGAACCAGGGCCTCCTCGGCCAGAAAGGCGCAATTAGTATCACCTCTGCCCGCTGCTGTACTACTCTTTGGAGTACTCTGTCCAGTATCCTTATTGGTGGAAAGGCGTAGAGAAGAGCCTGGGGCCAAACTTCTTCAGTGCATCTGTTCCTGACGCCCCCTGTTCTCTTAGTGAAGAATTTTGGTAGTTGTGAGTTCTCGCTTGAAGCGAACAAGTCCACTTCCGGGTTCCCGAACCTCCTGCATACCTGGGAGAAAACTTCCCTGTTCAGCATACACTCCGCTTGGTCGACACTGTTCCTGCTCAGCCAGTCCGCCATCGTGTTTTGCATCCCCGCCACATGTATGGCCTTCATCGATTCCAGGTTCTGTTCTGCCCAAAGCATGATTTCCTCCGCCTCCCTGTTCAGGTTCCTGTACCTGTTTCCTCCTTGTCTGTTCACGTACGCTTTGGCTGTCGTGTTCTCTGTTTGTATCAGGATATGGTGTCCTTTCAGTACATCCTGAAGTTCCCATAATCCCATCTTGATGGCCCTCAGTTCCAGCCAGTTTATGCTGTTTTGTCTTTCTTGTACTGACCAGGGACCTTGTGCTATGTGGCTCCCTATATGTGCTCCCCATCCGGTCAGACTTGCATCCGAGAGTCAGCACCTTCCTCGCCGGTTCTCTGAGAGGAATCCCTTCTTGGAATCTGTTCGGTGCCGTCCACCAGCTCAGTTCCTCCTTTAGTGAATCTGGTATCGGTATGCGTTTGCGCCCCCTGCGCGCTATGACCCGTTGGAATGGTCGTAATAGTCTCTGTAGCGATCTGGAATGAAATCTGGACCACACTAACGCATCCTGGCTGGAGACCATCATTCCCAGGAGCTTGGTTAACAGCATGACTTCCGCTGCTGCCTCCCCCTGGATTACCTGAATCAACAACCTGATCTTTACTTGTCTCTCTTCCGATAAGAACATCCTGTCCAGGACAGTGTCTATGGTCACTTCCAGGTGCGTGATCCTTTGACACGAAGAGAGTTTGCTTTTGCTCTTGATGATTACAAAGCCGTGTCTCTCCAGGCATGAGATGGTTGTTTGCACATCTTCCACCCCCTTCTGAAGAGAAGGGGTCTTTATTAAGATGTCGTCCAGATAGGGAAAGAGATATACCCCTTCTAGCCTGAGGAATGCCACCAGGGTCACTAGCACCTTTGTGAAAACTCTGGGGGATGACTTGAGCCCGAAGGGGAGAGCCCTGTATTGGAAGTGTTCCCCGTTGTATGCAAAGCTAAGGTATGGCCTGTGTCTTTCCCTTATAGGGACATGTAGATAGGCCTCCGAAAGATCTATGGATGCCAGAAAATCCCCCTTCTGGATGGCTCCCGTTATAGATCTCATCGTCTCTATCTTGAACTCGGGTGACGCAATGAATTGATTCAGCCAGCACAAGTCCAGAATTGCTCATATGTCTCCATTCTTCTTTGCTACAGTGAAGAAAATTGAGTACACTCCCTAGTTCCAATAAGGGGTAGGTACCGGTTCTATGGCTTTGATAGATAATACATGATGAATGGCTCCCATCATTTGTAGATGTTTTGATTGTAAAGGCTTTTTCTGAACGCTGACTATTCGATTCGGGGGAAGGGACTGGAACTCCAGAGAATAGCCCCTGGATACTGTCTCCAGCACCCATTTGTCCGTGATTGTCATCTCCCATTGTGGGGCAAATTCCTGGAGTCGTCCCCCGATCGGTATGGACGTAGGTAGGCCATAGTCATGCCTGCTGATTCTTTTTCTGGCTCTTTGCTTGCTGACTGGTCTTCCAGAAGGAGAAGGATCCGTTATCACTTCTGGGCCTCGGTTGCCATCTGGTCTTGTAAGATCTAGTTGAGCTCTGTCTGAAGGGGCGCTTGGAGTCACGAAAGGAATGTCTCTCTTTAGTCTTCGCTTCCTTTCTCTTTGATGGAAGGACCTTCTTCTTCTCTGTGTCCTCTACCAAGTATTTGTCTAGGGCTTCTCCAAATAGTTTAGTCCCCATAAATGGGATCGCTGCTACCTTGCTCCTAGCAGGGGGATCCACGTCCCAATTTCTCAGCCAGGTGTTCCTTCGAGCTGCGACATTGAAGCCCATCGCTCTGGAGGCCATCTGGAATGCGTCCATGGTAGCATCTGCTGTGAAGGCTATGGCCAGGGCTATCTTCTTGACCTCATTCTTAACTTCCTTCGGCACTTCTCTTCCTGCCGCTGCCAGATTAGATGCCCAATTATAGGCTGCTCTGGCAAATAATGATCCAGTAGCTGAGGCTCTGAGCGAGGCAGCTGATGCTTCAAATTCCCTCTGCAAGGCTTGTTCAATTTTCTTATCCGAGGGATCCTTGGGTATGCCTTCTGCATCCATTGGCAGTACAGATGTGGTAGCCAGACTGGTTACTGGATCATCCACCACCGGCAGCTTTAGTTTCCTTGCAGCCTCCGGGGCTAGGGAGTAAAACATATTAAACACTGATTGGTATGTTTTAGGCTTCGCTGGATTTTCCCATTCTGCCTTTAACACACTATGAAAGATTGCTGGTAGAGGCACTCCTGTGTGTGAAGCACTCACTTTAGGAAGCACTTTCTCCAAGCCTTGAGGGAAAGCCGGGTCTAGTTCCTCTTTTCCCATTTTTGTCTGAGTAATTTCTAGGGTTCTCAGGACTTTTGGAAGCATTTTTGGAAAGACCTCCTGGGGAAAAAAATCTGGTTTGTATCACTTCCCCATTATCCTACTGTTCATCAGAAAGCTCCCCTTCCTCACTGTCAGAGTGATGGTTAGAAAGCTCAGAATCTGACTGGATCTCCTCTGAAAGACTGGAATCTTCTTCCAGATACCTCACTTGCCTTTTGCTTTTCTTAGCTTTAGGAGGGGTAGAGTAGTGTTTGGACCTGGGCCTCTTACTTGGCCCTAGGGAAGGCTCTTTCTGTGATGTTCCCTGATCCTTAATACTGTCCATAATTTCTCTAAACCCTTTTTTGAGTTCTGTCCTAATCCATGTCAGTAGGTTTTCTTTGGCCTCAGGCCCTGCAAGATCTAACTGGCTGCCTTCCTGGCCTAATCCACTGTGGCCTAGTGAAGGTTGAGTTGAGGCAAGAGAATATGAAGATTCCAGGCCCTCGGCCCTGTCAGAAGCCGTGCTAGGCCCTTCCATGTCTTTTTTGGACGCCATTCCCGCCAAAACTCACTCCCGCCTAAGGTGAAAGGGGGGAGGGGGAGGGGGGAAACAGAGAGAGAAAACAACAAGTGGGTCTATCAGCACTGTATGGGCTTCTGAAGAACAGGTTCCCCAGCCGTGCATAGCCCCGGTGTCACTGCCCTCCGATCCCAGTGCCCTACAGGGTCACTTACCGGGATTCAGAAGGTACAAAGGCTCTGGCTACCACTGCCGCCGGGGCGTGCTTCTGCGGGATTGCCTATTCAGTTGGTGCGGCGCTCCCCTGCTTCGCTGCACTCTTGCCGCGCGCCTCCTCAACCTCCCCTTCTACTCCGACTATCTGTTCTGGCATCCCCCTGCGAAGCGCGCACGAGTGCCTGCCGGCTCGTCTCAGCGTCAGCTTCGCTTTCCTCTGCCGCGGCGAAACGCTGCCGCTTTTTGGCGCCAAACAGGGGCTCTCCGCCGCTGCAGCTACAAACGGCTGGAAAAAAAAACCCTTTGGAGGGGGCGGGAGGGAGAGTTGGGGTGGAGGGACAAGCCCTTCCTTTTCCCCAAGAGGCGTTTCTATCTTCTTTCTTCTTTTCTTTTTCTTTTTGGGTCGGTGCTCAGCAGAGCACAGCGACTCAACTCCCTGCAAGAGCAGGGCCGGCAAAAAACTGGTGTTCCAGGGAAGAGCCCTCCTCCTAGAGGATCGTTGATTCGACCGACCCTGAGGCAGAGGAGGAGCTACTTCCCGTCAGTCAGACTGACCCACTTTCCAACCACAGGAGAAGTTGAATTCTTTTAGTGAAAGTGTTGTAGAGAGTGCTGAAAGGATAGGCCAAAGAAAATCAGTACACGTTTGGATATGTTAGGGAATGGGACAAAAGAGAGGGACAAGTACCTGTTTGAGAGGAGGCATAGAAACAAAAGGAAGTAGCAGTCAGAAGAGAATAGGAACAGGGGAGCACGTGGAGAGGTTAGTCAAGGATAGGGAAATCAACCTACCAAGTGAGAAAAAATCAGAGTAAAAAGCATAAGAGGAGAATTGGAAGAGAAGGATGGTAATTGATCAAAACACTACAACCATAAAATGAATGTGGCAATGTTCTGAGTGGAGAGAAAGTAGAGAGGTAATTGTGTACATATTATATGGCACCAAAATGACAAAGTAGTACCAATGATTCCAAGACCTAGCATGGATTAAGGTTGTACAACTGGGGCACCCACAAAGACTTGTGGGGTGAATGGACCATTGGATACTCACTGTGAAGAGTCCTTCTCTGAGGAAAGGAGGACATCTTGATGGGTGACTCCCACCCTCCATTCAGGGAGGCAGGAACAAGTTTTCTACTTCCTGTATTCCTAGTGAGAGTCACCCTTTCAGTTTTGGCAACTCCAAAAGCAGTTATAGCATCATAATTATGAATGCAACACTCTAGAATTGAGTAACAAGGAGAAAGGTGAGTAACAAACAAGGGGAAACAACAGGACAGGAAGTGAATTTGTCAGGAAGAAGAGAGTGAAAAGACAATGACTTTGGGAGGGGAAAGATATCCTTCTTTCCTCAGAGAAGAAGGACCCTTCATTGTGAGTATCCAATGGTCTGTTCTCCCTCTGAGGCGAAGGACATCTTGATGAGACCTCCCAGAACAGTGTCCCTATTTTCTGGGTAGGTCATTGTCATCTGGTCATAAGATATGTTGTAATACTCTTCCGTCAAATGCTGCATCAGCTAAGTCGTAAGTGTTCACCTTATAGTGTTTAACTAAGGTAGATACAGATGACCAAGTAGCTGCCTTGCAAATCTCTTAACTGTAGCATGTCTGGCAAATGCTGCACTGGTTGCAGTACTTCATATTGAGTGAGTAGTAATCCTAGCTGGTATATCTAGTTTTTGAATTTTGTGTGCTTCAATGATGCATGCCTTGAGGTTACTGCTCATGGCAGATTTAGACATCCTAATTCCTTTATTCGGTGAGCATACAGAGATAAATAAGGGAGCAGTTTTCCAGACTTGGTCTGTTCTATAAAGAAATGCTTTTAGAATAAGTCTTATGTCCAGAGTATGCCACATTTCTTCTTTGGGATGAAAAGTATTTGGTCAACTCATAGTAGACATAATTCCAGTGATCTGTGGGAGATACCACTTTTGGTATGAAGGTAGGATCTGTTATCAGGATCACTTTGTCCTTGTGTAAGACACGTAGCTCAAGCTAATTAACAGGGTACTGGTTCCAATTCCCTTCTTGCAGATGTAACTGCGGAGAGGAACAAAGCCCTCTAGCACATAAGAGGAATTTTCTTGATAGGCTCTTGAAGGGGTGTCTGGTAACAGCAGACAGAACTGTATGCAATTTCCAAGTCAGAAATTGGTGAACTTGTGGTGGATCCTTCTGAGTATCACACTAGAGGGAACTACACATGTGAGGTGTCTGAACAGACTCAGACCCTAGTAGTGTGGTAGCACTGTTGTTAAGACTTTGACCTGACATCTTAAGATTGAGGCTCTGAGACCATTTGCAAGACCAACCTGTAGGAAGTATAGAATGGATCTTGTTTTGGGTTTCATGACATTAACCCTATTTTTCTTTTGCATCTCCTGTAAGGCCGTCAATGATGCATTATATATCCTGTTACTGGACTGTCTCCTAGAGGACAGTAGCATGTTGGTTACTTCTTGAGAATAGCCTAGCTGAGAGAGGGAGTCTCGCTCACTCTCCATTCAGTTAAATTTATTTATTCCAGATGTGGAACTTAGCATCACTGGAGCATATCCAGAGATGTTGGAAATGTCAGTGGTGGAAGTGTTGACAGCTGTTGAAGAGCAGAGCACTGTGGGACCTGGGGCCAGTAGGGTGCTACCACTATGATTTCTGCTTTTTTCTTTGTTTTTGTTCTCATCTTGCAGATTAGCTTGGGAGAATTGGAGCGGCTGGAAGGCAAACAGCAGAACGCATGGCCACTGTGAAGTCAACACATTGGTGACTTTGGCCTCGGGATGGAAGCACTTGGTGAAATGTCTGTCCACTTAACTGGTCGACCTGCTGTCTGTTCTGATTATAGAATCATAGAATTGGAAGGGGCCATACAGACCATCTAGTCCAACCCCCTGCCCAGTGCAGGATCAGCCTAAAGCATCTCTGATAAGTATTCATCCAACCTCTTCTTGAAAACTGCCAGTGAGGGGGAGCTCACCACCTCCCTAGGCAGCTGATTCCACTTTTGAATTACTCTGACCGTGAAAAAGTTTTTCCTAATATCCAGTCGGTACCTTTGTGCATGTAGTTTTAGCCCATTGCTTCACGTCCTACCCTCTGCTGCCAACTGGAACAGCTCCCTGCCCTCCTCCAAATGACAGCCTTTCAAATATTTAAAGAGAGCAATCATGTCCCCCCTCAACCTCCTCTTCTCCAAACTAAACATTCCCAAGGCCCTCAACCTTTCCTCGTAGGGCTCAGTCTCCAGACCCATGATCATCCTCGTCGCTCTCCTCTGCACCCTCTCGATTTTGTCCACATCCTTTTTGAAGTGAGGCCTCCAGAACTGCACACAATACTCCAGGTGTGGCCTGACCAAGGCAGTATAGAGAGGGGCTATGACCTCCTGCGATTTCGATGCTATGGCCCCTTTGATACAACCCAGGATTGAATTAGCCTTTTTTGCCACCACATCACACTGACTGCTCATATTCAGTTTACAGTCCACTCTTACCCCAAGATCCCTTTCACATATACTACTGCCCAGAAGTGTATCCCCCATCCAGTATTTGTGCTTCTCATTTTTGTGGCCCAGATGTAATACTGTGCACTTGTCTTTGTTGAATTGCATCCTATTCACAGCTGCCCACTTCTCCAGAGTATAAAGGTCTTGTTGAATTTTAATTCTATCTTCTTGGGTGTTTGCTACCCCTCCCAATTTGGTATCATCAGCAAATTTAATGAGCAGCCCTTCCACTCCTTCATCCAGATCATTGATAAAAATATTGAAAAGTACCGGGCCCAAAACCGAGCCCTGTGGCACCCCACTGGACACCTCCCTCCAATCTGATGAAACGCCATTGACCACCACTCTTTGAGTGCGGTCCTCCAACCAGTTCCCTATCCACCGAACTGTCCTATAGTCTACTCCACAGTCTTCCAGTTTGCCCATCAGAATGTCATGGGGGACCTTATCAAAAGCTTTACTGAAATCCAGATAAATCACGTCAACAGAGTTCCCCCGATCCAGTAAGCTGGTCACTCGATCAAAGAAGGAAACCAGGTTGGTCTGGCAGGATCTGTTAGGAACAAAACCATGCTGACTTCCCCGGATCACTGAGCGGTCCTTCAGATGCTTACAGATTGATCCCTTTAAAATCTGTTCTAATATCTTCCCAGTAACAGAAGTCAGACTGACCGGCCTGTAGTTTCCCGGGTCATCCTTCCACCCTTTCTTAAAGATTGGGATAACATTTGCTCTTCTCCAATCTTGTGGCACATCCCCAGTCCTCCAGGACTGGGGATGTGTTCATCTAGTGTTCATCTAGTATTTGTGGTCTGAAGTGTAGTAGGGCTAGATAAATTACCCGAAGCTCCAGTAGGTTAACAGAGGGTCTCATCTCACTGCTGGACTATCGATCTTGCACTGGTGGTTCTTCTAGTGCTGCTCCCCTTCTGGATACACTGGTGTCAGCAGAACCTGTTCCATTATTGGAATGCAGTGTTGCTTTTCCAAATACGAGGCTTTTTAAAAATATATTTTATTTATTTATTTTATTACTAACAACAAAGCCCGTTGTGGGGGGGAATACAATGGGCTCTAGAAAGGGGAGGGCAGGCAGGCAGGCAGGCAGGCATTTACTCCCTCTCCATCACTGATTCCAGCTGGTGAAGGAGGGCATTGTCATCTGCTCCATGCCTGATCTCAGCTATGTGAAGGAGTGGCGGGCTTTGCTACCTGCTCCATGCCTGCTCCATACCATGTAAAGGAGGGGGGCATTGCCTCCTGTTCTGCGTCTGACTACGTCTGGGTGAAAGGGGGAAAACATTGCTGCCTGCTCCGAGCCTGATCCCAGCTGGCTGAAGGGGGGTGGGCATTGCCACCTGCTCCCCGCTGGGTGAAGGGAGGAACAGGCATTGCCTCCTGCTCTGCGCCTGATCCTGACAGGTGAAGGTGGGTGGCAGGCTTTACTACCTGCTCTGCTCCTGATCCCAGCTGGGTGAAGGGGATGCAGACATTGCCACTTGCTCTGTTCCTGATTCCGGCAGGTTGAAGGGGGGGCAGGCATTGCTGCATGCTTGGCTCCTGACTCTGGGAGGATGAAGACAGGGTGTGCATTGCTGCCTGCTCAGTGGCTTATTCTGGTAGGTTGAAGAGGGTGGGCATTGCCACTTGCTCTGCTCCTGATTCCGGCAGGTTGAAGTGGGGGCAGGCATTGTCACTTGCTCTGCTCCTGATTCTGGCAGGTTGAGGGGGGGGGGCAGACACTGCTGCATGCTTGGCTCCTGATTTCGGCAGGTTGAAGGGGGGGGCAGGCATTGCTGCATGCATGGCTCCTGACTCCAGAAGGGCAAAGACACGGTGGGCACTGCTGCCTGCTCAGTGGCTTACTCTGGTAGATTAAAGAGGGTGGGCATTGCCACCTGCTCTGCTCCTTATCCCAGCTGCGTGAAGGGAAGAAGGGCATTGCCTCCTGCTTTGTGCCTGATCCCAGCCAGGTGAAGGTGTGAGGTGGGCATTGCCACCTGCACCACTCCTAATCCCAAATGGGTGATGGCGGGGGTCAGCATTTCCGGATCGGAAATGGGACTTGATCGGTTAGAATCGGTGGCCTGGGTTCGGCACGGCCCGGATCCACGAACAGCTTAATCGGTATTTTTTTTTTGGATCATGCCCATCTCTATTTATAAGAGCCTTTACTGATGATTTGCTGTTGGTGTTGGAAGACCCACTAAAGAGAACTGAAACTTTAATGGTTAAATTGAAATAATTTGTTGTTGTAGATGGTTTTAAGGTCAATAAACAGAGGACTAAAATGTTAACAAAAATACAAACCAAATGAAACTGAAAACAACAGGGAGAAAAAACTGCGAAAAAGGTAAAATATTTTGGTATTATTTTGACGAATAAGAATTGTGTGTTATCTCAAAATAACTATATTAAGACCTGGAATAAAATTAAGAGAGATGGGATAAAATTCAATTATCACTTTTGGGAAGAACAGCATCATCAACTGTTTCACACAGTCTTACAAGGCTTGACTCAAGTGCCTTTGAGCCTCTGATGGAAGTTTCAACAAAATTCCTTACTCTTAAGCCGCTTTTCATAGTGGTAGCAACTTTGGCTAGAAAAGTACAAGAGCACTGTCCGTAGCCCAAAAAATCTGTTTCTTCCATAAGGACTTAAGTGACTCTGCGTATTGATCGTACCTTTATGCCAAAAGCCAATTTGGTATTCTGTTGTTTACAAGAGCTGTATCTACCATCTTTCTGTCCTAAACCTTTGCAACCAAGGGAAAAAACTGGCACTACCTACATCAGACACATTGCTTCTTTCAGAAAACTGGATAGCCTTGTCCATGGCTTACCATCTGATAACAAAAAGGGGGAAAATGTCTTAAGACTAAATGCAGGTGGATCATAGAGTGTACAGTTCTGACGTACTCTTCAGTTCTGACATACAGTTCTGACATAGGTCTTCAGGCACCAGCAAGCATCACAGCTCCCCCAGTCAGAAGTCAGAAGTACAGCCACTTCTGTGGCTTTCAATATCAGTGCTCCAATCTCTGTAAAGATACTACATGAGCTTCAACTTCCACAGTCCTCAGACATCATAAAACTGACATGGTTGCCTCAGCTAATGCATTTGGGTGATGGGCCCTTCAGTTTCTCTGACAGCATTCTTCTTTCCTCTCTAATCCTGCATATACAGCCTGGTAATATCCCAACAGTCAAAGGGTTATCCTCTATGAATGAAAACAGAAAAATTGGACTTGGAAAGGTTCTGTTTACTTGAAAAGGGGTAAGACATTCTGGATCTATGTTGTCCTTTGAGGCGGGGGACTTCTTCAGAGAATTTGGACCGAGGGGAGGGGGAATCAAGGCCAGTCCAGTTATGCTGCCTACTGTTCACCTTTGTCTCTGTTACTTGAAACTGTGTGCTATGCTAAGCTATTTTTGAATACCTTCTTCTACAGTGCCACAGTTATTTTTTGATAAGCACATTAGCTACTGAAGTCTGAATATGAGGATGACTGGAACTCCCTCTGCATTAAAGGTTGAAGGAACAACCAGGCTCCAGGGATTGAGGGGAGTACTGAATTGTCAGTGTTCTTTTCTTCAAGTAAAAGGAACCCATCATGGTAAGTTCAATATTCTGTTCTCTTGGACCATGTATGATTGAAATGCAGAAAAAAATCAAGTTCAAAGGATGAAAAATCATTTTAGTTGCAAACATTTTCTAAGAATACAAATGCCCAAGAAAGCTAATATATAATAATACACATAACAAAATTATACTAATTTAAATTAACAGAAAGGCAACAAAAATTAGTCAAGTTTTCTCAGCTAAAAAGTGTAACATACCAGATATTAACAGAGATATCAGAATAAGCATCACTGCAACAAAATAAGCATACAATTTTTTCAGATGGGAACAGAGGTGGTGGTGGCAGAAAGACAGAATAATCAGAAAAAAGGAAGTTCAGTATCATATCAGAGACCAGACCTTTTCTACTGGGATAGAGTCATAGCAAGGATAACCTTTAGGCTGGCTTCTGATACCAGCTAAAACTTTAGGAACACTGCCTACAAATTTTGGCTGATACTGAAGATATTAGCTTGCTTTAATGAAAAACTCTTTATTGCATAATCCATTAAATAAACCACTTTTGAATACTCTTCCATAAATAAAATCTTATTTTATAAATAAGAAAGAATTCCTCCTCTACTAACACTTTTCCTTCATTGTTGGTTTTGTCTTATGCTATTATTCAGGAGTGAATAAAAAATGTGATGTTCCACGTGAACTGGTGCAGTTTGCTCTATCAATTCATTCTGCTGCAATGTATATCAGACCTGAGTTGTCCAGAGAATCCTCAGAGCAACTGCATACACAAGTACTTAAAAGAATTCTGCTGTTTATTAGAACTTGGTTTACTTATAACTAATACATATATAACAGGCTTCTCCCATTCATTTCAGAATCTGGTAGTAGCACAGGATACAGCATTTAAGATATCTACAAATCTCTGTGAAAGTACCAAGTCCCCTGAGAGGATCAGCCTAAAGGGAAGATACATGGCACATCTCCCTCAATGACTACAGAAGGCCTGGAAATGAGGGCCTGAGCCCTAGACATCTGATAGCTCAGGGCGCCAAGCCAGGGTGGCCTCACCTAATAATCAGGGATGCACAGATAGAGAAGACCTGACTCTTCTGCATCCCAGCAATTGCCTGCACTCCAATTAGGTATGGAGCGTGTTTTTTCTTTTGCTACACTGACAATCCTTATCCTTCAAGTAAAAAAAATAATAAAGTTGGCACTTTATCCTATCTAATGGTGTTAGCTCCCCTAATTCCAGGTCTGCCTGCAATTAAGGCTGTTATGCTTTTACTTCCTTAGCAACCACCCATGCTTCTCACACAAAGACCCATGGAAGTAAAAAAGAATGAATGATATAACAGAAGTTCGATTTATGTAATGACTGCTGCAAGCAGAACTGAAACCACGTCCTCTCTGATAAATGAAGGCGATATAAGAAAAAGGATCCATATAAATGAAAGAAGTTTATTAAAGTTATTTTTAACTACAGCAACAGCTCCATGCTGAAGGATTTGCATTAAATAATGGTTTCTTAATCTGATAGAGATACTCACAGAAAACCAAAGTAACTCTAGGAAGTTGGACTGAAACAGCATTTAAGAAGGAAATCTGGATCTTCCAGATCCAAGCCCAACACTCCAGCCACTACACGAAACTACCTCTTGTTTCCAGGATTCAGAGGAACTCACTTCAATATTCCTAAAAATGGAAGATATTCTACCCATCTTCCAAAAGTACCTTTTTCCACACTCCATTACTTGAAAGGAACACTAGTTAATGACAGCTAAGTTACAACATTACAAAGGCATATCTGAGCACACTTACAGGATTGTGTACTTTGTTTCAGTATTGAGTCTAACAGTCTCAGTAATGGCTTCAGAATGAGCAATGATGGAATGCACTTAAAGCAGCTTTATTTTTCTCTTACTAGCACTGCCAGCCTGTACACTTTGAACCACTTGACTATTTTTTTTTGTTTTTACATTTTTAATACAATATTCATAGAGGTTTTAAATGGTATCTATCACATAAATAAGTGAGTACTGAAGATTTACCATGCTTTTGAATGAAGGAGATTGGTTTGAAGAAGTTTAGTATGTTGCACTGAGACACTCATGTTCAGGGATCCCAGCTTATATTTTTATACACACACACACCTGGCTGTTTATTATTTTGATGTCCACGTTAAACTTTGAGAGATGAGCAGAAGTAAACCTTGTCTGAAGAGTATTCACACTTCTATCATATGAAAACAAAAACAATACTTACTAACCCTGCAACTGTAGCTTGATGAGTAAAATAGGTTCATCCTTAGAACACGGAGATGAAACTTTTATAAATTCTGCACCATTATCAGTCAACATTATTCTCCTTAACCTGTGGTGGCTGTAATGCCATATCTCATAGATCCTGGAGTAAATGGGGACTTTATGTGAGTCATTGTGACTATACCACCTTTCCAGTACTCTACAGCTATACTAAAAATGTGGTGTTTCTATTATCTGGTTCTATAGTGTTCAATATTCCCAGAATTTGCTCTTTGAGATTAGTCTCATTAATCCCTGTCATCTCATTTCCCAGTAAGGTTGTGACCTCATTTTTTTAAAAAAATGTATTGTTCCTCAGCATGAAGTACAAGTTCACCACAAGACTATAAACTAAGGTGAGAAAATATAACAGAAGCTGAGATTAGCACCTTGCTTTTCTGCTATTTGGTATACCACTTAAGATAGACGACGATGATATATTTGATTTATAGCCCACCCTCACTGCAAGCGGGTTCAGGGCGGGTTACAACAATGTAACAATACAAAAAATAAACCATTTAAATACATAAAAAATAAACCAGCAATAAATACTTTTAAAATCTCAAGATGGAAGCTCCCTCTACTCTTCTTAGCCATAATACAAAACAAAAGGGGGGGGGCGGTAATGAGATGGTGTCACCACTGTGACATTACATGTGGGGGGACAGATCTAGTATACTCTGTATACTAGACGCATCTTCTAAAATGTTAATTTGTCATTTTTAAAATGTTCTAGAATATTCTGCAAATGGAAGATTGGATTTTAAACTCAAGGTGCTTTAATACAAACTACTGGTATAAAAGATTTGGCAACCAAAGCTGAGATACCCAAGCTACATGTTAGGAATTTGATGTTATTTGCTGTATGAGCAACCAGTAGTAAGAACAATTAATCTTGATCAGAAGTCTTCACCTACAAATCACTGCCTTGACCTAATAAAAAAAAATCCCTCAACTTTCCTAGTTTTGCCTAACAAACTCATACTGCAAGATTCTTTTCCAAGGAAATGGCTGCTAATATATTATACCACAAGAAAATAAATAATGCAGAATTTGCATAGGAATTGAAAGTTCAATAATCAAAACAGACAACTGATGTAACAACTTCTCTTGAGCATGTCAATACAAAAATGGCACTTCAAGCTACCCAGGGCATATCTGCAAAGACATTGTTCAGTATTTAAAATACTTGCCTATGGAAGCCTGATGAACAATCTATTTCAGAGTAAAAGGGTATCCACAGTGTCTGCAGATGTCATTACAAGCTCCAATTAAAGAGAGGTGTGTGAACATGACTTATTACTATGCTTGAGCATGCAGTTCCCACTTTCTTCAAACACAAAGTACAATTAAGGATTCCTGATTTGAAACTAGCTCCAGTTCCCCATGATATATGAACGCAGGTTCCCGGCTGAATTACTTTTTTTACTTCAATTCTGGATTGTGGAAGGTAACACCGATTCAGCCAGGAACCTGTATTTATATTAATACTGGAAACCAGGACCTCTTAATCACAATTGGGGGGGGGGGGGAGGGGGTTATACGTGCACAAGAATGGCAGCCAGCTTTTATTGTTGCCCACCTTGAGTCTTTACTTGATGGATTAATAAATATTTTAAATAAATAAAATTACAAAATGCCTGCTCAGAATTTTGTAAAACACAACATCATTTCAAGGCTTTAGCTACTCTGGTTGCAAGTATGGCAAAATGCAATAAACTAGATTTTCAATGCATGCATAGGGCAATATGGTAATCTGCTGTTAATAACTGCACGTGAGCATGGTAAAAGGTGTTGAGAGTTAAGGACCAAGCAAAAGACTGGGACTTGTGTACATGACACCCTGTTTTAAAATCATAGCCTTTTGTGCATGAGGATAATTCTAGCACTCATAAACACAGTCATGAAGAAGTGAACAGCATTTACACTAAACAGACTGCTTCAAGTACTCTTTGTTGCTAAGGGAGTATCTGAACCAGCTGTTTTACACACATTTCAGGCTAGCATTCACATAACTTGGAGACTTTATCACAAAAGAAACAGACTTGTGATTATGAGGAAAGATCTCTCCATTCGACAGTTGAGCCATTTGCAGAGAAGAAACAGACAAGATTCCTTCTCCTCTACCATTCTTTATTCATGAAGAGGCCCACTCGCAGTTATTACTTGGTTCGCCCAGCCATCTTGAGGAACACTGCTGAGGATGAGTACTTCAGTAAAGAAAACCCTGAAGTGGAGCTCTTTGGGTACTGAAGGTTTGCTTGATAAAGTAAGGAGAGAGATTCTGAACAGAGGAGAACATGAAAGGTGATGACAAAATTGAGGCACCTACATTACTGGAGATTTGCTATGGGGTGGAAAAAAGCTGAAGCGATTGATAACAGAAAGACAAATGTTACAGGCTATTCTGAAGAAATCTTGCGTATTTCCCCAATGGGGACCCAACACGGCTTACGTTGTTCTCCTTGCCTCTATTTCATCCTCAGTATAAGCCTATGAGGTAGGTTAGACTGAGCAAGTGTGACTGTGAGCCAAGGTCACCCAGCAAGCTTACATGGGAGAGTAGAGTTTCAAACCTGAGTCTCTCAGATCCTAGTCCAACACTCTAATCAAGCTGCCACAAAATGGATTACACGTTGTCAAGGTTGCAAACATATTTGACAACTGTCTGTCTAAAGGCAGATGTAAGGCGTTATGAAATCCTTTGGAAGAAGGGTAGGGTAAAAAAATATTCACCATGATTTCTTGCATCTCCAGGAGCACAGAAACATATTACTTCACACCCATTTTCTGTGAAGAAAGGATGCATCAAATCCATCTAGTTGTAATATTTCACTAGGGCACCGTGCACGGAGGCTTTCTTGCTTGGGAGAACTTGCTGAAGGGCTAGATGGATGCTTGCTTGCGAGGAGACCTTTCTGAGAGCCGGAGAGATGCCTGCAGCACTTCCCTTCCATCGGCAGCTGCTGATCATTTGGATCCCAGGCCCAAGGCCCCACCTCCACCACCACCCCCATCTCTTCACAGGTAATGCTGCTTGCTGGCCTGGCTGTTTCACTGGGGCACTATGCAGGGAGGCGCAAGTCTCTTGGCGCAAGCCGAAGGGTGAGAGCACAAGGGCTCCTGGCCCGTGGCTCTTAGCCCGGGGCATGCAGCTGGGGAGCAGTCATCAACTACACAAGTTAAAGGACACGAGAGGATAAGAGGAACATTGCTATATTATGAACTGCATCTAGGATGGGTGCAACACCTATTCGACACTGCTTGCTCAACTATACCATGATTTTAGACCTAGTCTGTTGCCTGCGTTGAGACTACCAGTGTGTTTGATACTTCAATACGTGGTTGTGGGGGTCCAATCCTGAGCTTCTTACTTACTACTTATTTGTGTGGTGAAAATATCTGGCAAATGTACTACTCAAGTGCAATTAGGAGCTGGTAAATATGGGAGTGGGACTTACTAAAGGCACCCAGTATCAAGCAGTTATGCTCACTGCTTATCCAACGTCTCTAGTATTCCACCTGCTAACAACAGAGCCACTTCCACCACCACCACCCGCTACACTAATACTATGCAACACCAGATCTGTTAGCAACAAGGTTGCATGCATTGCTGGGACGTTACAGGAAGAGAAAAATGATGTGGCTTGCCTAACAGAGACATGGCTGCAGGAAAATGACAAGGTGTGTCTATCCCAGTTAACTCCCCCTGGCTATGCAGTCCTACACCAACCTCGCTATGGTAGCCGGGGCAGAGGGGTTGCTATTATTCTTTGCATGTCTTCCGACTTCCGCAGATCTCCAGTACAAGCTATAGCCAGTATTGACTGCATGTTCCTGTCTCTGGGAATTAAAGATAGACTGGGTATCCTGCTTGTTTACAGACCACCCAGCTCTCCCATAAGCACCCTTTCTGAGTTGGCAGAGCTGCTAGCAGACATGGTGTTGGAGACACCTAGACTTATTGTTCTCCAACATCCATGCTGAGTGTTCCAAGTCAGGCCTAGCTCAGGAATTTATAGCTTCCTTGGCAACCCTGAGCCTCTCTCAAATAGAGTCAGGCCCTACACATGAAAGAGGCCACACACTAGACTTAACATTTTGCACTGAACTTTTGAGGGAAAACCTTGGCTCAACATTGGAAATTCAGCCTGAACCATGGTCAGACCATCATCTGCTGAAGGCAGAAGTGAATACAGCCCCAATACCCTTCAAAATGGGAGGTCCAGTTAAAATGATTCGCCCACAAAGGCTCACAGACCTTCGAGATTCCAAAATGCCTTGAGGGATTTTAGAATTACAGACACATGCTCCACAAAAGCTGCTGTAGGAGCGTGGAACACAAAGCTCTTTGAAGATATTGACAACATTGCTCCCTGTCAATTCCTCCAGCCCTTCGGACGGAAGCCGGCACCATGGTTTACCATGGAGCTGGCTGACCTGAAGAGGGCCAGAAGACGTCACACTGGCAAAAAACTCGCACAGAAGCTTTTAAGAGCTTGTTACAAAACACACTGGAGGAGCTATGAAACGGAAATGGAAGTGGCAAAGAAATGTTATTTCTTGGCAATCATTGTGTCATCTAGTTCACAACCCTCCCAAATGTTCAGGATATCTAGACACCTTCTAACCCCTAAATCTGAACCTTTACAATCCCAAGAACAAACAATTAGCTGTGAGGCCTTTGCTAAGTTTTTCGCTAATAAAATAGAATGAATACACTCTGATCTAGATGATAGCTGCAATGCAAACGAGAAAGCAGAAATGCTTAGTACATCATCTGGCCTACATTTGGACTGCTCTGAACCAATTACAATGGCAGACCTTAACAGGATCCTGGCATCTATGAAAACCACTACCTGTGTGCTCAATCCTTACCCATCTTGGTTGTTAAAATCAAGTAAAGCTCACATAAGTGAACCACTGAGATCTATTATAAATCAATCACTAACTCAGGGCTCCTTCCCCCGGCCACTCAAACAAGGAGTTATCCATCCATTAATTTAAGAACTATCCCTAGACAAAACTGATGTGGCCAATTATCGCCTAGTCTCTAATCTGCCCTTTCTGGGCAAAGTGATTGAGAGAGCAGTAGCTGACCAACTCCAGATATTCTTGGCAAACTAGTGCTCTAGATCCTTTCCTGTCTAGATTCAGACCAGGGCATGGGACAGAGACAGCAGTAGTAGCGTTAGTGGATGATCTCCGTCTGAATGTAGGACAAAGGCCAAGCCTCCATATTGCTCTTCCTGGATTTGTCAGCAGCCTTTGACACAGTAGACCATGCCATCCTGTTGAGGCGTTTAGAAACAGAAGTGGGTATCAAAGCATGTGCCTTGGAATGATTTAAATAGTTTCTCATGGAAGGGTCTCAAAGCGTTGCTGTCGGAGATCAGCTATCTCCAGAAAGGGAATTATCTTGTGGGGTTCCGTAGGGCAGAATATTATCTCTCTTTTGGAGGGACACACAGCTTCATTATTCAACCTCTATGTAAAACCTTTAGGAGAACTCATTCACTGCTATGGAGTGGGATGTCACCGATATGCAGATGACACCCAACTCTATATCTCACTATCTAGGTCCCCACAGGATGCAGTAGACATCTTAGATCACTCACTGCCTGACAGCTGTGGTGAAATGGTCGAAAAATGAATTGAAATTGAACCCAGACAAGGCTGATGCTTGTTGGGAAGGCAGAGATATTGAAAGACATTGTACTCTCCACTTTTGATGGAGTTTGTCTGACCCTTGCAGACTCAGTTAAGAGCCTAGGGTTATACTGGATCTAGCACTACTACTAGAAAAACAAGTTAAGGCAGCCGCAAAAAATGCTTACTACAATCTCACTCTAGCCTGGAAGATGGCTTCTTACCTCAACACGGATGACCTGGACACCTGGATCCAAGCTATGGTAACATGAAAACTTGACTATTGTAATGCACTATACATAGGTCTCCCATCTGCGTTAACTAGGAGGCTCCAGTTGGTGCAAAATGCTGCAGCTTGACTGTTAGCAGGAACGAGCAGGACATGAACATCACTCCCATCCTACAATCACTCTACTGGCTACCTCACTCTCATCCTACAGTCATTCAATTAGCTACCTATCAGTTACCGTGCTCAATTCAAGGTATTGGTTATCACATACAAAGCTCTTCATGGCCTTGGCCCAGCATACCTACAGGACCACCTCTCTACCTATGTCCCTCCACCGCAGCTTTGCTCATCTGAACAGGGTCTCTTGCAGGTGCCAGTCTGCACATGGGCAAAATCAACAGCAGTCCACACACAGGCTTTCTCTGTGGTGGCCCCCACCCTGTGGAACAAACAGCCTGCCTGAGGCTGTCAGAAGAGCGCCCACTCTCCTGGCTTTCTGCAAACTATGCAAAACCGAATTATCCAAAAGGCTTTTTACTCATATAGGAGGGAAGTATTGTAGGGAGAGGGTCTCAGATGCTTCGCTAATGAGTTAGGGACCAGAGACTTCACCACTAAGTTGCCTTGCATATTATTTGTTGCTTTTAATATATACTCCTATATACTACCTGTGCTTCATGTTATCTATGTCAGTCCTAGAATTGACTATGGTCTGTTTCAGCAATTCTTCAACTTTGTATTGGATCCTTGCTAATGCTATATCTGTGTAAAATCCTATGAGATTGCTTATGGAAATATCCTTGGCACTGTATGGAAATATCCTTGATACTGATTGCACTAGTCTCACACTCTGTAATCTGCCTTGAGTCTCAGTGAGAAAGGCAGACTATAAACAACATAAATAAATAATAAAATAAATCTAAGAGACTGAAGGGGACCATGTAGTACTGCATACCTAGTTTTGCGTGATGGATAAAAGTAGTAGACTTTCTTTGAATTGGATTTTGTGCAAGAACTTAGTTTTGGGCATAAGCTTTTGTGAAACAGAATGTTTATGGAACAGTATATTTGTTAGTCTTTAAGATGCCACAAGACTCTGTTCTCAGGCTACATCAAACAACAACTATGGAACTGGCTTAAAGTAAAAATCTGAATATAAATATAAATCTTGCACTTATAATCCTCATTTACTTCCCATGACCCCAAGTTTTCATATAATAAAGTCAAATTATCATTAAAACCAACAGTAGTGGAAAACCATCTGTAGATGACAAATTATAATTATATAACCTCAAGATAGAACCACCTTATCCTCCAGCAGCAAGTGCCACAGATATTTCTCACATAAGATGTTTTGGCTAGCAACCAAACACCATCAGAGAAGACACTAGATGCACATCAAGAGGTGCGTATTCTAGAGACCATTACTCCCTCTGGTCATTTCTCATCCCTTCACGGTGATACTCAGAAAAGGGACTCTTATACATAATGAATGCAGAAGAAAGTGGTGCTTACAACTGAATTGTGGAATATGAAACAGATTGAGCTAAAAGCTGCAAGAACAAGCAACAAGTACAGATATCCAGCTTCTGTGATTAAGATTTACAACTGACACAATTCATTATGTACTGTATTTATTATTATCAACTTCCTAGTAGACTTCAATACTAGCAAGTCAGAGGCCCAAGGATTTGGGAGCTGCTGCAATTTAAACTACACCAGGATTGTCCACGAAACCCATATGGGTGACCTTGTACATCTACATCTATTTTATGTTGTCCAGCTACCAGAGCTGTATGTATTTCTTTAAAAGTCAAAAACAGTTATGACCTTATTAACCAAACTTGAATACTGTCATCTCATACAGAAACACTATTCAGCCCACTACTTACCAACCCTTGCTTTTAGAAAGTTCTGAACATTTACAGCTTGAGCCTAGCATGTTTATCACAGATGAAGTGTATTTTTTTTATGGGGCTTCCTTTCAAACAAAGGCTCGTTCAGGACATACATGGATTTCAAAAACTTGATTTAACCCTTCCCCAATGTAATCTATCCACTCTGGCCATTATAACTCTTCCCAAGTACATGATAACTTGATGGGTCTCAAGGCAGGCACTCACCATATTTTCTGAGCCACCAAAAGGTTACCATCTTTTAAAAAGGGTTAACTGCATAATCCTTAATAGAACAAGATAGAATTACAAGATATAAAAAGCACATACACTACAACACACCTAGGTTAAGCCAATGTCGCACTGTTTCTTAACTGCAGAACACTAGTCATGGTAGTTTATTGCATCCAAAGTGTTAAAGAGTCTTCCATTACCCTAAAGATTAACTAATTTATTGTGACATAAGCTTTGTGCATGACAGCTCAGTTTGTCAGATGCATGGAGTATTACATTCAGCTGGCAGAGAAATTTATAAAAGAACTGGTCAGAAAGCCCAGTTTCCCAGGCCAATATAAGGTATGCAACATTGCACTACAGCATTTCTCAAATAGGTCACCCACATGATGTATGCACATATACACATGTGCACAAGATGAAGAAATAAAGCCATATTCACTCAAATTCACAAAGCCCAGCACAATTTACAGTACCTGAATCCTTAAATAAAATTTAGTAAATGTTAAGTCAAAAAGGTGGTGGGATGCCGCGAATGTTACTTAATTGGTGCTGTAAATATGCAAGGATAAATTCAAGAAAGCAAGCTATAATGAAGTCTGTACCTATGAAAAGAATATTTCTGGTAATTTATCACATCACAAAAATTCAACTAGCTGCAGTGCTTTCAAACAGAATTACAATACAAACTGAACACAAGACCTTTCAGAAAGAGAAAATACATGACAATCAAAATGTACATTGTCCTACTCAATTCCACCCCACAGAGAGGTGCATTACATCACATTCTCACAATGCAGGGGGAAGGGCTTGCCCATAGAAAGCAAGCGTTAGAATGATCTCCCATTGCTGTTCTGCTTCTTTTGGAGGGACACACAGCTTCATTTTAAAGGAACAGCATCTGAAATCCATACACTATAGCATCTTTATTCAGCTTATGTGAATATTTATTTACAACCAATAGAATAATTCATCTTTCACATCTCATTCGCAAAGCCAGATTTTCAAAACTTAAGAGTAAGGTGGGGGCAGCTGCTACAGAAAGAATGTGGTTATAGCAGAATGTCATTTCAAACTAGAACTAACTATTCAGGTTGCCTCTTTTGAACTCTAAATGCCATGTTTACAGGGGTATGACCATTTGGTTCTAACTGTAATGCAAATGAAATGCATCTGGTTACAAGGAAAGGGGGAGGGGAAGCAGACTGGGAGGGAGGGAAACACTCACAAGAGAATATGCACCAAGGTAGATTACAAACTGCAGAAATCTTCCAAAATCCCAAACTTCAAAGCATGTAAACCGCAATGCTGTATTATTTTCATCTTCTTAAGTATCAGTTGATTATAAAAAATACGCACCTCCCCCCCTTCTCTGTCCAACCCTAGAAGCAAGAAAGAATGCAAGCCCATTTAATTTATGCTAATTTTTGCAGCAGATTTAAAAGCCTCAGGACTGTACAGAGGACAGAATGTGAAAAGAACCTTAGGAAGGTTATTAAGATTTAGATATATCTATGCACTTTAAGCTAGTTTGCATCAAAGCAATTTAAAATATATTTAAACCCTTTGAAAAATATGCCACGTATTTCTAATACAGATCCCCCCCCCCCTAAACCCTAGCAACTGATTTAGATCCAAGACCAAAGTGAATTAGAATTCCTTATGAGAAGCCATACATCCTGGTGCAACATCAGACGAAACGGTCAAATTAAATGTACAAAAAAAAAAGGTTGAAGATCAGTTTAAAAATGACTAACCTCATAAAGTGCAACAGTGCTTAAAATCCAGCAAGTTGAGGCATACAAGGTAAAAAATGGAAGTGAAGAGATCCCGATTTATTTTGCTGTTTTTCTAATTTTCTCAATTTGAAATGTTCAAAAGCCAGCAGAGACTCCGTCGGCCATTTTGACTTGAACTCGCTCTCTCCCTCGCGCGCGCACACACTCCCTCTCGTTCGCTTTCCCCCTCCGTCTCTATGAAGGAAGCAGGTTTTTGTGACCTTCAAACAGAGGCAGGTCATGTGACTCGGGGACGCTGTCAATCAGAGAGGGGGATGGAAAGCTATAATCTTAAAGGGAACGCGGCTTTTTTTTTTAACAAGGAGCATTTTTGCTCTTCATGCGCTCGTTTTGTGCGAGCTACAGCAGCGTATCTTTCCCATTGTTTCTCAGCTAAATATTCAACTCTATTCTAAGTTTTAAAATAAAAATCTAGTAAGACAGAAGTTTTTTCTCCTCACAGAATTGCACCACTGAATTCTCTGTGTATTTTCTACTTAATAATAAAAAAAAGGATAAAGGTATGGGTACACTTACAATAATGAGGGCCCGGGAAAGAGAAGGGAGACAGAAGACATAATTAAACCCATGCACAATCCAAGGTAACCTGCAACTGTGCTAAAATTTGTATAACCTTAAACCTCTATACTGGTCCAAAAATGGAAAACTGATATTCTACTAATGCATACTTAGACTAAAAGGACAGGACATATGCCGTACCAGTATCTGAACCCCAAAGTACAAGCCAATAAGTTAATTATGCAACTAGTTTTGTATAGAGAAAGCAACTTAAATTCTGCTTTCCAAACAGAGCCTAATATTTATCTTACATGGGCCAGTAATTACAACGATGTGTCTAAAACAGAAGCTCCAAGTGTGGCAAATTATTTTGGAACATGTTCTAGGGTACCCACACTTCAAGCAGCAGAGCAAGACCTCCATGTCTACTTGCATAAGCAGAGCACATATACCAAAACACAGCTAGTGTCCCGTTGGAACTACATAGTGTAGTGGAGAAGTAATCAACCACAGTTGCTTTTCAGGAAAGTTTGTCCATTATTGATCTTTTTAAAAAGAAATGGCAGGATTTATATAATTTATTCTATTGCTTTCATGTCACAGTTCTAATTTTTCCAAAACCTTCTGATGAACAAGGGAGTATTGCTTTATTTCACCTGCACAGCTCCACTTCATGCTCAAAAGCATAGCCATCCATGCACCAACTACACCTGAACCACGTTGAAGTAAATTATGTGTCTATATTTGAATCAGCTAGACATCATAAAACGGATGTATGGGACTAGGTCTCTTTCCGAGAGTAAAATATGTGCATGCGTGATTATATCTATATATCATCATTCATCTATGTACCGTATTATGATAAAGGTTCATTTACTTAATGCCCCACCCAGCAGAAGATTTAATGCAGCCAAAAAGCATAAAAATCCCATTAACAAATCATGATAAAAGGAAATTAAGAATTCTCTGTTTGCTTTCTTTATTCTAAACTCCAGAATCCAGGCCATATAACACTAATACCACTTTTGAATGGATCAGGGTGGTGGTGGTTGTTCATAAATAAGGGGGGGGGGGAATCACGAAGTGCACCTTTGCTGTTTGAACACAGTACAAAGATGGTATCATTAAGAGGACACCCAGTTAGTTAATCTCAGATTGTAACAAACACAGCAGAGGGAACTAGTCTCTAAGACATTTCAGTCCCTAGGTGTTTAGAATGTTTAAAGATTAAATTCAGCATCCTGAATTGTGCTCAAGTTTGTACAGTTACTGGAAGCTAGAATGATTCTGCATATCCCAGATAGAAGATGAACTACTGAGAAATTTCATTGGGGCAGAATTCAACAGTCTCCAAAAGGAGCATATATAAAGCATATTATACCAGAAAAGAACCTTTAGCGTACATGAACTATGGATCTGGTGCAGCCTGATATCCCACAATGGCAGTACTGCTAGAATCCCTTATCTTTGTACAGCAGGCTATAAATACATTTCATTTTTTTAAAAAATCTTCATTCTGTTCTCCTCTTCCTTCAGAATACCAAAGATGACAGCATTCTAGCCTTTGCCCAGTCAAGATATGGATAAAAATTTCTATGTACGCCTGCTGGATGATCCTGGGGGCCAGTAACATTATCTCAACTTAATCTACCTCACAGGGATGTTGTGAGGATCAAAAGGACAGAAGAACAATGTAGAATGCTTTGGGTCCCCACTGGAGAGAAAGGCAGAGTATAAAGTGCACAGTTCCCATGCAGGATTGCACTGAGACCATGATGGCAAAAAAAAATTACTTTTTTGCTATGCAAAGTAACTTACAAAATAATCACACAAAACTACAACCAATACAAAGGGAAAAAAAGACAAAGCGATTACTAGCACAAATCTACAGCTAGGAAATGCCAGTGAACATGAAAAGCTTTCAAAAATAGTTTTTCATCTGTGGACACAAAAAGATTCAAAGCCTGATAAATCTCTCAGGGCATCACTACACAAAAAGCCCCAAGTTAAAGACCAGTTGACAACTGGCTTGCTTATTTGTATTATTTAGGCCAAAAAGAAAACATCAAGTGGAAAAATGAAGGCAAAAAATTTATAGCAGCTGGAAGAAAGCAACCAATAGGTTACTGATTGGTGTGGGCTGCATATAAACATAGCATGCTCCTCTATGAGTCAGTTTTCATGGATTTTGGCTTGGATTGTAAATGTGCAGGAGAAGCTTGCCACTTATGAGTAAACAATAAAGTATGCAGACCATGTGCTATAAAAATTTAAAACTGTTTCACCAGCTATATGAGATGCTTAACCTTGTCAATTGTTCACACACAATATTCCAAGAATAAAGGAAGCATATGTCTGCTGCTACAACGCAATATTCACCTAAAGGTTTGCTTCTGAACTCATAATTACATGGGATGTAGTGAACAGTCTAGTAATGTTAAAAAATGTAAGGTTTTTTTTGTCATACTTCCTTCCACAAACAGTTCTAAAATGAAAGCAAATGTGCTAACATATTTACTGCAATCTGTGGTGTTTTGCAGTTAATGTTCTGTTTCTGGTAGCAAGTCCAATTGACCTCAGGTCAGAAGAGCCAGATTAAGCTACACAGTGGGAACAGAACATCATCAAAATTACTAACTAATAAATTTAACCAACAGTTTGCCTAAACTGAATTTATGAATACTTAATATAATTTTTAAAAATGTGATACTTTGAGTCACTGTGGATGATGGCACCAGGGATCTGCAGTGATACACAGGGTTTGATCCTTGTGCTTATGCTGTTTAATTTATATGCAAGACCTTTGAGTGAGACCATCCAAAGCTTTGGGGTAAATGTCATCAGTATGCCAATGACTCCCTGGCTCTTCTAACAAATCATCACAAGAAACAGTCTCTGTTCTCAGCCTGGATACAAAGCTGAAGAAGCTAGAGGAACAAAATGACTCTAGAAAAGACACACAGGCAATGTTGATTGACAAAGTGAATACTTTGAAAGACTCTGTTCTGCCCACTCTGGATGGTATAGGACTGAATCTGGTAGTTTAAATCCCTTGCTGTTATCAGAAGATCAAGTAAATGCAGGAGGAAAAAATGAATTCTTCTGGTTGCACTTAGCACTAAGAGGGTTTATCTTCTCAAGTTCTGCTGATGGCCCTGCTGACCTCTGAGATTAATGCACTGCATTCTGTGTGGGGCTTCCTTGAAGAGGATTCAAAAGCTGCAGTTAGTACATACTGTGGCTGTGTGTGTATTGATTAGCGTCTGGAGGGCAGAGCCTATTACCCCCATCTTGAAGTAGTTTCGCTGGTTACCTATATGCTTCTGGTTCCAATTCAAGCCACTATGACTCTGTGCACCTTCTCAGAATTCCCTCCTGTACAAGTGCCGTGCCCTGCCCTCCCTTAATATTACAGAGTTAGCTACTACTTAGATTCATTTACTTTTGACAGTGGTGCCAGATCTATGGAATGTTCCCCCTGAGGAAGTGAGGAGGCCTTCACATGGGCCTGGTTTCACTGTAATACTGAGTTGTTCAGACTGGCCTTAGTGGCAAAAAAATAAAGGATTTTTCATTGAGGATAGTGACAGTTTATTATTATTGTTTCTTATAACTGGTTTGCTTGCTTTGCTATTTTAATATCATCTTGTAAGCCAACTGAGCTACCATGGATAGTGGGAAAGGTAGGATATAAATGTTTTAACAAATCAATACACTGATGGTAATTATCTTATTAGAATATAATTTTAAGTGGCTTGTTCTAACAAAAATCCTTGTGGACAACATATGAAAGCAGTGCATCTACAGTCTTAGAGGAAGACTGCCCTCTCTGCTTGTTACTTGCCACAGATTCAAGAATCACTACACAAAGGCCACTACAAGGAGTTTTAGAGCTCTAGCAAACACCAGTATAAGCTCAGATGAAATCTGGTGTCTGGGATAACTATGGAAAGCTAAAGCCATCTCTTGTTCTATTTGAATTTTTTGTAATAAACTGTACATACACAATTATTTGTAGACACAAAAATAGTGTACATTTGATCAATCGGCATGTGCAAGCTGATGCTAGGTCAATCTGCACCTGCCTAAAGTATCTTCAGTGATTTAACTCAAAATATCAAAGTAAAAGAATTTATGCAGAAAACAATAAAGAGTTTTTGATATATTATTTAGATTAGTTACTAATTCAAGGAGGTGAATGCTTGAATTTCATCAGGACTCTTAAGGTAACCATATTTATATTCTAGAAACACAGACATTGTTATGCGCACCCCCACTCCACCCTAACTGGTATTTGAATCATTCTCTATTATTCTGTCAGATTCATACTAAGCCACATTCATCTCAGGCAACTCAAAAAGAAAAACAACTTTTTAAAAATGGCACCAGCTTTATACACTTTGGAATCTCTTTGTATTTATCATGGGCAATTTGAATAAATGGCTAGTTGAATTTATTTAAATATTTGTAGCCTGCATTTTGATTAATGAAACTTTAATTCCATTTGCAAGCCAAATATCTGACATAATCAGATGTTAGGTAGTAACTAAGAAAGGGCCTGTGAATGAGGCAGCAATGGTTAAAAGCAGAAGTAAATCCCTTTCCATTTACTTAATAAGAATTTGGACCATGTAACTGAATTGCATGCAGTGGTTCTGGACTTCTTAGTCACATGCAGACTGACAGCAAAAACTTATTGCAGTGGTCGCAGAAGGATAAACAAACATCTCATCTAAGGATCCTAAAATTCAGTATTCAGAGAACAGAGTTGAAATTGGAAAGGGGGGGGGGTGAGAAGAAAACAGAGAAAGAAGTAGTTTTTGTTTCATCCACACTGAGAGAGGCTACTACTAAAGTATGCATTCCTACGTAGACATGTGAACTGGGCCAGCATTTAGAACCATGCCCATTTGGGATTAAAATTCCCGGCTTCAGTTGCAGGGGCCATATCTGCATTTGCCTTACTCTAACCATTTTCATCAATGATCTGGCCAGACTGGCAATGACCTTGGGCTATTTCATCAACCAAAATTCAGGAACACAGATACTCCCTAATTAGACAGATGATATGAGGACTTTTGCCAATAAGGAGCTCCTTGCTAGTGTGCACATGTACCATACTATTTGGATAACAAACATTACATTCTACTGCCCAGAGATTCTCAAACATAAGCAATCCAAAGACCCCTATTTTGATTTTTTTTAAATGCATAGACCTCCCAAATCCCCTCTTCTTCCATTGCCAATACATGCTGGACTTTCCTTTGAAAGCTTTCAAGCAAAACAATATGGAAAGACCCTTATCTGTCACACTTTAAAGGTAAGTTTATGTAAATTGGTTTCATCACCTCTGCACAGCCTACTAGCTCAGATCTCAGAAGGCTACTAAATATAGAAAGAGTGTTACAACTCAAATGGCTCTAACTTAAGTTCTAATCAGTTCCATCCTTTGATTAGGAGGTTGTGATGAAAAAAGTGTTGGACTAGCATCTGGAAGCCCCAGTTTCAAATCTTCATTCTGCCAAAGAAGCTCACTTGGTGACTTTGGGACAGTCACACACTCTCTGCCTAACCTACCCCACGGGGCTGTTGTGAGGATAAAATGGAGGAGAGGAGAATGATTTAAGCCACTTTGGATTCTCACCGGGGAGAAAAGCAGGGTAGACACAACATGACACAAATATAAAATAAACACCGCCCTTGTTCTGAGGCAGTGTGGTGTCCTTGCCCCCAAACTAGAAAATGGAGAGGATTATATTTTGATATTAACCAGATTTCCATGTAAGCATCTCACTCCTTTCTCCTTACAAAAATACTCATAGATTCATTGGAGTAGACCCAAACCCCCAGGGGGCTCCAAACCAAAATTTGAAAAATACTGCAAATACAGCAACATGTACAACAAAATGGATTTACATGTTGCCTTAATCCTTGGCACTATCTGCCGCTGTAAGCCAACAAATTTATTTCATTTTTATCAGGTCATCACAGGTAAGCTAGCCTTCTAAACAACCAGTTCTTTGAGCAGAGAATAATTATTTGCAAAAACAATGCGGTATAGTAATCTGGTAATAAAGGACAGTGCACTTGGGTAGTAAACTGAAGTAAAGATGACAGGAGACCTACCTCATAAATTATACTATGTCAAGTTTCTTCTGCCTCCACTGGGACGAATGGACAACCACCTATATGAACCTACATGAAATTTATTAGTAGTATTTTGCTTGGAGTAAGTCCAAAAGCTCAGAGAAAAGATTACTTATTCTGTCTAAAGGCTCGTAATGACAACAGCTATGCAAGGAGGCAGTCAATGAAAAACTGGAAGTACATCTGCACATTTAATCCAAATTAAATCGCATGAATTAACAAATTACTGGATATTAAAGAAGTTAAAAGAAACAAAATCTCATGCTCATACTGTTTTTCCCACCCTAGATTCATGTGCCTGAACTATATCAGCCAAAAGACACACAAATAAGCAGGGAAGACAGCATGACATGGAGAATTTTTTTTTTGAAAGTATTTCAAATGCCTGGTAGATACCTTAATTCTCAGCGTTAGTTGCCATTACAAGCCAAATACAAGATGGATCAGAGCAAAAATTGCCCATAAAGGTCACCTCAGTGCTGAGCAGTTCATGTTTGTTCTCCTAATCTATCCTAAATCAACATAAGGTACACAATCCCTTTCCATCATATCATCGTCACCATGTGAGGGACTGTTGAGTGCCAGCTAATGCTGAACCAGAGTCTTCCTTATTTCAATCCAAGTTCTTACTTGGCCACAAAAAGCTTTGGACAATCACCATAGTGCTGTGCAGATACAACACTCTCTTGCTGCCACATATACATGCCAAGATCACAAATGAGTCTCAAACTCACTTGTTTGTTCCACCAATCCCACTGCCATACAGAAGAAAAAATACAAGCAGGAGATCCCAAAGTAATTTGCATAAAAAATCCTCTCTAACCTTAAACACAAAATCCTTTTTTTTTGTGTAGCAGGGGAACAGAAACATTTGAACATCTTCCCTCTCAGCCTGATTCACAACACTATTATAAAGAACATAGTGAACTTAATGCTTTGTCCAAAGAAAAGGCCTTAGAGAAATTATGACAGACTTGTCTACCCATGCAGACTAACACAGAACAATGAACTGTATGACTTCACACTACAAGAAAATAATCACATTTTCAAGTGTTCCCCTACATTAAAAACTCCCTGCAAATGGAAATCCAGCAGAGATATGCCCTTTTACAGTCCCTTGCCTTTTTATCTGTTTTGCATTTTGCAGGGAATTTTTTAAGGGAAGGAGTATTCAAAATCAGAATTCTCTCACCAGCAGTCTGAAGCGGTGCAGCCCCTACTTCCTCAATATTCTACCATCTCATTGTGCTGTAGACTAGGCCAAAGACAGTGAAGATCTATGACTTTCAAGCTTTCCTGATCTAGGACTCTAGCATGCAACACAAAACATAATCTTTTCATCTTTGACACCGTTGTTGATACCTTTACTGTCCATGTCTGTTCTCCTCTTTCATGCTTTTTCCTTTATTAAAAGAGAAGAGTATAAAGAGCTGTGTTAACTACCAATATAGCTTATTCCTGCTCATCGTATCCTAGATAGATGTTGCAAACCGCCAGTTAAAGATTAATGCTATAATAATCATCTTTGCTGCTGCCTAATGCAATTCTAGATTCTAGATTAAAGTACTAGGGAGAGTAGGAGACAAATTATGGCAGAATTTTCATATGTCATCTATGCAGTCTAGTCCCATAGAATTTTGTTAATTAATTGTTCAACAGCACAACTTTGGGCTACACCTA
The DNA here is from genome assembly GCF_028583425.1 of Eublepharis macularius. Taxonomy (NCBI): domain Eukaryota; kingdom Metazoa; phylum Chordata; class Lepidosauria; order Squamata; family Eublepharidae; genus Eublepharis; species Eublepharis macularius. Next base: position 39,137,614 of record NC_072798.1, on the reverse strand, counting down.
TAGCAGAATCTATTGACGGCAATATAGCACATTCCAAGATTTTAACATGCATTTTCTAATATACATTTTCTGCTAAGCTTCTGCAATGTATGTTCTAATGTCCCATCAACAAGTGCTATTCAAAATTATTACTCCTCAGATTAACAACATTACTCATAGTGTGAAGTGACAGAAATGAACAATATTTCTACACATACACACTGGTTGATATTTGGTCTAGCATACAACTTGAACTTCACAGCAGTCTTCAAAAGTAGCTACTCTTACTAGACCAAACGAAAGGGATTAATCCCTCCATTACTCACATAATTGGACTTACTTTGTAATCTCTTTATCAATATTCAAATGGATGGCATATGGAAGACAACTGCAAATGGACTTCCTTTGAGATATCTGGAAATCGTTTATGGATACTATGTGTAGATCTCTCAGTATTGTTATCATATGCCATTGGCTACTGTTTGCTGAGGTACATATGCTCTTACTGGGTAGTTTCCACAATGCTATGTTAGTTCTCCAGCCCTTCCAGGCAGGAAGGGCCGGAGGACGCAGCTCCGGCTTTCTCTGCCACCCTGTGGGCCCGCGCAGCAGCGGAGGCCAAAAACGCCCTTCCCGCCCATTGCAGGAGGAGGGGGAGGAGGCCGCAGATGTCATTGGCTGGGCCCACCCAAGCTGGTAGTCCAAGCACTAACACGAAGCCAAGGAGTGTTCAAGAGTCACAAGCCAGGTCCAGTCCATAGTCAGAGCACAAGGTAAATGCCAGGGGTGTGTCCAGGATCCAAAAGCCAAGCCAAGTCCAGTCCGTAGGTCAGAGCACGAGGGTATCAAGTCAAGATGCAGACAAGAACAAAATGCAAGGTACCAGGAAGTGGTTGCAGGTAATCGACACATTGCTTCCACGCCTGGCAGTTTCTCCAGACTGGCTTTTATAGCCAGGTGTGGTTTCCAGCCAGCTGCTGGGGCTCCATCCTGATGCTACTCATCATCGCTCTCCAGCAGCTGGCATTGGCTCAGGAGACGAGCACTGTGCCGTCTCTCCTGCAGTTCTAATCTCTGGCCTTGTCTGCGGCGTTCTTTGGGCATGGGTGAACCTGGGGGTGGTGGTTGTGGAGGCCCTTGGCTGCGCTGCACCTGTAGCCTTGGATGTCCCTGGCTGAGCTTCCTCTGTGGTATTGCGGCCAGAGGGTGCTGGTGCCTCGGCTGCTGGCTGTAAGCTCTGATCAGCCAGCAGCTGTTGCTCTTGATCACCAGCTTCTGAGTCAGGGCTAGGGCTGGCTACACAGAACTCCTCTTCTCTTGAGGAGTCCTGGCTGGCTACACGAGGCTCCTCTCCTTCAGAGGAGACCTCACCCTCATTGAGTCCAGACTGGGCCATGACAGCGGGTCTACAGGGTGGTGGAGAAGGCCGGAGCCACTGCTGCTGGGCCGCGGCCTCCACCACCCCAATAGCAGAGCCAAGGTAAGTGGGGGGCTGGGGCTGGGGTTTGTGAAATTTGGGCCATTTAAAGGGCCCTGCCGCTTGCAAGTGGCAGGGTCTTTTAAACTATCAGCCCTTTAAATAACTATCAAGATCCCTCCCCACGCTACCTGACAGCAGGTGGAGGAGGAGGCAGGAAAGGGGGGATCCCCCCGCCGCCTGCCAGCTGATAGTTTAAAGGGAAAGGGGCTCTTTAAAGTTGCCCCGAAGCTTTCCAAAGCAACCCGAATGCTTTGGGGAAGCTTTGATTTGGGATTTCCAAATCGGGGCCACAATGCTGGCCCTGATTCGGGAATCTCAAATCTTTACAAATAGGGTCCGATTCGGGTATTTTATCCAAATCAGAAACCCGAAGTGCACACCCCTAGTCCTAACTGTTGATCATATCAAATTTTTCTCAGTGAATGTTCTAGCTATTGATTATATTGTATTCACCTGCACTGTGTAATCCACCTTGTATTTTACAAAAAGTACACCAGAAGAGCGTACTTCTTGTGTAAAGATGAAAATCTGCTGATGGCATGACATTTCTAAACATGTCCCTTTGAAATAAAAAGAAATCCCTCTCCCATGAACTACATCAAGTTTAAATTGAGCAGCAGCTGTATTAAGTTTATTTCAACAGAAATAATAATAGCCCTGCTATGCCTTAAAAACTTTAACAAACTTGTAGCCCAGGAATATTCTATAGGTCTGCACCTACAGTTTAAAGCCCACAAAAGCTTATGCTATAATAAATTTGTTAGTATTTAAGGTGATATACATCTTTTAGTTTTTCAAATCAAGGTTGGTAACATCAGAAGACTGCAAAATGCAAGTCTTCATCCTGGGCCTATTTGTAATTAGTCTGTAGCAATTTCATTATTATTGTAACAAACAGAGTTTGTCTTAAAATGTTTAAGTGAACTACCATTTGAATAATCTAAGGCCTGAATATATAGAAAGTGTTACAAGCAGCAATTTCAACACAATCTTTAAGCATTATAAGGGCATTCAAATGTTCGTGTATTTTGCATTCCATTCAGAGCATTCCCATAGTATATAAAATGCAATCTTTCCCTGTCAGAGATGTACTGAATACAGAATACCAAATTATTACAGATTATCTCACACATTCTTTCATGTTTTCCCTCCTTTAAGTAGAAGACTGTGCAGTTTAGTGCACTGTTTCTCAACCACTACATGTACCACTGGTACATGTCTAGGTGGGGCACAGGGTTTTCATAACGATTACAAAGAACTTGTTCTCTCTCAATCCCCATGTCCACCTCCAAACGTGACATGTCATCTCCTGCCAATGCTACCTGCCACAGATTAACCATCTGTGACCTTTTGCCATTCTAGTAGTGAACATGGACACTTAAAAGAGTTTCATGTCTTTGAGGTGCTGCTTACTGCTGACCCTACCTGCCAGGAATTATCCATTAAAGCCACAGCAATAAAATTTACTCCCAATAATACTACTGCAATGTTTTATGTCCCTGAATCTTACCATAAATGATAAATGGGACCCAGGTTCTTTGACAAAGTGATTTGTGGGATGAAAGATACAAAACAATGAGAGCCAATGGCTTAGTGCAGGGGTGGGCAATTGTTTTGGCTCGGGAGCCACTTTGTGGGAGCAGAGGTTAGCGAAGAGCCGCACCTTTTAAAATGATTGCATTCATTAGTTAACTTTGCATTTCAGAAAAGGTATAAATTGTATCATAAAAATCAATAAATATAAATTAAATAAAATAGTGGTAGTTTTATTCAATTTATTTATTGTGCTAATTTCATATCATCTATAGCTGCAAGCACATTTAATTTTAGAATCAGTTTAATGAGACAAATGTAGGAATGAAGGAAATGAAAGAAATCTCGGTTCAAGGCAGATTTTTCTGACTGTCTTGGCGGGCCACAAACAACTCTGTAGCGGGCCGCATGTGGCCCGCGGGCCACAATTTGCCCACCCCTGGCTTAGTGAATGCAAAGGTAGTAACCTCAAACCAAAACCCTTCTTAGTTATGAAGCTCTGTGGCAACTATAAGGTGGTCTATCAGCTTAACCTAATTTACAGAGTTCTGGAGATAATGGTGAAAAGCTATGCACCACTTTGAATTTCTGAAGAAAGGATAGCTTACAAATATGAGCAACAATTCATCCTTCTGTAAAGTCAGCAATGACTAGGCAGTCCAAGTGAGTGGAAGAGGACTGGTTTCCTTACATTCCAGACCTGGCTTATACCAAGTAGTGTATACTGTTACATGAGAGAATACAAATAGATCATTCCCACTATAGGAATTGAAGAACTCTGCTCTCATACCTTATATGAAAAACGGGAGCCACCAAGACTGTGGGATTTAGAGATAGAAGGAAGCAATCAGACCATGGTGAACCAGACACAAGATAAAACAGCAGTAGGAAATGAAATGGCTTTTTTGAAAAACAAAAGACACTTGCCCTAAAATCAGCCTGATGGCTTAAAGGGAGTCATACCACCTAAGCACAGCAGTAACTTTTTGTCTTTAAAAAAAAGCCACTTTCATCTTATCAACCATGTGTCACACAAGGCATGTGCACAGACACAAGCACACTCACTTTTGGCTGGACATTTGTAAGTAACATGGAACATTCATAAACTAAGATGGAAAACACTGGCAGCAAAACAAAGACAACCATGACAGTTCTGTGGAAGAAATTTTAAATATTCACATGGGAATAAGCAGACTGTTTACTGTTAGGTATGAAAGCACAGAAGTAAGTATTAGGCTAGAAGAAAGAGTGCTGGAAACCAGAACTATAATGGACGTAGGAAGAATGGGGCACGAAGCTTAAAGAGGAAGGACAAAAAAAAGAAGATGGATGGGAAAGCCCCAAGGATAGTAACAAAAAGGGTTCTAAGTAGAAATTTGAGGAAATGATGGGCCAAAATAGGCAACTGATAATAATACTTCAAGTCTTTGGGAAGAGGAGCTTGTGTGCTCTTGACACCAAGTTGATGTTCAAGCAATGTAGTTCTGTAGGCTAGCAGAAGACTGGACTGAGAACAGGCCAAGGCAGCATGGGAAAAGAAAGTACTACATTTCACACACTGAACTGAAAAATCAACCAACCAAATCCATCTCTAAATGACAAATCCTGGGAATTTAAAAAATGGAACGCTATTGACAATTTAAGATCCTCTGCCAAGTGTCTCAAGCATCAAATTTCAGGTTTTTTCCTAGCCTATCTCATGTTTTTTAAAAAGTATAAACTATTAGTACCAGGAAAAGTGTAATAGAGATATCACTGAAATGTGTTCCATTTACTGAAATGTAGAACAAAACATACTTGACAAGACTGTAAAATCTGAATGCACTGCTAAGCTCATTCTTTAGCATCTTATGACCACCCTGGAACCCATATCTTAACACAGGCATGTTCAAAGAATGAAAAACTATTTAATATAAAGCAATTTTCTCATCAAAATGTTTGCATAACTAAGCAAATAGTATACCAGCACAAAGCAGCACAACAGTTTTTAAAAAAACACACACTTCATTTATTGCTAAAATTAATGACGGTGACTGTCCAGTAGGTATACTCAAGATTGCAATACAAAGCTCCCTTTTCAAAAAAGATTCATCCAAGATGATCATAAATTTGCTGGCACGCCCTACCTGCATGCTTCTTTGTTCTCTCTAGTATAGTTGAGTGAAACAGAGCCCTATATACCAGTGGTTTCATCATATTACCTCAAATTATTTCCGCAAAACTATTCTTTATCTTTGTTCTAAATTTAAAGAGCCTACTGTATATTCCCCACACTTATTCTGGCTACTTAAGATTTAATACTAAACAACTAAAGGATGAATGCCTTAGAAAGAAAGCAATGCTTTGAGCACATTATCTCACAAGTGCTTTTTATATCACACACTCTGTTATGGCCCTTTTTAAATAAACGTGACTCACTGTTTGTTTTCTTCACCAGGAGGTGGAGTCTTGCCATGCCCTTCCATTACAAAATCCTCATGTTCCATCTGCGAAGGCAAGCATTGCATGTCAGCATTGATGGAGCAAAATGTACACCAGCCTAAGTGGTCCTTTTTCCCTGTCTGCACTTAACATATCATCACTTCTCAATTCTTATCCCTAACAACCAAGAGATAGTCATTTGTAATTAACAAATGCACACCCTCGGACTCACATTGGTACTAGAGTACATTTTCCTGAGTTTGTCCATTCTTGGATAAAGGCAAGCAGAAGAAAGAATGCTTTGGTAACTAAAAATGAAGTGAGCAGATGTGAGAACTGGAACTGTACACAACTATACATGTATATGGTCTTCCCCCTCCCTTTCCCCCTAGAAAGCTCTAGAAAGAAAGAGTGCCACATTATCTAATAAGGCTATTAAAATTCTTTATATATCAGTATGATGATTTGTCCTGTTATTGTGGAATTTGGTATGTGAAAAGCTGACTTTGGTAAGGAGCACAAGCTATCTATGTTCCAGAAAAACTGGATGAAAGATGGCTGACTTATAACAAAATTGAAGGCCAAAGGACTATTTCAAGCCTCGCCAGTTTTTGATGAACAAGTTAACATATACTGCATTCAGATGCCATACACAAAATAAATAGTTTGCTTATGACAAAAATGAATGGTTAAAAAATGTCTTCAGTCTCAAATACACACATAAGGGGATGAATGAAGGGAAGTCAAAAGGGGATGGAGTGAGAGGAAGCCAGGAATAAAGTACCGCCCATTCTCAATTACAAATATGGAATCTGAAGGAAGCCATTATTTAAATTTCTGACTGCAGATGTAGATGTTTTCAAAATTCAAGTGTACCATTTGTTTAATCTTTTCAGTGTTAGGATGTTTTTGAATTTCCATACTATGCAATGGACATGAAATCTATGTTATACAGGCTCAGTGGCAACTGCCATGAACAGGTGTAAGTAACAAAGTTAATAGCTTGTAAATAGTTTGGCAAGAAGGGTTCTGAACAAGCAAAGATGGCCTGAAGAACTGTCAATTTAAGTTATACTGTCACTCTCCCCATCAACCACAGAACAGAATAATGTTAAATAATAATTTCTACAATTTGTGGATTTTTTTAAAAAAAACAAATATTGTGAGATACCTGGGGGGAGACGGGGGACCAGGCCACAGTTGGTTCTAGCACCTATGTCCTAGTTCTCACTGATGGTCTAGGCTGTACCATTTCAGACTGCAGGATTGCACACAACTGAATCTCTTCCCCTCAAAAAAGCCCCCAAACTGGTGCATAAAAAACAAGTGTGTCAGAGAAAATGCCAAGCTAGAACCCTTTTTCACAAAGATACATAAGAGCAGCTCTATACAACAGTCAAGACATTCTACCTTGTTAAACAATGAATGCTCTGTTCATCACTGATGAAGTTTGTTAGCAGTACACATATATATTTAAAGTATCTCTTTGGTGAAGAGTATGAGCTGTCAAAATTTCAGAGTAATGTGAAAAAATGCCTGAGCTTCAGGAAGTTAAGAAACAGAGGCAAAGGTTTTTTTCCTGGTATCTCCAATCATTTCTTGTTCAAGAAAATAATTTCATGCTTTCTGAAGACAGTTGAGAAAATTAAGGCATTTCACCGATTTGTGATGTTCATTTACTTTTTAAAATGCTGTATTTTTCAGTTCCCATACTAAAGCAGAGAGCACAATGAACACACCCAGTGGCAGCTGCCACTAGAGGACATAGTGGGTTCCACATTAGGTAGCTCCCCATCCCACATCTAGCAGACTGCCTTCAATCCTCCTATTTAATTATTACGTTTTTGATTACCAGAAACTGCTTGCCTCTACTACACTGCCTGCTGCCAGCACTTTCATGCTGACCTATCAGGAGTCCGTTGTTTCAACATCTGCAAGACAGCTCCATTTTAGGTCCATCTTCCAAACCACTTTGAGCACACTCGGTACAGCAATGACGCCAACAGAGACTCCAGAGTTTGGATATTGAGCATGTTGCTGCAGAAGGCTCCTACCACTAACTGGCTGGCAGTGAGTGGAATTATCATAAGGGACCAAGCTAGGAGCTGGCTGAAATCTGTGAAGAAGGGGCTAGGGCACAGTGCAATGGAAAAGTCAAGCTTTGCCTCTGTGGAGTTCTCCTTCCATACTGTGTTCCTATTGCACCAGCAACCAGGCCCTTTATTAATATTTTTTTTAAAAGGAGGACAGAGACACAGCTACAGGAGATACAACTTTAGAAAGGGGAAGTGGCAGAGTTTTTTACACTATTTTACTGTGACAGGAAATGCAAAATGGCATTCATTTTAAGGGTTTTTTTAAACACTGCTGTACACAAATATAAGATGAAACAACTTAAATTATGAAATACAGGAAGTGATTAGGTTTGGGTTTTTTAAAAAAATAGCTAGCTAATTTAAAAGTTGCTTCTCGAAGTGTAAATGGAAAAATCAAATATGAGAATGTGTAGGACAAAAGGGAAAACAGATGTGTTTCATAGAACTTAGTACTGCTACAAGAAAAACCCAGAACATTTCCTCTTTTAAACATAACCAGTTCTAGGATCAGAAAACCTATATGACACATATACGCACATAAAATCACACATTGTGCTCACTTGAGATGTAGGCAGTTTGCCTTTCTACCTCAGTCTTTTCCTTTTGCAGGTTCAAGACAACATTGAAGCCAAGCAGCAGAGGGCAGTGAGCACATGAGCTTTTACTTTCCCTACATTTTATTTCTAAGTTAAATTTATTTCCAAACAAAGGAAATTCAAGAGATAAAAACATAAAATAGCCTATGAAATCACAGTAACTAAGATATTATTACCCAAACTAAGCTGTCAGATCCACATTCAGTAGAATGAGCTTAACACAATGTAAAAAGTAGACCATGAAGCCAGCTGGGTGACCTTGGGCTAGTCACGGCTCTCTGGAGCTCTCTCAGCCCCGCCCACCTCACAGGGTGTTTCGTTGTGGGGATAATAATAGCATACTTTGTAAACCGCTCTGAGTGGGCATTAAGTTGTCCTGAAGGGCGGTATATAAATCGAATGTTATTATTATTATATTATTTTTAACAACCAACCACTTTAAGTTTGAGTACACAGGACAGACTTGTCTGAAAACCAAAAAGGATCAAATATGGTATTGTCCTATGGGATGGTGGGGGGGGGGGTTAAGAAACCTGTGGTGCAACTACAGAAGAGATCCCATCTTCTGAAGCCATCAGCTAAATTTTGGAAAGATGAGAGCACCAAGAGAAAAACCTCCAATGACTAGCTCAACTTCTGGTTAAAGAGAAGGAAGACCTTCAGATATTCTCATTCTTTAGCATTTTGGATTTTAATGGTCAAAATTCTGCCCAGAAATAAATTGGGAGATGATGAAGATTTTGGAGCACAGGAGGTGAATTCACTGTAGCAATTCCTAACAGCCTGGCTGCCGTGTTCTAGACCAGTTAAAGCTGCTGAAGATTATTCAAAGGCAGCTGTATATCTAAAAAATATTTGGGTTCAGAAGAATGGTCCTTAACAGCAATAGATAAAGGAAGTGGAGCAACAAGACTGAAGAAAAACTGAGCATTGGGGTAAGTGTTTGTACCATTGGACAATCAGATGCTTGGGGAAAGTGTCTGAAAATAGGAGGTGTATATTGACAGATGACACTGAGATAGGAAGAGGTTTCTACACACTGTCTATTGGGTTGGAAACAACTGGGAGGAATTATGGAAGAAACTAGGTTAATATATATGGGGTTTCCACTAACAAGACATAGTGAATGTATATGAAGCAGAACCAGAAGCTAGGACATAGTATATGGGGACGCTACTCAGAAGGGGTGGGAAACAGTATATATATCCCATGGGATATATATGATGGAAGAAAGATGACAAGGTGCAAATCATGTAAGGAGGCATTATAGAGCAGTATTGAAAAGCAGATATGGGAACTTGATTAATGACTAAATTATCCATCAGTTTATCTCAGTTTTTAACTTAGAAACTAATCATCCTACCTCACTGGTCATAACAACATTCATCTTACCATTTCTACTTAGTGTCTTGCTGATATGCCCTATTCTTCTTGCCTCTGCCAAGCATTTCATCAATTCTTCTCATGAATCCTGGTCCCTTCCTCTGTATTCTATAACCTCTTGCCTGCCTCTCCTATCCCGCAGATTTAGCTCTATTATGTGCTTTCACAGACATTTAACATGATCTGTCAAACACAACACAAGTTATTTTCAAATACACATTGCTGTTGTATTTATTTCTTCCACTGGGCACTCCATATATTACATATTTATACAGCATTGATGCCAGCTTCAGTATCTTAAAGAGGATGAGTGAAATGGATGAGGGGTCTGCTAGAGGGGTCTGGTAGTCTTCATATTTGCACCAGACTTAAAAGTATATTAAATGTGCTACTGTTTGTGCAGGAATAATGACTAGAGGAATATATTACAGGCTCGTATGCTACTTCCTCTTGCCATGCATGAATTTCCTGATTCTCCCCACCACCACCCCTCCAGGCAACCAGCTTGATTAGCATTAAGATCAATGCACAGACAACAGTAATCGTAATTAGCTGCAAACCAGAATTTGAAAACCTAGTTTTTACCATACTGTTAGAAAGACTATTTTGCAGATAATTACAGTTAAAATAACAAAACAGTACACATATAACAGTACAACCATGGACATACTGATAAAACAGAAATAAGGGAGATATTTATGCATGTGGCAACAGAAGACAAGGCAGACCATATTCTTGATCTGATTTATCACAGTTAGAAGATCTGGTCTGCACTGAACCACATACGTTATGAATCCATTCTGTATGTGTTTATAAGCAGCTCCATGGGTGCAACAACTGAAAGGGAAGATTATAGGGGCCTGAATGTGAATACGATCCCAACATGATTGATTCTCAAGCTATTTCCATACACTAAGTACCAATCATCTCTAGGGCAAAGTGATGAAGATCCCAACACGTGGTTTGCTGGGTATTTTCTGAAGTAGACATCACCTTATGAGTTCAACTGAAAGCTATTTAAAGTATTCAGTCTTCAGACTGCAAGTAATACAAGGTATTTTGATATATACTACAAAATGTATTTCAAAGAAACACTACACAAACGTGCAAATTGTTCAAACTTGTCAAAGGAGAGAGCAAATTTTTACTCTAGAAATGAATACAACTTATTTTTATCCCATCTTCCCTCCATTATAGAACCCAAGATGGAATATACAGGGTTTCCCATGGGATCTCCCCTCCAAAAATTCACCAGATCCACATCCATTTAGCTTCAGCAAGGTTGCAGTACTGTGTACCTTCAAACCATATTATCTTAAGACCTTAATGTAGATATATAATTTTGTAACTACAATTAAAAAAACATCACCTCTAGGATTACAGAATAGAGTGTTTCAGCACAGTGTACTGGGTGAAACAATGTAGTCTCTTTGAAATAAGCCTTGTTCATCTTTCCGTGGAATTAGAGAGGCAACACATAGATCTCTTATTTGCCGCTTTCACATTGCATAATACTTCTTTGTTTAAAGATACTAAATTCAATTGTTAGCAATTGGGCAGACAAAATAGCCTTGACTTGGAAAGGATGTTGAGATTCTCCATGTTCAGATTAAATTTTGCCTATGCTACATTTACAGTGCAATCCCAAACAGAGTTACTCGAGTCTAAGCCCACTTAAATCAATGGGCTTAGACTGGGGTAATTCTATTTAGGATTACACTGTTAATTAAGTTTCCAGAGTTACCAAGATGTAAAGACAGGGCTTAGAGATGACATTACACACTTTAGTCAAACTTGTTAAATCAACTATATGCAGTTCACAAGAGCATGTTACAGCTTTATAACATACACAAAGTGATGTTAAAGGGTAAAGGGAGTCCCCTGTGCAAGCACCAAGTCATTAGTGACTCATGGGGGGGACATCGCATCATGATGTTTTCTTGGCAGACTTTTTATTACAGGGTAGTTTGCCATGGCCTTCCCCAGTCATCTACACTTTACCCCCAGGAAACTACGTACTCATTTTACAGACCTCAGAAGGATGGAAGGCTGAGTCAACCTTGAGCCGGCTACCTGAACCCAGCTTCCGCCAGGATTGAACTCAGGTTGTGAGCACAGCATGGGCTGCAATACTGCAGCTTACCACTCTGCACCATGGGGCACTAATATGCAGTAGTAAAGGGAAGCAGGGGGCACAACACAGACAAGATGCCTTAGGGCCTAAACAGACAGTCCTGTATGTATAGATTCTTACCCAAATTTCCATTTTAGGTGGGTAAAACTTTTCAGGGTATAAGGTTTTGAGAGTCAGAGCTCCCTTCTTCAGACATGGGCAAGAAAGGAGATCTCTGAGCCTTTATATCCTAGCCAAAAGACAGGTGGGGTGTTACAAAGGAGGACATTAGAATGTAAAAGTGCAATGCAACTTCATTAGATGGGACGGATGTAGCGAAGGAAGAGGTCAGGATACAATTGTAAAATGCAGCCCCTTGCTGACCTAAAAGTGGCTGTCCTCAAACAGAGAAACTCTAAAAGGAGATTACAATGTAAGATTTCTAAAATGGAATTCATTCACAAATTCAGAACAATGGAAACCCCTCCTCCCACAAGGCTGAACAGAGACTTAGGATTCTTATCTTACTATAGATGCTAATTTCTGTTCTAATCAAGTTGCATTGTGCCATTGTACTTTGAAGTTTCTCAGACCTTTTCCTTTGCCACACTCCTCCCATCTAATCAAACTGCATTGTACTTTTACATCCTGATGCCCTCTCTTGTAACACTCCACCCAGCTTCTGGCTGGGATATAACAGATCTCCATTCCTACTCATATTTGAAGAAGGGAGTTCTGACTCTTGAAAGCTTACACTTGAAAATCTTGTTGGTCTCTAAGGTGCCAGTGGACTCAAATCCTGCTGCTGTATCCAAATTTTAAAATTAAATAACTTAGTTTAACTGATGGGGTTTTCAGGCTGCATAAGATATATGATAATACAATTAAAGGAGAAATTTAAGTGCTTACTAGAAAGGAAGGAGAAAATCCATATGGAAAAGTTTCTTGGTCTCAGTCAAGCCATAGGTGATTTGTAATATGAGTTTTTTTTACCTGCTTTAAGTTGTTTAATCAACTTGACAAATTCTTCACTTTTAAAATTTTGCATACTTTGTTCAGTCTGCTTTCCCATACTTCTTTTAACTACTTCTCCATCCCTACAACATTGCTCGAATAGTCAAAACACATGCACACAGGCCTCTTTGCTGAAATTAGAGTCCAAACCTTGCTGAGCTTTAGAGATAAACTCTTATCACCACCAGCAGATATCCAGTATTTGGCTTATGACACAAGATGTGTTGCTTAACTTGCATGAAAGTGATAAAGAAGTTATTAAAAATCATATTCTAATTTGTTTGAATCCACCTTTAATCCAAATTCTAGAGATGCAAGTACTCTGCATAGGCAAAACTGCTTTGGCAAAGAACAGGATATAAAACATATCTGAAAAATTTCCAATGTGCACTCAACATGACCGATCTAGCCACCTGGGTCCATGCCATAGTAACATTTAAAAAAATAAAATTGAGACTTGAATACTGTAATGCACTGTAGATAGGTCTCCCGTCTAAGTTAACTTGGAGACACCAGCTGGTGCAAAATGTTGCAGCTCAGCTAGGAGGAGAGCTAGGAGAAGCATGACTATTATCCCATTCAGCAGTCACTCCATTGGCTACCAGTAAGTTACTGGGTTCAAGGTATTAGCTACTGCATACAAAGCTCTTCATGGCCTTGGTCCATCGTATCTATAGGAGCACTCCCTATGTTCACCATGGCATCTTTGCTCATCTGAACAGGGCCTTCTACAGGTGCCACCTTGCATATGGGCAAAATCAACACATGCATTCTCTGTGTTGCCCCCAATTCATTGAAGAGCCTACTTAAAGAGATTAGGAAAGCTCTCACTTTCCTGGCTTTCAGCAAACTATGCAAAACTGAATTATTCAAGAGGGCTTTTCACTCAGATAGGGCTGTAATATTAAAAAATGATCTCAAGGAGATGCATCAGTAAAGGGATAGGGATTAACTATAGACTTTTACGACTCTTGCTGTAAGTATGATCCTACTTGGTTATTCCTATGATGTTTAATATGTCACTTAGAACTGCTTATGCTGTTTCAACATCTCTTCAACTCTATTAGATTTCTGATGGTTTTAAATATTTGCAGATTTATATATCCTGTTACATGTGTATTGAAATGTCTTTGAAAATGACTGTACTGACTTACTGTGTAAATCTCAGTGAGAAAGGCAAATGAGAGAAACAGAGACAGAGAGTGAGTATAAGATGCCATAGCACTGTTTTTGGAAGAGCTAGTGGAAGCGCAAAATAAGTTAGTGAATTAAGCAAAAAATTTTGACTGAACACCTCAATTCAAACAGCAGGAAAAACCAAAGTTAAAGACGCTTAGTTACACTGCAATAAAAGTATGTATGAAAATAGAATCCAACTGACATAGAATGCAGTTTCACCAGTTGAAGGATGTGCTACAGACAAGTAGTTATATTTTATCTTGCATTTCAGCCAAACAGTTGCTCCCTAAAGAGCTCACTGGTTATAAGAAAATACTTACAGCTGTTTAATAGAAATATTTCCTTTAGAAGGGTTTCTTGGCAAGCACTTCCTGTCTTCCCTCAGATGAGTAAATGGATAGCAGTTTGAGTGTGACTGAACAGGATTTTAAAGCAAAAGATTATAGATTTGTCATCTATATAATCTGATTATAGCAGCATTTAAAAGCTATTATAAAAGGCAACTTGTTGCGCATTTCACTCAGGGCAGACTGGCCATTGTCTCAAGCTCCACCAATCCCCCAGAGCAGGACCAGTGGAGTACATATGTTGCTGGAATAGGGTTAAGCTGTGAGCCACTATGCCTATGTTCCTACCCGCCCAGGCCAGCAAAGAAGAGCACAGGCACAGTGGCACTCATCTTTGGCCTATGCTGGCATAGTGTAGCTGGTGAGGAGAAACATTAGCATAACAGTGCCTGGCTTTACCATGTTGGCATGGGTGCAATACAACCAGTGAGGTGAAGCATGGTATTCCCATACCTGCCAAACCCACCATACTCAGGCAGGCAAGGAGGAGCACAGGTACAATGCCTGGCTTCACCCTGTGCCAACTGAGGCATAGTATGTCTGAAGATGAGAAACATGGCAGTGCCCACTTTTGCCATGCTAGTTCATGTGGGGTGCAATCAGCAAGATACAGCAGGGTGGTGTTTCTGCTCTCACCAGCTGGCTCTTTGGCCCTCCATGAGGTGAGTTGGCAGGGCAGCGGGAAGGCTGTGGCCATTTTGAGGGCCATCTTAGTTTCACTGTCCACTTGTTTCAAGAAATCAACTAGTTGTCTATTATGACTATTTCTTGGATTGGGGTCTGTTGCCAATTGTTCTGGCAGAACCTAGTGCAACAAAAACCTAGTTTATAGAACTACAGAGGATCATTATAATTAAAACTGGGATTAATTTGAGATTTGTGTCTGCTTTCAAGTTCTCTCTTTTCAGAATTTAGAAATAACAGAATAACAATGAGAGCTTATCAGAAAGTAAGTTAACAAGATCTGCAATATTTATTTGCAACATGTATTGCAAGCTCTAGTTTATTAGAGTTAAGCAGTAAGAAAGATTCACAGAATGTAATGCCACTTGCCATACATTACACAAATCTCTATCCTGCTGCAGTTATTGCTACTATCTGATAAGGCTGAGCATTTTGTATTAGCAATGTTACTGACATCCTTTGAGGCATTTCTGGCCTCACTGCTGGTAGACTGACAGCCCATCACAAGACACCTCCTGATCCATTTGCAAAGTTTAACAGCGCCACTTGTAAAACTGTTAATCTTGATGACACAACAGAATTTTATTCAATTCTTCTTGAATATATGTTGCACTGCTTACAGCAATCCAAACTGGCTGCTTTGGAAAGCAACCTCTGCAGACCCTCTTACTGAAGGGGAAGAATATTTATATCCTAACTGTAGTCAGAATGGTAGACCAAGAAATTATGGCTTTGTGCTATGAAGTAGTAAATAACCTTGTTGCAATGCTCAAGGGTAAGACCTGCTTCTGGTATTACCTTTTACTGCATTTCTTGGCTGTTTTTAACTGCCTATGTTCACAACTGAGCCTTGTTTGTGATTCACATTCCTATTTTTCTTTAGATATTCTTTACTACTACAACTTGATTTGTTATGCCAAAGGTATCTTAAATAGGTGACATATTAAATTAAAGCAACAGAAAATTTAAGATCTAACAAGACAAGGCTCGTGACATGCCTCTCCCCTCCCCTGCCACCCCGTCATTTTTGCCGACATGCCATTGGAAAAGGAAAGCGTAGAGATATGAAGGTGGAGCACTGAGGGCAACTCCTATAAAATACTCTTTTAGAAAGAGTAAAATGCTTCTTAAGGCAACGGTTTTCACACTCAAAAGATATAGCATGAAAAATATCTGGAGGACTTCTTCAATTTTTCCAATGGAAAATTGGGAAATTTGGGTGAGCACTGAAAGCCCCCTTTCTTTTGACACTGAAAACAAAACATCATTACCTCCCGAAAGCAGTAACTAAATTTTACCCACTACATTCATGACCATAGAAAAGTTGAAATAATGTGATCCGGCTAAATAGCTAAATCCCAGATCAGATCTAGGGAGTCAAACTCTGCTAAACTAAATTATCTGCAACCACAGGCAGCTGCAGCAGAGGCAGAGTGGCAGCAGTGTGAGCGAGCAGGCAGCAGTGTGAAATGGAGGCAAGCTTCACACTGCAGCAGGAGAACAGCACGAGGCTGGTGGGCGACAGGAGGCAGCAGGCAGAGTGGATTCCCATCCTGCCGCTCCATCCCTGCCCATGCTCCAAAAGAGTTCTTCAAGCCACCACCGTCTTTTAAATTCTGTGGTTTCAGCGAGCCTCAAACCCCACACTTCAGCTTAGGATTCTCTACTTTTACATTGGGGTTCTCTGATTTGACATTGTTCCCTTGCTTCACTTTAGTACTGTTGGGCTTTGTTGGTTCAGCTTGTATTAGGAGTGGGACTTGCATTCGGGACTGGCTTTTGGCCAGGGGCTGCCTTTGCTTAAGGTTTCCCTTTGCCTGGAAAGCCTTGGAAATGTTTTCCCCATAAGAAACAATATAGAGTGGCTGAGGACAGCTTGTTCAGGGGTCCATAAGATTGGATTCAGAGGTCCAATCTTATTGAAATTTGGGGGGGGGAGTCTTTAGTGGACACTCAAAAGTACGTTCCTGGCAAATTTGGTGGAGTTTGCTTGAAAAATGCCCCCCTCCCGCAGCCCCTTGGATAGATTTCCCCATAGGGAGTCATGGCTGGATAAATTTGGGATTCTCTAACTGGATGAGAGAATCTGACCCAGATTTTTTTGGTTTCCCTGAAACCCAGATCCCTCAAATTTGGGTGTGTGTGTGTGTGTGTTATACCCCCTACTACTGGCTCCCTGATCAAGTAAGACAAATTGTCAAGAGAAGCTTATAAACAAGCTGTAGCAGTAAAGAATTTGGTGCACAAATCCATATTTAGACATCCGAATATGATAATGAACAAATTTACATATACATGCTTTCTTATTTAGCCCCTCTATTATAGCCCAGTGCTGGTTAATTTGCCTCTGTGACAAATGGAAACTTCAACACATCTCTGCTCTGGGAGGAACACAGAAAAGATTTTCTGGTGGAAAAATTGGAAAATTTGGGGTAGCACTGAAAAATATTTTCATTTTAGAATGTGTAAAATGCTTCTTCGAGCAATGTCTTTCGGACTGAACATGTATAGCTTGAAAAATTTTGAGACTCTAAATTTTTCCAATGAAAATATTGGGAAGTTTTGGGAACACTGAAAAAATATGAAATATTTTCTCTTTTTGAGAGAGAAGAAACTTGTATTCCAAAGCATTTCACTTTTTTCAAATCTAAAGCATGAAAAAGTCTGAGGACTTGCTCAAGTTTTCCAGTGGAAAAATTGGGACATTTAGGGGAGCACTGGAAAATAAACCCTTACTTAATATTTTCAAGATTTTTTTGTTTAAACGTAAATAATTTTGGCACCTATTAACATGCTATAATGTGTTTATTTTCTGTGTTATAAAGTTTAGCTTACTATCCAAGCATGCTGGTAATCTTACCTGTTCTGACACTAGCAGAGTTTCCTTCTTTAGGTAACTACAGAATTTTATTTTCTACCCTAAACTTTTATTTTTTCCTTCTTTTCAGATGGCAAAATTTAAATATACTTTTACTATGGCAGAATAGGGTGCAGCAGTTTGCAACTGCTTCTTAAGTACTAGGTATACTTGCAATATTTGAGAGAAAATGAATCTATTAATACTTTTAAATTTTATAAATATGCTAAATAGTAAAATTTTATATGCTAAGTTATGAATGTCATACTTTATGTTCAATCACTAAAATAAAATTAGGTTTGAAAGGAAGTAAATATTTGCCAAAAGATGTTCTGATTGCACAAAGGAATGGCTATTGATTCATGACTGCAGCAAAACTGTTATTAGCATAAAATTGGGAAAAAAACAGATATTTTAAATAAAATTTAGGAAATTGCCAAATTATCAAAGCCATCTGAATTGGCTAAGCTCAGGCCCTATTGGAGGGGGGGGTGTCAGCAGGTGCATTGCACCAGGGCCCATGGGCCCGGAGGGGGCCCAAAGAGGCCGAAAGGTGGCCCAAGAGTTTCCTGCACTTTGCATATGAAGACTAGAATTTATATCTTAAGTTGTTCACCTACATAGCATAGTTTTATCCTTTACATTCCACTAGGCATGTGCCAGTTAGATCACATGACTCTCCACTCTCCAGCCAGGCAGACAGAATATTTAGGCCAGTGGCCATTGTTGAAGTGGATGTGTTGGTGTACATAGGTGTAAACTGCAGGGGGTGGGGCTCGAGCCTCTCCCCAGATTTGGCTGGGGGGGGGCTGAGCCCCCTGGTCAACCAGTGAACTACATGGGGGATGAGGGGCTCAAAGTCCCTTGGATTTGGCCATGGGGGGCAAGCAGTGACAAGCTCACATGGGACTCAGTTACAATGGCAGATGACGCACAGGACTGTCCACCCCTCCTGTTGTATCATGTTACAATTTCCATGATTCTTTTGGGCTTTGTTCCTGGTTTTTGCTCATATGTATTTGTGTTTATTAAGAATTTATAATTTAAATAATTTAGTTTTCTAAAACAAAAACTTTTCTAAAACTTTCACACTCACACCAGCGACCATGTTCCAACCACCCATCATCACATTTTCTCTGCAATCAATGCTACTCTGTTAAGGATCAGTTTCTATTCCTTTTAATAGGGAAAATGTAAGTCTCTATTTTATTTTACTTTTCAGTTACATTATCATTACATTGTATTTTGGAAATGAAAAACTGGGAAAGGGTAGGCCCTATGTTTCCTTGTTGAAATAGCTTTCAACAAGGTTGTTGCTGCTGTTTTCTGTTTTTGAGGGGGGGTTTTTTTGCTGTGTATGGAAGAACAGTTAGTTTTTTCATGGTAATGTGTAGGGGCGGGGGCTGCTTCAGCCATTCCTAAGCTCCTCTTTCAATTTCCATTCCATTTTAAAACGGAGAGGTGGTATCTAATGCAGAAAAGGACAATTCCTAAAACTGAGTGCTGAAGCAATGAAAAACCCTATCTGCATGAACAGGATTGGGGGGCAGCAAAATTTCCTTTTGCCCTCTGTGCAGCCTGGAGAGAACATTAACAAGGAATGTGCACTCTGTACATGTTCATGCTCTCCATTTTCCTGGTACCTAAAATGATGTGGTCCAGTTTCAAAGGGGTGACCAACTAGCTAATGCCTAGAGAAGAAATTAAAAAAAAAAGAAGTAGCACTTTCAAAACTATAGCAATGTATTGCTATAGGATTTGGGGATTCTTTCAATAGATAGATATTTTGTGTTTTCTTCAAAACAACTGGAAATGCATGTGTAATAAAGCCAAAATTGTTGCACCTACCCTTAATATAGAAATAAAATTCTCTTGTGGATGGGGTGCGGTTACACACAAGGGGGCGAGGCTGCGTGATAACAGACCTGATGCTAACTTTTTGGAAATGAATGACACAGATGATTCACCAGAAGAAGCCTACTTCAGAAAGTCTGTGTTTATGTTTTAGTAAACAGTGTTATAGCAGGATTACCTGTAAGATTCAATACTGTGAAGCAGTTGGCTGAACAGTTCAGTTGCTTGTGGAAATGCCTCACCATGCCCGAAAGTGACTTGAAAGAAAAAGTTTTATTTTTATCAAAACAATATCCTGATGACCTTAATGATGAGGATTTTTCGACAGAAATGCAGCATTTACCTTCAGTACATAAGGCAAATTTTGGAAATGCGCAGTTAAAACCACTGGATCTGTTGAACACGTTAACAGAACAGAGACTTGGTGACCTGTTTCCAAATGTTTGTGTCAGCTTATGAATTCTTTTAACAATTCCAGCAACAGTTGCTTCTGCAGAGACATCATTTAGCAAACTCGAGCTGATTAAGAATTTTTTAAGGTCTACAATGTCTCAAGAATGTCTTGTGGATTTGGCCAGGCTGAGTATTGAATCAAACATTGCCAGAACAATTAATTTTGATGCTGTCATTAGAAATTTTTCACAAAAAAAGGCAAGGAAAGCTCATTTTTAAGTAAATATAAAGCCTATTTTTTTAACCTTTTTGACCTTATGCTTAAAACCATTATGGATAAAAAAAAAGATGGCTAATGGAGCAGGAAAGGGGCCCTGAAATTTTTTTGCACCGCCTCATAAAATTCCTCTCAAGAGGCCCTGGCTAAGCTAATAGATAGAAGGGCTAATTGGGCTATTTTTCAGCGCTGGAAGTCTTCTTTGATTTTAGGAATACAGAACATTTAAATTTTGATATATTTAGAATGTGCAGGTTTATTATAGGGCGTAAAGGGAATGCCACCAGAAGATATATTAGAGCTGATAGGTGAGCAGGGAGTAGTAATGCTGGTATTTCTCGTTAAGACTATACTGACTAATTTGGTTTAAAGAACTAATGATTCAAGGATAAAGTTAATTGTTTGTAATTATCACTATTACGTATTTTTATAGTTTGCCCATCATCTAATTCTGAAGTGACCCTGACCTATTTGGATCCTTAAATCTCAGGTTCTCCAGGATGAGGCAGTGTGCTTAGATTCTTTCCAATCTAATTTGAGGCCTGGTTATGGGACTAAAACAGCCTTGGCTCTGTGGATGATCTGCACCAAGAAAGGGAAAGAGGAAGTATGACTTTGTTGATTCTCCTGGACCTCTCAATGGCTTTCATTACCATAAATCATAGTATCCTTATGCACTACCTTTCCAGGCCAGGATTGTGGTTCCAGTACTACCTGGAGGGTAGGCTTCAGAAGGTGGTGCTAGGGGGCTTTTGCTCAGCCCCTTGGCCTTTGGGATCGTACAAGGTTTCATCTTACCTCCTATGTTCTTTAACACCAGCACAAAACTACAGGGGGTGGTTACCTCAAGATTTGGCCTGGATTGTTACCACTACGCAGATGACACTCAGCTCTATCTCACACTTCCACTTGATCCCAGGGAGGCTGTAGAAACCCCAAGCCAATGCACGGAGGCAGTTTTGCAGCAGATGTCGACTAATAAACTGAAGTTTAATTCTGACAAGTGCTACTGGTGAGAAAACGTTCTGGTGAGAAAACGTTCAGACCCAGCATTTAAGATGTCACCTGTTCTCAATGGGGCTGCACCCCCCCCCTTGAAGGAACAGGCCTATAGTTGTAGGGGGGCTCTTGGATGCAGACCTACTGTTAGATAAACAGGCGGCAGCTGCTGCCCAGAGTACTTTTTACCAGCTTCATCTGGTTAGCCAGCTGCAGCCTTTCCAAGGCAGAAAAGATCTGGCCACTGTGGTGCATGCCCTGATTACATCTAGATCAGATTACTGCCATGCACTCTACATGGACCCCCTTGAAAAGCGTCCAGAAGCTTCAACTGATGCAGAATGCTGCAGTCAGAATATTGACTGGAATGGGATGTTGAGACCATATCATTTCTTTCTTGGGAGCCATCTACACTGGCTCCCAATTTGTTTCTGGGCACAATTCAAGAGGCTGGTGTTGACCTTTAAAGCCCTATGTGGTTTGGGACCAACATACCTGAAGGACCACCAACTCCCTTACAAACCTACCAAACCACTGCAGTCATCTTCAGAGGTCCTGCTTTGGGTGTCCCTGGTTTCTGAGATTAGATGGATGGCAACCCAGGAGAGGGCCTTCTTAGTTGTGGCACCAAAATTCTGGAACTCTCCCCTCAGGGAGGTTCATCTGCCCCCATCTGTTGCTAACTTCTGCCAGCAGGTGAAGACTTTTTTGTTTTGTTTGGCATACCCTCAGTGATCCCTCCTTCATGCCCAATGTTTTAATCATTTTAAATGTTTATAGCTCTGGTTTTAACAGTTTTATTGATGTGTACCTGTTGATTTTAATGGTTTATATTTTGCCCTTATGACGGCAAAAAGGCGGGATACAAATTTCATTAAATAAAAATAAAATCCTACCCAAAACCAACAATCAACACAAGGAATTTTTGTGTGCATGCTCACTCACTCTATACCTCCACTGCCCAGTGTCACAGCATGGAGAGCCCTGACAACTATGGCCAGCAGGCCAGGGTGGGAAAAGAGGGGAGGCAGCTCCCTAGAATACCTCCTCAAAGTTGCTGCCCCCCCAAACATGACGCACCAATCTGCTGCAGATACACAGGCAACAACTGATTTTGTCATCCCACCTGCCTTTTAAAGTGATGAAATGGCTCTGGGGTGACTATTTTGGAACTTTAAAAGGCCTGGGGAAAACTAAATCAGTGCTGCCAGTGTGCCGTGCATCCACAGTGGACCGTGGCCTCGTGCCATGCACTCTACATGGACCCCCTTGAAAAGCGTCCAGAAGCTTCAACTGATGCAGAATGCTGCAGTCAGAATATTGACTGGAATGGGATGTTGAGACCATATCATTTCTTTCTTGGGAGCCATCTACACTGGCTCCCAATTTGTTTCTGGGCACAATTCAAGAGGCTGGTGTTGACCTTTAAAGCCCTATGTGGTTTGGGACCAACATACCTGAAGGACCACCAACTCCCTTACAAACCTACCAAACCACTGCAGTCATCTTCAGAGGTCCTGCTTTGGGTGTCCCTGGTTTCTGAGATTAGATGGATGGCAACCCAGGAGAGGGCCTTCTTAGTTGTGGCACCAAAATTCTGGAACTCTCCCCTCAGGGAGGTTCATCTGCCCCCATCTGTTGCTAACTTCTGCCAGCAGGTGAAGACTTTTTTGTTTTGTTTGGCATACCCTCAGTGATCCCTCCTTCATGCCCAATGTTTTAATCATTTTAAATGTTTATAGCTCTGGTTTTAACAGTTTTATTGATGTGTACCTGTTGATTTTAATGGTTTATATTTTGCCCTTATGACGGCAAAAAGGCGGGATACAAATTTCATTAAATAAAAATAAAATCCTACCCAAAACCAACAATCAACACAAGGAATTTTTGTGTGCATGCTCACTCACTCTATACCTCCACTGCCCAGTGTCACAGCATGGAGAGCCCTGACAACTATGGCCAGCAGGCCAGGGTGGGAAAAGAGGGGAGGCAGCTCCCTAGAATACCTCCTCAAAGTTGCTGCCCCCCCAAACATGACGCACCAATCTGCTGCAGATACACAGGCAACAACTGATTTTGTCATCCCACCTGCCTTTTAAAGTGATGAAATGGCTCTGGGGTGACTATTTTGGAACTTTAAAAGGCCTGGGGAAAACTAAATCAGTGCTGCCAGTGTGCCGTGCATCCACAGTGGACCGTGGCCTCGTGCCAATTTTAAAACAGAAAAAATCTGCTGTAAAATGGTGTTGCCAGCCAAAACAGCACCAGGGGAACAGCAGACATAGTCAACTTCAGGGAGCTGGGTCCAGGCTTCACATCATCCCTTCCTCACCACCACCAAGCCCACCCCAAATACAGATGAACAAATGTAAGGAAGACAAGGGTGATGGCCGTGAAGGCATGAAGACATAACCACTGGGGGACTGCAAGAGGAAAACAGGAGAGGAGGTGAGAGAAGAGAACAGAGAAGAGGTGGGAGGTTCATGGAGGGGAAGACAGAATGAGTTGGGGAATAGACGCCAGTGTGGTTCCCAATGCATTCATCTGTTTATCTTGCTGATTTTTTATTATATTAGTTTATATTAGTTTATTCAGCCTATTTGCCTCACTGACTATAAAAAATGTAATCTTGTTTAACTTGTAACCTGTAAATCTTATGGAACAGAAATATGCATTACATTATGTTAAAAAAATGGAGGAAAAGTACCATATGTATTTCAATTTTTCCCAAATTTGGTTTTCCAAAAAGAAAAAGATGGGGGTTGCTCCTGGTTTCAAAACTTCTGGAAATTTTACATCCCTAGGGTCATGGCAAGAAGTAGGGAGGGGAACACAGTCACAAGCAGGGCTGATGCCAGGCTTTTTTGTGCCCTAGGCAAGGCAAACTACTTGCACCCTCCTTCCCACACACTGCTAACCAATTTTCAAAAACAGATGAATTATAGGAAAAATGAAAAGCCCAAAACTTGAAATCGCTAATTTTTTTTAAAAAAACGTGAGAATAAGTAATACAACAGTGACCCAATTCAGGCTGAATCATGCCCCGCAGCAGGCCCAATTCAGCCTTAATTGGACCTGATTCAGCCCCCTGGTAAGCGCGGTAGCACTCCCAGACTGCCCCTTGACCTGCACAATGACATCACTTCCCGGAAGTGACATCATCGTGCAAGCACGTGAACAAGGACACAGCAAGGTGAGTGCCAGGCCCCTGATCTCCTGCCGGGGGAGTCAGGGGACCTGGCAACTCTAATCACAAATCATTTTGAATAATCCTGGGAATTGTGATGTTAAAATTTAAGTCTCTTGAATGTTTCCATTTCAGGCATATCAAAATATAATTTTGCGTGCCTTTTCCTTTGCAAATTTTGTCACCAATTCCTTCAGGTCAACTGCTGATGCTTGGGTATGTTCAATTGATATAGTTATCAAACCAACCAGTCTCTTTTGCAGCACTGTTGACCGTATGAACATTTTTATAAGTTTGAGCTTTGAGAAACTACATTCACCACTTGCCATTGACACTGGAAGTATCCGGAAGAACCTCTCTTGCTTTGCTTGCTCCTTAGCTCTTTCTGCCTTTTGTTTGTGGAAATGATCTCAAGATGGTCGTTTTTTATCAACCATAGCTCCCTAGAAAAATTACTCTATTTTCTAAATAAGTTTAAGATCAGTCCAGGGATAAGCCAGGACTGTGGTTAGCAAAAACCCACTTAGTCCAAGCCAAGCAAGACCAGGAGACAGTTGGGCTTAGGTGGAGCATGTTGCATGAGAATGAAGCTAGTCAATCATGGGGTGAACCATAGTGAGGTTATAGTATATGAACCCATGTCACGTGACTCTTCACTCCAGGTTTTGCTGCTGGTGGAACAGATCACCTAGTGGATTGGAGGATCCTTGAAAACTTTACCACAAGTGTATCCTAAGTATTAGTCCTCCTTTTGCTGCCCTCACCCCCATTGATTAATTTAGCTTGACATTTCAACCACCGCTGAGGCTGAGATCCTCTACTGGAGCCATAGTTGCTGAGTTCCAGGGTTGTTATTGCTGACTTGTAAGTAGGGCATTCATATAGCTTTAGGGAACGGTATGGGAACAGTTGAAAAGTTTTTAATGCAAAGGTATTTTTCCCTGTACTTGCTCTTCTGCAGCAAGTATGCTCTGCACACTGCTACAGCACAATTTCCCCACTTTCCTTTCTTGCAGCCATGAATCTGTCTTTTTGCCCATTTATTTTAAGACACAGCAGAATAACTGTAGAGATTTTAGTGTTTTCCACTCTGGCTCTCCTCTTAGTGTTGCTGGGGTACGGTTTGCTGTATGAAGTGGTTTCTTTTCTTAGTTCTAGAAGCAGTTACCTACCTTTTTTCCTTTGTTTTTCTTCTCCCTTCTTGCTTTGCTTCCTCAAGTTGCTAAAAAGTTTCTTTTTGCAGCATTGGAAACTATTTCCCTGCCGTTTTTTTCTGGCTGGCACAACAGAGTGGCTTCTACTCCCTACCCCCTTCTCATGCTTGCAGTGAGAAAATGGGAGGGAGAATTATGTTGTACTTGATAAGGAGATACTTTTTCTCTGCAGTTATTTATTGTGTTTGCTTTCTTCTTTTAGCCAGCTCTTTGGGGATCTAAACAGGAGTAGTTTCAGTGAGGCTTGTTCTTCTCAAGTTGATTGAGTCTTCTGGCATAACAATGAGTCTCCTAGACTATTTTGAGATGCAGCAATGACTGGCAACGTTATCTCAAAGCAGGATGATATTATTCATAAGGTTTGCCTTTTTTGAGAGTTAATGATCTCATATTGCCTACCCAAAGCCATACCATACTGCTGTTATTCAAATAACAATATATACAAATTGCTAGCATCTTTTTCACCTCAATAATTTATACCAACTAGCCCATTTATAGCAGTTTTCTGGTATTTGTTTTACCTATTCGGAAATGTCTTGTTAAAAGTGTTAGGGTGAGCTTTTAAGCTGCCTGATTATCTGATGAGAGTATCATTCCCTCTACCCTGCCGGGGGGTGCTCAATAAGTTTCTCCCCCACTGCTGCCTGCCCATTTGCCCTGTTTGCCGACGCAGACCACAGCAGCTGGTGCCAAGGGGACTTTTGCAAGTGATAGGGGGTGCAGTATATAGAAAACTTTTGTAAGACTTTATAATTAATTATATTCCATAGCACTGTTGTGGTATTTAACTTAAAATAAAAAATATACATTGTCAGTCGCATTTTTTCAAGCTGTATAAAACTGTACATCTCAGGTCAGTTTTGTGCCCCTCTGAGGTCTGCACCCTACGCGGCCACCTAGTTGGCCTAATGGTAGCACCAGCCCTGGTCACAAGGCTGTGCAGCAATGCGGGGGGGGGGGGGGGCACAAAGCCACACAACATGGATTCACCAAGCTGCATGTAGCCCACAGGTTATTATGTCGTGCAGCCATGCTGTAATCAATTTCTGCCATGTAACTCGCCACTTAACTGGAACAAGTAGCAAACAGTTGAGTGTACACACATAATATATATCACCTGAGGTACATACTTCTGTACAGATTCATGATTTATACTACCAAAAACAAAATTTCACATGCCCATACTCCTGCCATCCTATTATGTTTTAAGGAAATGCAACACTAAGGCAGCTGTGCTTATAGGTTTCAGTATTCTACTTTTTAATCCTCTCATGAATTTATACAGACTCTCTTCTTCCATCTCATTTCTGACCTCTCACATAAAAAGACACATTCCAAGAGAACTGGAAAATGAACAACATTGGAAGAAAAGCAGAGGAGCATCTAGGTGAACAGAGGAAAGGACTTACACAGCACTTGCAAAATTTAGATAAAATAGTATAATGAGTTATTAAGATACATTGCTTTGTCATTTCTTTTAGAACTTCAAAAGGTTCACAGTTAAGCCAAAACACACATTTATGCAAAAGCTGTAACCAATTAAGTAGCAGCAGCAATACAAATTTGAACCAGTTTTACAGACTACAGCTTTCTACAACATACTATAATTTAAATTTTTTTTAAGTCTGGTTCATTATTACAGCAATTTGCAACATGAAACATCTGCATCTCAGGCAAAAGCCAAAGAGCTCTAAATTGTTCAAAATGAGTATAAACAGAGCATCAAATGGACACGTATCCATTATATTAACATGGTTAATTGTTTCTTTCCCCTCATGTCGGAAAGAATACAGAAAATGGTTCATAAAACTTAAATTTTTAAAGCTATCCCATAGATACATGCAATGGCTTTTAATAAAGCAAGCAGAACACAGTTTGATGCCAGCTTATTTATAAACATATGTTTTAAATTTTAGGTTAGCCTTGTAAACAAATCCATAGAAGTTATAAGTCTACCAAAGAGTTACTAGGTTGTTGGTCTATTTACACATCGTTTATAATATATCCTCCAAAAGGAAAAAAACCAGCTCTTCAAATGTGCAAAAGCTTCCATGGCAGATTCCCTGGCAATGACAACTAGAGGAGTGGCTATTTATAATACTATTTGAATACATTTTAATACATGCATTGAACTAGAATTATTGTAGTGCAATCCACAAGATATAAACATCCCAGTGAAAGCAGCACTATGACTAACTGCCACATCCTCAGGTCTTCAGTTTAGCATGATGATGATCGGATTTCTCTATCATTTTCTATCACTGCATTAATTTCCAACCTGTATTTTAACTTTAGTACTCATATCAATATTCACCTTAATCTCATCCTACTATCTCACTGACCTTGGAACTGCCTTCCTCCAAAATTTCTCCCTCATCAATTTGCATCTGTGCAAAACACTGCTGAAGTATGAAGTTCTGCCTAAAAGAAACAAAGGGAAGGAAAATTGAAGTTGTACTGGAATTTGAGCTTTTAGTTGAGTTCATACTGCACACTGAAATACTGATTCTCATGGGCAACAAAAATATTCAATCCAGCGTGACAAATTTTTAGTTGTGATCAGGGGCAATATGGACAACACAGGTATCTAAGCAAGAAAAGGAGAGGAAATAGGTACAAATGCTGGTGTGTAGACATAGAACACATACACATTAGGAAATTTGGGAGTGGTGAGTAAAACGAGGCAAGTAGAAAAGTTACCACTCTTTCTTCCTCACCAGAAGAATTCCAGGGCGCTCAGTGCTCAGACTCTTTCAGGGCAAAAATATTTTACGAAAAACATTTCCATATAGAACTCAGATCGCTTGTATTACTAAGTTTAACAGTTACAAGCTAGAACTTCTTATACTGTTTGAACATTCTGTTTAACTCTCAGAACAGCCATACTCTGTACGTGAATGAGCTCTGCTAAGAAATATACCCTAACTATAATATAGATATATGATTCCTTTAAAAATGCAATACCTTTCATAAGCAAATGTTAACTCAGTGGTGCAGCAAGAAGGATAACACACCGTAAACTGAATTGAAGTGGAAAGCAAAAGTTATTTAAAATCATCTTGTTGCACAAATTATTTCTGAAAAAAATATTGATTTGAACAGGAGGAACACAAATATGCACTTCCAAATCTTGTAGTCTGGGTTACTGAATAGGAAAAAAATGCTTCAATAGACTTGTTTGAAACATGCACAGTAGGATATATTGGAGGAGACGTATGCATGATTACTCCTGAAGTCTGCTATACAAAGTAAGGACTGAAGCTGAGGTTTAACCAGCATTAGTGAAGTCAGACCTGAGCTGCAGAATCAACAGAACAGAGAAGGGCAGAATGAAGCCCCCATGGCATGGGGTGGGGGGTAGGGAATAGATTGTCAGGACACTGACATCTGTATGGGAGGAGACTAGAGGTGGGCACGAACTGGGAAAATTCCAAACCGTGTGGTTCGTGGTTCGCCGCATTTCACAAACCATGAACTTTCACGAACTTGCCCTAGTTTGTGAACTGGTTCGTGAAATGTCACTTTTGAG
The DNA here is from genome assembly GCF_028583425.1 of Eublepharis macularius. Taxonomy (NCBI): domain Eukaryota; kingdom Metazoa; phylum Chordata; class Lepidosauria; order Squamata; family Eublepharidae; genus Eublepharis; species Eublepharis macularius. The sequence goes on along the minus strand of NC_072798.1, from coordinate 39,108,479 downwards.
GCAGCAGAAGTTCTGCAGAGAGCCCATTCCCCCCACCCCCTGCCTAGGAAACTGATTGATCAGCACCAAGCTGTCTGAAGTGACAAACTGAAATACAAACCAAACTAACTGGGCTAAAATTTGTCATGGTTCATGAGAAATGAGCTCCCACAAACTGCCAGCTCGCGAACCATGAACCAGCCTGGTTCATATTTCGGTTCGTGCCCGCCTCTAGAGGAGACCAATATGAGGTCTGTTAAAACATATACTAGAGATACAAAAATAAGAAACAGCTGGCAGACAAAATTGACTTCAGTCAGCAAATGTTCACAGTATCTGCCATAACTAATTAGCAGCCTCATTCACACAGATCAAACACATGGAAAGCTATACTACAGTCTACTTTAGGGGAAGTAAAGTGAAGGTATTCCACCTTTTCTTCCTTCATTGCAACTGAAAGTAATATAGCAAGCCACCTACTAAAATAATTTATTTAATTCTATGATACTATGAGCTCTCAATCCTCTTGAGCTACATTACTACAATGACCTCTTCCACAAGGGTTATATGCCCCAGCTTTGATGCTGTCAAGAGGTGGGTTTCTCTCCCTCAGCCCCCACCCACCGCATCGTGGTGCATTTGTGAAACTTCCAGGTTTTCTGTGATCTTTCCCAAACCTGCTTTATTGTGAATGCTGGGAATTCGGAGAACTTGATTCACATACTGTTATATGGTATAACAATATTCCACTGATTTTAAAAATTCTGAAAAAACCCTTATAAGAGCCAATGACAGTAAAATAAGGTTAGTACAGGTTTATTTTCTTGACCCACTTTCACCCTCAACATCCTTTCCTTATGCTTAATAAGTGCAATTATATGTTAACGTTTACCTTGACAGCTTCTTAGGGCTACTGAAGCCCCAAAAGATCCAGCCTGGCTACATTCAGTGCAAAAGTCAAATCCCTGTTTAAAAAGAATAAGACAAACACATTGTTATTGTTCAAAACATACAAACATGGCTGGTAACAATCCCACTCTGAAACTAGACAAGACTTCAAGGGTCTTTAAGAGGAAGGCATGAGTTAATTCTATTATTCTCAGTCAGAATATGTGTGTCTGGCAGAAACAACAGGAAACTTGAACGGAAAGTTCAACATGATTGCCCTTGCTGTTTTAGATCAGGCAATCCAGAGAAACAGAGAAACATTGCATTACTATATTATCTTATGGATTTGCATAATAAAGTACTAACAGCCACAATAAATTTTACCATTAAGATCAAACAGTTCCTCAATCAAATACTAAATTGCACCCTGCAGCACCTAATCAGCAAAAAAAAAAAAAAAAAAGCCAAACGTGGGTAGCAGAAAAGCCATGGTGGCAGCCACTGGCATATAATTCTGCAGCCTGACATTAATGAAAAACATGAATCAAGCTGTGGTTTAAGTTATTCCTCCCAAGAAGCTATGCTGACACACATATCACATCAGTTCCCAAAAGGGGGCTTGCTGTAGCAGCCTTACAGTTCAGACAAAGAAAAAAAATGCAGTCTAAAGTTACTGGCTCATGCAGGGCAGCCTCATAAGCTTGTGAGCATAACACTTATGTGGGAGGGGGATGTCAATTAGTAAATAAGGAGCATGTAAAGAATAAGAGCTGACATGCTTCAATGGCTAAAACATACAAGAGGATTCAGAGTCCTCATTTCAACTTTCCACACCAAGAGACTGAAAAGTCATTTTTATAAGTCTCTCAGATTTTCTCCTTCTGTACAGTTAAAACTTAAAATAATTCAGCTGGACTAGCACAACTATAGTTAGAGGAAAACAGATTTCTGAACTATATATACAGAAACTGAAGAGCCATAGCATTTTCAATGTATATGTGCTCAGAACTGGGATTGCTGCCTGTGTTGCATACTAGCAGTAGTTTCCTTAATTACCATCAATGGGACTCACATTTACATTGTTTCATCAAATGGGTGTGAAATGTGTCAAAAAATTAGCACCTAAGAACCAAAGCAAGTATCCAGCTTTTATGATTAGAGAAAAGGTTGAAACATACAAAACATGAGATATGCTGGCTGTAGAGCTAGAATAACTTGCCCACCTTCGACACTGATGTTGAGCAATGCCAGGTCTATAAATAATAAAACCAAAACACTACAGGACTTTTTTGCAGTGAATGATATGGACCTGGTATGCATGACTGAGACCTGGGTGAGGGAGGGCGAAACAGTTGCCTTGAGAGAACTAACCCCACACCCCCGGGGTTTTGGTCCTCCATCAGTCCCGAACAGGCTGGGGAGAGGGGTGGCAATCCTTACCCAAGAGTCTTTCTCCTTCAGGCCTCTCCCCACCCCTGAGATCTCTGGCATTGACTGTGTAGGCCTAGTGTGAGATGCCAAGGAGAGTTTGGCTATCTGTGTGGTGCACCAACTGCCTAGCACACCAGCACCACCCTGTGGCACCTGTTGGAGGTGCTGGTGGGGTGGGCCTTGGATTGCCCCAGACTGGTAGTGCTGGGGGATTTCAATGTCCACACTGACAATGCTGCCTCCATCCAGGCTGCGGACCTGGTGTTCTCCATGGCAGCACTAGGACTCTCCCAAATTTTATCGATCCCTACACACCAAGCGGGCCACATGCTGGATCTGATCTTTGGGATGTAGATTAATGTGGATCTGGAAGCAGTTGAACTGCTGCCATGGTCAGACCACTCAGTTCTGAAGGCTCGGTTGGATATACTCCCCCCCCCCCGCAAGGGCGGTGAACTGATTTATGCTCACCCGCAGAGACTTATGGAGCCAATTGATTTTCAGAATGCCCTGCAGGATCCAATGCCCCCTGGTGGTTCATTGGACAAACTGATGGAGGATTGGCGTGTCTGTCTCTCTGACACCATTGACAAAATTGCCCCCCGTCACCTTTTTCACCCCCACGCCAGACTGGCTCCTTGGTATACAGAGGAGCTATGATGGAAGAAGCGGGAACTAAGACAGCTTGAGCGAGTGTGGCGAAGATCCTGAGACGAAGAGGCAAGATCATCTTGTAGGGTGTTTATAAAAGTCTATGAGATGGTGGTGATATGAGGGACTGCCTTGCAGTGGCTTATCTCTTTTCTCCACCGTCGGGGACAGAAGGTGGCGCTAGGGGAGAAATTGTCATCTCGCTACGCTTTAGTGTGCGGTGTCCCTCAGGGGTCAATACTCTCCCCACTATTGTTTAATATCTATATGCGTCCCCTTGACCAGCTGGTGTGAAGTTTCGGACTTGGATGCCATCAATATACAGAGCATCTGATGATGGACGGACGGCCCAACTCAGCCCCGGATGTCCTGGAGCGTGCTTTTGAAGCTGTGACTGGTTGGTTGAAGCAGAGTCAGCTGAAATTGAATCCTACAAAGACAGAGATGCTGTATGTGAGTTGTGGGTCCTTGGGCTCAGGACTCTGGCTCCCAACCCTTGATGGGGCACCACTTGCACCGGTTTCAAGGATTAGGAGCTTGGGGGTGATCCTGGATGCCTCCCTGACAATGTAGGCAAAGGTCACAGCGGTTGCCCAGTCATCGTTTTTTCACCTACGACAGACCAGGCTGCTTGTCCCTTACCTTTTGAACCACAACTTAACTACAGTGATCCAAGCAACAGTTACCTCTAGATTGGATTACTATAACTCACTCTACGCAGGGCTTCCCTTGAGTCTGGTCCGTAGGTTACAGCTGGTTCAAATGTAGCTATGCATGTTGCTGCGGGAGTTTCAAATGGGGCACATGTAACACTTATACTGTGCCAGCTGCACTGACTGTCAGAGGAGTACCGAATCAGGTTCAAGGTTTTGGCATTAAACTATAAACGCCTATGCAGATGGGGACAAGTATAGTTGCGGGACCGCCTCTCCCTATATATACCCCAGAGGATGCTTCAATCAGTGGAGAAACAATTATTGGTGGTCCCTGGCCCCAGGGAGGCCCACCTGGCCTTGACCAGAGCCAGGACCTTTCCAATCCTGGCTCTGGCGTGGTAGAACTTTCTGTCTGTTGAAACCAGGGCCCAGCAGGATTTATCTTTCCATCAGGCCTGTACGACAGATATGTTCTGCCAGGCACGTGGTTGAGGCCTCCACCGGCTGTGTAGGAGGAGGTGGTGAATGAGTCAAGCCTCCTTATTAGATCTGTCCACCACCCTATGCATGTGTTTTAAAAAGTAACTAAGGAGTAACTGCCGCCACCAGGGAAAGCTATCTATTTTAAATTTTGTATCAAACTGTATGATTTTATAATGCTTTTATGTGCTTCTATGAAACTGTATTTAACAATGTATTGTGTTTTAAATAGTGTTTCGCCCTGAGCCCGCTTGCAGGGAGGGTGGAATAGAAATTGAATAAAATAAATTAAATAAATAAATAAAATAGTTATGGGCAAAATGTTTGGAAGTGCTCTTGCCTGCTGTGTAGCAAAGTCAGAATTATACTGGCCAGTATAGCAAAAAAATAACTGCAAGAGGGTCCAATTAAGGGCATGCAGTGGTTACCCCCTTATACAATTCCTAAGAGCTTTTGATAAAGGTGGCTGTTATTTTCTGGGTGAAGATGTGGATACCTCACTATCACACCAAGTTCTTGGTGTAAGTTTTGGAACCAAGTATATTCCATCAAGTAACAAAACATGCAATTAAAATTTTGTACAATTGTGTCACTGTGGCAAATGACCGAGTACTGCAGCTTTAAACATCAGAAATGAAGGCACACATTCCTCAAGAATTTTACCAAATCAAATTACAGTACCAAATTCAAAGAATTATATTTATCTAGATAGTCATGCAGCACCTTTCATAGGCAGCATCAACTGATTCCACAGATTTGGCGTAATATTTGAAAATTCAGTGAGACATGGGGAATATAGTTAATATAACTTCTGTGCCAAATCCAGGTACACAAAGCTTCACGAGTACAAACCAGAGATTTGGAACATACCAGGTATCATGCTAAGGATTACCAAGCAGGACTTCAGGAATCAAGCTAGCCAATAATTTACCTTTCTAATCAAGCACTGGAAAAGCAGATCTGTCGGGAAGAAGTGGGTAATAAAGCCAGCAAGGCAATACATCATTTGCTCAATCTGACTCCTCTCCTTGGGATGTTTGTTGTAAGTGACATACTGTGAAGGAGAAATGTATGTTTTTGTAACCTGTTGGTCCATCACAATACCTAGCTCCACGGGAGACATGTCTAGGGTAGACGAGAGCCATGGAGGTCTGATTTTAACTCCCTAGGATGGGGGAAAATTTTCTCCCAACCAGGGGAGGGAAGAAGGTTTAAGAAGGGCTGTTGCCCTTAGTGTGTGTAATTTGCCAAGGATGGCGGAGGGTAGATCTATCCCCTACCTCTTCCTTCCTTTCCTTTTTATTAGCTCCTAAGCCTAGTGCACTGCATCTTCCTATATACTGTATGCTGTCTAGATTTTATTCTACTGTAGTACTATAAAGATCTTTCTTTGGTTAAGTCAAGTTTTATCAATGGTATATTAACTCATGGGCTTCCTGCTCAGCCATTTGCTTGAACTCTGCCCACGCACAGAGGCTCACCAGTTCCCAAATGGCAGGTGAAGGTACCGTTTCGTGGTGGCAGCCTCCGAAGGAGCCAATGACTAGGAAGGAGGAAGAATCCCCTCCTTTCTGATCATACCACCCAGTAATTTGCTACAGGAACTGGGCAAATATAAACAGACAGACTTTTGAGCTACAAAGATGGTGTTGTATGTGTATTGGCTTTATTTATACAGCTTTATTAGTATACATGGCACTTTACAAAATAACACAAGCAAAAGACAGGTTTCTGCCACTAAACCAGAACAATATTTCTGTAACAATATTTTATTTATATTAAATCATTAAAACTTTGAAGGATAAAAATCTTTGAAGATCCAGGAACCTGTCATTAGATGATGCTGACAGTCGCTTATCTTTTCTGCATCCTCCTTGACTGCAGACCTTTCCAACCCTGAGAATCAACTTTGATGGGTTGGAATGGACTGTTGGAAAAAAGAAATAAAGGAATGATCTGTGATTTACACACACATGGATTTCTGGATCAGTGCCATGTAATCCACAAGCCATAATGATTGACATTACCTTCTTGAAATGTAGAGCACCCAAGTATGAATTGAATCAGAAGGAAGAAAAGATTGCTTATGTAGGAAGCATATTTGGGGGTTTGTTATTGTACTTTGGTTTTAACTTGTAATGTTTAATTATCACTGTAAGCCATCTTGAGCCAAGAAGAACCACCTCCTGCCACAGGAGGTGGTGGCAGCTACAAGCATTGCCAGCTTCAAGAGGGGACTGGACAAATATATGGAGCAGAGGTCCATCAGTGGCTATTAGCCACAGGAGATAGATGGTATTCTCTTTGTGGGGAGGTGGTGCTCTGTTGTCTTGGTGCTGGAAGGAAGGCAGTGGGAGGGCTTCTGGTGTCCTGGCCTCACTGACAGTCCTTTAGATGGCACTGGATTTCTAGCCACTGTGTGTGACAGAATGTTGGACTGGATGGGCCACTGGCCTGATCCAACATGGCTTTGCTTATGTTCTTAGGGGGGTATAAATATTTTAATAAAATAATGAATATTTTAATAAACAAGGTGGAGGTCAGCAGAACACAGCAGAAGACCTTGTAAGCACTCTCTCATACAGCTGAAATGCTAGTGGAAAACCAACTGTTTCAGAGGAGACTGACTTACCCATCTTGCAGAGAGTAAAACTATCCCCAGAAAATTAGGTTAAAACTTGGGGGCCCGCTCTTGGACACAGCCATGTGAGAAGCCCCTTCCCCCACCTGCACTTGTCTAATCAGGCGGCTAGCCACAACGATCCATGCTTCTGTAACTTTTCAGGTGGATTACTGTAACGCACTACACATGGGGTTGCACCTGATGACAGTTAAGAAGCTTCACCTCATGCAAAATCTGACAGCCTGTTTGCTGGTATTAATTTGCATGGACATATTAAGACAATACTGAAAAGTCTTCATTCAGAAGAACACAATTCAAAGTACTGGATTTTACTTTTAAAGCCCTCACAACCTCACACATGTGTACAGGGTGGATTTGATTTAAATCAAACTGATTTAAATCACGATTTAAATCACTAGTCAGTAAGGCTTGATTTAAATCATAGTTTTCTACATAAAGACTAATTCTTGCTGGTATAACTTTAATATGCAAGTAGATGAAGATTGTTCACAAACTGTCATCAGAAAAGGCCAGTTCTTGATATACTGCTCAAAACAGTCCACCACAGAGTTCCATCTAACATCTTGTGGGAGCGTTAGCTTGGTTCCACCCATCCTTTTCAGAGCCGCTGCAGCAAAATGATTGTTACGGAAATATTTAGCAATTTCAACATTAGTCTTTATTTCTGGAACACTTAAGTCTTTGGCTAAGAGGTGCAGCAAATGAGCACTGCAACCATATGTTATTAGCTTTGTATTCCCTTCCTGGTCTTCTAAATTTCTTCTCATCTTGGATACATTTGCAGCATTGTCTTTAAGGACAATTGTCTTTAAGGACAAATTTCTTCTCATCTTGGATACATTTGCAGCATTGTCTTTTTCTCAACTCTGTTCATGTTATAACATTTTTGCTGTGAAGAAGAGGCATGTGATCTCTGCTGAGCTGACACAAATTCAGTTTTGAGAACTGCAAAACCAAGCATCTGTGATAATATCTTGTAGGCAGAGAAACTGCCCAATAATCTTACAAAAACCTCTGGAAGAGCATGACATTATGAATGGATTAATGGAATTTATTTACCAAAAAAATTAAACATATACAGCCTTATTCTACATAATTAAAAACTAATCTTTATTTCATGATGGAATAACCTTTGGATGGTAATATATTTTCCTCAAAAAGCATTTTATTTTAAAAAATCAAATTTAAATCAAAAAAATCCGATTTAAATAAAAAAAATCTGATTTTTTTGATTTTTTTAAAAAAATCATTGATTTTTATCCACCCTGCATGCGCATCTAAAGGACTGCCTTCTCCTAATATAAACCCATGAGCAAACTTTAGGTCTCCCCAAATGCTCTTTTGGCAATTCTTTCAATTTGGCACATCTGCACTAGAGATGGGCATGAACCACCAAAAAACCAAACCATGAGGTTTGTGGTTATTCATGAACCAGGAACCACGAACTGGGGCAAGTTTACAAACAAGTTCATGAGGTTTAAATGCCCCTTTCCAGCTGCTTAGCAGCTGCCGGGAAAAAGGCATTTGACAGTTTAAAGGGCCCTTTCCTGCCTTGCAAGGAAATCCCCCCCACCGCCTGCCAGCTGTTAGTTTAAAGGGACCTGCAGCTTGCAAGCCGCAGGAAAAGTTTATATGGCCATTTCCCCGGGGAAATGGCCATGTAAACTGCCCCTTTACGACCCAAATGAACCAGTAGACGGGTTCGTGGAAACGAGCTTCCACGAACCGGCCTGGTTCATGCGTTTTTTTGGGGTCATAATTCGATTCGTGCCCATCTCTAATCTACACTGAAATCCTAAACAGAGTTACTCTGGTCTAAGCCCATTGATTTCAATGGACCTAGACTGGAGAAATGCTGCTTAGCATTTCACTGTTAGTCTGTTGCAGCTAGAGTCTGGGCTATATCAGGTGTAGCACCCACCATGTGGGTCTGGAAAAGGTTTGGAAGGCAACCGTGATTGTTTCTCACAAATATGCAACACTTTGTCAGAAAGACATTCAATTATTACTGTTATATAGTGGTATATGTGCAGTTTACTGTAAGCCTTTCTGAATACAGGAAAGGGAAGCTAAATAAAATCATATGAGGAATTTTTACACAAGCCTTATAAGGTAAATCAGCATTACCCCAATATTGCAGTTGGGGGGTCAAAGGGCAACTAGTAAGTTTATGGCAGAGATTACATTTGAGCCAGCATCCTTTCAGACAACAGCTCATTGTCACTACTATGTTACAGCAGTTCTCAGCTTTTAGCATCTCTTGAAAGTGCTACGTCAGAGCACAACTAACTTCTGAAAGAGACAGAGGAGGAAGCCACCAAACTGCTATTCTAAACTAGAAGCTGGAACCCTCAGAATGCTTGCATGTGCACAGGGCATTAATTTGCCTGGCAAATTATTTATCATAAAGGAAGCAAATTACAATATTAATATACAATATTAATATACAATATTAATATACAATACAATATTACTTCTACACCAACTACAAGCTAGTTGCAGTATTAAATTTTTTAACTCGTGCAAGCTCACAAGAGAGTAACAGTACAAGCAAAGGGGCCACAAGGACTTGTGGGGGCAGGCATCTCATTACTACTTCCCCTCACTATTTCTTCTTTCTCTTCCCTGAAAGCCTCTATAGCCCCTTTTCCTGCTTCCTTCTCTCCTTCTCACTCACCAAACAGCCTACCTTTTATCTGCCACCCCCCTGCTTTTCTTCACAATGAGGACACAAAATCGCTTACATCATTCTCCTCTCCTTCATTTTGTTCTCAAAACAACCCAGTAAGATAGGTGAGTCTGAGAGTGTATTAATGGCCCAGAGTCATCCTGTGAATTGCACAGCAGAGTGAGGATTCAAACCAAAGTCCCCCAGATCCTAGTCTGATATTCTAACTGCTACACTAGTGGTCATGAGGTGGCTGCTATTGAACCAGTAGCAAGTAGCCAGGCCTGAGTGAATCATGCAAGTCACATGATGGCAAATTGCCTGGTGGATACAGCTGGGCCTTGCCCCAATAAGTTCACCCTCAAAGGCCAAAACAACACTGGAAAGAGCCTCTCCCCTCTTCCTGAATTTTCCTGACAAAAACCAAGACTTCAGCATTGACAATACTGTTGTGAATGTGTATGAATAGCCATTGGGGGGCATTCATAGAAACACAAGGGCTAGAAGGTACCACAACGTACCTATATATGAATACAGACATAAGGAATGCCTATATACTTGTTTTCAAAAAGTATAACTGTATAATTTCTTAACATAATTCAAATCATCAAGTTTGTGATGGCTCCCCCTAAAGAGCCTCCAACATGATTTTCAATGTGATCTCATATGGTGGACATTGTGTCATTCCCAGTCAGTACAAGAAAGGGTAGCAATGCTGTTGCCAATTCTTTTGGTATGCTGTTGAGTACTCCATTACGGGTACGCATTGCTTTTCCTGTGGCATCCCAATCGTCCAGAGCTTCTTCAATATCTCTAGTGAAAGACACTAAAAGCAGATGATCACTCTTTTACACAACTGTACTGAATTGGTTCTCTATAACATGCAACACTCATCTTGTTCCTGCCTTCTCATGCATTGACCTGAGTAGAACTGTATTAATTGTCCCAATAAGGTAACTTCTACTGCACTGTAAAATCCACCAGCAACAACCATTTCCTTATAGATTGATATACTAGAAAGAAGGTCTAAGACAAAAGCCTTACAAGATCATCCTTATCATTCAAAGCAATGAAATTTGACCACTGTTTTGACCGGGAACAACATGACCGTACCCAATTCATCTAATTAGCTATGCAGACTTGGGCGCTTCTACACATTCTTAATGAGACGGCCTGCCAACAGAACTTTGGCAGGTTATCTCACTCATTACACACGTCATCATTTCCCAAGGACGAGCAAGTCATGATGATCCCAGTTTTTAAACGTTTTTTGTGAGACCTGTTTTATTCCGTTTTCATTTTTGATGCTGCTTTTTCTGCATGATTATTACCGTATCAATGCACGTGGAGGCTTTTTTGCGCTTTTGAAATGCCCTCCCACAAATCTCCAAGCACTCCTCTCACCATTTCCCTTCCTACACATGCATCTGGCTCACATGTACAATCGTATAATTCCTCCCCCCTCCTTTTAACTTTTTTTAAAATGGTCCTTGCGCTATTACTATATCTGTGTATACAAAGGGAATCATACTACAGCGCTTGCTACATTGGATCACTCAGCAATCAGAGTATCAGTCTAGGATCAACACTGAGAACAGAATGCCATTTCTGATTTCATTTCAAACTATCAATAAGGCCCGTTGTTTGGGAAAATACAATGGGCCCTAGCAGCAGTCCCCACCCCCAACTTCTCCCCACAATATCAATCAAGGGGGGGAGAACGGGGAAGAAAGTGGGGGGGGGCTCTATCCTCCTCCAACCCCTCAGCCACCGCTTGGCTTGTGCATGGTTCTCCCAAGGCCCCTGCAGAGGCGGTGGGGAGTCCCACCCCTGCTGCTGTGGGACCTTGGGAGGGCCTTGCTGCTGCAACTCACTTCTGATCCCTGTGTACTGTGTCTCCGCAGGGATAAGGAGTGGCGGGGAACACAATTTGCCTTTTATATAGTAACATATGGAATCAAACGATCACGCCACTCTACTGTTCACATATTTATTAAACACTTTTGCATTTAAAACTTTGAGCGGGAAATCAACAGTAGAGGAGTACTAGGCATGCCCAGTTTCTACAGAAGCTGAAAAACAGGACAATGGTATAGTGCAACCCTGCATGCGCTCAAAAAAAAAGAAAGAAAAAAGGAAAGTTGGGCAGGAATGCACCAACATCATTTGTGACGAGGTACAGATAAAGAATGCATTTCCTGTTTTAGGATCTTTTTTTCTGTGGCAAACACCCACAAAACATGCATGAGGACTATGCATGTGGAAGGTAAGTTCTTGAAGCGGCTCGGGAAGATGCAGCTTTGGGACCCGAAAAAATTGGAGTGTGTGGAAGCAACCTTGGTTCACTGAGCTCTGGTACACCACTTTACTTCTTAATGACTGATAAAACTACATCTACCCTTTGATACTTTGATCCAAATTTGTAGTACTGTTCTGATAAATATGTCTGCGAGACCATTATAGGAGCCAGGGTACTTGAAAGACTGCCTCCACCCATACTGCCAGTTAAGATTCTGTCTCAGAAATCTGGAGGGTTGTGACCAGAGAGAGGGTTTTTTTAGTGGTGGTGCCTTGTCTTTGGAATGTTCTCCCCTGTGAGGCTTGCCTGGCATCTACTTTACTTTCTCTCATACACTAGCTTAAAGCGTTCCTTTTTACTCAAACTAACAAAGTGATTTATATCTTAAAATGTTTTATGGTCTGCTTCTAGTCCCAGCATTCTATATACAACATTTTAGTTTTTTGTTGCATCTTTTACACAGTTGTTATGCCCTAGCTTATCTTAATGGCATCACCTCAGTATTTTTAGTAATTTGTTTAGTGACATCAGCTTGTTTTAATGGCTTGTTTAATGTCTGTGTTATTGTTTTAGTTGTTAGCTGTCTCAAGTAGGTTTCTGGAGAGGTGACATACATTTTCTAAATGAACAAACATAAATACTGTCTATTCACACTAACAACACCTCAATGGGGCTCAGTAAAGGTCTTTCACCTCACATACTAACTAATACTTTTAACCGGAGATTATTGAGACTGAACCTAGGATTTTCTACACGCAAAGCAGATGCTCTACCTCTAAGCCACAGCCTCTCAAGCAAACCATATAACATTAAAAACCAGGTAGTTGACATCTGATCAGTATTCTACACAGTCATGAAGTTAAATCTATTAAAGTAAGTTATGGTCTAAACAAGGCCATGCTCCTTTTGCAGTGTTGTGACTAAGCACCTATAAAGCAACAACATATGCAAAGACAAAATGCTCATGCTATCTCCTAGACTAGAAATACTTTATTTTCAGTTTTTAATATGGAATATTATGCTTCATTTAAAATATTTTAAAACAAGAGGTAAAACTGAAGGGGGAAAAAAAAATCAAAGAATTACAAATCATGAAAGATCACAGCAATACTGCTGTTATGTTCAACCAAAAACTGATATCATCCTAAATTCCCTGGTGATTGTTCATGCTCCAGAATAAAGATGTAGGAAGCGATAACTCCAAAACAAAACACCAATATTTCTCACAAAACTTATTAATGGAACAGGGCAATCCTATACACTCTGAAGAAAACTTAAGAACCCAGTTACTCTAGAACAGGGATTTCGTTTTAGCACTACTTCTTAAATGCTATAGCAGTTGACACATGAATGTGGCAATGCCAACCAACAGAGCTTAATATCATTAATAATAATAATAACTGTGCTTATATACTGCTCTTCTAGACACTTCAGTGTCCTGTTCAGAGTGATCAACAAAATCAGTGTTATCATTATCCCCACAACACAGCTGGGGAGCTGGGGCTGGGATGAGTGGCTTACCCAAGCCCATTTGCTAAACCCATGGCAGTAGTGGGATTTGAACCAATCACTTTAACCACTGTGCTACATTACCTTGGAATAACTGCTAAGAATTAAAAAAATCCTAATGTACTCTAGTTTCTACTCCACACTTTACAGCACCATAAATAATAATCTTTGTACACAAAACTAACTTATATTTTGACTTAACTTCTAAGATACACAAATCTGAAACATCATCAATTGGGGAGAGGGGAAAAATCCCTACTTTCATTTAGGAACAAAAAACAGCTCAAGTGGGGTAAGGGGCAGGCACTGGCATTTCAGTAACTACATTTCAATGCATCTGAGGGAGTAAGACTCCTCAGAAAACTTATACCAGAGTAAGTTTTGTTTGTCTATTAGCAGCTGCTGGACTCCTGTTTTATTTTTTCACATTTCAATTATGCCTTGTTCAGACTCCTACATAAACGAGACATAGTAAAATATTAGGCATGATAAAGAACATGGGCCATTCCGAGGAACGGCGTGTATTTTACTATCTGGCAGGCTGCTCACAGAAACAGCTGTTCATTACAATACTAACAATTTGTATTCTGTGAAAGTTTGCTGCGTCCCTCTTTTGCCTCCTATTTACACACCCATGATAATCTAGCCTGGCTTGTCATAGTACAATGAAATAAGTGCATGGTTTTCCTGAATGAAGGCAACTTATTTCCACCACGGCTTGTTAAGGGGACTCCTCTCCCTCCCCAAACGCTTCTAACCTTCACAGCTTCAAATATTATTATACAACGTGCAGAACGGGTTACGCTGGAGGGAGAGACACCACCCTTTGGTTTGGAACTAGAGCCCCGCTGGGAGATGAGGGGGGTAGGGGAGAAGAGGGAGCCAGCCGGTTCTACTTATTTATATCTTAGGATCATTTTTCATGCTGCATTCAAAGAGCTGGATATTGCTACTATAAATAAGCCTTTGCGCCAACACTCGGGGTACTCGGCAGTCGTCAATAGAAGTCAGCGGGCTCCACCTCTTGTCACACAGAACACGAGTCTAAAGGAAGGCGGGGGCGGGGAGGCGAGAAAGGAAAGAGAATCTTCGCTACCGACGGGCAACCGAAGCGACGGTTTGGCGAACCCGCCGACCTGTCCTGCCTCTCACACGCGACCCCCCTCCCTCCCTGGCGGTGTGGGGCGGAAGTCAGGCCGCCGGCTCTGCAGGGGAAGGAAACCCCCGTCCTCCCCAACGGCATCCACGCGCAACAACCCGCCCGCCCAGCTCCAAGCGGCGCCGCTCATTCTCCAGCGAATTCCCTCAGACGAGAGACCGCCACTGCGCAGGCGCAGCAATGGAAGCAGCTCCCTCCCCGTCCCCCGGGAGTCCCCTCCTCTCTCTCAAAGCCGTGCTTGAAGTAACGTGAGAAAGGCCTCCCCTCTGTGAACTCCCGCCCCCCGTGAAATCGGTCCGGTTCCTCCGAACAGCCGTAGGGCCCGAGGCCAGGCTCCTGTAAGAGGCTTAGCAATCTCCTCACAGAAGCGGTGAGGAGGCCGTGGGAGGCCTTAACGGTCTCCAGCTTAAAGAGTATGACCGCAAAAGCCTGCGTCCTGCCTCGCTACTCACCGACAAGGAGCCACGACCGTCACCGTTCTGCCCGCCGCGTCTGAACAGGCGGAACCCACCTTCCCTCCTCAGCGTCGGTGAACCAGGATCCGCTTTTCCCACCCGTTTTGTTTGCCGGGGGAACTCGGGCAGGAGATTCTATCACCAACCCGCAGAAGGGGAGGAGGGAAAGAAACACGCCAAAAAATAAACTTTCCTCGTCGCCGCCGTCTCACTCCCTGGAGGAGCACGAACCCAAACACACCGAGTCCCGCCCTTGGCGCCACTCATTGGATGCCGCTGCAATAACGGCATTAACGATTGGTCGAATTCCCTGACCGTCTTCAGGCAGCCGCCCCTTTTTCTTCCTCTCCCTATTTTTCATTGGGTGACTCTTCAACCATCTCACGGCCCATAAGGCACGCGAGCTGCCTATTAAAAGAAGCACGAGCCCTCCCCCCAGGTTTATGATAATAATTGGACAACGTGTAAACCATGAGTCTCTATTGGTGAAAGCGTTTGCTTAGGCGCCTCCTGACTTGCTCTACCCTGCTCGCTCCTCCCCGGCTTTACTATAATTGGCTGAAGGCACAGTCTGTCAGACTACAGCATATATTTATTGCTCTCATGCTTTCCTGGGCTAAAATGATTGGTTGTCTATTTCGTCATTACATCGGCTAATCCCGCCCACCGAGCTAAAACCGCCGTTAATATTGGTGACTGGCTGCGCAAATGTAAAAAGAGATACTCCAGTCAAAGCCCTTTGAAATCAATGGGCTTAGTCTGAGATAACTGCGCTTAGTATTGCACTGTAAAAATACTTCAAAGTACATGCGCCCGTAACCTACGGGAATAGCGTATGCATGGCTTAGTTCTCGACCTATAACTACAGATAAGCCTTTCCATAGCCATCTTTGTATCCTCCCCTTTTATTTGTGTCAGTCATAACCCGTATGCGATTATGTGTCTTGAAAGAGGCCGTGTGAAACGACTGAATAAGAAGAACATCAAGCTAAAGTAACCGGGCATCTCTGAAGAAGAGCGACGCCATTGGTCATGCAACGTGACGTTCAGACAAGTCGACGTCTGATTTGACAATATTATTGGGACTTTAAGAATTCTAAGAACAGTCCCGCCGCCTTCCTCCCACCACGCGTACACGCTGGGAATAGCCACAAGGCATCCTAGGTCAGGTTCGCGCAAGCGCTGTGCGACACCGAGAGTGTCACGTGGGTGTTTGCGGCTGAGGTTTTCACGAGGCCTTGGATCAACTCCACGTGACCGTGACAGGAGGAGGCCGTTGGGGCGCTTGGAGCCCTGACGCGCTGCTTCCTTTTGTGGCCCGTGAGGGAAAGGCGCTCGCTCGCTTCCCCGCCCCCTTCGAGCTCCCACCTGGCGCTGGAGAGACTCAACGTGTGACCTTCCGGCTCCCTTCGGGGCCCAGTTTGTATTACAGCAGGCGTCATCACGCGATGCCTCTTGATGCCAACGATGTTACTTATCTGCGCAGCCTGGAAGGGATCGGCTTGTTCATGCTTGGCTGTAACTCTAGAAGAGCAGGGGAGGGGGATGTGTTTACTACCATCCTCCAGGTAGCGCCTGGAGGTCTCGGAGTTACAACTGATTTCCAGGCCTCAGAGATTAGTCCTTTGGGAGAACATGGCTTCTTTGGAGGGTGCACCTGCTGATGTCCGTCCGCTCCCCATTCTACAGCCTCAAAATATCCCGGAATTTCCCAACTTGGAGTTGGCAACCCTATCTAGGGGAGAACACAGCTTTACCTCTGCCCTGCAATTGTTGAATGCTTGCTCTCATTCCCTTTCCTCCACTTTTCTCATCTAAATTAACTAGAAGACTCCAATTGGTGCAAAACGCTGAGGCACAACTGTTATCAGGTACATGAACATCATTCTGCAGTCACTCTATTGGCTACTTATCAGTCAGCATACTCAGTTCGAGGTAGTGATTATCACATACAAAGCTCTTCATGGCCTTGGTCCAGCATACTGCTGCCTCCCTGCCTCCCTCCCTATGTTCCTCCAGAGCAACTTCACTCATCTGAACAGAGTCTCTTGCAGGTGCCGCCTGACACATGGGCGAAATCAACAGGAGCCCCTACTCGGGCTTTCTCTGTGGTGGCCTCTACCCTGTGGAACAGCCTGCCTGAGGAGGTCAGGAGAGCCCCACTTTCCCAGCTTTCTACAAACGATACAAAACCGAATTAGTCAAAAAGGCTTTTGTATAGGGGTCTCCGATGCTCCGCTAATGAATTAGGGACTATATTCACCCACAGACTTCACCACTATGTTGCCTTACCTGTGCCTTATCTGTGCCTATGTTGCCTTACCTGTGTCTTACCTGTTGCTTTAAATATGTGCTACTATGTCAGCCTTAGAATTGCTTATGTTCTGTTTCAGCATTTCTTCAACTATGTATTGGATTCTTACTAATGTTACGTGTTTGTAAAGTTGTGTTTATTTACCCTATGGCATTGTTTATGAAATTGTCCTTGATATGGACTGTACTAATCTCATACTGTGTAATCCATCTTGAGTCTCGTTGAGAAAGGTGGATCATAAATGACATAAATAAACAAACAAGTGTGACAGCCAATGTGGCCTAACAGGAAGACTGGTGAACTTTTTTTTAATTACATGAATTACAAAAATGTTAGTTTCAGGTGAGTAGCTGTGTTGGTCTGCAGTAGAAGGGCAAGATCCAGGTCTGATAGCACTTTAAAAAGACCAACTAGATTTCCATGGTATGAGCCTTCCAGAGTCAAAACTCTCTTGAAAAGGATGAAGTTATTTTGATATAATGCAAAGATGTGCATAAAAAAGGAAAAGCAAACATGAAGAAATCATAAAGGACCATTTAGTTTTTATTTAGTAAATGTGTATGCTGCCTCTCGGGAGATCTACTTGAGACAGTTAAAGCATTAAATGTAAGCAGAAATTACAGCTTAGACTGGCAAAATGTTTTATTCTGGTAAGTGAAACTTGGGTTCAAATCTCCAGACAGCCATGACTCTTAAGTGGGCTTGGAATCAATGGACTGAGACAGGGGTGACAATGTTAAGGATTGCATTATAGATGGTATCAGCCGTTGTCTCATCCTAATTTCTGGTTAGCGTGTATCTAAAATGGGGAAAGGAAAATTTTAAATATGCCATCCTGAGGAAGGGCAGGTTAAAAATGAGGTGATATATAAATGCTCAGCAGCCACCATTTTAGATCCTCTGTTACAATGCACATGGCTTTTCCTCCTTACACCAGTGCATTCCCGTGACAATTAGCAGCAAATAACAAAACAAAACAAAGTAGTTCTGACAGTATAACCACCTTAGGCCAGGAGATGGCTGCCTGTCATACCAATAGTTGGTGTCTGAAACAAATGCCAACTTTATCATGCATCTGACAAAGGGGGATCTAGTGCACAAAAGTTTGTTGGAATAAAGAATCCTGTTTATTTTTGTTTTAACAAGCTAATATCTGCTTCTGTTGCCATCTTGCACCAGCAGGATCCATCCTTCATGCTCAATGTTTTAAATGTTTTAATTGTCATGTCTCTGAGGAGCCCTGTGGTGCAGAGTGATAAGCTGCAGTACTGCAGCCTAGGCTCTACTCATGACTCAGCCTTCCATCCTTCCGAGGTCAGTAAAATGAATACTCAATTTCCTTGGGGTAAAGTGTAGATGAATGGGGAAGGCAAAAGTCTGCCAAGAAAACATCATGAGGTGATGTCCCCCCATGGGTCAGTAATGACTCGGTGCTTGCACAGGGGACTACCTTTACCTTTATGTCTCTATATGTTTTAGCACTGGTTTAAGTGTTTTGATGTGGTGCTGTTATGGTTTTGGTTGATTTTAGTTGTTTTGAAATGTAATTTTATTGTGTATGTTTTAATCTGTTAGCCACCTTGGTGGCTGTTAGGAATTCAGAAAGGTGGGATATAAATTTTGTTAAATAAATAAAATAATAAATGTTGCTCAAACTTTTCCTGAACCAGTTATAATTACTGGTGGGCTGGATGAGGGTGAGTAACTCAAGTGTAGTCCAGACAGACAGAATTAATGATGGTGGAGAATTCAGTAGACTAGCTAGCTCAGGAAAACACCTTTCTCAGATGGACTCACTCTTTCCTTGAACGAATAGCTCAGTGTCAGAGGGTAATGCTGAACCCAGCATTCTCCTGGATTCAAAGGTTGTGGCTGTGGCCCAGACTGTCTTGTACAAGTTCTATGTGGTTTGCCAGATTCATCCACTACTGCAAGGAAGAAATTTGATGACTGTCATTCATGTTTTTGTAACTTGCTTGCTAAATTACTGTAATGTGCTCTGTGTTGTGCAGCCCTTAAAAACAGTCCAGCAATTTTCAGTTGTTACAGAACAATCGTGCCTGAATATTGATAGGTAATGGGTTGCGTGATCATGCTACATCAATTTTAACATGTCTGCAGTGGTTACCAGTTTGTTTCTGAGTGGATCTCAAAGTTCTGATTTTAACCTATAGTCTGGTTTCTGATTATTTTAGGAATTTGCTTTTCCATATCTCTGAAGCATTGAGATCAGTAGATGAAACTTTTCTTCATATTCTGTCCATTCTTGTTACTAGGTTACCTTCTGCTAGTAGCAGGGTTTTTTCTGCCCAATAGTGGTCGCAGAACCAGGGCTGGCTTCTTCCAGCAGCTGCAGAAATCAGGCAGACACGTGAACTGCCTTTGCTGTGGGTAGGTGTTTTGGGCACACAACACAGTAGCAGATCTCTTCTGACACACGTGGGAATAAACTATTTCCACTTACTGTTAGAATAACGGCATTTTTCCTCTTAGAGTCCTAGTTAGACTGCAGATGGATATGAAAAAAGCCAGGAACATGGAAACTCACTGTCTAATTTGCCTAATTAGAGTTATTTATTTAAATGCTTAGTTCATTCTCTCCCGGAAGCTTGCTAGATTGTCAAACAATAGATGATAGCTAAGAGTGAATGAATGTGTTCCTTGCTGCTTATATGTAGGCTACTCTACTTACTTTTGCAGTCTCTTAAATTAATTGTATAATCATTAACAGTGATCAGCAGTCTATCTACAGGTAGGTGTCTATGCCCCATAGGCAAGAAACAAGCCGTTTAAAACCTTGTCAATTCTAGTGCAGCTGTTTTGATATCTTTATGGGCCATCACATTCTGTGGCTCCTGTTCCCCAGCTACAGAGAGTGTGCAGGAGAATGATGAAGCAAACCCAGTCAAAAAGGTACCCTAAACAAAGTTTTTACTGTATTGTCGAAGGCTTTCACGGCCGGAGAACGATGGTTGTTGGGGGTTTTCCGGGCTGTATTGCCGTGGTCTTGGCATTGTAGTTCCTGACGTTTCGCCAGCAGCTGTGGCTGGCATCTTCAGAGGTGTAGCACTGAGAGATCTCTGTCTTTTGGTGCTACACCTCTGAAGATGCCAGCCACAGCTGCTGGCGAAACGTCAGGAACTACAATGCCAAGACCACGGCAATACAGCCCGGAAAACCCCCAACAACCAAAGTTTTTACTGTTTGGACAATTCTGACCTTTTAAATTTAGCACATCATGATGGTAGAATTTTATTTTCAGTAGTTTTACCTGTCATGTGGGAATAGGGGAAAAGAGGCATGTTTCAAATGACAAAGTGGTGTGGTTTCTGTTTCACTGTAGAATAGGTACATTTCCTGTTGCCATTCTGGTGACATTGTATAGGAAACCCCTTGTAGCCACAAGCAAAAGGTACTGAGGCTAAGCTATTTCCTTACAAGTAGATGATATTTTGGTCTCCAGCATCTGCCCTTACTTTGCAGCTTTTCTAGTCAAGTTGCCACTTGGCAATTTTAATGCATTCTGACTATTTTTTTTACATCTGCCTCTGTTTAGCTCTGACTATTAAGTCTGAGATTTTAAATTTACATACATTTATATGGAAATAAATAATAACTGTTTCTCTTTCCAGTGGCCTTTTTAAAAAATCAAGTCTCCATAGTGTCACATAACTTTACTTTTGTTCTTATTGTAAGAAGTAAAGCTTAGAAATAGCCTACTATAAGATAGGTCCAAAGAAGATAGCAATAAAACTGTTCCAGTTGTCACCTACAGTTTGCAGGTCAAAACAGTTCAACCCATGAGTAGCATATCATGGTAGCATATCTCTCTCACAAGCCTTGGGCAGCTGGCCTGTACTAGCTTACAGTCAGCCTTCTGGGAGGTGGGGCAAGATGGTGACAGACAGCCCTCTAACCCAAAACAACTTGTAATTTACAATAATGGAGCGCCCAACAAGGGCACAAATTCAGAGACCAGGCCCTGTAACAAACCTAGATGCCAACTTTGTCTTTATATATACTCAAGCAACGTGATCACAGGACCTAATAACATAAGTTATATCATCTGTGGCTCATTCACTTGCTTATTCTCCTGTCATTGTAGAGCTTTAGGAATTTAGGTGGAGCAAAGCAACATACTTAATTTGCATGCTGGCAGGTGTGTGTATGTATGTATGTCAGTATGCATTTATGTAGCTACTTTGTTCACTAACCTTGATGGGTTGTGGATAGGGTTCCCAGGTGCTTGCCAGTGGCGGGCAAACTCCTGGGGATTTGCCCCCTCGATTGGCGGGAGGTGGCAAGTTTCCAGAGGTTGCCTGCCACCAGCAAGCACCTCAGGAATGCACACTCTGTGCATGCTCCTAACAGGTGCAGCAATGTCATTTCTGGAATTGAGGTCATCGTACTGGCCTCGGAAGCATTCCTGTTCTTCGTTTGGAGCTGATTTGGGCCCTAATGGGCTGAATTGACCCTGTGCAGAGCATGGGAACACTTGCACGGCGGGCATGGTGATGTCACTTCCAGAAGTGACATCATTGCTTAGCCCCGGGGTGCATGCATATGAAGGACCTCGTGCCTGGCACAAGTTAAGTGTCAGGGACTCTACCTCTCAGCCAACACCATGCGCTGACCATTCTGTCATTCTACCATCTATGTCTAAGCCTTCTTATACTATAAATCAAAGAGAGAGAGAGACCTTGTTATGAGCCTGGGCCTAGTGAGGCCTAGTGGCTCTGAGGAAGCCTGCACTAAAGTTACTGCAAGGCCTACATTTCCCAGGTTCCCTTTGGCCCCTGTGATTGGGTAAGGGGATTTGGAGGGAAAACGTGCACCATTAGGAAAATAGGGGGATGGTGCCTGAGAGAAGAAATAAAAGGCCTCATCACAGTGGGAGGGCGTTCACTTCTAGGGAGCAGAGGTTAGGAGAGGCTGCTGCAGACAGAGTGATCCCTCATCCAGAAGGGGTGAGACAGTTGGAAGACAGTCACTAGGAGACAGTAAGAACAGTCTAGTTAGACATGTTAGGGTATTTTAGTTTTGTTTGTTCACCAACCTTTATTATTCTCTTTAATATACCAAGTTTAAGAACCAGTTATTAATAAACCTTTTAAATAAAGTTCTTTATTATTCTGCCTGGGTCCTCATGCCTTATTTGGTCATGTAAAAAATCAAACCTACTGGGAAAGAGTCAACAAAAGGTGTTGGTTGGGTGCTCTGGGCCCTTCTTTAGGAAACCTGTACCAGAGTGGTGGCAGCCTACAGACAGCTTCCCTGGGCTCCAGCAGCTGTGACAGACCTACGGGGTGAGGCTTTGGTGTCAGCGAAAACCTTTTGGAAACACTAAGAAAGGTTGAGAGGCAGGATAATATAAGTCTCAAAAAGGGAGCAACCCCCCCAACTGTGCTTTCCTACATTAGATTTTATATTAGTCCTGTTTGAACTATGAACAGGTGGGTATGGTCCTTGTCCACTTTGAGCGAATTAATTACTGTCTTGATTGGATCTTTTTCTAAGCTGGCCTCTCTGTAATATCTCTTCCCACTCATCTTTCATTTGCAGTCTTTGTGAATGCAACTGCCAAATGGATGTATGCTTCCTGCATTGGATAAAATGAGCTCTGACTCATAAAAATGTATCCTGGAATGAATTTAAGTTGCCTTTATGGTGGCCATAGACTGTTTTATTTCATAGTTTAGAAAAAACAGTTTGACATTTGACTGTAGCAAAGCTTGGTCAAGGCAAACCTTTTAAAAAAGTCGTCATAATTGTTTTTCACTCTTTTAGTGGTAAGAAGTTCCAGAAGCAGCGGGTGAGAGCCCATTAGAGATTTGTGGTGACTTTATAATAGTTGCTTTATTTACAAATATACAGGAGGAACACAGGCAGAGGCAAGGAGACATTTCTATAAGGCAGCAGATTACCTATTCCACAGGCCCCCATGAAAAGACGCCCTGCACCCTAAAGTCCTTTCTTGAATTCACAGGTTTCTCTGCCTGTTTCAAATTGCAGTTTCCTTTTACACCTAAACCTTTGCCATCATCTTTCCGTGTGTGACCTCCAAGCTCTGATGGGTCAGTCGTTCAAACACATCTATTAGAAAATAATCTCCTAAGTATTAATACTTTGGGATAAAACATTTGTTGACCATTTTAGGCTAATAGCTTAACACGCCAACCAACAGCCATAAAAATGTATACTGCTCTTGTCATCAAGATGCGTTTTGATTGTCCATCGTCTTTAAGCCTCATCTTTTATCCTCCACTGTACTTTTCAGCCTACTCCATGCATGCATTAAATAACATGTGGCCTAGATCATGCAGAAAATATGATTTGGTTTAATATTCAAGTTTCCAGACCAGTTGTACAGGACTGAAACTGTATTTTAAAAGTATTTAAAAAAATAAATACCCTGCCTTTCTCCCCAGCCACTCAAAGTAACTGCCTCTCCCATTTTTTTCTCACAACAAACCCTGTGATTAACTATTACACAAGAAACTTGCGACTGCAAAATGCCAGACTGTCGTAAGAGGGCAAAACACCACAACCTCTAGCCATGAATACCGTTACAGTACCATTTGTAATTCTTGGCTAGGATTTGTATTTATTTATGTCATTTATAGTCCGCCTTTCTCACTGAGACTCAAGGTGGATTACACAGTATGAGGTTAATACAATCAGTATCAAGTTAAGTACATTTCAATACAATACCATAAGGTAAACATATACAAGTTTAAAGAAATAGCATTAGCGATGATCCAAGACATAGTATAAAATACTGAAGCAAAACATAATCAATTCTAGGACTAACATTAGACAACATGGAGCGCTGGTTGTACATAGGAGTACATATTTAAAGCAGCAGATAATATATAAGAATGTTTTCTTGCATGAAAAAATAATATTTATTTATATACCACCCTTCAGGACAACTTAATGCCCACTCAGAGCGGTTTGCAAAGTATGCTATTATTATCCCCACAACAAAACACCCTGTGAGGTGAGTGAAGGCAAGAGAACTCCTGAGAGCTGTGACTGACCCAAGGTCACCCAGCTGCCTTCAAGTGGAGGAGTGGGGAATCAAACCCAGCTCTCCAGATTAGAGTCTCGCACTCTTAACCACTACACCAATATAAAGCAAATATTGCTTTATAACTTTGTCCTCTGTGCATGCATGTATAAGCAATATGCACTCTCTGACACAAGGCCACACGGTTTTGTGCTCTAGCTAACACAGTTCATGACATTTGCTTTCGGCTCTTTGTTTTAAAAACACTATTCAGTATATCTCATCAATCATCTTACATTTTCAGCTTGTGCTTCAAACATTTATGACTGAAGAATTGTTCTCTGAAACTGAAAAGCTTACACTTCCAGTAGTGTGAACACTGAACCCAATAAAAGGTGTACTTCAAGCCAAATATGTTGCTTTTGAAGGTGCCATAGCTTCTTCGCTGCGTGGTTTTGTTCAGCTAAATAAGGAAAGCAGTGGGCTGAAGAAACAACATTGTTTTCTCTAGCCACTGTGTGTCACTATTGTACTAGCAGATAGTGCTGCACTGGTAAATTCCCAAGGAGTAGCCTTGTCAGTTTGCTGCAGCCCAAAACAATAGTCTTGGGGCACTTGAAAGATCAAATACAATTATTATGGCATAATTTCAAGTGGGTAGTCATGTTGGTCTTCAGTAGAAAAGCAAAGTTTGAGTCCAGTAGCACCTCAAAGACCAACAAGATTTTCAGGGGATAAGCTTTGGTGTCAAAGCTACCTTCCTCAGATTCACGTAGGAATGGAGATCCCTGAGTCCCTATATTCCAGTCTGAAGGTGGGAGGGGTGTTGCAAAGAAGGAGGTCTTGATGCAAAGGTACAATACAAAATGTAATCAGTTTGATTAGAGCAGGGGAGGAAATGCAGAAAATTAGCATCTGTAGTAAGATAAGAACCCTATGTCCCCATTCAGCTGGGATGGGGAAGGGTCCATTGTTCTGAACGTGTAAATGAACTCAAGCTCAGCAATCTCATGTTGTAATCTCGAAGTTTCTGTTTGAGGACTGCCACTCTAAATTATATCATACATTTTCATGAGCAACATGGAGTTTGAATCATAAAAGCTTATTGCCATAATGCTTTAAAGCATCAGAGGATGTGTTGCTATTTCAGATCCAATGGTAAAACGTCTTTTGTTCCAACAACATAAGCTAGATCTGATGGTAAAACCCAAAGGGGAGTCAGCCATTCTGTAGCCCATATTGATTTAAAAGTGTTTTTTTAAAAAAAATTCTGGTGGGGGATACATGACGAGAACTACTGGAAGATAAATTGCTAAAAGCCAAAAACAGTTTATTGGGGGGGAGGCTGTAAAAGTGTTCTCCCTCTCCCCATATATACACACAGTTTTGTAGAGTTTCAACATTTGATCATAAATCATCATGTTTGGTTTCAGGTTTAGGCTTGAGTATGGGCAGATTTTCAAGATTCACAGAACCTTTCATCAGGGAAAGTGGAAAGGGAGCAATCTCAGGTATGTACAGAACAAGCTAATTTACAAGTGAATAAATGGTGGTACTCCTGATAATGGACTTTTGAAATGGATCAAGACCTATTACAGAACTGTAATGTCGTTTTGCAAGAATAAGACAGTAAGTTGAATTAGTCTTTATCAACTAGCCGTTTCCACACAGTTTTCCTTGTTGTGGAAAATAGCGAAATCTCGTGCGAAATCTCGCGAGAAGACGCTGTTATCGCACAAGACGCGATAACAGCGTCTTCTCGCATGATTTTGCACAAGATTTCGCTATTTTCCACAACAAGGTAAGCTGTGTGGAAATGGCCCAGGTAAACTTAGACACCATTAATGAACCAATACATCTCTATCACACAGTTAGAGGGCTTATTCCAGACTCTGCGTGTGTCTCTGGGAGCGCTATAGCTCTGCTTAAAACACTGGAAGGAGAAGGCCTGTCCATTTTCCAATCTACCAAAAACACTCCCAGCATGGCAGCAATGAGAAATATTTATTTTAATCTTGAAGCCCATTAATCTCCTGCTTCTTCCAACCACGAACCACCACAAGTGTCCTTGATTCTTGTGCACACCTTTACAGGGCAAAAGGGAGAGGGGCTGGTGTCATCACTACTGCAAGGATGTTCTTTCTCAGGACCTCTAGGGCCAAGCAGTTCACCACCAAGTAATGGTAGCTGCAGCTGGTGGGGTATTCTGCATAGTGATTCTATGAAGTTCAAAAGTTTTAGTATTTAGTGCTGCTGGATTGGACCGGACCACACCACACTGGGATCTCCTGAGGCTGAGCAGCGGGATTAAAGACTGCTGGTCCTCCTACCTGTCAACTCCACAAATCCAGAGTCTAGGGTTAGAGTCTAGGCATCAAGAGACACAATTTATGAGGGGAGGTAAATGCAGGAGAAAATGGTCCCTTTCCTTCCTCTGTCAAACAATGAATCATTAGACGATTAATCATTATGAGTAATTAAAGATGCATGTTCCTATTTGTGATTCTATAACTGTATTCACAAAAAACAGGAGTAATCTATCAGTATTCAGACCCAGTGGTCCTATGCTGTTTAATTTAAATGATTAATAAGGTAGAACGACGTTCCCTTTAAAAAGTTGACTCGTGAGACAGGCCAGTACCAGCTGCGGACCGGAAGTATTAGATGCGATCATGAATAGTATGAGCTGTGAATTACTGAGTATGACTTCTGTACAGGTTATATATAATTTTGGACATTACAAGAGGAGGGCATTATGTATGTGATGTTTATTTTGTAGAATTAGGAGAATTTCCCATGAGAAAGTGACACGAAACAGGAAAATAACCGGAGTCCTGTCGGGGAAATATGAATCAATAGGCACCTTAACGGGGCAGTGCCGTACATTGGGCCCCTTCCACGAGGCTGACATCCAGGGGGTATTCCTGAGGCGATTGCCACACTTGGTGGACTTGTGTGCACTTACACAGGAAAGGATGTTTTTCCTTCATATACGCCGCAGAGAAGGAGCAACGCTTACCTCCAGTGCCTCTGGATTAGCTGATCATTGAGCCATTGCAGTTGTCCATGAATATTGATGTTCTATGCATGTTTGATGCACCATTGTACCAACGCTGTTTATAATGGTTTAGCTGACCATTGAGCTATTGCCGTGGTTCTGTATATTGATGTTTCTATGTACATTGGATGTACCATTGCACTATCGCCGTTTTAATAGTTATGTACAACTCTGATAAGTAGTTAAATGAAATAGATTGGTTTTGGCTTTGTACCAATTATATCACTGTTTGTTTATATTACAGGGGTCTGTGTATGTTTGAGAGAGGAGGACAGCCTGCAAAGAATGAAGGCTAACAAAGGAGGAGCAGAGACAGCTGTCAAGGAAGGCTCTGGAACTTGAGACAGAGTGGAGCAGGTAGCAGAGAGCAAAGCCAGGTCAGGAGCAAAGCTGTTCTCTAGGTGAGGTCAGGCCAGCAAGCAGGGTCCAAACCTTGGGAAGGTACTGCAGACAGACTAAATAAAGGGACAGCACTCTTTAGTTGTGTGTAGAAGAGACTAAATAAAGGGCTCACAGCAGCTGATGATGAGGATGAGCAAAGACGCCATTAAACCCAAGTATGACATACATGTAAATGTATTCATTTGCCTAATCTGAGCTAATGAGAAAAGAAGCTGGAATTAGCCTATTGGCTTTTCCAACCCCAGTTGTATGAGATGGCAGTCCTTTGTGTCTTGGCTATCACACCTCCAGATCTGCTTTGATATAAATCACATGGTCATTTTGCTCCTCAGTTTGAGAAAGTGAGATTTTCAATATCCACATACTTCCCTCCCTTAATGTGATGCATATATTTATTCATTCATTTGAAGATCTTATACGCACAACCAAAGATCTCAAAGCTATCACCATAAAGAAATGAGGAACAAAAATTACACTGAAGATTTCATATGAAAAAAACATAAATGCTGCTAAAACAGTCATTTCTCACCCTACTTGAAGCAGCTGGAGCCTTGCTCTAGAGCACTCAGCAGAATGGCTAACCCAAGCTTGTGTTGTTAATTTACACCACAAGAGTCAGGCTATATCAGCCTGCAATGGCAATTTTGGCTTACAGGGGTGTCAGTCCATGCTATGGTAATTGCATTATCTCAGACTGAACTTTGCTTTTGAGATGCTATTGAAAACCTCTGCAGAACATGAATTTAGTTGTGATGCACAAAAAAACTCCAAACCTTACAGTGGCACTATAAGACCTGCTTTGCCATAGCCACCTGACAGTACAGCAACATTTAAAGGCCTATCACATCATGGGTGGGGCTGGTCATATGATTTCCTATCACATAACCATTGCCCAGTCTGTTTGGGCCTGTGCAACTGGGTTCACCTGAGTGGTTGTATGCTTTGATGCAATGGGATGGTAATCAGAAGGTGGTTCCCACATCTGAAAATCAGTTACTAAGGACTACAAGTGACAAATGACACAGGCTGGACACTTGTCAGCTTCCCTCAAGTTTTGATGGGAACCGTAGGCAGTTTGGCGGAATGTTGGACAAGTTGAAAAGTCCATTGAACAGCAGTCGGAAAGCCAAGCTACAAGACCAGGATGCCTACATTTCCCATCAAAACTTGAGGGAAGCTGACAAGTGTCCAACCTGTGTCAGGCGTCACTTGTAGCTTGGCCCTAACACACCATAAGAGTAAGAGAATGTGTGTATTCATGAATGCAATAGGATAGAAAGTTGGTATGAGGAACCCAGATGAAGGGAATATTCTCATACTGCTAGAATTTAGGATATAGAGATGATATTGTACCACTCACTGTTCCCATATGCTGTTGGGGAGCATGTGACCAGAATCTAATTCCATATTTTTTTTCTTCCCTTGCTGGAATCAGAGCTCCTTTCTTCAGTTTACCAATGTGTTTGTTCTTACCTTTTCAATGGATGAACACAGTAACAAATACAGGGGGGAAAAGGGAGGCAGTTTTTCAATAAATCACAAGCTTTTGAGGCAAGGGGAATGTAATACGGGACTTGTTCTATTTCTTAAAATACTCTGGTTGGGCTACAATATTTTCTGCATATAATGATAAACTGTTCAGTGGACTGACTGGTTCAGCTGCAAGGCCAAACCATGGCAAAAACTGTTTGCGTGTTCTCTCTTTTACCCCCTTCCCTTTACACAGTCTATTAGTAACTAGTGACATAGTTTACCTTTACAGCTGAATCAGTAAACTATGGTTTGTGTTTCCTTTTCGAACCAAGTTTGCAAATGATAGTTTAAAACAGTTTCAATCTTGGTTTGCCCCTCCAAACACACACACACTGATTTCAACCTATGGGTTGCTCCAAATCAGAAGTTACTGACTGACTACAGCCCTGCAAGGGGAAGACTTTTTGTGCAATGGTTAAACCATGGATTGGTGATATAGATGAACTATACTTGTTTGCTGTGTTCAACTGCAGGCCCATGTAGGACCTATTCTGAAAACTAGTGCCTGAAGAAGAGAGCTCTGACTCTTGAAAGTCTGTACTTTGAAACTCTTGTTGGTCTCTAAGGTGTCATTGTACTCACATCCTGCTGTTCTACTGCAGACCAACATGGATACCTACCTAAAACTATTGGTGGAACTGGAAGGAAGGAAGGTTTTGTTTCGTGGCTGCAACTATCAAACTGAGTATTTTAGTACTGGGTAATTTGTAACTTCCTGACCAGCAGACAAATGTGGAATAGAGTTCTGTGGAATATAAATGGTCAAATCATTACAAATCACTAGAAAATGCACCAAGGAGAATAATGGTATTGGAAAAGAGGAAGGGACAAGATGACCTATTTTTCCCCCTACGTCTAATTTTTATGATTACTGTAGTTATCCCTCAGCACACCAAAATTGAGCTATTTTCCTTTCTTTCAGGTATAGCACAATGCTAAATCAGAGCAAGTGATCTTTCAACATAAATGCACCACATTTAGTAAGACAGCAAAGAGTGATCACATTTTGTTTAGGCTTGTTATTTTTTCACCTCTGAACTGCAAGTGCTTGGCCCAAGAGTTGCCAGCTAGATGGAGAGAATTCTTGGCAAAGGTTAGAGATAACAGAACCCTTGTTTCTCCGGAATACAATAAAGAGTCAAATATTTTAACAGCAAAGTCAATAATTTTTGAAGATTCGGTAATTTTCTTGCCAAATTTTAGGCAGTCTCTCTCACAGAGATCAAAATAATTCATCTAAACAGACACAGAAAGAGCAATTGTATTGTTTTAGATAGTGACATGAGGTTAATTTTAGTCAGTACTCAGCACCAGAACTCATCCTGAATGTCAGGGCTCGGCTTTGGAACATGAGAAATACGAATAAAGACTGGAGCATATGCAGAATACCTTCCTTTTATTCCTGGATAAGTACACCCTGCCATCATATATGTGGGATTAAGGGGCAGTCCTTCCAGAGCACCAGAGCAGCTCTAAAACTTTTTTTTAAAAAAGGTGACTCCTTGTGGCAGGCAGTCCCTCATTTTAATTTCTTCTTTTTGCAAGGCAGAATTTGCCCTACTATAACCAGTGACGTGTAGTGGTTAGTGCTGAATTGGGGCTGGTAGACCCAAGTTCAAACTCCAGTCTCCCATGGAAGCTTGGGCCAGTTACACACTCTCAGTCTAACCTATCTTACAGAATTGTGAGGGTTCAATGGAGGAGACTGATGTAAGCTGCCTTGGATTCCCATTAGGCAGAAAAGTGGCATATAAATGAAGTAAATAAATGCTGAAGCAATGTTCAACACAGCCTTGCCAATCAAGGCAGACTTTAAAAAAATCTTGTTTGATTTACTATTAATGTAATAGCCTATCACATAATGTGAAATGCCAGTACAGCTAACACTGTATTACATGTGTGCAGAACATCTAAGCAGCGTTTAACAATCCTACTATAAGATGAATTGAGTAGCACTTTAGTCCTACGCAACTTTCATAGCTTGACATGCAAATTAGTGCAAAACATGTTTCTCAAGACATTCTCACATGTAATGTGTTCAAATATTAGTCTATCAATTAGATACCCAGAACTTTATGACATGTGCCTTCAATAGACATATCACAAAGCAGAGCTAAGTATGTAGCTGTCACATAAAACCACAGAGCAAGTGTAAGAAGCCACACACTATCCAAATAGTATCTTTACTGAATATGCTCAACACCAAATGGTCCTTTACAGTCTATCATGATGAATGACGACGTGCGTAGAAGCAGTTACCCCAATTCCTACATTTCCCTACCGTTTGTACTTTTATAGAGATAAATCAGTATTCTATCAAATTAAGTTATTGCAAGATATCTGTCAGACATCCTAATTACAAGAACTGAAGAAAAATGGAGGCAAATGGTCTCTAAGCACCCAATATATAACATTGCTGAATCTGATGTGTAGACCTGATGGGGGACCACTACAAATTCCATCTAAGTTGTTCTGAGCTTCCTAAGGGAAGGTGGGATGTAAGTATAAAAAATAAATAGAACTAATGATGATCTACAATAAGGCCATTAGAAGTACAGCAATAAGAAAGTCTGACAAATAGTTAAAAAGTAGGCGAACTAGCTGCAGTTAAGGTGTGACCACTTTTTAAGCATTCTATCACTTTAAAGCAGAAGCCATATGGCTATCACATACAAAGCTCTTTGCATCCTTGGTCCAACATATCTATGGGACCATGTCTCTCCCTGTGTTCCACCACTGCTTTGTTCGTCTGATCAGGGCCTTCTGCAGGTGCCACCCTGCACATGGGCTAAATCAACAGCTGCCTGTACATGAGCATTGTCTGTGGTAGCCCCTAATTTATGGAATGGGTCAGGAAGAGGTCAGAAAAGCTCCCACTTTCCTGGCTTTCCGCAAATGATACGAAACAAAACTGAATTATTCAAGGTCATTTTACTCAGATAGGAAGGCTGTACTGTAAGGAACTGGTCTCAAAGAGATGTATCAGTAAAGAAACAGGGACTATAGACTTTACTACCATATGTTGTCTGTTGCTTTAAGTATGATCTACTTAGGTAGTTTCTTTGTTGATCTACCGAGTAGTTTCTATGTTGTTTAATATGTCAGAATTGCTTGTGCTCTTTCTCAGCATTTCTTCAACGCTGTACTGGATTCTGCTGGCTTTAAATCTTTGCAAATTTGTCCTATTACATTGTTTATTGAAATGTTTTTGAAATTGACTGTACTAATTCACACTGTGTAATCCACCTTCTCATTGAGAAAGGCGGACTATAAATAACATAAATAAATAAAATATAGTCTTCAACATGAAATTAGGTAGAGAATCTTCTTGGCATGATAGATCAGCTTTTTCAGAGAAATCAAATGAAAAATGCCACATTTCAGCTGGAGGAATGATCTTCTCAATTTGAGCACTTGGGGGCAGTAAATAATGTACTTTTCATTGGTTTGGTGAATCATGCATCTGGGATTGTCTATTTGGACTAGAATTCTTGTAGTACTCTTAAAATTTAGATACTGATGAAGTGGATTGGAGCTGAGTATAAATGGTAAAGTTGAGGGGGTGAAGCCTAAGTTACAAGTGAGCAGAACATGTGAGAATGCTCAACAACTTTTCTGCTTATGGCATGCAAATTAAGACAGAAGTCTAAAGTTACAATTTCATTTGCTTGTTGCGTGAGTCAAATTTGCGAGAACCTTATCTATTCTCTTAAACCAAAGGATTTTTTTAGATCCTAGAATACTGGGTATAAAAACAGCATTGTACAAACAGTAAGAATGAACACAAGCTGCTGAAACACAGTATATAATTTATTTGTCATATAAAATGCATCTGTTATGACACTAGGGCACAAATACACATTGAATAACAAATATGCATAACAAAATTAGTGTTGAAGGTTTTTCACCTTGCCCCAGACTTGATGTTGCCAGCAACAAACAGTGTCAAATAATCCATATATACAGTCAAAAATTTTAAAGTATGGTTTAATCCATTAGGTTGTTAAAAGACATACCATGTATGTACAAGCCACGATAAACACAGGCACTATTAGACCAAAAGGAAACGAGAAAGAAGTGTAAAGAACTACTAATCCTTTCCTGCATTGATATGGGACCAAAGAAAACAGCAGGAATACTGGCATTATTTCACTGCAACCTTCTCAATCTATTCCACCAAAGAGAAAGGTCAGAAAAAAAGAATTGTTCAATTAGCATTAAGTGAAATTTCTGGGATAAAAAACACCTTGAGGGACCACTGAACCTCCATTAGGATATGTATCATGGGAAACTGTATGTGCATCCTCAATCCACTTACTGGACCTTCAACCCCTGGTGTGGTTCCCGTACCTGACCAAGCTGCAGTGCAGACAGATGAGGGTCCAGCCAGCAGAGCCTAAGCAGCGTGTATGTATATTCTAATGTATGCTGCAGATGAAGGGCTTTCTTAAGCCACATACTTTCTTTCCTGCTTTCAGTTTAGCACTACAGCATTGAAGTCAGTGGCAGCATCTTGTGCAAACCATGTATGGCATCAGAAGGAAATGAATAGACTAACCAAGTTTTCCTCTCTGGTATTTTGGCCACAAGAGAAAGGTGCCACATAAATCCATTTCGTGTTGCTGCCACACATTTCTTAAATATCATAAACGCACAGAGAATGGGACCAATAATTTTTTCTTCCATACACATCCCTGATATTATGAAGCCACAAGCCTCACCTTTAACATACCAGGAAGTTTCAAGGAACTCTAAAAAGAACTTTCATTTGACCAGAATTAGTGTCAAACTAGACTGCTGGCAGCATTTTAGGGACAAGTCGAGCCATTTCAAGGTGACAGCCTATTCATGCCTGGACCCGTAGCGCAGGGGGAAGAGGGGATCTTGTCCCCCTCCTTTTTCAAATGCAGAAACAGCCTGTTTCAGCACTTGAAAAGGCATGTAGGGGGAAAGGCGAGTCATCTCCTGTTCCTCACAGCATTTTTAAAAGGGTGAATTTGCCTCCAAAATGGAGTTGATGGCCATGGATAGGACCACAGTAACATCTAGTTTGGCCCTTAATATATGTAAAATTCAAGCTGTTAACATCTGCAAAAAAAGTTTCACAAAAGCTGTCAAAGCAGAGCAACTAGTATTAAAGACTACTAAAGGGTAAGAAAGAAAATGCAATGTAAGTTCTATGAAATCTAGCAACGGTGGAAAAGAATATTAAAAATCGAGCACTGTGTAATACACAGCTTACACCATAGCTGAGGCACAGAAAAATCAATTTCAAGATCTACTGAAACCTGTACTTGGGAAGAGGAAAAACAGGGATAGACCCACTTCAGGTGTCTTCCACATAGGGATGGGATTTTGTGGTTTCTCCATTGCTGGTGTGGCTACAGATAAAGCACAGCAGCAACAGAGCCTCCACATGGCAGGTTTCCTCCCAGTTTCCCTGTCTCAATCCCCTGGAAGTGGACATCTTCTCTCCACTGAGCCACCAGGGCTCTTGCAAACTTTTTTTTTTTAAGCTGCACAAGAATATCATTGTTCCCCATTGCAGCAACTGGTATAGCATGTTCTCTAAATTTTCATTTTTAAAAAAGAGTAAGTCTCTAGCCCAGAGACCGAGGCATCCAAGTGACTGTATGACTTTTTCTCTATGAGGGCATCATATATTTTGTATATTTTAAAGCAAGTATATCGGGAGTACTTCTTCTATAGAAAGGTAGCCAATAAAATATTCTTTGGGTTGGAAAGACATTGTGTGAGACAGACTAAGAAGTTTTATAAACAGGAAAACATTCCAGGTAAAGTCGATACTGTTATGAGATTGGATTAAATTAATAGCTGAAGGACTGTTGAGAAATTTTCTATTAAGCCTTAATAAGAAAAATATACCAAAGAAATGTGCATAAGTAGAAAGTACTGCAGATTTTTAAAAGTACTACTCAAGATTATGGGAAAGATTTAAATACAATTAAGTGAAGGCTTGCAAGATTAATTTCCTAATAAACTCTTGAGACCAGTTTTTAATAAAAACATGTTTGTTTTGGAGAGATGCAAAGCATCAAAGGACTGAAAAAAGTGGTTAATTTTTAAATGCAACATGTAAGAATGCTGACAATTACGGCTGCATAAGTTTTTCAATCTTGTATGAAGTAATGAAACAAAACAGACACGCTTGTCAAAATATATACCATATAGCATATTTAGCACCAAAATTTAAAAGAAGTGTACTGAATGGATGAAATCATTTTATTTTGAGTAACATGTAAATGTAAGTTGAGCTCAGGTCAGCTCAGTTCTTTTGTACTGTCAATTTCCAGTTTATTGATAGAATACTGGTTTTTAGAATGTTTATATGATCAATTAATTAGAGTCTCAACCTGAAACCCTGCTCACAGTGATGCACTCAACTGTAATGGAACTCAAGTGCACACTATTATTGCATGTAGGTTTGGATATCAAGGCTTCAACAATACTAAGGTCTGCTTCAAATGCAAGATACCACAGACATTAAAAATTCCTTTAAACAGATGAAAAATCACAAGACATTTTATTGAGTCCATCCAACCAATTGTAGGCTTACCATAAATGGTAATAACATTCTCATTACCATTAGGCAGAATGATAGAGCCAACCAAACTAACTACAGGTAAAGAGCTCAACCAAAGGAAGCCTGACCATGTAAACTACCTACGGGTTAGATCTTTCAGCTCAGACTGTGCATCATTCCTAAGGATAACTTTGCCACACATCTGTGGTACACTGCAAGGAAATGATCATGTGGAGGGGCTTACAGTAATATCCAAAGAGCAATTTGTGAGGGGAGTTATACAAGCTTCAGATTCATGTACAGCTTACCTTTCATACATTACAGGTTAACGTTCAAGGACCTCATGTAGCTGCTTGTTGGAACATTCAGTTGTAAACAACGTTGCTCACAGAGAAAGCAGTTCAAGAGTACATAATTTACTTGACAGAGCCTTTGTGGAAACACACTAGCCAGAAACATGGGGAGAGACAAGACAAAATAGGGTTGCCAGCTCGGGGCTGGGAGATTCCTGGAGATCTGGGAGTAGACCTTGGGGAAGCAGGGTTTGGGGAGGGGCCCCAATACTATAAAGTCCACTCTACAAAGTAGCCATTTTCTACAGGGGCATTGATCTCTCTCGTCTGGAGATCAGCTGTAATTCTGGGAGCTCACCAGGCTCAACCTGGAGGTTGGCAACCCAAAAACAGACAAGTGACTGTTCAATTTGTAAGCCAATATGTCTAACAAATGCACTATAGCAGTAGAAAGAAGGTAAACTCAAGTTGTTTAGAATACTGCAACTTGTAATATGCAGACATATTTATATAACCACAAAACGTATTTGCATTTCCATTGTTAATACCATCTGAAGTGGAATTCCAGTACCAGGCCAAGCAACAACTATTGCTGGGCTCTACTGTCTGATTTCATATTATGAAAAAAATTAAGACATATCAATCAAATCTTGAGATTGTAAGGTGGGCCCCAAAATATTTATCATATAAAATCTGTCTGCTTTTAATTTGCATATGTCTACAACATTCTGCAATCATTTTTAAAAATTCTCATTAAGAATTAAATATTTTGTTAATGAATTATGGCTTCTTAATGAATTATGGCTTCTGCAATCACATTTTTAAAAATTCTCAATAAGAAATAAATATTTTGTTAATGAATTATGGCTTCTAAACATTTTTTTTTAGAATGCAAAAGCTGAACTCCGCAAATAATTGTGTCTGTGTAGTATTAAACACAGTTTGAAATAAAGGTAACTTTCAACCATACATTTACTCATGCACTTCAATATGTATGCATATTTTTATAGGCACAAGTCTATTACCTTAGAGCTTTATTTTTAAAAAATGAAGGCAGACGTTGTACAAAGTTTAATAAAAAACAAAAGCCACAGGTTTCACATCTTTTCTGGGATCTTTTGACTTTGACTTAAGTTGCTAACCCAATAAAAGTGTAGTACAAAACAAATATGGACAACCCACCA
The DNA here is from genome assembly GCF_028583425.1 of Eublepharis macularius. Lineage (NCBI taxonomy): Eukaryota > Metazoa > Chordata > Lepidosauria > Squamata > Eublepharidae > Eublepharis > Eublepharis macularius. The sequence continues at coordinate 39,071,323 of NC_072798.1, read as the reverse complement.
ATGTTCATTTGATTCTGTTGCCAGACAAACTGAAATAGCACCCTGTATCTGTGCCAGTCTGGAGTTCACTTGAAAATCCATTTATCACAGTTACTTAATTATGTTCCTTCAGACAGAATCTTTCAGGTTACACATTTGACCCAGTGTGCTTTAACAGGAGGCTCCAGCTCCATTCTAGACATTGAAGGGGCAATATAGACTGTTTGAGGAAATTAGACTGCAGACTTGAAATGAGCCCATAGTCATACATTCCAGCAGATGCTTCTTCTCAAGTTTTTCCAGCAGGTCTCCCCCCTTCAGTCATGAGACCACACAGGCTGACTGTTTGGCTCTTCCCCCTGTATGAGAGCTTAGACTCATCTTACCTGCAGCAGAAAAATAAAAAATAATTAAAGCCTTCTTTAAAATATTTCAGACTTGCTTTTAAAAAGGAGACACATTAAACCATGCCCTGCAGGAGGCTCAATTTTCAATTCTGCGTATCGTATGGTACCCACCCACAAGTTCAAAGACAAACAGCAAACTCAAGAAACACTTCTACAAGTGAACCTCCTTCTCAAACTATTCGGATGTTACTAACTAAGCAGTCCTATGACTGCCCATGATCCTAATTCTTACTGTTTTCCTACTTTTAGTAGATATTACTATGTGATCAAAACTTTTCTTGCACCAGAATTTTATATCTTTGAATACTTCCTTCAAGGATTACTATATGCCACTTTTGCACATAGACTAGTCTATGTTCACAAGACTTTGCTTTAGTTTGACAGCCCCACCAAGAGGCAAAGATCTACTTTCCAGTAATTAGAATATTTGGGCTAAGGACTAGGCAAGTGTTTAATTTTATACCTTTGTGTATAGCTTTACATTTCTGGATGACAGTATAATTTTTTTGCTGTACACAAAGACAATCTTCTGCATACAGAAGACTCTGCAAACACTCACTTGGGACTGGATACCTGGAAAAAGCAGGTTCAGGTGGGCATTTACCTATTTATTTTATTAGATTTATACTTCACCCTCTCCATGAACGGGCTCAGTGCGGCTAGCAACAGGAAAATACAATCTAGTTGGTCTTTAAGGTGTTACTGAACCTGAATCTGCAAAAAGGCAGGAGATCTTTCAGAGTAAGAAAGAGCTGCAATTAAATGACTGAAATACAGGCTGTCCTCATTTTAAACTTTAAGGAAAACAGAACACAGTTCTGCTGTTTTCTAGTTTTGTCACTAGGGGATGCTACATGTCCTTGGTGAATTTATCAAAAAAGTTAAATCACATTCTCTCCGCTGACAAATAAAATAAAGCGTTTGAACTTGCATATGCCTTATGTTTATAGCAATTTCTATTCAAAAGAAATACGCTCATCTCCAGTGACCTCAAAATGCATCCGTTAAGGGAGCTCTAACTCTCCAAAGTTCTAGCTCTCAAAACCCTGGAAATCTAGTTGGTTTTGAAGGTGCTACTGGACCCAAATGTAAATAAATTGTCACAGTATTTGTTGACCAGCTGAACAGGTTTTCTATACTAAAGGTAAATAGCTTTTACATTTTTTCAAGCCATCAGTCGTATCTTAATTTGCCAGTCTTCTCAATAGTTGGGAAACGCCCCTTCCATATTCCAATATGGGAAATTCCAGTCCAATGAAATCTCTTGTCCTTTCCCCACATCCCTCTACTGCTCCCTCCATATTTAATGAAGCTGACCCATTTAAAAAATCCAAGACCACAGTTAAGATACAAGGATGTGTGGCAGTCGACTTCATTATATAAGATATATTCCACATCTCCCCTCTTCAGTTTTAGCAGATAATAATAACAACAACAACAACAATAATTCTAATGGGTATATTTCTAAATGTATACATTTTCAGAATTTTCAAATATTATTTACTCCAAAAACATGTTTTAATTTATGAAAATGAACTGTTTGTAAAGGGCTTTTACTTATAAAACATTTTTAAAGGAAAAACCCAAAGTATGTAAACTTTGGGAGGCAAGCCCAGTTGTGCCTGTGTCATGTAGACTCCCCAGTATTCTGAAACTCTTCCTTGGCTCCTCCTCAACTCCCCAAATGATCTCCAGTTCTGATAGAGCATAAATTAACTTCTTTAGTGCTCTAGTTTATTCTTCTCTCATGAGTTGTTGTTAATTTTGAATCTCTCTGTTTTGCCTTCATTGATTGGTCACTATCAGAGACAAGGTAAATAGTCCACATATCAAATTTAAAAAATAATTGTAGTTTATACAGATATTACAGCTGGCAAAAAGTCCATCAGGTAAATGGACTAAACTGCTACAACATGTACTTCAGCAGCCAGTAACTGTTACTACTAGAAGAGGTGGAGAAAGCTGCCGTCAGGTGATCTAAAAGGCCTTTCTCACAGGCCCCCGGAAATGTATGCTTTGTTTAGCCAGGCCTTATTTGTGGTTTCCACCTAAATCTCTGTCATGACCAGATGGCTTGGGGAAGAGGCAAGGTAGTCTCTCATTTGTGGTGGGCAAGGGAAAACATAAGAAGAGAGGCGGCTCCTGCTGTTTCTTATCTTCCCAGAGCAGCAAGGCAACTAAACTTTGACCAGGAAAATCTGTGTGCTGCTGAATGTCCTGTTCACCAGAACACTGGGAACGCTCATCCTTTGCAAGCTTTGAGTAGATTTGTGGCTGTTTGCTCTTGCACATTTCATTCCCTACCACATTAAAAAAACACAAACCGTCATTAACAGGGTGGGTAAAGAGTCAGGATTCTACCCTTCACACTTACTTTGTTGTAAAAAAGCAGATTAAATACACTAAGTTTTATTAGACTGAAATAATACCAAGGAGTCTATTTAGATCTCAGCTGGTTATCTGGAGATGCATCTTGAATACAGATACCTCCTATGACTATAACACAGTAACTCTTTCCCCAACCAAAAGCTATTTTGGAGGAGACATTGATTCTCAGTCTTGTTAATACTTCTGAATCACACCTGCACAATTCAGAATGACAGGCTGCTTCCTCCCTGCAATAAAAATACCTGTTTATTGGACCTATTTATGAAAGGGAGAGAAACATCAATGTCTCTCAATAGCCTCCATGACATATTCACCTAAAAAAAAAAGGTACCAGGTGAGGCTGCACAAGAAGCATCAGGCTTCAAGATTATACTAAAATTTGAGATGGGCTACTTTCCTTCCACTTTGTCTTTTTAGTGCAGATGGAGAAGGAGATTATGGAGTTTTAGCCATGCATTAGTCCCAATACATAGTAGGAAAGTTTGGAAACAAGAGAATAGAGGAAAGAGGACAAATTATAGAAAACTAGGTGAGCTGAATGGGGGAAGCAAAAAGACCAGTTCTTCTCCAGGGAGATTTACCTGAGGTGTCCCCACTACTACGAACACTAAAGGTGGCTTGGCCCTCCTTTGGCGCCATCACAATCACAAAGTCGTCTCCTGTTAGAGTCTCACTGGTAACAGAACTTGCATCAGCATTCAAGTGTGGCAGACGCTTGGCCTTTCTGAAAAGTCCACTGCCAAATCTCTTACCCTGCTTGGAACTGGTCTCCCCATTGGCAACATCATCTTTCCTGAGGTCACGAATGGACTCTCTGGATTTGGATTTATTTTTCATGTCCTGATGGAACCGAGAAAAGAACTTCTGAGGACTCCGGTTCACTCTGCTCAGATCCTCAAGTGGAGGCTCAATTTCCGGCAGCACCTGCTCTATTGAAATAAGATCATCTAGAAAACTATGCAGTCGTCTGTTTGACTCACTTTCTTCTTCCCTCCCTTTTAGGTTCCCTTGCGACTCCTGCATCTGGCGAGAAGCCCAGCGCATCATTTCCCCTGGGGGAACCCCTGCCACTAATCCATACTTTGGGTTGATGACCTTCCGGGCCACAGTGGAAGAGGAAAATCCCAGTTTTCCAGCATCTTGACGGAAAGGGCATGGAATGTTCAGCTCCTTATAGAGATCTATCTCCTCTGAAATGGCATAGAGCTCACGGAATTCAATATCAAACATTTCGACATTCTGTCCCGACAAGAACAAAATGATGTTTCTGTCTATGTGGGATGAAGTCCATGTGAAACTACAAAACAAAGAAGATGCTGTTATGGTCTGGATGTTAATAAGAAAGTGCTACTTTTTCAAACCCAAGCTGTTATTATTCAGGAATGCACACCACAGTAACCGGAGACTGCATTTATCCACCCATGAACGCCATAAAATGGGTAGTTATTTCTACATTAATTATTGGTAGACACACATATGGTAGAAGCCTTGCAGGCATGACATTCAAATGAGCGCACCAGGTACAACCCTACTAACACCATAACTAGGAGTACTGTAGGAAACCTAGCTGGTAAAGAAATGCCCTGGTAGAGGTAGGAAGAGGGCACAACTTTTCAGTATTCAACATGCTCTTTTATTGAACTTCCTATGAAATCTTTCATGTGGACATCCTTTCATGGCCTATTGTCAGTAGCAGCTGAATGGGCAGATCATCTAGATGGATAGCACCATAGCCCTTTATTTTAACAAACTCTAGGTTAAACACTCAGATGAGGGCCTCCACAGGGGCAGCTTTTTGCATGTTTAGCATCTCTGCATAGTAAATTATTTCTGACGTGGGGAATTCTGTCCCCACCTCCACTAACAAATAGGATCTGTGTATCTTTTTATAACCGTAATTCTGAAGACTCCAGCTGCCAGCAGAATTAAGATTTCATGGTAGATGCATGGTTTGCAAGCAAAAGTGTCCCAGATTCAATCTCTCTTCCACCTCCAGAGCTTTCAAATAGTAAGACTAAGAGAGATGAGTCTGAGGTCTTGGAAAGCCACTACTGGTTAGAATACAATTCTGGGTTAGAGTATCAAATAGTCTATCTTAATATAAGGGTGGCTTCATAGTAATGGATTATGCCAAATAGGAAAGGATTGGGATGAGTTTTGTGCCCCATAGTTACCGGAAGGAAGAGCAACATATGGATAGAGTTCCTGTGTGAGAAACTGACCTGTAGGAGCCAGTGATGACCTTTTCACCATCCACCATCAAAAAACGGGATGCCAAATTGCCTTTGATCTTCCCTGATGGCATATAGTACCCAACTCCTGTCACACAGCGTACACGGATATTCTGAAAAGAAGAAAAGATCCATTAGGCAATGCACAAATAAAGTCTAAATATCCAGATTTTCATTACCTTTTCTTCCTATGCTCCTGTCTCTCAACCAGTTTCACGCTGGAATTATAAGGCATGTAGAACAGTGGGAAATACAAAAAGACATGGCTCTCTATCAACTCATTCATTGTTTCCTACAGCACAAGAAATTCTCCAAGCAAAAGGTCAGCTTACTCCATTCAGTTATTGATATAACATCATAAATACGTTCTATATAACCGAGCAATTGTTTCTGAAGCATGGCTTGGGCCTGAAACCAAACTTTTAGACAACTGTACAGGACTGGGGAATACATGAGTAAGAAAGTTTACAAGGAAGTGCTGAGGAAACTAATGTTTATGTCTAAGAAGAGAGTTTGGTACACAGTCTTTCTAGAACAGCGGTTTCTGAACTTTTTAGGGCTACTGCCTCCTTAGTTCTATAAATGCATCTCCAATGCCCCCTACCCTACTCTACAAAGCATTAATCAGAATAGTGGTTTGCACAACCCACTAAGGAAGATAACAACAGAAAAATTCAAAACAGTTAATTGCACATTTATTCAAAATTCAATTAAAACTTTTTAGTTTAATTCAACAAAATTGATGGGTGCGCGCAGGAGAGAAAATAACAAAACATACACTTACTTTATATTTAGAAAAGAAATAAGAGCAGTCCTTTATTGTAGGAATTCCATGCTCTGATAGGAAAGGAGGAGAGATCCTAACTACCTATCTAGTCTAAGGATGGACATGGATGCTAGGATAAGTCCTGCATCCATGCTGCCAAGATGGAGGGAGGAGAAGGAGAAAGATGTTGCCTGGAACAATGCCAGGAAGAGAAGAAGTAAGAGAGAGGAAGTCAGGAGGAGGAAATCTTGAGAATAGCAATCTAACTCTTTGGTTTATCTCTAACTCTCTAACTCTTTGGTTTTCCCCCTCTGAAACCTGAGGAAAGGGACAGCGCTGAATCCTCCTCTTCCAACAGCAACCATGAGAGATAAGAAATTTGGCCTTCACATTCCTTACTCTAATTTCAAAGTAGCTCTCCAAGGAACCAGTTGTTGATCAGAGATCTACAAAAATCAAAGTTTTTCTGCATACATTCACTCTTTGTGTTCACAGTTATTTATATGTATTCTCTGCTCCTGAAATGCATTTGATTAAGCACTAATCTGATAACAATGTTTTTGTTTTGTTTTTTAGAAGCCAAAGAAGAAATAAAAACGAGTGAAGGAACCTGAGTAATATCTCCCAATGATTAGTGTATATAAAATTTTGAATAAAAGGTCCACTTTGCACAAATTGGATTAACATATACTTCCACGGTGTAGAAAAAAAAGTATAGGCATGCAGCGAACCACACATTTGTTTTGCCATGCCTATATATGTTTTTCCTCTAATAAAACTGTGTGAAAACTCATGAGAAGCAATTTCTCTGGATCTCACGTGGGGTGGATTTGAGATTACTTATTCAACTTATTTCTTGCCACTCCTGAGAACACAAGGCTACTTACCATACTACTATAAAACAAAAACAAAAAACAACTCATGACCAACAGTATGCACTTGATCAAAAGTTAGTTCTTTAGCAAAAGTTGATCATACAGCATGTACGGAAAGAAACACTTTTACAACATTTTATACACATCAATAAACTCCAGGCAAGAAAAATTTTGTTAGGGGAGCAAATGAGCACAGTGAGAGGGCAGCCCATCATGTGTCTGTATAGAACTGCCGTGCTTAGGTGTATCACTCAGCAAGAAAGTTTTTGTTGGCGGGGGGGGGGGGGACAAGTACAGTGGTGAGCGGCCCATCATTATTTATTTACTTTATTTATAGTCTGCCATTCTCACTGAACACTCAAGGCAGATTATATGGTGTAAAAGTCATAATCAAATAGCATGAGAGGTTTATTAACTTGCATAAATCTGTTAACTTGCATTCAACAATGCAATAAGATTAAGATTACAAAATCAGAAAAGTGAAAAAAGTATCAGATTTCACCTTATGGAAAGGTCTGCCTGAAGGGGTCTGGAAAATCCCCACTCTCCTGGCTTTCTGCAAACTATGCAAAACTGAATTATTCAAGAGGGCTTTTTATATAGGTAATAAGACTGTGCTGTAAACAATGGTTCAGAAAGAGGTGTTGGTAAAGAGACTATACTACTGTCTGTTGCTTTAAGTATGCACCTACTAGGTAGTTTCCATGTCGTTTAATGTGTCATGGCCATTTGTTTGTGTTTTGTTTCAGCATAGTTTCAGCTCTGTATCAGAGTTCTGCTTGTTTTCAGTTTTCTGCAGTCATTAACCTATTACATTTTTATTGAATATCCCAACCACTGATCATATTGACTTACACTGTATAATCCACTTAAGTCTCAGTGAGAAATGCGGACTATAAATAACAAATAAAATAAAAATATCAAGCTATGCAGAAAATGGAATGACTGCATAGCTTGATATTTTTATTTTATTTATGTTATTTATAGTCCGCATTTTTCACTGAGACTTAAGTGGATTATACAGTGTAAGTCAATATGATCAGTGGTTGGGATCATAGTAGAAAACTATGCAGTAAGAACACGATAGTACATACAGTAGGTAACACACAGCATACATAGTGGCATATAACTGGTTATTTATTGCCCATTACCTTTATAAATTGCCCTCCCAAACAACTGTTTTACACAGTTTGCAGAATTAGAGAAGAGTGGGATCTTTTCTTACAGTTATTGAAACCAGAAACTGTAATTACAACCTCCTTTTCTTTGCCCTTTGTAAATTTTCTGCAAGGTAAACAGACAGCTTTATCACTTGAAACAGAGTATTACAACCAAGAATGTCCATCATACCAGCTATAGCTTCTTGGTGCATCCAAATTTTGTTGTGGAGTAATTTGGAAGACAAGGTCATGAAGGGTTTTCTGGACCTAGGTCTGGAGGACAAATTTCTTCACTTCTCTGTAAACTCTATTGCAGTTCTACACTTGAAATCAAGCAATTCTTGGAGTCTAGTTTTAATTACGAGCTTGTCCAATTTTGGACAAGATATTACAGAAGTTATTTAACTGATGTCAAGTGAGACACTCAATATGCAAGTTAGAGTTATAAAAACTGTTTAAATGATTCACAAATTGAACACTGAACTAAATCACTAATTTAACATCATAATTACATTCAATTTATATACCACCCTTCAGGACAACTTAATGCCCACTCAGAGTGGTTTACAAAGTATGCTATTATTATTCCCACAACAAAACACCCTGTGAGGTAGGTGGGGCTGAGAGAGCTCCAGAGAGCTGTGACTAGCCCAAGGTCACCCAGCGGGCTTCAAGTGGAGGAGTGGGGAATCAAACCCGGCTCTCCAGATTAGAGTCCCGCGCACTTAACCACTACAACAAATTGGCCTTTTAAAGGTGCCACCCTGCAAATGAGTAATTTCAACAACTGCCCATACAGATGCATTTTCTGTTCTGGCCACCACTTTGTGGAAGGGCCTGCCTGAGGAGGTCAGGAAGGCTCTCGTGCTTCCGTATTCTGCAAACTATGTAAAGCAGAATTGTTCAGGAAAGCATTTCTATAAAGGTAATAGTACCATAACTATAACTGAATGGTTCAGAAAGATACTTTTATAAGGGGAACATGATTGTGGACTATATCACTGTATGTTATATATTATCTGTTTGCTGTATGCATTATCCTACTCTTCCTGTATTGCTCTCTACATTTGTAAAAACAGTTTTCCGCACTGTTTGACACATATCACATCTAAGAATTTTTCTCTGTTTCAAACTTCTGTAATCCGGGTCCTTAAACTTTGTTTATTAGATGTCTCATTGAGAAAGGCAGGCTGCAAATAAAATAAATAATATGCATAGAAATAGGCTGTGAATAGGATTGTTTCCCAAGTGAACGTGCATAGGGTTAGGCAACAGTGGAATAATCTAAGAGCTGCCCACAAGTGAGGGATCCCTTCCCAAAGCCTTTACATCTTCCGAGCACACACTACAGCCTGTCCCCTGTGAAATCAGATTCCTGTGGATAGTGTGTATTAGCAAAAGAAGTCCTGTGCTCGTTTACCTCTTGCCCCTAGCCCCTTATTGTCTCCTGTCTGTTCAAAAATAATTTTCTCAGCAATAAGAAGTCTGCAGGGCTATTGCAGAATGCTGTCCTTTCCCTCTCTTTTTTTGCTTTGCCCTGAAATTGATATAACACAATTTTTACCCCTTCACTCCTTAGCTAGCTTCTCTCTATCTGTCCATCTCGCTCTCTCTCGCCAAAAATGAATTTACTACCCACCCTCTTCTTGCTGCAGGCTTTTAAAATCAGGGTTTTCCAACCCTGCTAACTACTAATTCTGTTCTAGAGCAAGATTCAGATCCAGTAACACCTTACAGACCAACCAGATTTCCCAGGTGAGAGCTTTAGAGTCAAAGCTCCCTTCGTCAGACACACGGAGTGTTCTGTTCTAGTCAGTTATTGAGAGAATTCACACTTGCAAGATTTATAACAGAATTCACATCTTTGTACGCCAACTTTGCACAGATGATTTACACTTGAAGACTAATGCATATTGACTAATTTTTGTTGGGGCACTGCCCCTTTTTGCACCACAGTAGCAACGAGCCTGATAAACGCTGCCGATAGGAGTCTTTAGAATGGGGATTCCATAAAGTCAAGGCCACTACCACCATGAAGGCCTTGCTATGCTCAGTTCTACATAACCAAAGATGGAACTCGAAGCTAGATATTCCTGGCTAACCTTAAAGAACTGAGGGAAAGGCAGTTTCTAGATTAGAAGACTTGAAATTTGCTGGTAGAATTCCTCACAATTTCTAGGCAGTATTCTTGTGGATTAATGCCTCATTCCCAATCTCCGTCTCATGAATCTTCTTCATTGTTAATCTCCACTAAGTTTTTTCCCCCACCCATCCATTCTTTGATCTAGAATGCAGTGCAAGGTCCACAGGCAACAAGCTGATGCAGTTTCTGTTGTTTAGTTAACCAGTATGGCTGGTTATGCAAATTCTTTATGAGGAAGCAGAGAATCTTTAAAAAATATTTCCATAGCAAACATTAAGGAAATCGTAACAGAATATAGCCAGTGGTTTTTGTCACTTCTTTTTCCTTCTTTTGACAAAAACAAATTGGATTTGTCTTTCAGTGCTGTAAGGAGAAGATAGGTCTCACACACAGGATAAAATTAACCACTACATTCAATATTCTATAGCTTATGGCCTTGCTAAATTGAAGTTGCCAGTATGATTTAACTGGGTCTCTTGTTTTAAATTCCTGACCTTTTTTTGTTGTCGCCAGATAATTAAATTCATGTTTGTCATAAAATATAATTTTATTATTTGAATTGTATTTGAGATGGGAGACAAGACAAAATAATTAAAGGTGTTGATGAATGAAAAGAATTAGTCAACTTTAGCCTTTAACAAGTTTGTCCTTGGCTCATCACAAAACTACTTTATACTTGTCAAAGGACTGGTCCACCTAATCTAGTATTTTCTTCTCTCAATTGGCAGAATGTTTCAAAGTATAGGTCTTCCATTTCTGCTATGGAAGATACTTTAGCTGGGGATTCCAGGGATAAAGCCTTTGGACTTTGGAATGCAAAACATGTGATCTCTTACTGAGTTATGGTTGTCATCAGCAGTTTTCCATAGAAGATGAAATAGGAGGGTAAGAATCCACAATCAGAACACACAAAATTGAGAGAATTAAGCTATTTCAGAAGATCCCTGCTGCCTTCAATTTGAGTGTCCTCACACTGCTCAATTAAGTTCACACAGGTTTGTCCAACTAACATCAGGACTAACTTGGGCGTGTTCTCATATTGCACACATGCAGGAAGCTAGCAGGTTTGCAACAGCAAAGCACACAATGTGTGAGCAGTTAACGCTATGACCTCATTTGCAACAATCTTCATGATTGTTTGAAACAGTTGTTGAGACAACTGGTTACCTGCCTATAAAAACTACCCCACTATAATATGGGAATTCCCTTCCTTCTGTAGGAAAAAACTATTAAAGTGAAGTTACTGGCAGCAGGGGGTGGGGATGGAATCACATCTAAACATTCTGTAAACACCAGCTTTCATTATATACGGTGGTCCATATCCAACCATGTAGTTCTAAAGACTTAAGGGCACTTACATTTTCTTAAAGAGGGGTAGCAAGTTCCATTAATTTTCTCTTCCCACACGGCTCACAGCACCTGGAAATGTCAGTCCTGACTACCCCAGAAACAACATAAGGGAGGAAATGAAGGTCTACAGTGGGCAGGGGAACTGGAGAAAGTCACCTCCTCCAACATTTAAGGAAACTTGTGCAGTTCTCTTCAGAATATGTGACCATATACAGACCAATGTTTCCTAGACCCTTCAACCAATAAAATAACCTATTTGATTTAAATCACGAGATCTAAAACTACATCATGATTCTAGAATGCCTTGGTTTGTTTACATTAAACTTCCATCTTCAAAGTGTGGGTTTTGATATACAACTTGGTTATAGCCTGACCTGCAGTGGGTCACACAAATGGCACAATTAGTATTTTCTTTTCTTGTTAAGGGGGAAAGATGGAAGAGGAGGAGATGAAGTGGGGAAAGAAAAAGGGAATGAGAGAAACAAAGATGCAAAATGGGTTTCCACATTACAAATAGGGAATAAGGTTGGGTTCCAGGTCTAACAAGAAAAATTAGTTTCCTATTTAAAACACTAGCTGAATATTTGTCTCCTAGTCCTGGTTAACTGGATCTATCAAAATCTCAATAGCCATAAAACCTTTAGAAAGCATTCATGAAAATGACAGTAGCTCTCTGTACCTTGATATCTTTCAAGAGTTATTACAACAGTAAAGTGCACAAAATCATACCCGGATCTGGAAATCACAGAGCTCCATGCCTTTGCACATCTCCAGGAAGAACTTAGAGCCTTCTTCATCCAAGATAATATAGACTGGGACCCGACGCTTGTATGCTGCATCTACAATATCCTGGAATATATCCCTGTCTGTGAACTGGTCCATAACTACTGCAATGATCTGGTGGTGGAGAAAGGAGAACAATCATTTCAATAAAATCAAGCTGCTGTGGTCAAAAGCAGTATTGCTATAAAAAGCAGTAGGATATATATATGTATTGATGACATACTTAACTATAATAAATAGCATATTTGAGAGAGCATTAATTCATTCTTCATAGCGTGACTCTTGCTTGCCTGCGTAGTCTAGAAAGTTCTTATTGAGGACTATCCTAGAGATTCCATGGAGCGCTTGTTGTTAAGTGGATGCCCGGAGAACAGTACAATCATTTTTCACTCTCCTCGACACTCTACAAGCTCCTGGGTTGTGATGTGACATACAGTGGTGAGCGCGTGTGGGTTGGGGGGTCTAAACAACCTGGTATTAATCTACCTACTGATGTAGTCATCCCCATATGCAGGATTTAGCCAAAATACACTTTTACTTTTAAAAATTAAAGCACTGATGTATATAAATATTCAAATGTTAGCCTTTCTTTTGGCTAGACTGCCAGTAACTGCCACCACTTCCTTCTCCTGAATTAGAAACTTTTTAAAAATCTTGTCTTCATCAAGGCTTCCAATCTCAACTGCTTAGACTTGTTAAATATTCCCCAACTGCAGACAGGACCATACACGCAAAACAAAGGGCCAGCAAGAACAAGTGGGAAAAGGCAGGTATTCTTTAAAGCTAGAGGCAAATAATCTGTGTTACCACAAAACTCTCCATATTGGAGAAACTTGTCATCTTGCAGCACTGTAGAGTCCAGACACTCCTTACTAACGACGTGTGGTCTTTCCTTTGCTCAGGGGTTTCAATCTGCATTGCATCACTTGAAAATTAAGTGGTCATGAATTAAGGCACTACAGGGGACATGGATCATCTCATTCTCAGCGCCCCAAAATTTGCCCAGATTAAGGTTGCTTGTAAATGGTAACAAGTTTGAAAAGACCGTCAAGATGAGTCAGTTTTTGTAAATCCTGTGATCTACATGCAATTAAAACAGCACAATAATATCACTCAGTGCCCATGAACAGAGACAAAGAAGAGTCCAAGATTTTAGCACATGAGAACAGCATTAAACTATCTGATGACTCTCTTAAAGGCATGGACCTTCAGGCATTGATGGGTGGAGACCCAAGTCAGCAAAAATGGAATAATTAAAGTCAACACAATGTAAATCTGCATGTTTCAGCTGCTCAAACATGCAATGCCTCATTTATCATTATCCTAACTCTTCAGAGATACTTGGGGAGGAAAGTAAAGGCCATAACACCATAATGGAAAACTAATCTTACAGATATTCCAATTCCCATTATGCAGGGGGAGGGGGTAGAAATATCATGAAAGTGGCAAAGGGAGAAAACAGATGTTTCCAAATGTGGCTGGCAACTTTTTCCAGTATCCACCCTGGCCCTAATAATTACAATTGTTCTGCATCTGAGGTCATTATGAGCTTGAGAGTATACAGTTTTCAGGCAGAGATCAGACTATGAGACTGAAGAGAATAAAAATTAAATTCCGAGTGATCTTGGAAACTTTTACTTTTAAATCATTAGACATGCATACTGGCAAACTGTATATAATCTGCTGAAGCAGATCCATAGGCAACAATAAATCAAACTGTTAATACAGTATTCTGTCTAGCATATAAAGCTATCACCTTGTCATTTTGACAGAACTGTCTATTTTGATTACTATTAAAGCAATAGGTCTCAACAGAAAGGTTTCACTGAACACCAGTTTAATGATACAAAACTTAATCAGTTCAGAATTAACGGAAGGGAACTCTTTTCTCGAACTTTACATTATTTTTACTAACTTTGTAACATTTCGGAGAAGCTCTGGCAGTGCCTTGGGAGGAGATACCCCCCCACACACACACACCCAATCCTCATATTAAATATTAGAAACTTGTCCAAGCTGGTCCCTGTCAACAATGTGGGCAAGCAGGAGTTGCAGCACACCACTTTTCTGTGGAGACTGGAAATATCAGAACAGCACTCCTAATTCCAAAAATGAAAGCCATCTTTAAAGATATATAAATGAAATATGTCACTCAGTGAGAAGGAAGAAGGAAAACTGGGCATCAGCAAGGATCTAAATGATCAGGGGATAGGGAAAACACGAGTGAGGATAAGACAAGTATGTTTTTGAACACAGTGTGACAAACAACTGAAGACTGTATGAGGCTTGGAAGAATGTGTGAAGGAAGAAAATTTCATTAATGTTTTCCCATGAGTTTGGCTGTTGTTCCTGAAACAAAAGAAAAAGCTATGGATCGCTTATATCTAGTAGTTTATTGTATTCTGAATGATATGGGGAAAAAACATTTAAAACATTGAATGTAGATTGGGGAATACTGAAGAATAGTGGATAACATAATACCCAGAAGACCGTTTAAAATCCTTATGTTGCAGGACAGCTGCTTCTCTATGTTTAGCAATCATATAACTTGCTGATTCCAAGTATTTAAAGAAGTTAGTCCCTTTCAGAAGCATCCTATGATTTTGCTCTGCTTCGTGTATCACCACTTTACAGTGCAATCTTAAGCAGAGTTACAACCTTCTAAACCTATTTATTTCAATGGACAGGAGGTGTAACTACTTAGGATTGCATTGTCAGAGTTGGTCCACATGCTGCTCAGGAAATGCCACAACGACCATGTATGTACCTCTTTTAAATACACAGCCTAAATATTTGGAAGAACCATTATCTATTTGAAAAATCAGTTCTATTGAAATATATTTAGAAAAACACCAGCACATTACTCAGATTTCTTTGAAACTGATAGAATTACTTACAAAGACAAATGCACAAGATCATACAGTTTTAACTTTATACAAAAATGAAAACAGGATTATGCATATCTCCAGAAAAGAGAACAGGACAGAAAAGTGTATAAATTTGCCTATTGGATTGCACCTTTAAAATTCAGATAAACTAATCCCAAATAACTACCACAACTTCATAATAACCATACCGTGAGAAGAGAATCCTCACTATAACCACTGGCATATATTCCCACTCTTTAAACCATCCTGACTGTGGCTATGATTTTCTGTTCTGCTTTCATTACAGCAACAGGGCCTATGCATAGGGTAAGCAGCAAAGGCTTGCCCCCCTCCCACAAACAATGATGGACTTTTTTCTAGTTAAAAAAAAACAGTAGTAGGCATATTGCTTGAATACAAGATTATAGCAGGATTGCCAGGTCTCCCTGGCAACGGGGGTGGGTGGGGGTGGTACTTGCTCCAGGCTTGTGTGTGATGATGATGATATCACTTCTGGATGTGATGTTATTTTATTGCAGGAGTGCTCCTGCATTTAGGCCAGAAATCAGCCCTGTGCGAAGTGTGGGAGCACTCCTGTGGGCAGCGCAATGATGTCACATCCCAAGTGACATCCATCGTTGCACCCGGCTGGGACTGCACACAGCATATTTGCCCATCGATGCCTGCTGGTAGAGGGTGGCTTACTACTGCCTGCAAATTGCCAGCAATTGGTGGGCAGGAGGGCAAATTGCAGGCAGTTTGCCTCCTACAGGCAGGCATCTCAGAACCTTAGACTATTGTGATGCATCTGTGACTGATAAAAAGCCCATTGGTGGTGGAGTGGGGGGCGATTGTGCCAAATATGTGGGTGGAGAGGTGTGTAAATCCCCACCTTTTCATCTGCACAGATCCCAAGTCCATCTGAATATTATATTTCCTGAAAGAGCTACCAAAGTACGCTTGAAAAAAAATGCAGAGAAGCCAGGGAAACCTGTTGCTGTAATGTAACAATGTTGTGAGGAAGTCTGCCTTGCAAACAGTTTTTTTAAGTGTTAATAGTCATATATAGTTGAACCAATTACCACCAATTCCCTCTCAAGACTTGAGAGAGCACCCCAGAAAGGTGCTGGTACTCAGTACCACCACAAAAAAGGCCCTGCAAAAAACCCTGCCGTTTGGGGGGGGGGGGAGACAGAGAGTGGAGCAAAACGTCTACATGGAAGCAACAGACGAGAGGCCCCAACTTTTCTGAGCCTGTGGGCACCCTGGGAATTCTGACATAGGATGGTGGGCACTACTACAAAATGGCTGCTGTGGGAGGTGGAGCCAACTACAAAATCTCAGGGAGTGAGGTTACTCTGTGTAACAAGATGCCTTTTAAAATGAATATATTTTTAAAATGTTTTCTTGCATACTCTTTCAGTTATGTGGTGATCTTTGTTGTGTGATGGCAGCTGCTGCCAAAGCAATTTCTAATAAATGTGCACAGTCAAATCAGATCACCAACGGTCAATTAGAAGCTCTGCAGGACAAAAGACCTATCTGATCCCACTAACTTTCTAAGAACACTCGGTGGGCATCAAGAAAGGTGTCAGTGGGCACCATGGCACCCACAGGCACCTTGCTGGGGACCCCTGACCCAGACCCTTTTCCACATGGTTTATTTGTGCAGCAGTGTAGATGTTGTTGGGATATGTTTTTTTTCCTGCTTCCCCAAAGTATTGTGGTGCATTTGTGCACTTCCCAGGTTTCCCCAGCTTCCCCAGGTTTCTTTGACATTTCCCAAACTTGCTTTATTATGAAGTTTTAGGAAATATCACAGT
Source organism: Eublepharis macularius (assembly GCF_028583425.1). Taxonomy (NCBI): domain Eukaryota; kingdom Metazoa; phylum Chordata; class Lepidosauria; order Squamata; family Eublepharidae; genus Eublepharis; species Eublepharis macularius. Next base: position 39,054,551 of record NC_072798.1, on the reverse strand, counting down.
ACAGTCTGGACTGGTGCCATCTAGGTAAGAAGTTTGGATTTTCTTGGTCCCACCCACAAGGCAGAAATTTTCTCACCCCTACAGTGGCCATTTGCTTCATCCTACCTCTGTGTGTGTGTGTGTGTGTGTGTGTTTGTGTGTGTTTACAACCAGCAGTTGAATATCACTACAAAAATCTGTATATCAGATTCTCTTAATTCCCAGGTTTCAATTTGGGGGGGGGGGAGTCTCTAGCCCCTTTTGTTGAGGACATTTTAAAAGAAATTAAGGGGGCTAGAGATTTTTTTAAAATAAAAGTTGGGAATTCAGAAAACCTGAAACATAGATTGTTATAACATTAGAATGATATTCAATTGATTTTTTTAAATGAAAAAGCCCTGAAGAAATTTGCTGTGTGGAAGCGCCATTGCCACTGTGCTGTATCAGTAGCAGCAATGTGGAAAACACCTAGGACAGCTACTATCCAGAGAGGGTCTAAAGAATGGATAAATAAGTATGTAGGGGCCTCTGAAAGTTACAGATGCCCTTTGTCTTAAGAGACTCTCTTCTATTCCAAACGGTCTCTCCCCACTCAGCAAACCTAACAGATGTATATACTACCTAGAGAGTAACAATGCTTCTTTCTTCAACAGTAAAGGCATACACTTCACATTTTAAACATTTAATCCTGTATGTGCTCTTAACTACTGACTTACAACCTGATCTAGGCTATGTATATTAAATCTGAAGTAAACCCCACTGAGTTCAATTAAATTTATTTCCTAGTACCAGTAAGTGTGCTTAAAACTGTGGCCAAATAGAAAAGCAAGCACAAAGGCTGCAGTCTTTAACTCACATAAACTACAATGCTAAAGGTGTTTGGCACAATCTACTGAGACATTCTCCTGTTCAAATGCCAATGAAATAAAAGACGCTGCGCTTTATACTCATTAAACCAATTAGGCCCCAATGAAAACAAGTAAATGTATTTAGGATATGGGTATAAGCAAGTATCTAGTGACAGAATCCCATACAGAAGATTCTCAGATGAAAATGTGAAAACATAAAGGCCACTACAAAATCGTGTTTGGGCTTGTTCTGGGGAGCAGAGTTGTTCAAAATTAAGTCCTTCCCATGCTGTTCCTCGGGACTGTGAAAAGGGCTAACACTTTAAAGCAAGACGAATTGGGGGGGGCCTTCAAAAATTCAGAAGTTTGCTCAGCGTAGTGGGAGCTTCCTTCAGCAAGACGTAGGACCTCAGGAGCACTCACTCAAGTGGGCTGAAACAGAGGGGCTGCTGAAAGAAGTTCCTTCTCGGTTACCTTCTAGGTGCCTTAGCAGCTTTTGTACGTAAAATTTCCACTTCGGCAGGTTTCGATTTCCCTCGTAAATCGCTGTACGCTTTGCCCTTTGACAGGGTTGCCACATCAGTTCCTTATACTGGACTTTCCCGCCCTCCGCCCGGAACCACTGACCGCAAGGCGTACATCCCGTCCAGCTGTGACGTGCTGACGAGGCGGAGGGAGCAAGCCTAAGCCGGTCTACTAAGAAGCAATTCCCTTTTTATTCAACGAGGCTTACTCCCAGGAAAGTGCTCCTAGGATTGCGCTGTGAGAGACCCACCTTGTGCGCCTGCTGGATCATTTCGCGCGCCACTTCCTTGACGTGAGGCGCATTTTCTTCCTTACGTGGGTGCGTGAAGAGAGCCAGGCGGTTGAGCCCTCGGTAGAAAGTGTTGTGGGTCCAGCCCAAATCCAGCGGCGGGATTTCGGTGTCGGAGCGCTCGGGCCAATAGGCCAGCGACAGGGGCTTGCCGGAAGGTCCCGTGAGGGGCTTCCCGCCCTCCAGGTGGGCGTCGTAGCCGCACCAGCTGCTCCGCAAGTCCTGCCGCTCCCGGCTGGAGAGAAAGTCGCGCAACTGCTCCTTCTTCAGCTGCTCCTTGTACGCCTTTTCCCCTTTGCCTACCAGAGCCTCCAAGGTCCTCCGCTGCTGCTCGCTGTAGTAGTACCGCGGGTGGTTCTCGGTCAGCCACTCGTTCAAGTGCGTGTCGTCCAGGCAAAGGAGCTGCGAGTCGGCCATGCTCCCTCCCCGACACTGGCACGCTTAACTGTCGAGTCAGAGAGGCTGACCCTACCTGCAGCAGAGTGGGGAGGAGCCGCCTGGCCCCGCCCCGCCTTACCTGGCCAGGTAGAGGTGGCGGCAACCTTCCCTTCGGCCACCTTGCTTCATTCGAATTGGCAAAGGTAGCGTGAACGCGAGTGCAGGCGCGAACTCAGGCAAACATCGCCTTCTCCCAGTTCGAAGACCACAGAGGGCGGGGAGCCAGGTGGGCTGAGGTTCTGGATCTACCGAGTCTTGGGGAAAGGCCGTATTTTGACAAGCACACCAAGTTTATTATACCGTGTTGTATTACATGATAATCGAATCAAGCTGCATTGTAAGTTTACCTGACTCACCCCACCCACCTCTTGATGATGAAGATAATGATAGTGATAGTCAGCCTTTCTCTCTGAGATCCAAGGCGGATTACACAGTGCAAGTGAAATACAAATATAATCAACAGCTAGGTCGTTCACTGACCAAAGCAGAATAATGAACAACAATTAGGACATTCAATGAAATAGAAGCAAAGGCCAGCCAAAGGATCTCCACTCCTCCCTGTATCTGAAGGGAGCTTTGACACTTCAAAACTTATACCCTGAAAATCTTGTTTGTCTCTGAGGAGTTGATGGACTCAAATCCATAATATGAAGAAACTTTTAAATTTTATATCCTGCTTTGGTTCTTAATAGGGACCCAGAGTGTCTTATGACATCATTCCCCCCTCCTTGACTTTATCCTCACAACAATAAAACCCTGTGAGGTAGGTTGAGAGGCCTAGGGTCACCTGGTGAGATTCCACTCTAGAGCAGGGATTCAACAAGGAAAAAAATGAAGTGGAAAAGTCCAAACTCCAAATTGACAAAATATAGATGTTAATAGAGAAAGGGAAAAACAAATACAAAAATGTAATCGAATATAGAACAATAAATCAGAGGATTAAAACAAAGGCTATACGTATAGCCAAGTATGGCATCTTTCCCTTGTATAATACAAATAATGACGAAGATAACAACAATACATACAAGGCTGTCATGCAGCTCCCAGATCCTAGTTTGATACTAACCACAACACCTGGATAGCTCTCCAAGAAGTTCAGCCTAGTAATATTGCAAAAGAATATGGCAGAGATATAATTCATGTTTCATTTCTGCCATTATCTTTTTTGAAGTGTTGCTCTGACTTTCACATTTATTACCATTTGGTGTAATTCCCATTATTTTTAATAGTCATGCCAGACATACTTATTACATTCAATGGCCATTCAGTTGTTTGCCGTTTGTTTTAGTGTGTCTCTCGTGTATCATTCCAGATTGTAAGGCATGTAATCAAAGAGGATGTTGATACAGTTAGCGTAGAATGTGACATATTTATACTAAATAACAAAGGGAGCAATTCTTATGTCTGGTTTTTTAAAACATTTCACTTAGTTTTTAAACACTAAAAAAGGCAGGGATAAAGAAAACCTTTGTGTTTGAATTTTTGGATTCTAGTTTTCTGTTTATTATACCATCCTTTTCTGAATGTTTATAAGGAAGTTCATAACAGCAGAAAACGTTTTTAAAATGTTTCGGGCCCCTAAGACCTAAGTATTAACTTCCAACATTCTTCCTTTCTCCGTTTTATCCACCTAGTATGCTAGGCTGAGTGTGTGACTGGCTGAAATTAACAGCGTGATACTCACCATCACCAATATCTTTTGCTCCTGTCTTTAAAACAGAGTTAGGGTTGCCAGCTCAAGGTTGGGAAATTCCTGGATATTTGGGGGGGGGGAGCCTGGAAAAAGAGGGGTTTAGGGAGGGACTTCAGCAGGGTATAATACCATAGAGTTCACCCTCCAAAGCAGCCATTTTCTTCACTACCTGGTCAGTAGCAACCCTAGCCATATGTTCCACTTGATTACACTCAGTGAATTTAGAGGTATTACTAACATAATTGAACTTTCTTGAACTGTGAGGAAAGGCAGGGTAAAATGTATTAATTAAACAAATAAATAAATGCAAATGATTATATACAGAGGGATGGCCAAAAAACAGACTGGTCCCACAGTTCAGATGCTTGGTGAGTTGACCTTAAATAATATATAAAGCTGCTTTGTATTAAATCATATCATTAGTCTATACTCTGGCTGACTCCCAGGTCTCAGACAGAATTCTTTCCCTGTCCTGCTATCCTAACTAGAGATGCCAATGATATGGAGACCATCTTATCTCATGGTGTATAAAGTAGTTAGCCATTACCTGATAATTCTGTTAGTTTGTTACTTTTACTTTGGAAATACTATAGTTAGTTTTAATTGTTGGTATTTTAATTTGTATATTGTTTGCTGTAGTATAAATATCCTCTTACCCTGTTTTGAAATGACCAGTAGCAACAAACAGATCAGTCATGCTGACTCAAAAGTAGTGTAGAAATGTTACATATAAAACTAGAATTTTGTAGAAAAAGAACTGACTGGTTGGCTAAAATAAACCTGTGGAGTTCAGCACCTCCCTCTGTGGCTGCACCACACTCATTTATTTGCTCTGAGCTCTCAGCCCCTTAATTTCTGTACCTCTTAGGACGGTGTTGGGGCTATGGCTGTGGCGTGAGACAGGTTTTCCAGCATAGATTTTTTTTCTTTTTAGAAAAAGAGGTATTTTGTAATGTGACTATTTCCTTTTAAAGAAAGGTGTTTTCACAATAGGAATTTTTCTGGTTAACCCCCCCCCCCTGCTTTGGTTAGTCCCCTGAAGAGAGAATGTACCGTACTCCAGTATCCTGATCTGCCTAGATCTTCACACTAAGAATCCCTCTGGGTAGATTTTTCAAAAGCCCTATCTGACTTATTGTGCTGAAGTATTCCTGAAAAAAATCCCCTTTGAACTATGACAACTATTCACATGGCGCACAAAAAATGAAAACAGTTTAAATTAGGATTTTTGAAAAATGAGAACTATCTACATACATCAGATGAAGGAAACTTCAGTCTGTAAAACTTATGCTGGTATTATTTATTCAATGCATTTTTAATCCACCCGTTCCTTCAAGGAGATGAAGGCGGTGTATATGGACCTCCCCTCTTCCATTTTTCCTCACAACAACCCTGGCAAGGTTAGGCTGAGAGAAAGACTAGACCAAGGTCACCTAGCCAGTTTCATTGCAGTGGGAATTGAATTCCCATTGCAGTGGGAATTGAAACGGGTGTCTCTGGTCCTAGTCTAGCACCTTAACCACCACACCACACTGGCTGCTGTTTGTTTTTAAGGTGTCACAAGGCTTCTGTTTACTTTTGCTGCAACAAACAAACTACCCACTCAGCCAAATTCCTTGTTAATGAGTAAATAAAACATGCTCTTTTTTTCAAGCTCTCCTTAAGGGTGACAATTATCTCAGTCTATATTACTATTACAATCTAGGCAATTACAGTGTCTAAAAGAGAAATAATTTTCAGTATCACTTCACAGTAAAATGAGAAACACACATAGAGTCTCTCTACCCTGCTGTAGCACAGAGAGCTGCTGTAGCACAGTGGTTAACTGGTTTGGCTACGAATCGGCACTCTATTGGTTTGAATCCCAGTACTACCATGAGCTCAGTAGGTGGCCGTGAGTAAGCCACTCCTCTCAGCCCCAGCTCCCCAGCTGTATTGTGGGGATAATAACACTAACTTGTTCACTGCTCTGGGTGAGGCACTATCCTGTCTAGAAGAGTGGTATATAAGCACAGTTGTTATTACATGAGACATCTGACACATGAAGAACGTGTTGGGAGGTGCAATGTTAGCCAGGAAGGGCAGTGGCAGGGCAAAGGTTTTGCTATACAATGGAGCTGTGTGAAGGGGCTGCGAAATGCCAGAAGGGAAACTTCAGCCTATTATAATCTCTCCAGGTCCAAGCCCAACTATGGAAGGCAGCTCCAGCCCATTTCCATTCTTCGCTGCCCTCTGGTTGTGATCCCACACAGTTTTAGCCTGAAGAGGTGCAATTGACAGAGCCTTGAGGGAGGCGAAGATGAAATTAACAAACCCTCTGAGAAGTGATCTCCAAGGCTCTGTCTTTTTAAACTACACTTCCCAGCTAACATTGCGTCTTCCTACACTTGACAAACTCGTGCCGAGGCATCTCGTCTACAAGCCCTAAAAACACACCCTTCCCCTCCCCCACAAATGTGAGCAGCTTCCCTTTACACAAGCACACATGCTTACAGATACAGACAGCTCTTCTCAAAGCATTAATCTTATTGTAGAACAGGACTGTACAACGTAAGGCTCATGAAACTGATTGTGGTCCCTCTCTGACTACAGGCTCCTGGCGAAATGCCAAACAACTGCTGTTGGCAGTCCATTCTGTCTTCTGGGTGGGAATATCTAACACTCCCTCAGGTCCATTAGAAGGAGCAATAAGGATAGGAGAATGTTGTTCATCCTTTCCGTGATTTTAGAGGTTTGTATTTTTTTCTGCTCTGTTGCAGTCAGCCTATTACCCCATAGGGCTTAACTGCAAAGCACGTAAATGGTTGTCAGAGTAGAAACCATGAGTGCTGTCAGCATACAATTCAATGAAGAAGAGGAAGCTGAGGAAAAGCAAAAGCAACAAAGAATACTGATTGGAGAATGGGTAACAGGTGCAGAGAGACATTGAAATGAGAGGATGCGACTGGCACAGAAAGGGGTGCAGAATGGGAAAGAGAATACTACTGAGAGCAGTTAGAAAAAGAAAACAGAAATGGAAATCCCAATATACCTGTTATGGTAGAGTATTCTATGGGGTTCAGAATGAAAAAGGGGATGTTACCAGGTAATGTTCACCTCACAGGCATTTTGCCAGATTAAATGTGGTTTTGAAAATCGAGTGAAGGAAGGAATTGCCAGGAGATCTGGAAAACTAACATTTAATCCTATGTCCTGGTTTTCTTCTCTTGTTTTCTTGAAGCACATCAGACATACTTGCTTTTATAAAGCTAATATGGTATTTTTAAAAAATCTATCATCTCCATCGGCAGATACTCTAGAACAAATAGGGTGGAGCCTTCCATCAGAGAGGCAGTAAGTGAAGCGTGTTGATTAACTGTGTCTTCGTTCCTGACGACATTTCTTCCATTCTTCCCCACTAAGAATACTAAAGTGTGAGCAACAGTTAAGTTCAAAATGAATTAAATAGCAAAAATTCTTTGGTATATCAGCTTTTAGCAGGCACAAACATGTTATGCCAAAAATATCACTCTTGCCAAACCAAGACACAAAGTAGATTGAGTCCCAAAGAGAAGGAAGTACCTTACTGTACTTCCAAATACTTCCTGCTATAGCTGCTGATTCGCTTCTGGAAAGGATAGATAGCTCTAATAACAGCATCAATGTTTAGTCTCTCCCTTCTCTCAGCTGTATTATCCAGGATACATAAGGAACCCCAGTAAGAATAGACTTCATTTGGTCTCTCCAACTGTGCGTAGGGGAGAGTCATATATTCTTCATATGGAGCAAATATATAGCAAATCATTGCCCGCTGTGCTATATTAGAACTGCTATAAGTCAGAATCAGGTTTGCGCTACTTTACACAAGCCTGTATTACATTGGACACTGGATTCCACAACGCTGGAGCAATAGCCTGATATGCTCAATCTCCTTTTGGGGCTGTTCCTGAAGGAACATTCCCTGGCTCTCACAAATGTGAGCCAAATGCTTTACATGTATTTAATAAGCAGAAGTAAAGAGAGACCAACCGCCAAAGCAGCAGTGTTCTGAGACCTATAACCATAGTTACGGGCAATGTTCCCTCTAAGCTTTGCAGTGTTGTGAGCTAAAAATCTACTTTGTGAGCTGAAACAACTTTAATTAGTTTTGAGTGCACCTCCTTAAAAAAAAATTACAATCAAATTGTTTTGATTACAATCAAAACAATTTAACAATAAAAGCCATTAGGTAAAAGGGCCACAAAAATCAGAGTATACTTCTGTATAAAAATAGATATGTCCATGCTGATTACAAAGGGGTAGTTGTATTAGTCTGTTGCTACAAAATAAAGCAGACACACAATGGCACCTTAAAGACTAGCACATTTATTTCAAGATGAGCTTTTGTGAGTCAATGCTTACTTCTTCAGCCTCCTTCTGCACCAAGGCCAAGTTAAATGACGCCTTCACCATGGTGGTGGCTGAGGCGCTACCTCCTCTCCTCAGCTCTCTGGGGCTGAGGGGATCCTAGCGATTTCAGGCTGCATGGATCAGGCCAGACCCGATCGCTCAGCTCTGCTCTGTTCCCCAGCTAGAGAGCCAGCAGTGGCTGGAGGCGCTCTCTGGCACCACCCTGGGAGCCAAACCAGCCACAGCCAGGAAGGGAGGAGAGAAGTGGGATGAGGCTCCATCCCTGCTCCATCCCTATAGGGCCCACCTGCAGATGCTGCCTGACTGGGAGGGCGGGGCCACCTGAGGGTTAGTATCCATGAGCTACATCTGAGAAGCTGTGAGCAGAGGAGTCAGAATCTGTGAGTGATTGCTCACGTGCTCGCATTAGTGGGAACACTGGTTACGGGCAATTTTGGTTAAGAGCTCAGCTACCGCCATGGTAAAGCAGGGAATTAGAGTTGTTTATGTGTGTGACAGGAATGTCCTCAGCAGGGGGGGAAGCTTGGCAACCACCAGCTATCCAGTGCTTCACGCTCAGCTCCTGTGGTGGAAGGATTGGGAAGGGGAACACTGCAAATTGCATTTAATTCCAGCTCAGGATGGTGTACCTAGTTTTTCATCCTCACAGAGATCTATGAGATAAATTAGGCCAAGAAATAGCAACTGTTACAAGGTCACCCAGAGGATTTCATAGGTTATCAAACCCTGGTTTTCCAATCCACTATACTACATTAGCTCCAGTAATTCCTTTCTGAAGAGACTGCTATTAAAGATCACATATATAAATAGAGGAAAAGACTGGAGAAAAATAGAAGTTAGACATAAGTGAAAAATTAGGCCTAAATAGCTCACCTTGGTCTTCCTAAATCAGTCATAGAAAGCTTGTCAAGTCCTACCTATCTTTTGGCAGTAAAGCAAATGAGAGAAGCCATTCCCCTAGAACTCACACTATGGCCACCTGTACTGTTTCTGAAGGTCTGCCCCAATAAAGTTTGTCATGTGAATGTAAATTCCTCAGTGTCAAGAACACACCTTTGAATTATGCTTCTCCCACTTTATATCCTGCATTAACAATTATAATACATATACATGAAGACCAGGTGGGAGGAACAGGATCAAAAATGGCAATTTAAACCATTTGTGAAAATGTACTTAGTGCTCCCTTGCTCTCTCTGCCCATCGTTGAGAAACTCTGCCTGCCTGTCCTAGATCATAATGGATGCTAGTGGCCTGAGACTACAGGACTGAGGGGAAGAACACTCTAGCATTTGCCACCAGTTGAACCCCCTCCCCCTGAATGTCATGGCAAGACAAAAACCCATCTAGCCTCAGCCATCATTGACAGGATGAACAGTCCCAGAAAGCCTGCCTTTTCCTCTCCCTGCCAGAAAGAACTTTGTTCTACCTACCAGTCATCTCAAGGCTGCAGAAGAGAAGGAAAAGGACTCTATGGTGTTTGACTGACGAGAGGTCTAAGGATAATTGCACCATTGGATATATACAGCCATGCAGTTCTGATGCATGTCTGTAGTCAAAAGAGAGGCTGGAGGCTTCTGCCAACTCCCCTTTCCCTCTACAGACCCCCACTTTGCCCCCTATGCTGTTCCTGAGGATTTATTGATCCCAAGGAACAAGATTTAGGAGAGCTTAGTAGGCTGCAGTGAGAGGGAGAAGCAGGAAGGTCCTGCTGCATGAGGTCCAAGCCGTGAGCAATTCTCAGTGGATCTACAAGCCACCTCTATCCAAATGAAAGCACCAGAGTGAGAACATCAGCCTGAACCAATTGTATATACATTCTGTCACACGAGTCTCCCTCCTCTCCTTTCCTTATGCATCTTGTCTTACTAATTTGTAAGCCAGTGGGCAATGCCTGTTGAAGTGAGCAACTTTACAACGTCAGTTGTCTTAAAAAAAGGATATAAATAGAGAGAGAGAGATAAGTTTGATCTGTCAATAACATCTCAATTTATTGAAAGGCTGCAGGAATATTTTCTATCCCTGCACCCACCCCCCAACATATCTGTTTATACACTTCATGCTCTCTATCCCGTTGCCTTCAGTGAAATAAACCATAGAAAACAATGCCCATTTAATGCTTCCATAACTTGTTGGTTTTCAACCAGATAAATGTTATTGGGCCTGAGTTTATGTGCCTGGTCTGGTTCCAAATATTTCCCCAAAGCATTTACAGGTCTCTTAACGTTGCTTCTTATTGAAATCTTCCCTTTACTCCAATTGAACTGCGTTGACTCTCCTTCCTCCACCAAATGCCTCCCACATATGTTCTGGTTACTTGGCCCTAATTACTTCACTTTAGAGTGCCTTGCAGGTTGTGTACTAGATAAAAGATGTAGACACCTTATATTTAATGTTTAATTGCAGTTGTGTTTGTCCTTAGCGTATGTGTCCCTTGCCAGCCTCTCCTCTGTAATTTAAGTCCCTAAATAGCCTGTCTCATGATATATTCTTAGATAAATTCCCTTGTGGTGGTTTTTTCCCCCTTGCAGCAATTTCTATCACAAACTCTTGTTATAAAACTCAAAGTGCCGGGGCTCTGTCTGCAAAATCCTAATTTACTGCCTTTTTGTTTTTACAGCTACTTCCCAGCTTCATGCCATCCTCCTCCAATGCATCAATAAGCTCTTTCTGTGCTGAAAACCTAGGTAGAAATTGTGCATGTACCAAATGAAAGGGAGCTGGGGTGATCAGATGGGATGGCTCACAGTAATCAGGATGAGAGATGAATCTCCAGCTGACGTTACAGAGGAGTGAGGTTAATACCTTTTATCTCATATTGTGCAATGGTTTATATGTTCTTAAAGGACACAACTACATGCTACATTTTTCCCAGGTACATCCCTCCTGGAGGCATGTGCTGGAAGCTCCGTACTTTCCAGAGATGCGGGGACCAAATATGTATTGGGAGAGCCAGGAGAGGGTGCTGCAAAAGGAAAACTGACAGCTATAGCAATACACATGCAGCCCCCAGCAGTGGAAACAACAGCTCCCCAAGGCTGTTTTAGGTCAGGAAAATGGAGCATGGCAGAAATCTAAGTCTCCGCTCTACATGCTTCCAATCCAGATCAGATTACCATGCCCCTGGGAAGCCCAAAGCTCTGAGAACACACCTGTGACCCAACTCAGGGATGTACCTGAGAAAAACGTAACGTGGTTAGACCCTCAGATGTTGAGTTGGGATGAGTGTGAGTGTGGGTGGCATCTTATCAACCATTTCTGTGTAACATAGAAAAGCATCTAAACAAGGAAAAATAGACACAACATGGCTGATATGTGATTGGATCTCTCTCTTTTTTAAGTTGAAAGTAGTCATGGAGGCTCCAGTTTTTTATTCGAGCACCAGCACTGGTGGTGGTGGTGGTGGGTGTTTCATCATTTCCCTCCACATTGATTTTGCACTCTACCCTTGCTTCCAAATGCTTTCTGCCTACCATCAGAAAAAAAATCCTTGCTGTGGATGAATAGCAGCTTGAGACGTGATTTAAATTAGGAAAACAGAGTTGTAGAAGGAAATGCAATTCCAATACAACTCCCAGCGATACAATAGGAACCCACCCATTGCTGCTTTGAATTTAAAAAAAATATATATTATTCATTTATTTACGTCATTTATATTCCGCCTTTCTCACTGAGACTCAAGGTGGATTACATAGTGTGAGATTAGTACAGTCAGTAGCAAGGACAAGGGCAGGCATTTCCATACAGAGTCAAGAACATTTCCATAAACAATGTCATAGGGCAAATGAATACAAGTTTACAAAGACATAGCATTAGCAAGAATCCAACATGGGGTTGAAGATTTGCTGAAACAGAACATAATCAATTCTAGGACTTGCATTAAACAACATGAAGCACAGGTAGTATATAGGAGTACATATTTAAAGCAACAGATAATATGTAAGGCAACATAATGGTGAAGTTTATGGTTCCTAACTCATTAGCAAAACATCTGGGACCCCTTTCCTACAATACAGCCCTCCTAGCTGAGAAAAAAAGCCTTTTTGAATAATTCGGTTTTGCATCATTTGCAAAAAGCCGGGAGCATGGGGGCTCTCCTGACCTCCTCAGGCAGGCCAGTCCACAGGGTAGGGGCCACCACAGAGAAAGCCCGTGTATGGGCTGCTGTTGATTTTGCCCATGTACAGGCTGGCACCTGCAAGAGACCCTGTTCAGATGAGTGAAGCTGCCACTCACAGGGATTTAGTCATGAATCTTCTCTGTCAATGTAAGTTTCAGGCCCAAGGGTTTATCTACAAGATGGCTGGTCAGAAAAGGAACATTTTCTTGCAACTTAAATTTTGTTTGGACTCTTGCCTGTCCAAACCATAGGCAATAGCAGTTGTAGGACTAGTGTAACTCATGCAATCTGCATGAATGTAATGTTTTCAACGCATTTAAAAAGTGGCAGATTTTTCATCTAATCCACCAAAGTCTGGTAGCCCAAATCAAGGAACGAAAGAGGATTTTCTTTGGCAGGACAGCTCTCTTTCATCTTTTAAGCAACTTACTTGTTTGTTACTTACTCTCTACTTCTCCGAGTAGTGAGATGAGAAACTCCAGTGGCTGCACTTACCTGGATTTGTTCCTTTTGGAGGAGAGAGTGCTGGAGACTTAACACTGTTTTTGTAGTACTTGCTTAATTAAAAGTCTACAATTAGAGCACAGGTGGAGGCAAAGGAATGTTTCTGGAAGGCAGTGGATCTGCCGCACCATGTTAGATCCCAGAGGGATAGAGACAAAGAGATCCTGCACCCCAAGTTCAACGAACTGACAGTAGTCCAGAATCTCAAGTGCAGTTTCTTCACATGCAGTCACACAACTTCCCCTCTCAGGGGGAGGGCACCTCTTCCAGCCCTGATGGGTCTTTGGACAGAGCAATTCCTTAACACTTAAGGCCCATTGAGGAGATATTACAGTCATTAGCAGTGTCATCCTTAGCAGAGTTATATTCTTCTAAGCCCATTGATTTTAATGGGCTTAGAAGGGAGTAACTTTGCTTAGGATGGCACTGAAAGAAACATTACCATTCTGTTCTCATAGTTTTCCTGCCCAGACACGCCACTTTAAGCCAAGCCTATAGGATAGAGCCATTGAATATAACTTCACAACAATATGTTGATGGACTGATGAGATGTTAATTGTGTTTATTCTAATTGAGAGGGAAAGCTGCCAGTATAATACCAACCTTACATGTATAGTGTGTGGGATAGTTAGGTGAATATATGTACAACACTGAGTCAGACAGCTGAAGCATGCATGTCTTACAGCTTTGATATTACTTGATGTAAACAAAACTGAAAAATACTTGTAACAAAGTGGTGGGGGATGAAGGGAGCTAATTTTTCAGGATGCCCATTCTGTCTCTTTTCCTGCATTCCCCATTTTAATACACAAGGTTAAAACCCTTAAGAATCTTTCTGGATGTTATCATACCTCTCTGGTCCTAGACAAGCTCCTCTGTGGGCCAAGCTAGAAATGCAGGTTTCTGCAGCCATACAGCAGTTAAAAAATAAATGGCTGTTAAAAAAATAAAGAGAGCCCAAATGGCCTCAGAATGCCTCTGCAGGGAAAGGAGGGGCTCCCCCTACCCCCTCAAGCCATTTACCCCATGTCACTATAGCACGGGAGGAGTTTTTTCTCCCTGTTTTTATGGCTCCATGTGCATAGAATACTCCTAGTGGAACAGAAGAAACAAGGGAAAAAACTCCCTATTTTCACATGGGGGAAGCTGGGGGGAGGGAGGAGCCCCTTCTCCCCTCCACCCTGTGGAGGCATTCTGAGACTATTTAGGATCACCTTTATTTTTAACAGCTATTCCCCAAAGCTGCTGTGTAGCTGCAGGGAACTTGAGTTGAGTTTGGGGAACCAGATCCAAATCTTTAAAAACCTGCACATCTGGCTTGGCCCTGTATTACCATTTGGAAGTTGTTTATGAGTCTGAGGTTTTGGAATAGGGTGTTAGCTGTGCAATTACCAATAAGTGTACAGGTTACTACTACATCTTAATTGTTATTTCTATTGTGGCACAGAGCCTTTGATCTCTAGCCGCCCTGAGCCTGCTTGCGGGGAGGGCGGGATATAAATCCAATAAATACAATACAAATACAATAAGTACAATTCTAAATGGCTAGCAGATACTGAACTACTTTGTTCTATTTACAGTGACTGGGCTGAAGAGATTCTTTATATGTTAAACTGGTTGCATGGCAGCTCTCTTATAAAAAGGAACTGTTAGTTCACCGAATTTCCCATCATAAGGAGTTCACAGCTGCTTAAAAATAGCCCACAGTATTTAAAAAACAAATCTTGTGCTAACATTACAAAATAGTTTGTATATTTCCATTAATAGCTGAACTTGTGCCTTAACGTATCACCTCCAAGGTCTCCATAAATGAAATAAGAAAACCACTTTCATTTTACTCACTTTTTGAGTGGCTGAGTCCTCTGTATGTTAGCAGTCTTTCTAGATTACAAATGTGTAACATTACTTATTCATTGCACAGGATCCAGATGTTTTTTCTCAAACACACCGTTTCCAAGGATATTTCATAAATAATCCTGGGCAGGTCTACTTAGAAGTAAGCCCCATGTTATTAAATAGAGCTTATTTCCAGGAAAGTGCCCTTTGGATTTCGGCTTGCATTTTCCAGGGTTCAGACCATAGTACATAATTTCTGGAAGAACGTAAGTATTTCCCCTAATGGCAGCACTGCAATTTATATTGCAGTCTCTAGAGTGCTGTTGCATGAATATCATAGGCACTTATTGGATAGTGTCCATTACAGCACTGATAACAAACAGTATTATCCCAAACATCCCATAGTGTGTTATGTTCCTAATATAATTACATTCTAGAAAAAGAGAGTTTGATTAACAATAGGATTTCAAAAAATAAAAGAGATTTGAATGAATTCACAACAGTCTATATTTAATAGAGGCTGAATATATATATCTAAGAGGAATGGCAACAAGATGGAGTCTTTTGGTACTTTCCAGGGAGTGGAGTAGTAGTCACCAAAGGCTATCTACTGCAATGGCTCTGTCAGGTAAAACCAGAACCTCTGCAAAACAGTGTCTCCTTTTCCTGTACATTCAAGGTGGCTCAGAAGGTTTTCAATTATCATTGTTTAAAAGTACATTGAAAACTCCAGAAGAAGCAGCAGGGCCACACTCCATTACTAGATGTCAATTATTGCTAGGGCTGCAAAAGCAGTTTCTGTCTCAAATCCAAACCTGATACAGGTCTACAAAAACCAGTTTTTTTCAAAAATGGCTGGAGATGGACCACCATCAAATGCTTAGCTCAAGAAAGGAATGTTAGATATAGGTCTAAAGTTGTGATAATATCTAATGTACTTGTAATAATGTATAAGACAATAGTGCATCACAACATGTTAACAAAATCAAAGTTTGTGGTACTTATTGGCTTAGTGGTATAATGGTTAAGTGGTTGGGCTGGTTCAGATCCCACTACTGCCATAAGCTCAGCAGGTGGCCTTGCATTAGTCACTCCTCTCAGCTCCAGCTCTCCAGCTGTATTGTGGGCATGATAATAACACTGACCTTGTTCATCACTCTGAAAGCCAAACTACATGAAATGCCCGACACATGTATTTGACATGTCAGGTCCTTCAAGGTTCCCTGGGTAGTGTAGTCTTACAAAGAACAGCCGCTCCATGTGATTCTCTGTCTCTTGCAAAAAGCCTCTGCTTAGGTTTTCCTCCAGGAGCTTGGGAGCGGGATGTGTGTAGACGTAACAGAAGGCAGGAAATCTAGGGTGGCTTTTTGCAAGAAAGAGAGGGAGAGAATCAGAGTATTGTTGTTGTTGTTAATGTTTCAACTTGCATACCCAACAACATGAAAAACAACATGTAAGTAACATTATTTGAATGGGATCTTTGGCTGTCTGTCTTCTTTCAAACGGCGTGTTCAGTAGTTGTTAATGGGATTTAATCGGATTTTTGCTGTTTTTGTCGATATTTTAAATGTAACTTATGTTTTTACTGTTGTAACCCACCCTGATCCCCCTTGTGTGGAGGGCGGGATAGAAATCCAATAACAACAACAATAACAACAACAACAATAGGACAAATTGTTCTGGCTGCATCCCATCTAATTTGTATATTGTTCTAGCTCCAATAACAAGAACTAGAAGCAGACTCAGTAGCTGGATGCTAGGCCCACTCTCACAAGTAGCATTCAAACGACTTAGCTTGTTGAACCAGTAAGGGTCCCTGTTTAACCAAGAGCTTAAATATCCTGGAAAGCAAGAGGCCCCATCTTTTCCTGGGCATCCTATGGACTTAAAATTGAGTCCCAATCTTGCAAAGCACTGTATATGCTTATGCAGTGATCTGGCTCAACAGCTGGAACATGAGCAGTCAGGCTGACACTTCTTTTTCAAAGAGATAATTGCCTTCTTGCACGTCCACCATCTTTGTCTCTCCCACTGAGTGAGAGGTAAAATTGGCAGACTGGCAGTCTGGGATCTGGCCCTGCAAGGCAGGAGACCAGCTGCCCTGGAGTTTGGCCTGTTGGCAGCATCACCTGGAGCTAAGCCTTCAGGGCAGGTCCTTCAACTATGGCCTCAGGATTGAAGGCCTGGGTCAGAGGGGGTCCAGTGGTGTTGGACATCCCCTGAGCCTCCTGGTCTTCCCTTAGGATGGTCTCTGGCGAAGCCTGGTTATCTTCTGGGGAATCCATTCCGGAGTCTGGCCCAGGTGGGTTCACAAGATATACCAAATATGAAGCAAAGTTAGAAACACCATAACTCAGTAAGGAAAAGTAGGAAATCCCCTGTTTATGTGGCCACTCATTTTCTGGGAGGCTTGGGACTAGGGTTGCTAGGTCACCTCGCCCTCCAGGTGAGAGGCAGGAGACTTGGCACTTACCTCTGTTACCTTCTTTGTGCGAGCCTTCACATGATCCTGGGCTGTATGATGATGTCACTTATGGGAAGTGATGTCATTACATGGGCCTCATGCCACCCTGCGGACTGCTCCTGTGTGCTGCAGTGGGCTGAATCGGGCACAGGAGCTCTCCAGGGCCCTTCCGGCAGCACTCCTTCACTCCGCAGTGGGCAGAATTGGGCTCGTTTGGGGCCAAAATCAGCCTGCTGTGGAGTTCAGGAGCGCTGCCAGGGCAGTTTGATGGGCCCTGGAGTGCTCCCGTGCTTTGCAGCAGGCTGATTTCAGCCCCAAAGAGGCCTCATTTGGCCCACTGCGGTGTGCGGGAGTGCGCACACTGCCTGGGAGTGTGCCCTAGGAGGTGCGTTCCCCTGCCTTTTCCTCTGCCAGCCAGGTAAGTGGGGGTGGGAGATGGACGGTGGAAGTGGGGGATCTCCTGCCCCCAGCTGGAGACTGGCAACCCTACTCGGAACAGAAAATAGGAGATGTTCTCTGACAACGTAGCTGGAAATTGACAGCTTCTTAACCAAAAGAAGAAAAAGTTCAACATTTTCTGCCTATCTTGCAGCTCAGCCTCTAGCAGAAAAATGTGCTGCATTTTTCACACTGTTTGCCTTACTTCTCTCTTCTGACTTTGATCCAGGGAAACCCAGACTTCTTAGTCATTCCTCTAACTGTTGCTCTAATGCAAAAGGGTAAATTGCCGTTTTGGCTAGGGAGCTCCATGATGGAAACAAGGAAGGATTTCAGGCTGATTTTAATAGAGAAAGTGCCTGCTGAGAACAAATCTGAGCACATTAGTGTTCTGCTTGTTCTTTTAGTTGTTTCCGTGCGGATGACATTTTTTTCAGACAGTATACTAATGGCCATTTCGGTAGTTTGGTCAACATTTGATCAGCACTATTTTGTGCTGGAGAAATACAATCCTTCACCCTGCAAATGCATTCATTGCTGCTTATTTTGATTGCTGGGTAGACTGTCCGTGAAATTTTGATAAATTTTAACATTATTAAAATCTCAGTATTATGGTCTAAAGATATGGATATTGCTTGGGGAGGTGTACAGCTTAACATGCTGATTCTTGAGGCTTGCCCATTTTGGCTTATTGTATCTTGCCAAAGAGAATTTCCTGGTTGAGTCCACAAAGTTATGAGTGCTTCACTAAAGAAGGAGAGTAATGCCAATCACCCTGAAGGAGGCAGTTGTGAAGTCCTTCGTAAAGCAACGCTTCCTGGGCTTGAATCATTTGAATAATGTTTTGCTCGCATGAGCAAATATTCCCTTGTTGGGAGAGTAGGTGCTAAAGCAGGATACTGGCTGTGCAGTTACGGGTTTGGGGATGAGTGTGTGTGTTATGTGGGCCTAGTTCAATCCAACTTCTAGCCTGGTTTGTAACTGACACTGTCTTGGTCACCCTGGTAGACCATCTTTGCTGGAAGATATCCATTTACCAGAAGCATAAATGCATAACAGAGAATTCAAATGTACAGACAGACACTGATTCAAATCCACAGACTCATGAATAAAATGGATTTATTATTAGGAAAGTGAATAATTTGGAATAAAAATTATTGAAAGAAAAGTTATTGCTGAAAAGGTCTCTACATACATGGATAGCATATATTGTTGCCAACATACAATATTCCAGAAATTAAAATCCCAAAGCCAGATTCTGAGGTGTGAGATTGTGACTGGTAAATGCCATAAGACTTGAGCTTAGAAAATAAACAAGCAAGAACAGACTCTGCAAAAGCAGGAGCTAAACCAGTCTCAAATCTGAGCTTTTCCCAATTACGCTCATTCTGCCCATTAATCGGAAAAAAACTGTTAGGAATAGGCAGAAGGGTTTCATCTTCTTTGGCACATGAAACTAGAAATACAGGACTACACGTGGTAGTAACAGTGAAGTGGCAGCTAAAATAGAGCTGGACAAGAAATGAATGTTTTGATGTTCCTGAGCTGTGACAGCTTTTGCTTGGTAAGAATCTGATTAGCATTGCAAATGGTAATCCAAGGAGAGAATTTCTATCGGAACATTTCTCCAGGGGTGTCTGACCAGTTTCCTTTGAAGCAGGGAGCTTTGACACTCAAAAACTCATACTCTGGAAATCTAGTTGATCTTTAAGGTGCTACTGGACCTGAATCTTGCAGTTTCCTCTGGTGACCAATTAGGAGACAGACACAGAAAAACACATTCCTTGAGGGCTGACTGCTTGGCTGTCTCCTAAAATAGAATTTAGGCCTTTTAAAAATGGCAGCTGGTAAGTCTAGCAGGTCATGCCTTAGCCACCATGGCTAGTATAGGCCCAGGTAACCAGACTTGTTTTGCTTTCATTTGCATTCATGTATTTCCTGCACTTTGTGATCTTAATCCTGAGATGTTCACAGAAGTCACCTACTAATCACTACAAACTGAGCCATTGTTTTTAGTATATTCATTATCCAATCATTTCATCAGGTCTCCAGTGGTTTAATGCAGGGGTAGAACTGCATTTATTGCATGGTATCTGTACTCTCTGGCTAAGTCAATAAAGCTGGGAAAAGTGGAAGGCAGTTGGAAAAGCGAAGACCTAAAATGAAATGGCTTGACTCAGTAAAGGACGCCATGTCCTACAGTTTGCAAGATCTGAGCAGGTCGGTTAATGATAGGATGTTTTGGAGGTCTTTCATTCATAGGGTCACCATAGATTGGAGGCAACCTGACAGCACATAACACACACATCTACACTATGGCTGATGTAGATTAATTCTCAGTAGAGGAAGAAAATGTTGCTTTCTCAGTGAAGTTGCCAGAATGAATGTCAACCACTGTATAATTTAACACTAGCTTTGGTGTTTTTCTTGCTTGTTCCTTCAGCAAGTTCTCACTGCATTTGAAATTGTCAAACATGACCATAGCAGATGCTAGCAAATGGCAGGTTTTTGTTCATTGCCAATCTGAGGAAATACCTTAACACTTACCATTTCTGCTGTATATTTTAATGAAAAAATATCACAACATTTAGTTAAATTGTAGTCACAATCTAACATGTTGTTTGTGCGGTAGATATAACGTTTAAATAAATTGCTGGCAATTTGCGGTGGAAGTACCTCCAAGGATTCCTTCATATAGTTTACAGCTAAGAGTACAATAAGGTTCCCTGAGAAAGGCATGAAATCTTTTCCTCTGGGCCGCAGCTGCTCAAGCATTCTCCATCTCTTGACTGGAGAGTAGCGTAATGCTGCAGTCAGTCTCTAAGACGAAGCCTGGTTGAGTGCTTCCTAATACACATCTATCTATCTCTCACACCTGCTCTGCTGTACTGAACACTAAGAGGTTTTGATAAATGTGTCCTCAAATGACTGTGACTCACCAGCACATTCTGTAACATAGTGGCCATGCAGCTTCAGACTTGTTTGAATAAGTTGGATGATCTAGATCAGTCGTCTTCAACCCCTAAGTCAAAACCCTCAGGCGGCTTGTGCAGCACTGCCTCCTGTTTGCATGCTCCTATAGAGCTGCCATTTTTTGCTGCTTTTTGGAAGAAACAGACGCTAGTGCGCATGCATAGTAAACAAGGGCACCATGTTTCCTGCCTCTTGTTGTGCATATGTTAAGAGGAGCAACAGAATAGTCAGGTGTGGTCATTCAGTGGGTGTTTCCTGTCCAGATGTCATTCAGGCCATAATTTATGCCTGTCATAATTTACAACACAACCCTGAGGGGGATGAAAGTGTTTAGGGTCTGACTAGCTGCTATGCCAACATAACTCTGAGATACACCAGTGTAAGCAGGAGTTGTGCCAGCCTGCTAGCATGACATCAACAAGGCCGTGCACTAGCATAGAATAGGGTGGACCTAGGGGCGTGGCTGGAGTTATTCAGCTCTCTTAGCTGCTGCAGCCTGGGAACGCACCCCCCAACTCTGCAAAAAACACACATCATAGCCTAAAGGCACCCGTGCAATGGAAAAAGACAACTGCCCCTCCACCAGCTGTGGGCCTGGCCCAAAGCTCTAGCAGAACTACAGCCACAATCACTTCCCTCTCCAGCAGTAGACAGACCTAGCACCAGTCCTTGCTCCTCAGTGCTACATAAACCCCAGCCACAATGACCTACAAATCATTAGGTAGGGCATGCGGCATGGAGCTCTGCCTCACAGCTTTCAGCGGCATGGACTTAAAGTACACAGTGTTGCACTTTGACGATGGGAGAAGCACAGAGTGGGCACTTAGTGCTACTGGGGGAGCATTTTGCAAAAACATCCAAAAGAGTTGATGTGTCTCAGACTCCTAACAGGTGCCCCATCTCCAGAGCTTTAAGACAAAAGGATGACCATGCACTGATAGGAAAGCAAGACTGGGGATCCAGCTGTCCTGGCCTGGGAATCCTCATCTGCCCTCCCCTTCCAGTTCCACTTGCACGAGGCTGGGCACTGCCCCAGCAATGCTGGCTCCCACACCCAAGGCCAGAGTTGTGTTTGTGTGGGGGTGGCTTGAGCCAGCCCTTCCTGGCACCACAGCCCATATCATGTAATGGGGCATACTCCCAGGGAAATGTTCCTGGGAGAGCAGCCAATGATGGGGGTGGGGCTTACAGTACACTTCCTTGCCAGAGAACCCCCCTCAGGTGAGGGACAGGACACAACTGTGATTTGGTGTGCCTGGCAGCTGCCCCAGTGTGCCCTGTGGGTCAGCTGGCCAAGCAACCCTGACTACCGTTGCCTTGCAGGATCTGAGCCTTATGCAGCAGCAGCACTAGGTGGAGCAGTTGCAGAGTACTTCCTCACAGACTGGGTAAATGTCATTAGGATGGCAACTGCATGTGCCTCAGAGGGGCTTCCTGCCAAATGGGCTTTCCAAAGGGACTCTCCAAAGGGAGCTGGCCGAGTCCTGGGGACTCCACCAAGTTGCCACAGGAATGGCGGTGGCAGGCACGGTGTCTGTGATGTTTCCCATTACTGCACATGTCTGTATGTTTCATCTGTGCAGGTGCTGATTCAACTGGGAGGCCTGGGAGTATGACTGTTGCAGTCCCTACCACTTTGTGAAGTCACCAATTGTAGCCCACCTCCTGGATCATTCTGCCTCAGGCAGCTTTCGGACCTGGAAGTTTGCCTCACTCAGACGCATACTGTGATAAGGATAGCTTGGCCTGTCTCTCTCCCCTGACCCCGGAACAGTTTGCAAAGGTGTGGATGCCATACTGAACAGAGGGAGTTGACAACGTAGTTCATTGGGCTTCTCCCTGATTTGCAGTTCAATAAAGTCTAGGGTGTTCCACAGCACTGTCCTGTTTGTGACTGAATGAGACTCCACACCCCTCCCCTGCCCCCCCTCCTCCCCTCATCTATGACTTCCCCTTAGGGCTGCCCAGTCACACATCTAAGAGGGTGGGCTCTAAATCGGGGAGGCCCAGGCTGAGGTGGCTGAGGTGGTTGAGGTATCACTGGACGTCTGTTTTGTTCAGCTGCTTCAGCTCTTCTGTTCAGATGCTTAGCAGGACTGACCACATACTTAGGTACCCACCCTCCTCCCCCACGCACTGCTGGCTGTTGTGCGCAGCATGCACAGGGGATGGGCTGGGAAGTGGTTGGGGTGTGTGTGTGGAAGTTCTTGGAAGAGGGATGTCTCTACATCCCACACTGTCCTACAGCACTGCTGACATCTAATAACTGTGTTGGTGCAGAGGTGAGGAACCCATGGTGAATGCAAGGGAGCGGTTTCCATGGGTGCAGTGGGGTCTGTGTGTGTGTGTGTGTGTGGAGTGGTGTGCCAGCCCCACTGATAGATCCCCAGGGCACCTCCTTTGCTGGGCTGTTGCAGAGGCAGACTTTTGCCTCCCTGTCACCCCTCCACATTCTGGGATGAAGCAGGAGCCCTGGCTGTCTATCTCAGTGCCTTCCCAGTAAGCCATATTTGTCTGTAAAATGTCTGCCTGGCCCCATGTGGCTGCTGGTGCTCTGAGGACAACAGTGGAGTGCCTGTTTCCTGATGGCATGCCACCTTTGAATCTCTTCTCTTGGCCCAGTGATAAGGATGCTGGTCTTGGGTGTGTGCACTTGAAGCTGGTTCCTGTATTTTTTTTTGTCTTTTAAACTTTTTCAGGGGGCAGGTGTGTCACTTGGAGCGGGGATGTTTGCATGTAGGCAGCACTTTTGCCACCCATTGGGCCCTTTCCCAGGGAATGGGTGAGCATCCAGTCTGCTGCATGGGTGCCTCTCCCTGTTGGACTGGCAAAGGGCTGCTTGGGCCCTATGCCTCTGATGGGTTTTTGCTGTTGCAAGTTCTTCCCCACCACCCCACTGATTCTGCATAGGGTGTGAGAATGGTATCAAGGGACCATAGCTAGATCAGTGGCTCATTATTTGCTGCACCTGTGTGTGCCACCCATGGGGCTATCATTGGCTGCCATTGCCTGATTGGTAGATATTACTGTGGTTGCTGTGGACTCCGATATGCTTGTTATGCTGTCTTTGCCTTCCAGAGGTCTGTGCATTGCTCTTTCCCCCTGTGGAACGCCCATTGCAATTGCACTAGTGGCCAGCTGCCTTGATCTTGGTGGCCATCAGAATTGTGCTGCCCATGATACTTGGTCACAGCTTAGTGAGTCCCATGCTGCCTGCACAGAAAAGTTAAAGACCGTTGACATTTCACCTGGATCTGGCAGGAGTAAAAGAGTCTAGGCTGCCCTGACTGATAAATATCAAATGGGAAAAGGACAAGAGGGATATGATCCTGCTGATTCTTCTGGACTGCTCTGTGGTTTCAGTATCATTACCAATAGTATCCCTTTAGAGCAGTTGTTTGGGATTAGTATCAGGAAAACCATGATGTTGTGGTTCCATTTCTAACAGATTGGTATCAGAAGGTGGTGCTGAGAAACAGCTAATTGAATCCTTGGTTCCATATTGTCTCTTATGCTATTTAACATTTATATAAAACCATTTGAGAGGAGATGGCTAGAGATGTGGAATAAAGAGTTACTCCAAAAAAAAAAAAAGTGGTGTTATGAGCCATCAAACCTCAAAAATGCACTTTTCCCAAAGGGTTTCCACAATTTTGGCCACTAGTGTTTAATGGTGAAAATTGTACTTCTGTATGAGGCCTAAATGTATAGCACTGGCATTCAGATGGCTAGTCTGTTCTGCACAATATAGTAGATGCATTACTGGTGAATAAATTGGGCCTTACTGGTTCCTTCCTAATCTATAAAAGGCAAATGGTTTCTCATTAGGGTTTGAATGTTCTTGTTCAACACCATCCCATGCCCATGGAGCATTGGAGGTAAGCATCGATGCCCTGCCCTTCTCCACATAAAACCAGGAACAAGGCATGCTTAGGCCAACCTCTAATGTCTACTTGGTACGTTGTGTTTTATCACCGTGAATTCACTGAGTGCTTATATTTCAGGAAGACATCTTTAAGTCTGAGTCTTAAGTGCATAAATTAGAAGGTCTCCTGCAGCTTTAGCCTCAGAAGGTAAAGTCAGGCAACCATTCTTAGAGTGATGGAAGGGTATATTCTGTGTTCTGAAGACAGAGCAAATGGCTTTGATTCCTACCTAGCAAATGGCTTGGATCCCGCCTAGAATTCCCACAGGTGCAAGGAAGGAGGGCAATTTTTGCCAATGCCCTCTTTCTTCCGCAACCCAAAACACTCCTTTGAATACTTCTTCTGGAGGACAGGGGACCCCAGGAAAAGTTTGGGGAAAAGAATCAAAGATCTTCTATGATAAGAGGGAGCCAGTGAAAATTGTACACCGCCTACCTCTAAAGGAATTCTAGGCAGAATCTAAGTCAAACTACTGTCTACCATATTTTAGAAAGGATGTCTGTCTTCACCCTAAGCCATGTTCTCTTTTTCTGAGCTCATTATTTTCTGGGAAGTTAAATAGGGCATGTCCTTGAGCTGACCTTCAATATTCAATCTGAATTGCTTACTCATTATATTACATGTATAAAGTTATGCAGTAAGTGAACAGGAACAAATGGCAAACGTTCATTTGGAAGAGCTACCAACAGCTGAGTGAGTCATAGTATTATGAAGCAATATAATGCAAAGCAAACATGGGATAATTATTCTATCAAGAATACATCAGAAAGTACACAGAGGCTTCTCTTTCTCTTTCATAATTAGTAGGGAGAATCTGCAATCCAGCAGGCTTTTTCAGATATCCAGGTCATAATGCTTCTCTCTCTATCCCACCTGCATGGCTAACGCCAATCCCACAATCCCAAGTAATCAACTTTCCCAGGTTCTGCTGGGATGCTGAGAGGAGAGGAACACTAAAAAGATGCACAAATGTCAATTCCTGGATCCAGCTCATTGTATTCAATACGGTCATCTGAAAAGGGTCAAAGGTCAGCAGTTCATATGATAGGAATTGCAGCTCTGTGATTAGATTTGGTTTAGGGTTCAGGTATTAGGAAGGGCAATCCATCACATCTGTTTTCTTCCCTCCCGCAAGATCTCAAGAAAAAACCAGCTAATATGCTCCGGTGCCACCATTCCCCTACATCTCTACACTAATATTTTCTTTTCCCTTACTTCCTCTTTGATTTTAGAATTATACCATTTAATGTTGCTTTTGTCCCTTTGGCTGTCTCTGACTCACCAAAGCTCATGCTGGAATAAACGTTGTGAGTCTTTAAGGTGCCGCTCTTCTTACGTTTTAAGTTTGCTACAATAGACTAAGATGGCTACCCCATGAGCTCATTCACAGAATTGTTCTGATTTGGCGGTAAAAGACTATAATACAATATTTTGAAATTTGGCATAAGGATGACTCTTGTCAACGCTCTGACTCATATAAAAGTTGTGGGGCACATGTTATGGCTCAACTTCTGTTCAAAATGATGAACTGTGATCTCAACAAGCTCTGAAAATATACCAAACAATGACGACTCATAGCAGAGTCATGATCTCTAGACTTCTATACCTCCACATAACACAGTCCTGGGGAATAATACAGGGACTTTGTATCACATGTGCAATTGGAGATTTGTGTCTCCCAGGTGCACATTGGTTCTTTTATGTTTGTGACGAAAACATACAGGGAGGAGTGGCTGTGCCCTGCAACCTCAAACTGCGCAATGGTGCCACAATTGACTTCATTGTAAAAATTGTGTTATGTGGTTACACATAAGTTTCACTATGGAACTAATAATGGCTCTGTGGAATGGTTTGAGGATGTGAAAACAGTGCTGGGTGAGTTACAGCTGCTCTGTACGTGCTGTGTTCACAACTGGAAAACAGCTGCTGAGTGTCTAGGAGGCACAAAATTCTCGTTGCACATCTAATACAAAAGCTTCTTGCTGTTTCCCAACAAACACAAGGACTTTGTAATGTGTAGATGGACCCTAAGAGAAGAATTAGCAAAACTGGTATGACCACACTGGTATAATCTTAGACTCAGTGACAGAGCACATGCTTTGTAAGCATAAGGTCCCATGTTCAATTTCTGGCATATCCAATTATAAGATAATAGGATAATAAGTAGCCTGAGACCTTGGTGTTGGCCCCTGTTACCAGTCAAGAGTATGCAGTACTGGAGCAGATGGACTAGTGGTCTGACTCATGTATAAGGCAGCTCCTTATATTTATTTTGATGCTGCTTTTCTCTAAACTCTTAGTGCATGTTTGATATTTTTGAAGACTACCATTATCCCCTATTTGCCCTTGGGGTTTATTCCATCAGCCATATGCAATGTAGCTGACTCATGATCCTCAAAGTGCTTTGCCTTGAATACCTGAAGTCAGTGCTCATTATGTGTTTTTAAACTATTGGTTACAATGTGGTGACCATGTAACAATGCCCCATGTGACTGATCTAATTGAATGAGGAGCGAGTTGCTTGTAGTTGCCACCCACATGTATTATCATGTCTGTTTCCTTGGTGATGGCCAGCTTTGAGTTACAAGATGAGTTTTTGAGCAGCTACCATGATGCAAACCGCCATTTGAAACCACATAGCCAGAACATGATAATGTAATAAACAAAGTGGAGTTCAGCCACATTCACTCTTAGTGACATTTCATTATGACTATGGACAATTAAAACTCTATACTACCAGAAACCCAAATTAAACTAGACAGGATTGGACACCATCTACTTCAATTGACACAAAACATTTACTGAGATCTCAGCCAGAAAATAAACGACAAAGTGCAAGGGGGGGAAAAAGAGTCACAGTGACACAGTAGTACTACACATTACCGAAGGTTCTTCTCTGCTCTGTACTGCATTCGTTTACTCTGCCATAGCTGTTTTGCATTGGCTGTTTTGATTCAAGATAAAATCATTGCCCTACAATATGTAAGGAAGACGAAAGATGGATTGGGATGTTCAAAGAGCCCTGGAGCAAGCTAAGCCAAGTGGCCCATGCCATGCTGGCAGCACCACAGGGCCAGCTCATCTCAGGCCTGACCCACAACAACAATCATCTGACTCAGAAGACCCAGCATTGCTGTGAGCACTGCCAGAGCCACTTGACTCAGAATGTTGGTGGCCTCTAGTGGCCCTATGGTTTCCCTAGGCATTGTATGGCAACCTGTGGGAGGGTTGTGGTGGTGCAGCATAGTGGGAGAAATGTACTTACCAGAAGATCTTACCAAAGTGGCAAAGGGTACCTCTAGGAAATGCTGGAAACTCTATGGTAAAACCATTGTGTTTCTGGCAATTCCTAAAGCACCCCCAGAAATGACAAAGGGTAGCTTTAGGAATCACTGGTAAAACCATATAGTTTTGGTGATTCCAGAGCTACTCTCTGTCAATTCCAGCAAAAACGTCTAGTAAGCACACAAGGCTGCATTTAAAAAAAAAACCCTTCTCCCATTTCCACTCTGAGCTGTGGCAGGCAACAGGACCTAGGAGCAAGGGATTCTGTAAGTGGCCCTATAGGGCAGCAGTCCTCCAAAAACTTTACCAGTAAGTTAAAGAGCCAGTCTGCCCCTAACACAGTCTTTATATCAAAGTTAAAAATAAAATATTTTTGTATAGATTAACCCATAACATTTCCTCCTCCCCCATTTTATATTTAAACATTTTAGTATATTTCCCAGCACTTTTAATAAACTTCTTTAATTCCCTAACCAATTTCACCTTTACATTTCACTATGAGTTTTCTGCTGTATTGCATATAGTCAGTCTCTTGCTCTCAGAACTGTCATATGTGAGTTAGACAAATAATCAGATGTGTTTCCCATAGAAGAAAAGTAAGGCACATCAGAAAAAGCGAACAGAGCATAGATGAAGATATGCATGGTCTGGGTACATGCCATTGAAGATCAAAATATCAGGAGCTGGCTACTGAGTCATGGAACAAAATTCAAGTCCAGTAGCAATTTAAAGACCAAGAAAATTCTTAAGCGTAGGGCTTTTTTCAGCTGGAAAATGGAGTTCTGGCACCTCTTGAAAATAGTCACATGGCCGGTGCCCCCACCCCCTGATCTCCAGGCAGAGGGGAGTTTAGATTGCCCTCTGCGCTGCTGGAGCAGCGCGGAGGGCAATCTAAACTCCCCCCTGTCTGGAGATCAGGGGGCGGGGCCACCGGCCATGTGACCATTTTCACTGAGGGTGATTTAAACTTTTAAAAACTCCCCCCTTGTTCCAGCTGACCCAAAGTGACATCACTGTGTGGTCCTGGGAGCATGCGCGCACTTTGCGCACGAGCATGTGGTACCAGGGGCACCACCTCCCGCCAAGAGTTGCCCCCTGTGCTGACAACCCACTGAGTTCCACCACCTCTTTTCCGAGAAAAAAACCCTGCTTAAGGGTATAAGTGAGTCATGCTCACTTTGTCAGATACCTGGTCGCGAATTTTGTTCTGCCACTACAGACTAACACAGTTAACCAGCTGATGCTATTGGGTAGGATGCTGAATGCATTTCAACTACTTCCTAAGCCACTTCCAGAAATTAAAGACTTTGTGCTGTTACGTGCACCCTCAAGCACCTGAATCTAGACATTACCAGAAGCAGGATGATCTCAGGGGGGCTCTTCACATTAATAGTCCACTCTACAAATCTAGCTTCTAGATCACATTCCCGTCCCACAACAAAATCAGAATAGCTTCCCTCATCAGTGTTTACATTTATTATACAGAGTCCTTTTCATTATCAGATCCTTGGTCATTAACACACCCTTGTGATATTCCTGTAAATGATACAATTAAGTAGTTACTGCATTTTAATGACAAGGAAACTCAGATTCACAGTAGTTGAGTAACTCTTTACAAATACACCTACCTACACACATCAAAACAGACACAATTAAATGAGTAATCAAAGTAAAATTTCACCGATGCACAAAGAAAATGTAAAATGCTCTGATTCAGTAAAAAAAATATGTCTGAAGATGTTTTTGCAGAATACTCAGTAGCCTGCTTCCTTATTTCATTAGATAATTCTCCCCACTTCACTGTTCTAATTCGAGTCCTGGGGCTTTTATCTTCTTGACCCACTTCAGCCTAGGAAACCTCATACCGAGCAAATTCAGTGGTTTATCCACATGTAAAGCAACTTCAGCTGCTATCAGTTGGTCATTTTTTGGTGGCTTAAAATCAAAAGTGACAGATGTTTTCATTCAATATTAAAACATTTTTACAATATTTATGGAATTATGATACCAAGCCCATTTCAGATGAAAGGGTCCAGGTATAATTCTGTTCCTATCATGTTTAGCACTTAAATGTGCAAGAACTGGGCAGTTTAACAAACTGATCAACAAAAAAGATAGCTTCACCCATCCCCAAAGGATCAACAACCAGAGTTACAGGTTTAGGTAGTCTGGAACTGGCTCAAAATCTCTAGCAATTAGAATATCTGTTTTTTCCCTTGAAAACTTTTGGGTACTTTTAATTTGGGGATTACATGTCTAGATTGCAAGAGTATCTGTAGTAAATTTTATCTGTAGTAAATTCCAAGTGTGGGTGGGTGTGGGGCAGAAAGACAGAGTGAGGGGGGAGTGGTGGGCTAGATTCCCCCTTCCCCAAATGTTCTTGTGGGTCCCTGCAGGAAGAAGAGTGAAAGTTCAAATGTGGACAGGTGAGTGAACTGAAGGCGGGAGGATGGGAACCTCGTGGGGCCCCCACTTGTTTAAATAGATATTACATTCATTTATTTTATTAATTTACATTATTTCTAGTCCAGCTTTCTCATGCAGACTCAAGGTGGATTAAACAGTGTGAGCCAGTACAGTCAGTTTCAAAGATAGGTCAATATACATGTACTTGCAAGTCTGCAAAGACTTAAAACCAGCAGAAATCCAATACAGAGCTGAAGAAATGCGTAAGCGGATAAATGGTTAAGATGCAGAGAATTAAAGAGTTCTTTCATCAGCTGCCACCCCTGTACAGAGTCCTTGGGAAGGGAGCTTCTCCTTCCTCTTACTTACAGCATTACTGTTTGCTCTTTATATGGAACTCAGTTTGCAATCTGTGATGCAAACTTGCCAGGGTGGGATGGGGGGTTGGGGACATCATTCATGAAAGTTCAATGGGTAGAGAGTTACTGTAACTTGTCTTCTGTTTTATTTTGAACTTTTTCCCTGAGACTAATATCCACTATGTTTATGGCTTTGATGTCATGTCAATCTGTATAGTGTGTTTTGAACGTACCTTTTGCTTTGGGATCATTGTGAGTTGTCACTACATTTGTCTATTTCCCTTCAGTCTTGTACTTCACAGATACATTTACAGCCCTTTCTGGTTGTCAGTTCTATTTCTGTAAACAGCATCTTTCATGTTTCATGCAAATTAACCACAAACCTGTCACATTAAAGTCTTTTCTGAAAGTGAAAGAAACTGGCAATGCTTTGCCACTTTAGTGAACACTCATAAATATTACATAACACGATCATAGTCTATTTGTTTCCTTTTGTGAAATGTAACTTTTCAACAATTTGAGTGGTTTGGCTGACAAGAGAATTCGTTTATTATCGGGGCGGGTTAATGCTGATTTGCTTCTTTAATTACCTTTAAAATTAGCTAAAACACACACTTTCTGACTTACTATGAAGTAGGCCTATACAGTATCAGTGTAAGTCTGAGTTATATGCCTCACTACTAACTTAGAGTAACAATTGAATGGTCTTTATATTTTTTCCTATTACATTTACATAATTACATTTCACCTTGTACTTCCTGCATTCCATGGCCCTTAGATTTTGTTTTTATCATCTCACTGCATAATATTATCCACTCTGTGTGATCCACTTTTTATGGGCTTCGGCCCATAAAGGCTGATGCTGGAATAAATATTTTGTCAGTCTTTAAGGTGCCACAAGACTCCTGTTCATTTTTGCTGCATAGACTACCACTCTAGAATTATTGTACCTCACTCCAGTGTCTTGGTCCGAGAGATGTGGAGCTAGAGTTGGAACTCTGTAGCATTCTACGGGGGCACTCTCACTAGGTAGGATAAGTATAGGCGGAATGTCTGAAGCAGTACTGCACAGGGCTGCACAACATGTGTTATGTATTCTTTTCAGTATGCATCACCAGAGGCCAGATACAACTAAGGCCTTGTCTTACAGTATTTTTGCACAAAATTTTGTGCAACTTTTGCATTGGTAATTATCTGTTGGCCACACTGTCCAGTGAAGCTGCTGTTCTGTATTGGATCTTTCTGTCACTGAAACTGCAATATTTTGTACCTGGAAATATATTATTCTTTTTGCAGATAGTGCAACCATTGCAATTTGGATTTGTCTGGAACTAATGTCCTACCTAGCAAATAAATAAGATTCACTTTTTGAATAATATAATAAAACAAAATTCCACCTTGCATTTCTGAGAGACAGAATTGCTGTTTGATGATTCATGAATTATGGTTGTTGGGGGTTTTCCGGGCTGTATTGCCGTGGTCTTGGCATTGTAGTTCCTGACGTTTCGCCAGCAGCTGTGGCTGGCATCTTCAGAGGTGTAGCACCAAAAGACAGAGATCTCTCAGTGTCACAGTGTGGAAA